>NC_136067.1:119986325-120630611 GCF_964261635.1 Lissotriton helveticus
ACGTCTTGACCGTGCTCGTGTGAACGAACCCGTCTTTACCGTTTTCACGAATAACGTGAACCCGTCTTTACCGTTTCCACGAATAACGTGGACCCGTCTTGACCGTGTTCATATAAAATGAACCCGTCTTGAAACTTTATGCATTCCCCATAGTGGTACTCACCGAGAAGCAAAACTTGAAACTTGAAGGCCTCGGACTTCTACGCATCTACGTCTACGTCTACGCATGCGCCTCGGAACGGGTGGACCTCTGGAAACCTCGGACCTTGCTCTCTCACAGGTCGGGCTCTGGTTGAGACGATCCACAACCCTCACCGCCTCGTATGGATGCCTGGTCACAGTCCGTCCTCCTCCTGGGCCTGAGGGAGTAGCGGGAAATCCCGATGGCGTGTACACTTTAAAGTCCGTCACGGCTGTAGAAGGGGGCAAAGCTGGACCTACAACTCCGGCGCGTGGGGAAAAGGATATGTCCCTGTAAGGGCGCCAAATTAATGTGGTAAATAAAATATTACCCTGGCATAATTTCTAGGCATTAACAATTAGCATGTATCAAATGAGAGGCAGATAGTCCGTGGTGTCCAAGTTAAAAGGGCTTTATTCCAATAACTCGAGTTAAGGGAGAATCTGTTCCATCACCACTGAGGTTCAGGAAGGGTCTTCTAACATTATTTACAGAGAACAACACATATATACATTTTTCCTTGTACATAGAGAGGAGCGCTCCAGGCAGAGCATGAAAGAAAGAGATAAGAGCATGTGGGCGTGCATGAGGGTGTACACTTGATGAGTCACAGGTGGGTGATAGGTGGGTGGCTACATAGAGGAGGAGTTACATGGCAGGCTGGAACTTTGCCCTACTTGTGCACGCAATTTGAGCATGACGTGCAATTGACGTGTAACTGGGAGGAGAGCTGACTTTCAGTCTAGTAGAGAGATCTTTAGTGTCAAGGCGACCAGCACGTCTGGTACTAACTGATATCTTAAGTCAGGGGATGTATTATCTGAAGCAAAGGTTGCTCATCGCTAAGAATCAGAAAAAGCATATATTTCTTCGTGCATTGCATGGGGCTGTGAGCTTTCTATGGATGCAAGCACTGTGATTTACTTCAATGGAGACAGAGAGGCTAGGCCCTATCTTCCGCGGACGGGTTCTGTTTACCTTCCTCACTGGGCAGGAATGTGACTCTGTAAAGCAGGCAGATAACTATTTTGCAAAACACTGTCTTGGCACCCTTTTCTGGGCTTCTTTCAGCTGAGCTAGAAGTATGCGAGGTCAGAGATACGTAACTGCAGCTTGCAGTGTGTCAGGAGTCATGAAAACCCTAATTCAGAAAGTGGCTCAGACTGAACCACAAAAAGGGTTTATTACGATATTTATTTAAAAGGGCACAATGCAAATACATGGGCCTTCATGTTAGCTTAACGTTTGGGAAACTTGATGACAGGCACCTTAATGCAGGACGTGATTGCAGAGGCCTTGTGATTCAAGCCACTAAGAGAAATATGCATGGGTGACATGCACATACATGTAATATAGGGTACACGTAGGGGGCATCTTGGTCAGGCAAAATTTCATTTTCCTCAGCGTCGGACCACTGGGTCAGTACCAGGGTCCACAAGGGTCCAGTGGGAGACTAAGCCAAAGGTGGGCAGGGTCCCCAGCAGAAGAGTGGGGGGAACAAGGGTAAACAGAGGGAGTTCCAGAAAGGGCCCCAAAGTAATCCCCAAGGGAACCAAGGGAAGGGTTCCCAGCCTCCCCCAGTGAAGAAGTCAGAGGCCCCGACAGGTAAACCTGTTCATAGGGGCCCAATGACCTGCTACGCTTGTAAGCAGGTGGGACACCGTTTTTATGATCCTCAGTGTCCCCTGAAGAACTCTAATGCACCACCACGTGCACCCCCCGTCAGTTGGCGAGTGTAGCCTTGGGAGGGGAGGAGATGGTTGCCCCTGGTGGGGAGGGCCCCGCAGAGATGTCCCTGGTCTCTTTAGGAGACATGGAAATGGTCCCTCCACCCCCTCTGCCTAGTAACACTAAGAAATATAGGCAGTGGGTGACCATCAATGGCCATAGGGTGGAAGCTCTCAGAGACACCGGAGCAAGTGTGACAGCTGTCAAGTGTCACTTGGTGTCCAGAGAGCAGGTGGTCCCTCATGCATTCTACCCCGTGATAGCTGCTGACAACTCCCAGAGAGAGTGTGAGGTAGCTCAGGTTCCCTTTGAACGGGGGGGGGGTTCAGGTACTCTTCAGGTTGCTGTAAGGCCCGCCATGCCTGTTGATTGTCTCCTGGGCAATGATTTGGAGAACTCCCCCAGGACTAGGGTGGAGAGGGAGACCTATTTGAAAATGTTGGGCGTGCCAGAGTGGGTGTGTACAACCACTCGATCGATGACAGCAAGTAAGGGTGTTGATGGGGTCCCGGAGCCTGAAAGTATGGCCCAGGACCCAGCTGTGAAGAGAAGAGGCAGGAGGCGCGGAAAACCGGCCCCCATAGTTCCCGTGGTCCAGGAGGAGGCAGACCTTGAGGGGGATGCCCTGGAACCCAGAGGGGAACAAGTTGCTGAGCCTGGGTCAGCCCGTGTGCTGGTGGTACCCCAGCGCTTCAGAGCCTTCCTACTGGGTTTGGCTCATGACGTTCCGTTAGCTGGACATCTGGGGCAGGACAAGATCTATGACAGGCTTGTCACCCATTTGTATTGGCCTCAGATGAGAAGGGATAAAGATATCCATTGCAAAACCTGTCAAACTTGCCAGGCAAGTGGGAAAAGCGGGCGGAAGCAGAAGGCTCCCCTCCAACCTTTTCCCGTCGTCAGTACCCTCTTTGACCGGGTGGGGATTGACTTTGTAGAGCCTCTGGACCCCAAGACAGCCATGGACAACAGGTTCATCCTGGTCTTGGTGGACCATGCCACACGGTACCCGGAAGCCATCCCTCTCAGAACAGTGACGGCCCCCGTGGTGGGACGGGCACTGATGGGTGTTTTTTCCCGCATGGGGTTCCCCAGAGAGGTGGTGTCCGACCGGGGCACCAACTTCATTTCCAATTATATGAAGTCTCTGTGGACAGAGTGTGGGGTAACCTACAAGTTCACCACTCCTTACCACCCTCAAGGTAAGGGGTTGGTTGAGAGATTCAACCGTACCCTTAAAGGCATGATTATGGGTCTTGAAGAACCAATGAGGCATAAATGGGACGTCCTCTTGTCATGCCTGTTTGCTTACCGTGAGGTGCCACAGAAGTCTCTAGGGTTCAGCCCCTTTGAGCTTTTGTATGGACACCCGGTAAGAGGACCTTTGAGTCTGGTCAAAGAAGGCTGGGAGCAATCTCCCAGGAAACCTCCCCAGGATGTATACAGTTACATGCTGGCCTTTAGGAACCAGACTAGGCGCTTCAGAGATCTTGCTCAGGCAAATCTGGAGGCCAGCCAGGAAGAGATGAAGCGGTGGTACGACCGGAATGCCACTCTGGTGGAGCTTCAACCTGGTCAGAAAGTTTGGGTCATGTCCCCTGTGGAACCTTGTGCGCTCAAGGACAGGTGGACTGGACCGTTTGAGGTTGTGGAGAAAAAGAGCGATGTCACCTTCATGGTGAACTTGAAATCTCCCAGGAACCCCTTGCGGGTCCTGCATGTCAACCGTTTAAAGCCCCACTTAGAAAGGTCCGAAGTGGGCATGCTCCTAGCTACAGATGCTGGAATGAAGGAGGAGAGTGAGCCTCTTCCTGACCTCCTGTATGCAAAAGAGCAAGATGGGTCAGTGGATGGTGTTGTCCTCTCTGACACACTGACCCCTGAGCAGCAGCAAGATTGTCGCCAACTGTTGGGACAATTCCCTGATCTGTTCTCCTTGATTCCTGGTGTCACTCAGTGGTGTGTCCATGATGTGGACACCGGGGACAGCACTCCTGTGAAGCACAAGGCCTACATAGTGACTGACAAGGTCAGAGCATACATCAAGGAGGAGGTCTCCAAAATGTTTGCCTTAGGGGTGGTTGAGTCCTCTAGCAGTCCTTGGGCCAGCCCAGTGGTCTTGGTCCCGAAGGCTGCAGCACCTGGTGCTTCACCAGAACTTCGGTTCTGTGTGGATTACCGAGGACTCAATTCAGTCACCAAGACTGACGCGCACCCCATCCCCAGAGCTGATGAGCTCATAGATCGGTTAGGGGCTGCCCGGTACCTTAGTATGTTTGATCTAACGTCTGGGTACTGGCAGATCGCCTTGACTGATGGGGCAAAGGAGAGGTCAGCATTCTCCACACCAGATGGGCACTACCAGTTCTGGGTTATGCCCTTTGGGATGAAGAATGCCACTGCCACCTTCCAGAGGTTGGTCAACCAGGTATTGGCTGGACTGGAGGATTTCAGTGCCGCCTACCTGGACGACATAGCAGTGTTCAGCGCCAGCTGGGAGGAACACTTGCGCCACCTCCAGGAAGTGTTGTTGGCCCTGCGCAGAGCAGGCCTCACAATCAAAGCCAGTAAGTGCCAGATTGGACAGGGTTCAGTGGTGTACTAGGGACACGAAGTAGGAAGCGGCAAGGTGGCCCCCCTGCAACCCAAGATTGATACCATCCTGGCTTGGGCACCGCCCAAAACCCAAACTCAGGTGAGAGCCTTCTTGGGTCTCACGGGTTACTACAGGAGGTTTGTCAAGGATTATGGCAACATTGTGCACCCCTTGACTTCGCTGAATTTCCAGGAAGCAGCCAAGACTTGTGATCTGGACTGACGCCTGTCAGACGGCCTTTGACACCCTGAAAACTGCAATGTGCACAGCACCCATACTCCAGGCACCCGTCTTTTCTGAAGAATTTGTTGTCCAGACGGACGCTTCAGAGCATGGCGTGGGGGCTGTTCTAGCTCAGGTGAATGAAGAGGGCCGAGACTTACCTGTAGCCTTCATCAGTAGGAGGTTACTTCCCAGGGAACAGAGGTGGAGTGCGATAGAGCGAGAAGCATTTGCTGTGGTCTGGGTGCTGAAGAAGCTAAGACCCTACCTGTTTGGGACTCACTTCCAGGTTCAGGCAGACCACAGGCCCCTCAGATGGTTGATGCAGATGAGGGGTGAGAATCCAAAGCTGTTGAGGTGGTCCATTTCCATTCAGGGGATGGACTTCACGGTGGAACACCACCCTGGTACAGATCACGCCAATGCTGATGGTCTGTCCAGATTTTTCCGCCTTAGTGATGAGGACTCCCTAGGGTAAGGGTAGTTCTCCCCACATTTCAGCTGGAGGGGACACGTGTTAGACCTGGCATCATTGGCATGAGTCTCTCCTCCATTTTTTTCTGTTTGCCTCCTCTGTTTACGATGTTTTTGCTGGAATATTGCTTTGGGCACTGTGCCACTGCTGATCAGTGCCACAGTGCAAGTGCTCCCTATGTGAAATTGATATTGATTGGATTCCATGTTTGGCTTATTTGGTTTACTGTCAGTCCCTAGTAGAATGCACCAGAAGTGCCAGGGCTTGTAAATACAAATGCTGCTAGTAGGCTTGCAGCACGTGTTGTGCCACCCACAGAAGCAGCCTGGTAAAATATGTCTAAAGGTCTGCCATTGCTAGACCTACGTGCAGTCTGATTGTCACGCGGGCTGCGCAAGTACACTTACTTGCCAGTCCCTAAACCTTCCCTTAACATCATGTTAGTCACCCCTATGGTAGGCCCAAGGGCAGGGTGCATTGTAAGCATAAGGTAGGACAAGTCTGATGATGTTGGCATGTCCTAATAGTGAATTACAGCCATATTCGTTTTTCACTATTGGAAGGTAACCTGCTCTCCATAAGTTAGAATGGGCTGCCAGGATTATTAACCAGTATAATCCTAGCGGGCTCGGGGAGCATGGTGCAATGTCGAGTTTGGTATCCCTGAACTCAGGGTTTAATAACGCATCCGTTTGGGTGGATGGTTTTTGGACTCTGTGTTTGAAAATAGCACTTTTAGAAAGTGGCTATTTTCTTGTCTGACTGTCTACTGGTCTCTGCTGGTTTTGTGTGCGTGTGACAGGAGCTGCGTGGCTCCAGAGGTCTGAATGAGTCAGTGTGGGGTGAGTGGGGCATTTGCATTGAGAGTGGGGGAAGAGTAGCTCCTAATAGCCTGCCCTGCCTGACACAATGCTGGCTCCACCTCCTGCCAGGCGACTGATGGCTCTGTGCCTGCCAGGGACGATCCTGGCCCCACCTCCTACCGGGCGACTGATGGCCCTGCCCCTGACAATGCTGGCTCCACTTCCTGCTGGGCGGCTGAGGACTCTGCCCTGCACAGTGAATAGGCCAGGTGCCTCGGCCTGGCAACACCCACAACAAACCCAGGATGGGGGGAAATTCCCCTGCATGGACAAAGGGATCAAAGAAGAAAAGGGGTATAAGAGAAGGACCCCTGAACCAAAGAACTTAGATCACTTCTGACAAGGAAACCTGAACCAAGGACAAGAAGCCTGCTGATCCAAGGACTTGCCTACCCCTTCTGCCAGTGTGCTGTTTGTTGGGGGAATCCTGCAGTTACTTCTTTATTTTTGCCAAGGAACCAGGAAAGAGGATCTGAGTGTGTACTCTCAAGCTTTGCCAAGGAAATCTCCAAGGGCGGAAGAGTGCCAGCCTCCTGTTGAAGTCACAGGGTTAAAGGACTTCATCATTTGCTAAAAGTGCTTGTTGCTGGAACCTGAAAGTCCAGCACCTCTGAAGAATCCAGCAATCTCGACGCCGCCGGACGCCGCCGGACGCCGCCGAATCCAGCTCGACATCGTGAGTGCAGCTCCAGTGTCCCGCACCTTCGACGCCGGCCGCTGGGCCCGATCGACGCTAGTAGCGAAGCCGCTACTGACGCCTCGACACCGAGCCCTCTTGACGCCGTGAACGCTGCTCACTCTTGCAACATCACCATCGACATCGACGACGACGCCGTATCCTGCTTCACCTCGTGAGCGCTGCTCCTGCCTGACATCTGTCGACGCCGCTGCCGATCGCCCCGACTCCGAGGCCAGATCGACGCCGAAGACGCGACGCCGGACATCTCGACGCCGCTGATCATCGTGTGCTTCACTTTTCCAAGGTACTGTGTTGTGGGGGTCTGTTGCGACTCCGGGCTCGACGTAGCACTCCTCGCGGTCGACGCCGAACCTTTGGATTAACTTTGCCTCGACGTCGTGTGACTCCTGTGGGGGTTACATTGTTGCCAAGAACTGTGATTTAAAGAAGAAGAGTTGTTTTTTGATACTAAAGACTTTGTGCTAAGAAGAAACTACACTTGAACTATTATTTTTCCTTCCAAGAGTATTTTTTAAGATTGTGGTATAGTTTTGTCGTTATTTGGTCTTGTGCTAAGCCTTATATAAACATCCTTATTTTTATAATACTACTGTGTCGTGTCCATTTGTAGTGTATTCACTTTATTACTGTATGTGGTCATAAATGCTTAACACACAGCCTCTGAGATAAGCCTGTCTGCTTTGCCAAGCTACCAAGGGGGTGAGCAGGGGTTATCTAAGTGTGTGATCCCCTTGCCCTGACTAGAAAAGGTGTGTCCCTATTTGTCAGAAGTGTATACCTCTGCCAACTAGAGACAGCCGCTTCTAACAGTCACTAACCCATTCATTCAGTAAGATACGTTTAATCACTCACTTAAATAGTCAGTCACGCACCTACTAAATCAGCCATTCAGACACTTATACACCTGTTCATTCTTCAATATGCCTTTCTCTGTATTTATTAAACATATTTAAACTTTACAGAAACACACAGTCACTGGATGATGTCATCAGTGATGTCATTTGAGATGTCATCAGTGATGTCACTGACCATCTCATGAGTGATGTAATATGTGACATCATCAGCAGTGCATTGCAGGGGCACGAGTTATAGTTAGCAGAACTAACTATAACGGAGGAATTTCTATGATTTTGTATGAGTGAAATGTCCAGCTAACTATAACACCCCTGAAACCTATGGTTTTTTCAGTGATATATATATATATATATATATATATATATATATATATATATATATAAATATATATATATATATATATATATAAATATATATATATATATATATATATATATATATATATATATATATATATATATATATATATATACTCTGTATGCCTGTATGTATGTAATTTCGCAATAATTTGTCAAACAACGCCAAAGGTATTGGCAGATGAAAACACCCTTGTACTATGGAAATTACATCCAAACTATAACTACCTACTTACATATATATGCCAGTAGGTAGTTATAGTTTGGATGTAATTTCCATAGTACAAGGGTTTGTTCATCTGCCAATACCTTTGGCGTTGTTTGACAAATTATTGTGAATTTTTCAAAACTAGCATGACGCTCACTCCAGCTGCTCTCTTGAAAGTTTTGTGGTGATATGTCAAGCGGAGGGGCCGAGAAAAAAGAGGAGTCCCAAAACACGTTTTCCCCATGTTAATTCGTATAGGAACTTTAGACACGACTATCGCCCGAACTGTTGAATAGAACTACACCAAATTTGACAGGAAGGTAAATGTTGGTCCAGGGAAGTGCCTTTTTGTGGTTTAGTGTAAATCAGTTTTAATAGTTTTAAAGATCTTAACCGAAATACAAATTTGTATATAAAGGGAAGTGGAGGCTCCAGAGCCCCCTGCCAATATCGTGTTCAGATCTGATTAGCTGCCAGCACTTAAATCAGGAAGTGTTGGCAGCCATCTTAGGACTCGGCTTGAGCTGAGTCCCACAATTTTTTTTTTTTAAATAAGAGAAAGGGGCAGGGTATGAAGACCCTGATCACCTAGGACTCTTGAGGGGAGGGGGTCCCTGAGAGACCCGCCCTGGGAAAAACCACTTAAAAGAAAAAAAAAGCGCAGAATCACATGATTCTCTATTAAGCCACCGGGCAGCCCAGGTACCAATGCATGTGGCCATTATTATTTAAAACCCATAGGGTTGTCTGGGGGTCTTGTGGACCTGCCTGTGTCCCGAGGCCACCACCCTCCTGGGTCTATTTATCAAATTATTGCTGGGGAGGCCTGTACGGTCTGTCCCGCAGCTCTGGAGACTGACATCTACCGGGGATAATGCAAAATAAATTGGGGAAACCTTGCAGAACCCCCATGCCCCAGGGACCACCACCTCCCAGAGGTTGTTTAATTTTGTAATGGGGTCCTAATGGAACCCCCGTGCCACAGGGACCACCCCACCTTCCCAGGGCCAAATTATTTCTTTTTAAATGGGTGGGGGGCCAAGCAACCCCCCTCCCGAGCTGTTCTCAACCACGGGGACCGCCACCTCCCTGGGACAGGCCATAATACAAGAAAGGAGAGGGACCGCTTGGCACCACTTCTGGAGCCATATATTAGCCCTGGGGACCACCACCCCCCAGTCTGGCTGCTGCTATGTCCTCGGGGGTCCTACCCCGGGACATAGCTGTTTGCTGTGACTTGGCAAGAGCTTTACTGCTCCTGCCAAGCCACAGAAAATGCTAAGCTTCCAGCAAGTGAGAGCTCAGAAAGGCTCTTGATTGCTGGAAGCAGAGCAGACTTGTTTTCAGACACAGGGAGCAGCATGTTTAGCAGCTCCCAATGTCTGAAAGCAATGCCGGCTCCTGCAGGAGGTGGGGAGGTGGCAGGGAACGCAAGGGCCTTCAGGCTCGTTCCCTGTCTAAGTGGAGAGTGGATGCCCTGCAGCAACCTACAGAAAGATGGCCTGGCCCCGGGAGATGGGGTACCCGGGGCAGAATTTGGCTTGTGGAGGGGGGGGGGGGGCGCAAAGCCTCCCTCCCCCATTTGTAATAGCAAGGCACTGAGGGATGGGCTCCCCAGGGCCGAAATTGACCCAGGAAGGGCGCCGCGCGACGCCTCCTCTTTCTTTGGGGACCTGGAACACTAACCCTCGAGCCAGTACCCTTAGAGTACCTACAAATGTATCAAATCATTGCAAAGAATGCAATCTAATGGCATACTCAGATACCATCTTTTAAGCAACCACCTCTACTTTTCAGGGTGACCAAAGTATCTGCGCAGTCTTGTTCAGTGTTGTGGACACTCTCTGTCCTGCACGTCTGACACACTAGATACTGCGCTGGGGATGCTTTCCACCACCATGGATAAGCTGTAACAGATTCCCTGCAGTGCAATCAGAGACCCTGTTCACTCATGCTATCTGAAGGAATCTCTCAGAGCTGTCAGGTACCCTCAGTTGCACCTCTGGATTCACTTTCTAAGGAATGGAAACTTTAAAGAACACACTCTGCTTTTTGTACCCACTAGGCTACTTCTGATACCCCTTCAGCAGTCCACCATTGTGAGTCTTCTTTGCACATGTTGTATCCCTTTCCTGTGGCTGCTGTCAGCCAAAGCATTGCTTTTCACCCCGCTTGGCCTTTTCTCCTGCGATATCAACATGCTTCTTGGATAAATTGGCTTGAAAATTCCCTTCATTTACAAAGAATGGACACCTTTGGGATCCTCGGTCAGCCCTATATAACACTTCTTGTAAATGACATATTTAAATTCAGACTTTTTCACAATAGGGCAAGCATATAATTCCACCAATCTCAAATTAAAGAATAAGGATTAGGATTTTGGGCTCAGACAGTGCTTTTCTATGCACTTAAATCAAATATAGGTGCACTTGATGCTTCAATCAGGCCAGAAGTGAAGACAGAATGAAGGATTTCCTCAGTAAAATCCTTAAGGTAAGTCATCAATAGCAGCGCCAGAAAACCAATAACACATTGAAGTGTACAACAAGCTCGATATGTCAAGCAGCTCTCTAAAGGGTTCGGGAAGAGCAACAGCCTGAAAAAACATAACCATTAATTGGCTTGGCATTAGCTTGAATTTCACTGCAAATGCATGAGAATAGTTGTAGTAAAGAGCACTGAATGTTGAATTGTAGCTAAAGACCCTGAAGACAGGAAAATGCAGAGATTCAGATCAATACCTAGTGCTGTACACTTTTCCTTGCATCTCAATGAACATTTAACACAGAATAGATCTGAAAATCCTTGTTCAGAACAAGAATTAATACTTTCGCATTTGAGGATATGGCGAATGGCCCATGGGCACTTTCTGGTTGTTAAGTGTTGCTTTATGTGAGACAGGATAGAGCCTTTCAGAATATTTATCCTTACTCTTTTAGCTGTCAAGACACCAGTACCGTCTCAGCATTAAAAAGTAATTGCAGCTACTTTCCCACTACCCCTCCTATGATGTTGCTGCATTTAACACCTTCAGTGCAGTGGACATGATTTCCACATACTCTTCAACAGCTCTCGAGTGTGGAGGAGGGGAGGCCATGTCCTCACAACCCATGTCTGAAAATCACAGTGGTGCTCGCACCAGTCATTCTCCTGTCAGGACCAACCTCATGCTGCAATGGAAGAGCTTCCCTTGCTGCCAGAGAAATACTTTTTTTAATTTTCTGACGATCACTGTACCATGCAATCTGACGTCACTGAAAGCAGCCAGGGCCTAGAGTCTGATCTGGTCTTAGGGGCACAACTCAGCCCTCACAATCACAAGTCTCAGTCGGTGAAGTAAAGATGGAAAGACTTCTCACTAGTGTTGGCGCGTGGACTTGTAATACAATTCACTCACAGGCTGTGCCAATGCCTAGGGCCAGGAGCAGTGTAGTCCCAAAATGTTCTTTTATGATCCCCAACTGGAGCTGTTACTGGTATCGGAATGCTTAAGCCCAGTAGCAAGTGAGAAACATTCTTTTTTTAATATTTTTTTTTATTATTGAAATCCATATAACAAACATTTTTTTTATCCATACATACATCCATAAAAAATCATTAAATATGACAATAATAATACAGAGTAGTTAAATAGCACACATTTATGAAGAGGGAATAAATCCTAAAATCCAGAAAAATAAGCTGCATGAACATTTAAGCCAGTATAAGAAGGACAAAGAAAACAGTGTCCACTACCGGTCATAAATATAAACTGAGCAATGGATTAAACCTTGGGTACCTAAACGTATACCTAAAAATCAGCGAGTATGTAGAAAATAATATATCTTCCTATAATCAATAATGTAGCTGACTCTCAAGAAAATGTCAACTGTTACATAATAAATTAAGATCCTGGTATTACCAGGCCTAGATATCAGGCATAGTGGAAGTACCTCCTAAAAAATATTCTGAACTTTGAGACCTTAATCAAAATAAGCTGCCTAGAACCTCCCAAACTTCTAAAGGCCCCCAATTTGCAATGCATAGGCTTGTTCGCTCTTTTTAACTAGCTTCATTTTTCGGATCTATTCGTGGACAGAAGGTATAAGATCTGATCACCATATTTGAAGCAGAAGCGATCTAGTTACAGCCATTGCAATGTGTAAAAGTTTGACAAGCTTATCTGGAAGAAGAAGGTCTGGGTCAAAACCGAGTATTATTAGCCAAGTGCTTAATCCTATCAAAATACCGCATTCACGATGAAAGAAAATATCTTTCCAGAACCTCTAGATCAAGGGGCATTGCAGTATAAAGTTGCCATTTACTAAAAAACAACATCCTTCGCCAATTGACTCCCCTTAACGTGCTAAAATTGAGATTATTAACTGCTGACCACATACTTGCTGAGATTTCCAACCCCTCATGTTTAGCCCATTTCGTAATGACCTTCTGCTCCAAATCAATAACCTTGGTGGAGGCTAAAAACTTTTTCCATTCGCCAGGTTTCTTAAATGCAGTATCTTCTAATAATTCATATACTAAGTGTTTCCTTTCACTGATCTGGGCCAAATCAAGTTTACTGGGGAATTTACTAAAAATATTGTATGGCCCAAGAAGAAGGAAGTCAATAATGATTAGATGAGACATTTCCGTTATGCTCAGCCATCTATCTGTCCTCAAAAAATCTGAGATTTTCCGGAATCCAGCATTGGCCCATTTTAGTGTTACTACTGAAGATTCTCTAATCCCAGATAATATGATAGGGCCAGATAAACGAGTTGAGGTGTTGATTGCGGGGATAGAATGTCTTCTATACAGGGCCTGCCGTTTTTTGAAAAACCACTGTAAACACTTATAAGGTACTAATTTAGGTGATTTAACAAGAGTTAATGGGCAGTGGATTTGATTTTCCCTGCACATTAAATTCATAAAACAGCTAATAAAAAGATTCGAATGTTGTTCCGGCTTAAATCTGGATATAGATTGTGCAAAAAATGCAAAGTAATAATCCCTCAGATTCGGGAGAGCTAATCCTCCATGTTCCAGCTCTTCGTATAAAGTGCTCAGTGCAATTCAGGAGGCCTTTTTTGCCCAGAGGAAGGTTGTAAACATAGACTCTATTTTGGTAAAAAAGGAACTTGTTAAAATACAAGGAATTGCAGAGAAGAGGAAAATGAATAGTGGAAGGACAGACATTTTCATCAAAGCAACCCTACCCAAGATGGTTAATGGTAGAGAGCTCCATCGAAAGAATAAGTCCTGAACTTTTCGTAAAAGTGGGGCAAAATTCAAATCGTGCAAATCGGCTATTTATTCAGAAAAATAAACACCCAGATATCTCTTAGGTTTTGTATTTAGGCAAGGAAGAATATCAGGGTGTATATCCATACACGCTCCGCCTCACTGTATGATTTCTGTCTTTTTAAAATGTATTTTATATCCACCTAATGCCTCAAATTCCTCGAAGAGCTTAAAAGTTTTTACTTGAACCTCCTTCTAAGGCTTTATAATAAGCATGATATCAATTTCGCCATAGTTGGAATTGGAGGGCAGATATCAACACTATTCATAATTGCAATTGCTAATGGCTCGATTAAAAAAAGCAAATAATACCTGCGACAAAGGGCGCCTTGTCTGGTCCCTTGTTTAACCTTAACCTGGCCAGCCTCCAAGGTGTTAATGATTACGTTGGCCTCAGCATTAAGGTATAAATTCTGAACCAACCCCGTAATTTTGGAAGGTATACTAAAATTATGCAGAATGAATGCCGCTTGGTGAGTGCGATTAAGCGATACAAGCGCATTAAAGTTGGCTGACATGAGGTGTGCACACCCACTTGGAAGTAATTTTAATATACAGGACTGAAACTTGGCAACTCACTGAAGTAATAAAGCAGCACTACACTTACCATCAGGCCACAAGGGTGGTCACGCCCACATGGGCGGGGTAATTATCATAGAAATGTTGAGCTGGGAAACTGCCTGTTTCATTCACTGCAACACCAGAACCCCATGAAGATGTGCTCATAAGCACAAAACGTGTTGGGTTGGACGATTGTAGTGCAATGATGTCCGCGCTGCTGTTTGTGTCTTCGCTCAATAAATGGTGGCGGAAAAAACTTACCTGAGTGTGGTCATTTCATCACAGGCAACTTTGTGGTTTGGATATTTGCGGCGAGTATGACCCTGTTGACCTAAAAAACGCAGTCCTGCTGAGATGTCAACCGGCATTTTGGCTTCAGGAACAGGCGAGTGCGATTAAGCGATACAAGTGGCATTACAGTTGGCTGACATGCAGTGTGCACACCTACTTGGAAGTAATTTTAATATACAGGACTGAAACTTGGCAACTCACTGAAGTAATAACGAAGCACTACACTTACCATCAGGCCACAGGGGTGGCCACGCCCACATGGGCGGGATAATTATCATAGAAATGTCGAGCTGGGAAACTGCCGGTTTCATTCACTGCAACACCAGAACCCCATGAAGAAGTGCTCATGAGCGCGAAACGCGTCGGGATGGACGATTGTAGTGCAGCAATGTCTGCTGCTGTTTCTGTCTTTGCTCAATAAATGGTGGTGGAAAAAACTTACCTGAGTGTGGTCATCTCATCACAGGCAACTTTGTGGTTTTGATATATATATATCTGCATTTCAAGACCAGTCCGGAAACCCGGGGCTTCAACCATGCGGCGGTCCTGGACGAACTCCAGCAGCCCACTATACAATATTACCAAAACTACTCAAACATTCAGAGACTACAGGACACTTCGGGATACTTGAAATATTTATTGCAAAAGATGCCTTTACACCAACACATTTCGACTTCTGCGAAAGCCAAAACGCATTGGAGTAGCGGCGTCTTTTGCAAATAGATATTTCAAGCATCCCAGTGTATCCTGGTAATCTCTGAACTGCAGTTTGAATATATATATATATATCGAATCCACGCCTCCAGGCCCATAGGAATGAATGGCAATTACCGAATCGGTAAATACGGATTCGGTAAATACCGAATCTTACCGATGCGGTAATTTTTACCGATTTTTTTGCTACATAGCATTTACCGATTCTAAAATACCGAATCGGTAAAATTCTGTATTTTAGAATCGGTAAATGTACTTTACCTACATCTGGCCCTAAGTTAACTATGTACCTTGACTCCAGTTGCCGTGAGCATTTTTCCCTATTGCCCCCTCTCTTGCTGGGTGCCACCGCATCAATAACGAAATTCTATAAACAGTTTAAATCATTTTCGTGGATGGCCTTAAAATGCCGGGCAACTGGGTAAGCCGGGTCGGAGTTTACGATAGCTCTGAAATGTTGCAGTATCCGTACATGAACTTGTAACTTAGTGCTGCCTACGTAATCAATCAATCAATCAGTGAACTTGTAAAGCTCGCTACTTAACCGTGAGGGTCTCAAGGCGCTGAAGGGGGAAGGTTGCTGCTACTGCTCGAAGAGCCAGGTCATGAGGAGCCATCTGAAGGTGAGCAGGTCTTTGGTCTGTCGTAGATGGGTGGGGAGGGTATTCCAGGTCTTGGCAGTGAGGAAAGAAAAAGATCTGCCGCCGGAGGTTGTTAATTGGATGCGCGGTACGGTGGCAAGGGCGAGGTTGGCGGAGCGGAGCTGGCGGGCAGGGGTGTAGAATTTGAGTCTGTTGTTCAGGTAGGCTGGTCCGGTGTTGTGTAGAGCTTTGTGTGCGTGGGTGAGGAGTTTGACTGTGATCCTCTTGTTGATGGGGAGCCAGTGAAGGTCTCTGAGGTGGGAGGTGATGTGGCTGCGGCGGGGAACGTTGAGGATCAGTTGGGCTAAGGCGTTCTGGATGCGTTGTAGTTGCCGCCGGTGTTTGTCCAGAATTCCTGAGTAGATTGCGTTGCCGTAGTCCAGCCTGCTGCTGACGAGGGCTTGGGTCACTGTTTTTCTTGTTTCGATTGGGATCCACTCGTATATCCTGCAAAGCATGCGGAGGGTGTTGTTGCAGGAGGAGGAGATGGCGTTGACCTGTTTCGATATGGAAAGGGAGGAGTCGAGGATGAACCCTAGGTTGCGTGTGTGGTCGGTTGGAGTTGGAGCTGCTCCTAATGTGGTCGGCCACCATGAGTTGTCCAACGCAGAGGGGGTGGGTGTTAGGATGAGGACCTCCGTCTTGTCCGAGTTCAGTTTCAGGCGACTGCTCCTCATCCACTCGGCGGCGGCCTTCAATCCCTCGTGGAGGTTAGTTTTGGCAATGTGCGGGTCCTTGGTGAGGGAGAGGATTAGCTGGGTGTCGTACTGGCGGGCCACTTGTGTGAGGGGGCATGTAGACGTTGAACAGTGTCGGGCTGAGCCCTGGGGTACGCCGTAGATGATGTCGGTGGCTTCGCAGCGGAAGGGCGGGAGGCGGACTTTCTGGGTTCTGCCAGAGAGGAAGGACGTGGTCCAGACCAGGGCCTTCTTCTGGATACCGGCTTCTTGGAGGCGTGTTCTTAGTGTGCGGTGGCAGACCGTGTCGAAGGCGGCTGACAGGTCCAGGAGGATGAGGGCTGACGTTTCGCGGTTGTCTAGTTGGCACCTGATGTCGTCTGTGGCGGCGATGAGGGCGGTCTCGGTGCTATGGCTGCGTCTGAACCCGGACTGGGAAGGGTCTAGGATGTTGTTGTCCTCGAGGTGGCGGGTCAGCTGCATGTTGGCGATTTTCTCGATGACTTTTGCTGGGAAGGGGAGCAGGGAGATGGGCCGGAAGTTCTTGAGGTCTTTGGGGTCCGCTTTGGGCTTCTTGAGGAGGGCGTTGATTTTGGCGTGCTTCCAGCTGTCCGGAAATGTTGCTGTGTAGAAGGAGATGTTGATGATCTTCCTCAGTTGGGGAGCGATGGTTGCGTCCGCTTTGTTGAACACGCGGTGTGGGCAGGGGTCTGACGGAGATCCTGAGTGGATGGAGTTCATGACCTTGCGTGTCTCTTCGTCGCTGACGTGGGACCAGGAGGTCAGCTGGTTGGTGCAGGTGGCGTTCGGGGTGTGGTTTGTTGTGGTCGGGCAGATGAGGAGTTGAAGCTGTCGTGGATGTCGGCGATCTTGCAATGGAAGAAGGTGGCCAGTGAGTCACACAGATCTTGCGAGTCCGGGATGTCGTTGGTGTTGGCACTGGGCTTGGAGAGTTCCTTCACTATGTTGAAAAGTTCTTTGCTGTAGCGTGTGTTGTTGTCCAGTTGGGCTTTGAAGGACGATCTCTTGGCTGTTCTGATGAGGTGGTGGTGTCTGCGAACGGCGTCCTTGTGGGCTGTGTGGCTGTCTGGTGTGCGGTCGTGGAGGTATTTCTTCTCCAGCTTCCCGCATGTTCGTTTGGAGATCTGATGAGGTGGCGGGTTTCTTGTTCGGGGCGAGGATGTTGGCGCAGTCGTCGATCCACTCTCTGAAATTACGGGCGGCGGCGTCTGTGTCAGTGGGGTCGGTGGGTGGGTTCTGGGTGAGGGTGGAGGTCAGCTGGTCCTCGGTGAATTTGCTCCAGCAGCTGCGGGGCAGCTGTTGGGTGCGGTGGTGTGTGGCTGGTTTGTGGTGGTGTGGTTGAAGGTTATGTGTAGAAGACGGGGTCGAGCGTGTGGCCGGCGGCGTGGGTGAGTTCGGTGACGAGTTGTCGGAGGCCGAGGTTGTCGAGGTTGTCGATCAGGGCGGTGGAGTTGGCGTCGTTGTTGTTTTTGGAGGTGGAAGTTCAGGTCCCTGAGGAGGATGTAGTCCGTGGAGGCGAGTGCGTGGGTGCTGGCGAGGTCGGCGATGGAGTCGCTGAAAAGGGCCCGGGGTCCAGGAGGTCTGTAGACGAGTGTTCTTCTGAGGGTGCTGTTGGGGTCGGTGTGGATCCGGAAGTGCAGGTGTTCGGCGGTGTTGAGAGTGTCGTCTGCGAGGGTGCGGACCTGGAGGGTGGACTTGTGGACGATGGCTATTCCTCCTCCCATCCTGTTGGTGAAGTCTCTGCTGGTGATCGCGTAGCCGTCTGGGATGGTGTCAGGTGCCAAGGAGTCGTTCCACCAGGTCTCGTTCGGGAAGGCAACGTCTGGGGCGGTGTTCTCGAGCAGGCCCCAGAGCTCGACAGCGTGTTTGCATGTGGAGCGTGTGTTGAGGAGGATACAGCGGAGGAGGTTGGGTCTGGTCCTTGGGAGTTTGGTGGTTCTGTCGCAGGTGAAGTTGCAGGTGTGGCAGGAGAAGGGTCCGTGTGTGCGTTTCGGGGCGGCCTGGAAGCAGCGGAGGTCTTGGCCGGTGTTAAGTGTGTGGAGGGTGTTGGCGTCGTAACGCAGACCAGCGGTGTGGTGAGTTCGGTGACGAGTTGTCGGAGGCCGAGGTTGTCGAGGTTGTCGATCAGGGCGGTGGAGTTGGCGTCGTTGTTGTTTTTGGAGGTGGAAGTTCAGGTCCCTGAGGAGGATGTAGTCCGTGGAGGCGAGTGCGTGGGTGCTGGCGAGGTCGGCGATGGAGTCGCTGAAAAGGGCCCGGGGTCCAGGAGGTCTGTAGATGAGTGTTCTTCTGAGGGTGCTGTTGGGGTCGGTGTGGATCCGGAAGTGCAGGTGTTCGGCGGTGTTGAGAGTGTCGTCTGCGAGGGTGCGGACCTGGAGGGTGGACTTGTGGACGATGGCTATTCCTCCTCCCATCCTGTTGGTGAAGTCTCTGCTGGTGATCACGTAGCCGTCTGGGATGGTATCAGGTGCCAAGGAGTCGTTCCACCAGGTCTCGTTCGGGAAGGCAACGTCTGGGGCGGTGTTCTCGAGCAGGCCCCAGAGCTCGACAGCGCGTTTGCATGTGGAGCGTGTGTTGAGGAGGATACAGCGGAGGAGGTTGGGTCTGGTCCTTGGGAGTTTGGTGGTTCTGTCGCAGGTGAAGTTGCAGGTGTGGCAGGAGAAGGGTCCGTGTGTGCGTTTCGGGGCGGCCTGGAAGCAGCGGAGGTCTTGGCCGGTGTTAAGTGTGTGGAGGGTGTTGGCGTCGTAACGCAGACCAGCGGTGTGGAGAACGCGTGGTCCAGGTGTTCTGGCGCTGGGCACGGTCCAGGCGCGGACGGGCGCAGACTGGCTGGCCTCTTGGCGCGTCCGCTGTGCGGGCACGCAGCAGCCACCATAAGTAGGGAGGAGGGTGGAAGGAGCAGCTGGGAGGTGGGTGAGAGGCAGCCAATGGTGTCGGGGGGCGTGGCTGCAGGGGACGCAGTGGCGGGAAACCAGGAGGGCAAAGGAAGGCAAAGGAGCGGGGCCGCAGGGGGTGGCGGCAGGAGAGGGGCGGCGAATGCTGCAGGAGTGGGGAAAATAACGAAGGATACTACAGAGAAGGGCAAGAACACAACAGATTATATAGTGGAAAACAGCAGCAATGCGGAGAAATGTAACAGAAATTACAACGCAAACCCCGGCACACTAAGCAATATTGGGGATGACAGGTAGCCTCGAACACGGGGCTCTCAGCAGCAGCAGGGACGGGCGCACTCAAGTGGAGCTGCGCGGCGTGGGGAGCGACCGGCCTCAACCAGGGTCAAGGGTCGCACTTACTGAGCAGCTGGGAGGCGGGTGGGAGGCAGCCAATAGGGTCGCAGGGCGGGGCAGGGCTGCAGGGGACGCAGCGGCGGGAAACTAGGAGAGCAAAGGAAGGCAAGGGGGCGGGGCCGCAGGGGGCGGGAGAGGAGCGCCGAAGGCGGCAGGAGCGGGGAAAATAACAAAGGATACTACAGAGAAGGGCAAGAACGCAACAGAATATACAGTGAAAAACAGCAGCAATGCGGAGAAATATAACAGAAATTACAGCGCAAACCCCGGAACACTAAGCAATATCGGGGATGACAGGTAGTCTTGAACACGGGGCTCTCAGCAGCAGCGGGGACCGGCGCACTCAGGTGGAGCTGTGCGGCGTGGGGAGCGACTGGCCTCAACCAGGGTCAAGGGTCGTAGTACATGTTACAACTGCATTTCAAAACGTACACAGCAAATTCAGTACAGCAGGTGTAATGCGCTTTGAGAGCAACAGGGGTATTGGAAAAAGGGGTCAAATATGATGTTGTGTTTATGCTGAATTTACAAGCTCAGCATGAGCTACATTTGAAAAAACCTTTGTGAGGGGACAACCAATTCCCAGTTTGACTAGTCTCTGGGCAGCTCGTCACAAGTTCATTACGCATGAAGTAGGCTCTCCTGAACATGACTGTGGGGGTCATGGGAACCACCTCCTTTAGTACTTGGTCAGTAAGAATGATAGGCCATTCTCTTTTGACAATTTTCTTAATTTGCCTGGCCTGTCTACTGTAATCAGTAATCAATTTAATTTACCCCATGCTAGCAGTGCTGGTCTCAACTGCATGTGAATTCCTGTTAGGATCCAAAAGGGAAAGGTGGCTGAGGGCATTTGCCTTCTTCATGGCTGTATCTAAGCGACTAGAGTTGTACCTTCTCGCTTCTAGTCTTTTCTTAGCCTCTTGTTGATGATATTGTCTTGCTTCAGGAGTACTGCATGTCCTGTGGATTCTTAGGAATTCCCCATATGGGATGCTAGCTATGGTGTGTTGGGGATGAAAACTGCCCGCATGTAATATGGTATTCCCTGATGTAGACTTCCTATAAAGGCATGTTTCAATTTAACCATCCGTTATTTGGACTTGAACATCAAGGAAGTTAGTCATCTTGGTATCTATACTGGCAGTAAAATGGAGGTTATCATTAATACCATTGACAAAATCGTTTGCCTGCTCCTTAGTCCCTCGCCAAACAATGAACACATCATCGATGTAACGCCAGTACCTGACAATATGTGCAGACCATGCTGTTGCATGTTGTACCTTGAGGACATGTTCCTCCCACCAGCCAACGTGGAGACCCGCCTAGCCGGGGGAGAAACATGCCCCCATTGCCACACCTCTTAACTGTTTAAAGACAGAATTGTCAAACATAAAAACATTGTTATGGAGACATCTATCAATCATCTTGATTATCATTTGGTTGTGGCGATACATTTCAATAGGTCTTTTTTCTAAATAAAACTTCATAGCTCTTATGTCATCAGCATGGGTAATACTGGTATATAAAGCGGATATGTCCATTGTTAAAAACAAGAAATCGTTAGACCACTCACAGTCATTCAAAAGATGTAAAAACTCAGTTTTGTCCTTGATATAGGCCGGCAATCCTGTCACAAATTCCTGGAGATAGAAATCGATATATTTTGAAGTGTTCTCAAAGGTACTCTTGATAGAAGACACATTAGGTCTTCCCGGAACTGGTGTTTCTCTTTTGTGTACCTTTGGTATGAAGTATATATTGGGAAGGATTGGAAAATCATTGCTGAGAAATTTGTGTTCGTCCTTGGAAATGAGCCCCTCTCTTTTCCACTCGCTCAAATCCTCTTTATATGTTTTTTGGATCCTTTTCACTGATGCCATATTGATTTTCATGTAACATTGCTCATCATTGAGGTGACGATAGGCCTCTTTTACATATGCTTTTTTGTCCCAGAGAACAACATTCCCTCCTTTATCGGATTGGTTAATATATATGTATATTCACTGAAAAAACCATAGGTTTCAGACATGTTATAGTTAGGAATTAGCATTTAAAAAACCTCAGAAATTCACTGAAAATACCTCAGGTTTCAGGGGTGTTATAGTTATTTGAACATTTCACTCTTCCAAAACCGTTGAAATTCCCCCTTTATAGTTAGTTGTACTAACTATAACTCATGCCCCCGCAATCCACTGCTGATGATGTCACATATTACATCATTCATGACATGGTCAGTGACATCACTGATGACATCACTGATGACATCTCAAATGACATCACTGATGACATCACTGATCACATCATCCAGTGAATGTGCTTTGCTTTGATATTTAAATAAGTATTATATATATAGATATAGGAATTTGCCTTGAACAGTGTGTGGATGTATAAGTGTCTCAATGGAGGATTTAGTAGCAATGTGATTGAATGTCTAAGTGATGAATTTAAAGTGTCTCACTAAATATATGGGATAGTGATTAAACTTTGTGAATACATGTATCACTCTATCTCTTGTTGTGTAAACTACTACATAAGTTGGTTACTAGGTATTTGAAAGTCTACATTATTTATTAATTAGTTAAGTGAGTATTTGTATGGGATAGTGAATGAATGTGTGTGTGGTTGGGTGGGATGTGTGTGACTGTCGAAAGATGTGTAAATAGTTGATTTAGTAGGTATATGAGGTTAAGACTGTATGTGGAAACAGTTGTTTGGGTGAGTGAATCTCTTTATGGGTGTGTTTGGGTAAGTGAATCTCTTTATGTGTGTGGTGATGAGAAAATATATTTCTCAATGATATATGTCCAACACACTATAAATATAAAAGGCAGTGTATGTGACAATTGTTGTATATAAATAAGTATACATAAGACTCAGTGATTGTATGAGTGAGATATGGATAACTGTTTACTTGTAATAGTGATTTTATAACGCACTAAGTATGAGTTACTATTTATATGAATAAATAAAGTGGTGTTTCTTCGTAGGTGAGCACTTTTTTGAAAGAATAATTAAATTAATTAATCCGAATGATATTTAAATACCGCGTAAATGCAATTTTTTGTTCGATTTGACAATGTTTTTAAGCAGGATTTCCTACTTTTTCATATTGTTAAAGTTGACTTCGTAACTTTTGTTTCTGTGCAAATCACTTAATCCTGCCGCCTTCAATTTTGTAAGTAGTGCGCCACGTGCTGCTTCCTCCCCATGCAGTGCACATGTAATTGATTGGCCAATGTTGTATTTTAGCACGCTCTTCATGTTTTTTAATAACGTTAAACTTGATTTGCTATCCTTTGTTCTGTGCAAATCGGTTAATGCTGCCACGTTTCTTTAATTTGCCAAGCGCCTCGTGGCCGTTCCCGTAGCAGTGTACTACGTGCTGTTCAACTTAATGCGATGTAGTTTTTCTCATGTAAGTAGTGCGTCACGTGCCCCATGCATTGCAAAAGTAATGTTTTCGGCAATAGTGTATTTTCGCACGATTTCCAGCTCTTATACCTCAAATATCTTACCTTGGTAGGCGATGTTTCTAGGTAAATCACTTAATCCTGCCACATTCAATTTTGTAAGTAGTGCGCCATGTGCTGCTTCCTCTCCATGCACACCACATGTAATTGATTGACCAATGTCATATTTTAGCACGCTCTTCATGTTTTTAATAACGTTAAACTTGATTTGCTATCCTTAGTTCTGTACAAATCACTTAATCCTGCCACGTTTCTTTAATTTGCCAAACGCCACGTGGCCATTCCCGCAGCAGTGTGCTACGTGCTGTTCAACTTAATGCGATGTCGTTTTTCTCGTGTAAGTAGTGCGTAACGTACCCCATGCATTGCAAAAGTAATGTTTTTGGCAATAGTGTATTTTAGCACGATTTCCAGCTCTTATACCTCCAATATCTTACCTTGGTAGGCGATGTTTCTAGGCAAATCACTTAATCCTGCCACCTTTAATTTTTTAAAGTAGTGCGCCACGTGCTACTTCCTTCCCATGCACTGCACATGTAATCAATTAGCCAAGGTTGTATTTTACCACGCTATCCAAGTTTTTTAATAACCTTAAACTTTTTTTTGTCCTCTGTTCTATCTCATTATACAGATATCCACAAGCTGTTTATTCCTGCCCATGCACTATACCAGATGGTAGTCAAGCACTCGACATTCCAGATCCACTGACTGCTCTCCATATGCTATCAGCCGAAAATTGCAATGGACCTAATGAAGTTATCAGGTTTTACTTTAACACTTCATGATTGAAAAGCATTCTGAGATAAGCATTTGTGTATTTCATGTGTTTGCAGACAGATAACTGTTCTCATGTTTTGGTAGAATTAGTGGGCATTCTGGTAGCAAGAAAACCAATAAAAACATGTACTCGCGATTTTATTTGCCAAATATGTTATTTAAAATTGAACAATGTGTGTTATAATTTTTCTTGCTTCTATAAATATTTTTTATAATATGTAAATCTACATTGTTAGTCTTATAGACGTTTGTTTCTGAAACCCATATGTTTCTCATTTAAATGCTCGTTACACGTTGTCAGCCTGCACTTGAGATACAAAGTGAAAATGTTGTTTGGAATTTTTTTATTCGAAGACGTGTCTTTCAATTTTTCTTGATGTTTATTTCTCAATTTCTAGATCATGGAAGACCAAAAAGGGTTCTATCAGATCAAGGCCAGGAGTTTGTAAATGAAGTGAGTGACCAATCTCGGCCTAACATTTGTATAATGCAATGCTATTTCCTATTTTGCTTGCCAAATATAACTTCTGATGATTGATTTTAATCCCCAATACTATTGAGAACAAATGTTTTATGTACATTTAAATTAATATTGGACATATGTACAACATATACATTTTTAACTCTTTTTTCACTTTGCAGAATGTTACATGAATCAGCAGCAAATTGCCGAGGTTGAAGAAAAGTATATGCTCCAGTTCCAGCTGATTACACCGATGTCTCAAATATGGCATTTACTAGTTGTCTGAAGCCATGGAGATTCACAAATTTTTAACAGACAACGTTAAGGTAAATATTCTCAATATGAGTAGTCGACGATGTTAAAAAGTAACAGATATAAGTACTTGAGGGGTTTTTGGTGTCAGATAATGTCCAATTCACACTTCTACGAATGAGTCTGATACAGGGTGGATCTCTGTATAACTAATGGATGATTAGGTTTTAGGATGGCATACAAAGCTCCCAAGTTTCTTACTTTTTCTCTTAAAGGGTTCCAAATTGGGGACGAATATTAGGCTGTGCAGTAGAGGTTGACGGTGTTGCTCCACTGGTACTTGAGCCTTCTCATGAAACTGAAGGAGCCTCTCTCAATATCCTTAACTCTTCCCTTCCAAAGTTGACCGGATTCCTAGACTGCAAGTCCTTCCACATACTTGCAGTTCCACTCCAGTACTCTTTAATGGAGTCTCCTCTTGAAAGCAGTCTTGCATATTCGGCAAGAAACCAACCAAAGCGGAGTTCAAGTTGTGAACTCTGTTGGCCACAGTGTTTACACAATATACAATACCTCCAATCAAATGCATTAGAAATAAAAGAGCTTATTTACAAACCCCTTACGCCACTTTTGCGTCACTTTCAACATGAGAAAAGTAACACAAAAGTGGCACAAGAGTTTTGTAAATAAGCCCTAAAAAATATTGGCCTGCATAATGACTTCATCTCTCACCTAATTCTGTCTCATCTGTGAAACATTTAAAAGAACTGTTCATCTGTAATATAAATATGACGCAGTAGGCACTTCTATACAGACACCGTTTGAATGCAAGCCTATTAGATAAGTGAAATCTATCAGGTACACTGCACACATTAAAAAAATAGAAAATATCGTCAAGTGTTACTTTGACTTGTAATGTGTGACCTCATTTAGTCACATCGATCTAATTTTAAACACTAATTTTCTTTTTTGTTTTGCAGATTAACTACAGTACTTCTATTAAACTCCATATTATATGTTGTTTGTTATATTGTTTTGTTAAAGTTAATAAAAAAATACATACGTCTTTTTTTGTGGTGGGAACAGTCCACAATAGAAATGATATTTATAATTTGAAGTATAATTCTGAGGCTAGCTCTTCACCAGATATTTACCAGAATGTATAGCTACAACTTACGGTTCCAATTCAAAAAAATAAAAAGTACAACGCCATTAGCAACATAGTGTGGTGAACTTATAACCTCTGTGCTTATGTAAGTGTTCCATGAACTGTTACTATAGTAACAAGCAGAAAGCCGTTTGGGGGTATGGTTAACAGTTACTGGCTGTACAGAAACCATTATATTTACCCTGGATCCTCTACATGACAGGAATGAAAGCAAAGTAAAACAAAACACTGTGTACCAGATTTACAACACCCTGGCACCACTTTCGCATCCAATCCCCCCTACAAAATTATAAGTATGTGGGCCTCAATTACCCCCCTCAAGCTCCAGGAATCACCACCCCCGGGAATTTGTGTATTACGGGAGGCAGACTGCATCGCCCTCCGCCTGGTGCCCTTGAGGGCCCTTGAAACTACTACGACTGGCTTCTGCAGTGTCCCGTGGTGCCTACCCCCGGTATACTGCTGTTTGCTTTGACAGAGCGGAACTCTCACGACTACCGCCCTCCTATAACACACATAGTTTGCATTTTGAAAGACAGAGCAGTGAAATCTATTCTCACTATCAAAATGCAAAGCAGATTGCATTTCCATATACAAATTAGCATCTACCCATGCAAAAAAGCAATACTGGCTCCCGAAGAACGCAAAATTTCATCACACAATGTTGCTAAAAAAACCAGCAAGTGTGCTCGACTTCTCAATATACCAGCTTATCCTACGTAATGTTATTTTCAATCACGTTTTGATAAGCAATAATCATGCTTTTAAAAAACAGAAACATGCACCCTAGTTTTCTGTGTAGAATGCTATCAAACAACCAATCATTTCTTTTCTGTTTTAATTTCACTTTTCCCCCAAACTCCCTTTGTCTATTCTAACATATGCCAAAGGCAGAAACGGAACTACTCCAATCCATTTTGTCCACAGATTGAAAAAACTAGGAAAAATTGTGAATAAATCTGTTTCTACTTTTCTCCGAGACTATAGAATGGTGTCCATATACCACAAAAATCTGCGTTTCAATATGCATGGCATCTATAGGAGAGATGCTGTGCATTTTACAGATGAAGGGAACAGAGTCTTTCTCATGAACTTTAGACTCTGCATCGGTACTTACTTGTTAGTACTAAAATCTCTCCATAAACACAAGGGCTCTTTTTAGAGCCACCCAACATCTATACACATAAGCTTGATATATATCTCAAAAATACATGATTCTTTGTTTTCGGCGGCGAAATGCGCGGATCCTACGCGCATCCCGTGACTTTAAAAAAATAAATAAATACTATCTTACTTTTTTGTCCCGACGGGTCCTTATGTGACCCCCTGAGCAGGCCAAGGGAGTCAGGGTGTGTCTACCCTGCACCCTTTTCACACATTGCACACATATTTCAATGACTTCCTCAGCCTCACTTCTACCAAGGCACAACATGGCTGCCAACAGTTCGTGATTTTGAATGTTTACAACCGCTTGACAGCCAATGAGAATTGAGCGCGTGATCGGACGGTGCGCTTATCCTACGAGGCCAATCTTCGCACAATCCGCTGATCCTCCGCGCCCAGAGATATATAAATGACTTTAACTGTAATTTTCAAAGAAACTACTGAACAGATTGACAACAGATATGCGAAAGGCAAAAGTTGGAACTGAGGACTACCTCTCTCCAAATTTGGTGTAATTCCGTTCAGCCGTTCGAGCTGTAGCCGTGGCTAAAGGTCATATGGTAAATTGCATGGGGAAAACACGTTTTGGGACCCCCTTTTTTCTCACTGCCCACTTTACCATTCACCCCCAAACTTTCAGGGAAGGAGCAGAACTGAGCTGGCCAAAAGTGTGAACAATTTCAAGAAGATTCATCAATCGACGCCAAAGTTATTGCCAGTAGAATGTTGGGGAGCTCCAGAAGAAACTCCAGCGGATCCAGAACGCCTCAGCACGTCTCATCCTGGATATCCCCCGCCACAGCCACATCTCCGGACACCTGAGAGACCTGCACTGGCTCTCGGTCAACAAGAGAATCACCTTCCGACTCCTCACCCACGCACACAAAGCCCTACACAACCAAGGCCCAGGATACCTCAACAGCCGCCTCAACTTCTACGCTCCCAAACGCCAGCTTCGATCGACCGGCCACGCCCTCGCCACTGTCCCCCGTATCCGAAGAGCCACCACAGGGGGACGGTCCTTCTCCTACCTCGCCGCCAAGACATGGAACTCCCTCCCGACCCACCTCCGCCTGACCCAGGACCACCTCGCCTTCAGGAAGCAACTCAAGACCTGGTTGTTCGAGCAGTAGCGGACCCCCCCTCCCCCAGCACCTTGAGACCCTCTGGGTGAGTAGTGCGCTATATAAATGCCTTGATTGATTGATTGATTGATGGATAATAGGTCCTAACTATAATTACCTGCTGGCGACTGCCAGTAGGTAATATATAAATATATATATATATATATATATATCCAAGGCGCCGCTTGAAGAGATCGGATGCCGCGTGTAGTCCTCCAGCATACAACGAAAAGCAGACACAAACCCAGAGTAAGTGCAGAAAGTAGCGTTTATTTTCTCGCTAGTCAGCCATAACGCGTTTCACCACAGAAGTGGCTTGATCACATGACAACGTTCAAGCATTGAATGGACCATTAAGACGGCTAGCACCCTGAGCACGTGACTGTGACAGTGATAGACATAAAGAAAACAGTGAAATGTAACTGAAAATCTTCCTTCAAGAACCGAATAATGTATAAAATATACAAAAGCTAAACTCACAAATAGCTAAGAATAATTGAAAAATAGAAACAAAGACATTCACCATCTGATACATAGTTTCTGGGGTCACTCAGAAAAAACCGATTACATATGATTCACTTGGGTTATTGACCAACATAGTTTCCAAAAGAATATATAAGGGAACCTCTCTTTAAAATGCACAAATCTAATATAAATGCAGCATAGATTTTGTAAGCATAGATTTTTTAAGAAAAAGTGCAACGTGCAAATTGACATATATCCACATTTGTGAAAAAATATATAATGCTTGTCTTTTGTACAAAAATAGTTCTGTATAGAAACTTGTCATTTCATATATATACACAAGTAATTTACCCAAGGTGAAAATCAGATGGTCATAACATGATTTGCAGCATAATGCTTAATGGTAATCAATGTAAAAATGCCAATGGATATAGAGAAAACCCCCCATCAGTAAGTAATTTGTTCATAATCCAAGTCAGATGGTGGTCGAAGGACAGTATTCAGTAAAAAAGTCATAATGTGCATAAAGTGAATAAGTGCTAAAATTAAAAAAACCTCGATATGAGGGTTTTGTGAATAAAAAAAGAGAGAATTGGCAGCCAACAGGGACAAAGTCCAAAAAACGATGTAGTTTAAATAACATGTTTTTGTGCCACTTAACAAGACGATATAACGAAAAACATTTTTTAAGGTTAAATCCATAACCAGTAATTTTTTAGGAAAACAGGAAGGAGAAGGACACAGGGGACAGGTTCTCTATACAGTTCGGGATCAGGGAAAGGAAGTGAGATAAAATTAAAATTCAGTTGTATTAATTAGAGTTAAACTGAGCTAGATGGTCACTTCCATGGGGGTTCTATGAGGTGTTTACATTCATAAACATGTATGTAAATCTTCGGTATTGTTTAACCCTCCGGGACTCTTGCTGTTGAAGTTTAAGATGTACCTCGTCTCCAACTTACGCATTAGATGTTCACGGTCACCCCCCTGTTTAGTTTTGGGAATAGTGTCAATGACATAATATTTGAGATCCATTAAGTTGTTGTCGTGGATCTCCCGAAAATGTCTTGCCACTGGGTAGGTGGGGTCAGAGTTGGTGATTGCCCTAATATGCTGCAATATCCTTACACTAG
Organism: Lissotriton helveticus; assembly: GCF_964261635.1. NCBI lineage: Eukaryota > Metazoa > Chordata > Amphibia > Caudata > Salamandridae > Lissotriton > Lissotriton helveticus. Next base: position 120,016,001 of record NC_136067.1, read on the forward strand.
CTGGTAGCTTGGTACTTCCCACGTACCGTAAGGGACAAGTACATACATATATAGCTCAATCAATTACACAGGTTGCCCACAAAAGAATTTGCTCTCCCAAGTAGATGGTAAATCTTTTCATAAAGATTTCAGCAACAACAGCATGAGCAGGAAATCGATTACAAGACCGCCAGACACGTTTTGGGATACCACACCCTTGTTCACAGACCTTGCAAGAGTCAAACAACAAAATATGCAGTCACTTGTTGCATTAAATCAGAGTCCCGCCCCCAATGAGCCTTCCTATGAAATGCAAAGCATCATGGTACTTGTGGTGCTGCACATGTATTACCCCAGTGGGTTTTGGTGTTGCTCTCATAAATAAGAGAGCGACAGAAATAAGCACATTTTACCCCAGTGGGTTAACTTCAACTGTCTCATATCTGAGTCTGCTGCTAATACCACATCATTCATAAAGGCCCCACTGGTCCGATTGTGACCATCCTCCCCAGTCACTTCAGATCCGACCTTCTGTGGCAGTGCGAATCCACGGCTGGACTCGCCGTAAACATCCAATATACCCTCGAAAGGATTTGCTCTCCCAATTAGGTTGTAACTCATTTAATGAAGATTGCAGCGACAACAGCATGAGCAGGAAATCGATTACAAGGCAGCCTGTCATTATAGTATTTTTTTTGTTATGTATTTCATGAAAGATGATATATAGCATACATAATTTATATACATATGTGCACACATCAATAAATACATACATGAAACATTTTGAATATATATTCACAAATTTTAATTATTTTTCTGTGTGTATATGTATATATATATATATATATATATATATATATATATATATATATATATATAGTCCGTGTCCTGATTTGAAGCCGTCTCTGTGGTGGAATTGGGAGTTCGTTTGGCAATATATATATATCTATATATATATATATAATATATGCGTGTAACATACATTGCAATAGTATACAAAACACAATTACTTATACACACAATTAAATGTATATTACAGGTGTCAGTAGGCACTCTACATTTATAATAGAGATAGAAATTTCTCTGATTCTTGCTTGCTAAAAACGTTGCTACTGTTTGACGAATCTCCTCAAAACGTTGCAGACCTATTCCTTTTCCTACATTGGCTGAAAATGCAAAGTTTTGTGGTGATCAGTTAAGGGGGTTCAAAGCAAAAATGAGGGGCGCCCAAAACACGTTTTCCACCGATCCATTTTTTAAAGACTTTTTACTCAGATGTAGCGTTTCATGACATTTGCCAGGAATGTAGTTATAGTCTGGAAAGGATCCTTTTTGGTATTGTACGAAAATCCATTCAGTAGTCTTGGAGTACCAGGTCACTAAAACTTAGTGGTACTTTCATGGTATATCGCTGTACAGGGAGAAAACAAAAATGAAAACACATTTAATATTTATTTAATATATTATTGTCTAATTGAAAGCCTTTACAAAATACAAAGTCAGCCATATTGTTTTAGATCACACTTTGGCTGTGTTGTGGGTTTCTAAGTGAGATATAGCTCATTAGTATGTTCTTAAAGTATAGTAAGTCAGAAGGTACTTTAGAATAGTGTATACAGGTAGGTAAAATTATATATATTGCTCCCCTTGCCTTTAAAATAACATAGCTCTAGGGAATGGGGTCCCCAGGGCCTTTTGAAGGCTCATGGAGGCCCCCCTCTTTTAAAAAAAAACATATAAGCTCTATCAGTTAGGCCCCGCCCATTCCACATTAGTAGTTCTTTCTTGTCATCTTCTGGTCTGAGAGCAATGTCCGTGGTTCTTCCTTTTAATTGCTGCTGACTGCAAAGGTGCCAAATCAACTACAAGCTCAGCCAGTTTGACCTCTCCTGTTCCCCGTTAGTAGTATGTAACAGTGTTTCCCCATTTTCCAGGCTGATGGACAGTGTGTTTTCTCTAAACTTCCACCTTGAAAAACGATCTGAAATCCTTGGTGGAGGTGAATGCATCGTTATCTTATTGAAGCATGATCTCTTCGGTACTGACTGTCCAAGACGAGTGGGTTCTTTCTTGTCATTTCCTGGTCTGAGGGTACAATGTTGTACCTTTTAATTGTTGCTGAGTATGTGAAGGTGCCAAACCAGACACAAGCTCCGCCCATTTGGTCCAGTGCCTTCCACGTTAATAGTTCGCAATGGTGTTGGATCTGGGTGGGTTGGCCACAGGGCCAAAGGCCATGCACAGTGTAGATTTGGCTGCCTGTGGGGGGGTTTACCACTGCCCTCACGGAGGTGAGTTGGCTTTAGGTATCGTAATAAAATAATACTTTACATTAAAAAAACTAGAAATTCACTGAAAAAAATTAAAGGTTTAAGTAATGTTATTACAGTTAGGTGTGATAAAAAGTAATGTTATAGTTAGGTAAATATATCAGTAACAACATTAACAATGAACTAAAAAAACAGGAATCCACCTGTTATAATTAGCAAAGCTAGCTATGACTTGTGCCCCTGCAATACCCTGCTTATGGCTTCACATTTTACATCACTCATGACATGTCTTAGGTCATCAGTTATGATGTCACTGATGCCATCTCAAATGACATCATTGATGACATCACTGACCTGTGATGTAATGCTACCAGAAAAGTACTAAATATAATAATTAAAAAAATCATAACAAAACATCTCTTACCTAGCTCACTGCACTTAGCTGCTCCAGTAGATCCTGCTCCAGGTCAATGATGTCAACCCAGCGGTGCATCACTTGCTTCTGGGTGTGAGAGACCCTGGTGTGGCGGCGCATGCAGCACTGCACTCTCCTCCATCTAACCTAACACCATACTAGGCCATAGCCCAGGCCAGACATTCCCCCTGCTGGCAGCACGAGGGGAGGTGGTGCTGCGTATTAAAAACTTGCAACTCCGGTCCAGGGAAGACATGGCTTGGCTCCGTCCATCATCCCCTTTTGTATCGCTTTGTTCGCCCTTAGTGTGGCAGGGTATGCTCAGACGTGAGTCCCTTGCTCACTTGGCCACTGGATTCAAGATAGCCTGGCTGATGAGGATTATGAATCCGAAACCGGTCCCAGGATGCTTGTTTCCGGTCCAGGGAAGACATGGCTTGGCAGTTCGGGCTGGACTGTTCCCATGAGGCACAGGGTCAGACTGATTTGCATATGGCCATGTCTGAACTGGGGTGGCTGAGTGAGCTAAAGAATGGTGATGGATTAAACCCAGATCAGTTGACTGGGGGTGAGTGTTTGATTTGCTCAAACGCTCCGTCCATCATCCCCTTTTGTATCGCTTTGTTCGCCCTTAGTGTGGCAGGGCATGCTCAGACGTGAGTCCCTTGCTCACTTGGCCACTGGATTCAAGATAGCCTGGCTGATGAGGATTATGAATCCGAAACCGGTCCCAGGATGCTTGTTTCCGGTCCAGGGAAGACATGACTTGGCAGTTTGGGCTGGACTGTGTCCATGAGGCACAGGGTCAGACTGATTTGCATATGGCCATGTCTGAACTGGGGTGGCTGAGTGAGCTAAAGAATGGTGATAGATTAAACCCAGATCAGTTGACTGGGGGTGAGTGTTTGATTTGCTCAAACGCTCCGTCCATCATCCCCTTTTGTATCGCGTATTAAAAACTAGCACTGCTGGTTCCACTTCCACTTTACTGAAAACGTGGTGGGGAGTCACCCCCTCGTGCCACCGTCGTCCACGGGTGGTTCGTGACGCACTGGTGGTACCTGCCTCTGCCATACCTAGGGTGAGGTTGGACAGGCTGGGTACAAAACATAAGAACACCCTAACTGGAGATTTTTTTTTAAATACACTCACAGTCGAGTAGGAAACAAAAAAAGTGGAGAAAAAAAGGGTGACGAGTGGGGTAGAATGGGATGGATTGGGTTAGATGGGGTCTGACAGCAGAAAACATGAAGCAAGCCTTACAAAAAAAAATGGCCATGCACTTGCGAACCATGACATGAAAAAAACGGAGCTAACGGCGTCCCAGCGTCATTTTTCTAACACGATGTGAGCAAGATGCTTCTGATGTATTCTGCATAATCTCGCAGAATTTCTGCAAAATTCGGCATTCGTACTCTATGAAAAACCACATGAGTTATGCCCAGTCATAGTTACCTGCCCTATCAGAATTAGGAAGCCACTCATGATCGGGTCCTAAGTCTTTCTGCACCTATGGTGGCAGAATACTCAGTAGATCCCAGGGACTTTTAAGTAAAAGAGGTGGGGTACCCGGCTGTATTTCGAACCCAACCTTGAGGCAAATTCTGTCTTCCTGCCCCCCTTGGAGTACATGGGGGATTTACCCCTGATACGCCCTTAAGCAGGGAGCAGAAACACTACTAGACACATGGGGCCCGATTCACAGAACTAATTTAAGACAAAATCCTAAACTTACTACTTTTGGTATTCACAGAAGTTAGGATTTTGTCTTAAGTTTGTCTTAAGACAGACTTAAGACAAAATCCTAACTTAAGTCTGTCTCAAGTCTGTCTTAAGACAAACTTAAGACAAAATCCTAACTTCTGTGAATACCAAAAGTAGTAAGTTTAGGATTTTGTCTTAAGTTAGTTCTGTGAATCGGGCCCATGGAAATTATTGCTTTGATGTGGAGTGGTCCCTGGAATAGGAAATTGCTCCCCCATCATAACGACTCCACACAGTCTTTGTACCCCCTGATGGGGCAGATTGGAGACCTAACTCTTATCTGTGAGGTCCAGGGTGACTAACGCTCGCTAGATCCCAGTAAAACATGTTTTCATGAAATGTGATGGGGTGATCTTCTGGAACAACGATGTGCCTCTTCATCCCTCGGGAACGCTAAGGCCTACATTTAAATTTTGGAATTAACAGAGAATACTTCAGTTTCTGTAGTAAATATGAAGTAGAATCCACAATAATACTATCCTTATTATGGAGGAAATTCCACTGGTGGATTTGATTCTGTATTTGGAGTGTCCACCAGAAATGCGAGAATTTCCAGTTCTCTCCAAATTTTTACAGGCTTTATTTAGAAATTTGCAGATGATCCCCCGGTCTGTCATTGGAGTTTATTTCATTACCTCTTCCCCTGGCATAAGACCGTACATCCTATGGCAGGGATCTGTGTATTGTAAAGGAACCCCCTTAACAACACTGAAGATATGCCAGCTCAGCAAACAGTTTGTTCAGAGAAGACAAACCCTCAAAGTAGGAGTTTTTTTCCATGAACAAAAAGAAATGGCCATTTGGCAGGGAGTTCTTCCCCCTCTGTACATGGGCCCTTCTGCCTTTTTCCTGCCTTTGTCTGGCAGACAGGATAAGGAAAGGGAATGACGATGGTCCCCTTAATTGGCCAGCACAACAGCCATTATCACACAGTAGTTCTGTGGCGTGCAGACCCCAAAGTCAGTGGTTACTGCTGGCAGAGGCAGTGCATACTCTGTAGCCCAGTGATTTTCACTGTATGGTGTGCACATATATAAATATATTTATATATCACGTTTTAGAAATATTTGGAATCCGCCAAGCTGTAAATCCACAACTACACATTTCTTCTGCTTTGAAAGGCATACTGGGGAAATGCCCTACAAACAGGAAGAGGTCACCTAAACACCATGGGGTACATTTACAAGGGGATAGTGCCACCAGAATGTCACTCTTGGCGATGTTTGGTGGCGCTATGCCCTTCTCCATATTTACAAAGCGGCACTAAGCCACTTTGAGTGGCTGAACTCCGTCTTGTAAATACGGCCCCTTTACACAAATCACTTTGCGTGAAAGGGGTTTGCAATGGGTGTTGCTGTTGGAGTTCCACAGCAACACCCATTGCATTTTGATGCTGTCCCAGATTTACAAGGATGTGTAAATCTGAGGCAGCGCCAAAAACTAACACCATGCAACAGCAGGCGTTAGAATGGCAAAACGAGAGGAAATACTTTTATTTCTCCTCATTTTTGCTTTTTCAATCTGCAGCACACATAGAAAGAGCAAAACACCATTAATTCCCTGCAACACAGGCACCCTTGCACTATGGTGCCTGGATGACTGCATTGGCACTAGGCAGTTAATTGTAGTGATAGGGAAAACTCAGGAGTGTGCCGATTTGTTGTAAATATGGTGCATCCCTGCATTTTGGAAAAGTTAGAGTGCAGTGCTGACAAATTTGCGCATCTCTCTGCTCTGACATTTCCTTGTAAATATTCCCCTATGACCTTTCTTTGGTTCCATGGGTGGAAATGCTCTACATATGTCAAAACCAACCAAAAAAAAACAATTTTGTTTAACTTTCAGTAGGGAGCAGCTAAAGTTTTCCGATGCTGGGTTGTCAGATACTTACAAACCCTACCAAGCCTGACCTTTTCTACAAATTGTAGACACACTTACATTCAGGGTGGTGTGGACATTTACATTTTCCCACAACTTGTGGATCTTTATATCATAAAATTGTGAGGACATTACATGATTTGAAGAATTGTTTAAATGTTGTTGGGAATTCTAGGCAATTACAATATTATACATACCACTCAATCCATGTCACCCTGAATACGTCTGATCTCTGATTTTCAGAAATATCTGTGTTTGACAAATGTCTTTGGGTGCTGGCTGACTCCGGGCCAAAATACCAAAGGCAATCACCAGCACTAAAGTGTCTTTTCTCTCAGGCAACAGTGTAGCAGAGTAGCAGTCCTTCTTGCAGAGCACCACAGCAGTTCTTCTGAGCCTTCCAAAGGCCCGGAGGTGGGTCTGAGGGTCTACTACTTATACTTGGTGCCCACTTTGAAGGAGAAGGTTCTGGTGTTTTCCACGCTCTAAAGTATTTGAATTTTTCTGCCTCCCATCCCTGATCTCAGCTTGTCTGGGGACACAAAAGGCTAGTGTCGAAAGCCGTTGTGGGTGTATACTGGGCAGAGACTTTGTGATGTGCAAGTGTGGTAGGTGAGAGCTCCACCGCCATCAAGTCAGAGATGGCCCATCTTGCCAAAACCTATTTCCCCTTTGTCTCACTGTCTGTGAGTAATACTCAAAGATCAACTGCCAACTACACCTAGTCAATGACCCGAGATACAGGCTGCAGGCACCAAATGGTTGAGACAAGAAAATGCCAACTTTCTAAAAGTAATCCAAAAAGGCATGTGTCTTACGCGCCAGTCAGTCACACTGTGAAGTGTAGGAACTGATCCTCACAATTAACAAGTTTACTTGTCTTACTCCAAGTTAAATCCAAACTGTAAACCAATATTTTATCAAAAGCTCATCCAAAAGTTAGTCCAATTGATCATAATCACAACGAGGACAGCATGATGCCCCTGTAGTTCTTTATTTCATACATTTTCCAACTGCCTTCTGCGTGTCCATCTGGGCTTCAACATCGACACGTAGAGGTGAACAATTCATGCAGAGTGTCCTCATGTAGTTCCACCCAATGCATTTTGAGCTATTTTAGCCGTTGTCAGGGGAAACTGAAATGATAATAACAGAGACATCTAAACCGTCTATTCAAAGGTAAATTGACTTTAACATTTGCGTACACATACTGTTAACTCACCCTCTGATTAAACCTCAATCAATCCCACCCTGCATCTTTTGCAAAAAATCTACTCATTTAAACAAAATGATGTTCCCCCTGCCAACTACAAAACCCTAAACCAGGGGCAGCCTTAGGCTTGTGCAAGCTGTGCACCTGCACAGGGCCACCAAACCCCAGGGGCCGCCACGCCAGAATATATCCTTAATATAATAATCCTCTAAGGATGGATACATATTTGCGTGGCGGCCCCTGGCAGGGATTTGGCGGCCGCCGGCTCTGTTCCACTTCCAAACACCCTGACCCCCCCCCTCTTCACTGGCCTCCGCGCCTGCGTTCCTCCTGGTTCCTGATTGGCTTCTTTTTTTCCCTACGCACTGCTGGCCCGCTGGTACAGGCATATATAACATTGCAAGCAAAATGAAGAGAATTTGAGTACACAAATCTGGTTATTCGAAACGAAAGTGAAAGGCGGCTCAGCAGGTTTTCGTAGAGTCACAGGAAGGAGCAATCCTGAACTTTATCACCCAAGGGAAACCTAAAGATGGAGAATCCTCTGGCCAGAGTACTGCTGATGCATTAGGTAAAACAGGCCTCATGTCGTACGTCACAATACCCTCCTCCTAAATTTTATCGTTCTGAGACGAATTCGGAAGGGTAGGAGCAGCCACAGGTACTGGTCATCTAACGCCTTTTCTGGATGTTTTATTAAAACACCTTCTGAGCTCCGGGGGATCCCGCCCCGCCTGAAACCCCTCTTCCGGGGCCCCCTACCTACGCTCCCTGCCCAGTGCCGCCATGAGCCTAGAGCCGCCCCAAAATGTTCGAAAAACCAAACGTAATGCAACTGTTGTACCGGGCTCAAATGAAAGCCCCTTCAGTTTAGTGCATGAAAAACCCTTAACAAATAATCATGGGCATAAAATCTGTTCCGTTTGCGGAATTTGCGGATTTTCTACAATTTCGTAGTCCGCGAATCTCGCGAAATTGCAGAAAAATCCACGAAATCGCGTTCGGGCGGATTTTCAAAAACTGAAGTACATGAAGCACTTACAGGGTTACAGCAGGTGCCCAAGTTGAAGCTAATTACTTTGTAACCATTTACAAAATGGTTACAAAGAAATTAACTTCAACTTGGGCACCTGCTGTAACCCTGTAGGTGCTTCCTGAGGGGCGCCTCCAGAATTGTTGCCTACTTGCAACTATTCTCTGACCCTGCTCTGACCCTCTAAGCAGGGTCAGAAAATAGTTACAAGTATGGCACAATGCTCCAGGACACAAAGATTAACCCACAACAGGAAGCACTTACAGATAAGGAAGCAGGTGCCGGACTTGAAGCTCAAATTCAGTAACACATTAACCAGCCCCCCGGTTGAGGCTGGGCAGGTGTGCTTTCTCCCAATAATCTACAGTGGTGAACCAGAGGGTGCTGTGATGAAACAGAAGGTGCAGTTGTGAACCAGAGGGTGCTGTGATGAACCAGAGGGTGGCAGTGGTGAACCAGAGGGTGCTGTGATGAACCAGAGGGTGGCAGTGATGAACCAGAGGGTGGCAGTGATGAACCAGAGGGTGGCAGTGGTGAACCAGAGGGTGACAGTGATGAACCAGAGGGTGGCAGTGGTGAACCAGAGGGTGGCAGTGGTGAACCAGAGGGTGTCAGTGGTGAACCACAGGGTGGCAGTGGTGAACCAGAGGGTGCTGTGATGAACCAGAGGGTGGCAGTGATGAGCCAGAGGGTGACAGTGATGAACCAGAGGGTGGCAGTGGTGAACCAGAGGGTGGCAGTGATGAACCAGAGGGTGGCAGTGGTGAACCAGAGGGTGACAGTGATGAACCAGAGGGTGGCAGTGGTGAACCAGAGGGTGGCAGTGGTGAACCAGAGGGTGGCAGGGGTGAACCAGAAGGTGACAGTGATGAACCAGAGGGTGGCAGTGGTGAACCAGAGGGTGGCAGTGGTGAACCAGAGGGTGGCAGTGGTAAACCAGAGGGTGACAGTGATGAACCAGAGGGTGGCAGTGGTGAACCAGAGGGTGGCAGTGGTGAACCAGAGGGTGGCAGTGATGAACCAGAGGGTGGGGGTGGCAGGGGTGAACCAGAAGGTGGCAGGGGTGAACCAGAGCGTGGCAGTGGTGAACCAGAGGGTGGCATTGATGAACCAGAGGTTGGCAGTGATGAACCAGAGGGTGGCAGGGGTGAACCAGAGGGTGACAGTGGTGTACCAGAGGGTGGCAGTGTTGAACCAGAGGGTGGCAGTGATGAGCCAGAGGGTGACAGTGGTGAATCAGAGGGTGGCAGTGATGAACCAGAGGGTGACAGTGATGAACCAGAGGGTGGCAGTGGTGAACCAGAGGGTGGCAGGGGTGAACCAGAGGGTGCTGTGATGAACCAGAGGGTGGCAGTGGTGAACCAGAGGGTGCTGTGATGAACCAGAGGGTGGCAGTGATGAACCAGAGGGTGGCAGTGGTAAACCAGAGGGAGCAGTGATGAACCAGAGGTTGGCAGTGGTGAACCAGAGGGTGCTGTGATGACCCAGAGGATAGCAGTGATCAACCAGAGGGTGGCAGTCGTGAACCAGAGGGTGGCAGTGATGAACCAGAGGGTGGCAGTGATGAACCAGAGGGTGGCAGTGGTGAACCAGAGGGTGACAGTGATGAACCAGAGGGTGGCAGTGGTGAACCAGAGGGTGTCAGTGGTGAACCAGAGGGTGTCAGTGGTGAACCACAGGGTGGCAGTGGTGAACCAGAGGGTGCTGTGATGAACCAGAGGGTGGCAGTGATGAGCCAGAGGGTGACAGTGATGAACCAGAGGGTGGCAGTGGTGAACCAGAGGGTGGCAGTGATGAACCAGAGGGTGGCAGTGGTGAACCAGAGGGTGACAGTGATGAACCAGAGGGTGGCAGGGGTGAACCAGAGGGTGACAGTGGTGTACCAGAGGGTGGCAGTGTTGAACCAGAGGGTGGCAGTGATGAGCCAGAGGGTGACGGTGGTGAATCAGAGGGTGGCAGTGATGAACCAGAGGGTGACAGTGATGAACCAGAGGGTGTCAGTGGTGAACCAGAGGGTGGCAGGGGTGAACCAGAGGGTGCTGTGATGAACCAGAGGGTGGCAGTGGTGAACCAGAGGGTGCTGTGATGAACCAGAGGGTGGCAGTGATGAACCAGAGGGTGGCAGTGGTAAACCAGAGGGAGCAGTGATGAACCAGAGGTTGGCAGTGGTGAACCAGAGGGTGCTGTGATGAACCAGAGGATAGCAGTGATCAACCAGAGGGTGGCAGTCGTGAACCAGAGGGTGGCAGTGATGAACCAGAGGGTGGCAGTGATGAACCAGAGGATGGCACTGGTGAACCAGAGGGTGCTGTGATGAACCAGAGGGTGGCAGTGATGAACCAGAGGGTGACAGTGATTATTCCAGAGGGTGGCAGTGGCAAACCAGAGGGTGGCAGTGATGAACCAGAAGGTGGCAGTGATGATCCAGAGGGTGGCAGTGGCGAACCAGAGGGTGGCAGTGATGAACCAGAGAGTGGCAGTGATGAACCAGAGGGTGGCAGTGGTGAACCAGAGGGTGCTGTGATGAACCAGAGGGTGGCAATGATGAACCAGAGGGTGACAGTGATGAACCAGAGGGTGGCAGTGGTGAACCAGAGGGTGTCAGTGATGAACCAGAGGGTGACAGCGATGAACCAGAGGGTGGCAGTGGTGAACCGATGTGAGGCAGTGATGAACCAGAGGGTGGCAGTGGTGAACCAGAGGGTGGCAGTGATGAACCAGCGGGTGATAGTGATGAACCAGAGGGTGGCAGTGATGAACCATAGGGTGGCAGTGGTGAACCAGAGGTTGCTGTGGTGAACCAGAGGTTAGCAGTGATGAACCAGAGGGTGACAGTGATGAACCAGGGGGTGTCAGTGGTGAACCAGAGGACGCTGTGATGAACCAGAGGGTGGCAGTGATGAACCAGAGGGTGACAGTGATAAACCAGAGGGTGACAGTGATGAACCAGAGGGTGGCAGTGATGAACCAGAGGGTGACAGTGATGAACCAGAGGGTGGCAGTGGTGATCCAGAGGGTGGCAGTGATGAACCAGAGGGTGTCATTGGTGAACCAGAGGGTGTCAGTGGTGAACCACAGGGTGGCAGTGGTGAACCAGAGGGTGCTGTGATGAACCAGAGGGTGCTGTGATGAACCAGAGGGTGGCAGTGATGAACCAGAGGGTGGTGCAGCTAAACTGTCCGGGAGCCCTGTGGGTGTGAGCCCCTGCGCTGCTGAGCTGCCCAGGGGTTGTGAGCCCACGTGCTACTGAACTGCCCCGGGGCCCAGTGGGTGTGAGCCCCTGAGCTGCTGAACTGCCCCGGAGCCCTCTCGGTGTGAAAATCATTTGTGCTCAATTGCCTGGGAGCCCTCTGGGTGTGAGCACACATTGTGCTCAGTGTCCCCCTGCCCCCAGTACATATATAACCGTACCGCACAGCACCATTATGCTCTTGCACATTGAAGTCTGGTGCCTGGATGCTCCTGATCCGTGTAGGTGGTACCACAGTCTGGTGCAGTCAAAATGTAAAGTCATAACTTGCTACACAGCACCAATAAACACGTGTCCCGACTGGCACCGGTATGCGCATGTACCAGGCGTGGAGCACCCGCATGCCACTGCACCCTACTGCCCAGCGCCAGCATATGCCTGTACGGGGCAGTTCAGTATGAGATGGGACATTGTCCAGCAGCAGCAGCTGCATGCGCCTGAACCCACTGAGCAGGATCAGAATGGCTTTGTACCAACACGCGCAGCAGACCTATCTTGGACATCTGAAGGATTCTGGGCTCCTGTGCCAAATGTATTTTTGCATCCATGAGTTTCCCGAGCGCCATCCCCGTGTAGCTCCTGTGACTAGGAGGCTGCTTTCTCCTCATCTGCTGCTCTGCTCGGTCTCTGATCCTTTATAAACAAGATGCATGTGAACTCCCATAGAAGCCCCGCCCGTTTGGCCCCATCCACCACACACTAGCGGTATGAAACGTCTTCCCGCCCGTCCCCACTATAATGGCCAGCTCACTCAAGGGACCTCGGTGCCTTTTGGCGCACTGGCAAAGTTACAGGCACACGTGGTCACATATTTGTGCAAATGGCACAAAAATCTGCGAGTTCGCGGGAAAATTCGCGAACTCGCGGACTTTTTTGCAATTTCGCGCGAATTTGCAAATTTCGCCCATACTTATTAACAAATACGAAAATGAAAATCCACCCCGCATCCACTTTCCCAACCCAATTGCTAATGTTTAACAACCCTTTCCATAAGCCATAATGAGAGACTGTAAAAACTACCTTCAAAGCCATGCTCGGCAACAATGTCGACTCGTTCCCTCATCTTCACGTGCAACAACTGAATCCTCCCACCTGAAAACCATGTGTATTTATGACCACTTAAAGCAGTGTAACCATGACCCTGTGACCCAGTCCCAGTTTAAACTATCAGCCTTAAATAAATACAATGTGTGACCTCTCAGTGTGAATGTGCACACCCTAAAAAAAGAAAGAAAATTGAAAAACGAATCCATTCCACCTGCAAATGTGTATGCCCAGCTGTGTTCCCTCCTCACCCGCCCAACCGTCATAATATAACCAGTATATTCTTGCAAACGAAAGCGCATCAAAATATAGACAAAAGTACCCACAGAGTCAATGAATTTAAATTTCAAAGTTAATAAAAGGCTCGCAAATATAAACTGGGATTACGGGGTCAGGGTTACACCACTGAGTGGTCATAAATACAGATGGTTTTCAGGTGGAAGGGTTTAGTTGTTGCAAGTGAAGATGAGGGAACAAGCATTCATGGTAGTTGAAGAGAGTGTGGAGGAGTAGATATTGTTGCCGACAGTGGCTTTGAAGGTAGTTTTCACAGTCCTCATTATTGCTTATGGAAAGGGTTGTTAAACATTATGAAGCATGTTGGGAAAGGGGATGCAGGTTGAATTTTCATTTTCGTATTTGTTAAGGGTTTTTCGTGGAATAAATGGAAAGGGCTTTAATTTGAGCCCGGTACAACAGCTGCATTACATTTGGGTTTTTGAACATTTTGGTTTAGGCTTTTGTAGTTGGCAAGAGGAACATCATTTTGTTTAAATAAGTAGTTTTTTTACGAAAGATGCAGGGTGAGATTGATTGAGGTTTAATCTGAGGGCAAGTTAACAGTATGTGTATGCAAATGTTGAAGTCAATTTACCCTTGAATAGACGGTTTAGATGCCTCTGTTATTATCATTTCAGTTACCCCTGACGAAGAGGTAAAATAGCTTGAAATGCATTGGGTGGAACTACATGAGGGCACTCATCATGAATTGTTCACCTCTACATGTCGAAGTTGAAGCCCCGATGGGCACCAAAAGGTAGTTTAAAAATATATGAAATAAAGAACTACAGTGGCATCACACTGTCCTCGTTGTGATTATGATCTACTGGATTAACTTTTGGATGAGCTTTTGATAAAATATTGGTTTACAATTTGGATTGAACTTGGAGTACGACAAGTAAACTTGTTTATTGTGAGGATCAGTTCGTACACTTCGCAGTGCGACTGATTGGCGCCTAAGACACGTGCCTTTTTGGATTACTTATCGTACATCCGTGACCTTGGGATAGATCACGGAATCAGTTTGCGCGCAATTATTGAGTTAGAACATGAAACAGTATAAGGAAAGGAGTGCACTCTGCTTATAAAAACTCTTGCAACTTTCTAAAAGTGGCATTTCTTAGAATTGTGACTTAAAATCCGACTTAACCATTAAAGAAGGTTTTAAATTACAATTATCTAGACAACATCATACTCAACATTCCTACCTGGTCCAACTGAAAAAAGATCACTTATTAAATGTAACAAATTAACTCAACGTTATCCTATGAGAGAGGCAGCCCATGGACTAGTGAAAAATGAATTTAAGAGTTCTTCACTACAAGGACTTGTAAAAGTTAAAAGTACATGCCCATCATTTTAAATTTACTGCACCCTGTCCTATGAGGTGTTTTAAGGGCCTACCCTAGGGTTGACTTATATGTATAAAAAAGCAAGGTTTAGGCCTGGCACAAGGTTTATTTTACCAAGTCGAATGGCTGTTTAAACTGCACGTAGATGGTTCAATGGCATGCCTGAGACATGTTAGATGCTCTTTAAGTTGGTGGCACAATCAGTGCTGCAGTCCCACTAGTAGCATTTAATTTACAGGTCCTGGGTACATGCAGTAGCACTTTACTAGGGATTTAGAAGGAAATTAGATGTGATGATTAGGTGTAAGCCAGTTGCACCATGTTTAAAGGAGACAGCACACACACTTTAGCACTGGTTAGCAGGGGTAAACTGCACCGAATCCTAAGGTCAGCAAAAATGAGATCCGAACAAATGGAGGGATAAGGCAAAACATTTGTGGGAAGCCATCCTAAGTCCGACAGGTTTAACAGTGCTCCTCTTGTGTCTGATAAAAATTCCACACAAGTTTAGCAGGAAAGCCTAAGTCATGTAGATGGGCAGCTGAGAGATTGGTGCAGTGGTAACTCTTCACCCACTAAAGGTACTAGGTAGCCGGTCCATGTGACTATAATTGAGTTCCAAAGACCGTTGCCTTTTTTTCAATAGAAGATTTGCCCTACACCCTGAAATGAAGCACCTAGCCGTGTCTACTGAATTGCACAGTTTGAGCTGTTGAGAGACATATTACATTTTAGAGTCTGACTTTTACTTCACCTCTGTTATTGTTGCTTGACATTGACTTCCCTGAAAATACTTCGAAAGCACCTTTATTTTGCTAGTATTTAATGAATAACACACTCCTTTTAGCTAAAACATCAGTAGCACAGCTTTTAATGTAAGTATTTAAAATTAGGGTTGATGTGGTTTTGTTTAATTTAGGATTAGTCTGAGTATAACAGTAATTCATTGAAAAATAATTGAATTCAACGTAATTAAAGGTTAGGGCGAGTGCTAGAATAACATCACTTGTTAGGTTAACTTTATTTTAAAATAGGTCTATCACATTTATAGTTAGGGTCAGTATTAGATTAGTTTAATAAAAGTAAGCTAAAACTAAACATGTAATAAAATACAAGGTTATTGTTACCACAAAGGTTAGAATAAGTTATGCAAATATGTTCATTAATTTAACACAGATCTGAGGTAGGAATCAATTTAATGAAATACAAGTTTTTCAATTTGACTTAAAGTATTTAAAGTGAATTATTCATAGGGTGAGGGTTAGCATTAGGATTGCTGTAAGATTATTATATGCTGTTATGTGAATTACTTGGAAATAGATTTAAGGCATCAGTTAACAGGAGTGTATTTGTAGCATAATAACAAATCATTCAATTATTTTAATGATGATTTGAGATACGGTGAGACTGAAGTCACCTATCATTTTAATTAAATGCAATCACACTAAATTCAAAATGGGATTATGGAATTGGTTAGCTTTATAAATTATAAGAAAGGTCAGGGAATGGGATGGCAGACACTAGGAAGCAATGGTAGGCAGCCACATCCTCCATGTGTCTTTTTCTGGGCCATGGCTATTTAAACGTTCCTGTATCTGCACCCAGCGCTTGGCCAATGTCAAACTACTTACTTGATCTCCAGTCCTGCGCAGCAGCACTCTTCTCCTCCTTCGGCCAGCAGAATCTTCAGCAACGCGCTCCTGCTATCTCCGATTTCCAGCCACCCCCCCAATCTCCCCGGCAATGCTTCCTCATTCTTTGACAACTCCTAGCGCTAACATGTCTCCCCCACTGTATCAACAGCAACACAAAGAGAAGAAAGAATTACAAAACAAGCATTTGCAATGCAATAGGTCTCGCATTCACACGAGTTTGAGCTATTGACATTTGTAAATGACAATGCCTTTTTATGTATGTTTTGGGTTTTAAAACAAATAAAAGGCATTGTCATTTACAATACTAATAGCTTAAACTCTTGCACTTGGTGGTGGTATTGATATTGGTGGTGGTATTGGTATTGGTACTGGTGGTGGTGGTGGTGGTATTAGTAGTGGCCGTGGTATTGGTGGTATTGGTAATAGTGGTATTGGTGGTGGTGGTAGTATTGGTGTTGGTGATATTGGTGGTGGGGGAGGTATTAGTAGTGGTATTGGTGGTGGTATTGGTGGTGATGGTGGTATTGGTGGTGGTGGTGATGGTGGTATTAGTGGTGGTGATATTGTATTGGTGGTGGTGGTATTGGTGGTGGTATTGATATTGATGGTGGTGGTATTAGATTGGTGGTGGTGGTACTGGTGGTATTGGTGGTAGTTGTGGTGGTATTGGTGGTGGTGTTGGTAGTGGTGGTGGTGGTATTGGGGGTGGTGGAGGTGGTGGTATTGATGGTGTTGGTGGTACTGGTGGTGGTATTGCTGGTGGTGGAATTTGTGGTGGTGGTGGTATTGGTATTGGCAGTGGTATTGGTATTGGTATTGGCAGTGGTATTGGTATTGGTATTGGCAGTGGTATTGGTGATGGTGGTGATTTTGGTGGTGGTGGTATTGGTGGTGTTGGTATTGGTGGTGTTGGTATTGGTGGTGGTGGTGGTATTGGTGGTGGTGATATTGGTGGTGGTGGTATTGGAATTGGTATTGGTGGTGGTGGTATTGGTGGTATTGGTGGTGGCGGTGGTATTGGTAGTGATGTTGGTGGTATTGGTATTGGTGGTAGTGGTATTGGTGATGGTGGAATTGGTGGTTTTGGTGGTCATGGAATTGGCATTGGTGGTTGGGGTATTGGTGATCTTGGTATTGGTGGCAGTAGTATTGGTTGTGGTGGTATTGGTGGTGGTATTGGTATTAACAGTGGTATTGGCAGCGGTATTGGTGGTGGTGGTGATATTGGTGGTGTTGGTATTGGTGGTATTGCTGGTGATATTGATGGTGGTGGTATTGGTGGTGGTATTGGTGGTGTTGGTATTGGTGGTGGTGGTGGTGGTAGTCGTATTGATGGTGGTGGTGGTATTGGTGGTGGTGGATGTAGTTGTATTGGTGGTGGTGGTATTGGTGATGGTATTGGTGGTGGTGTCATTGGTGGTGGGGGTATTGGTGTGGTATTGGTGGTAGTGGTATTGGTGGTGGTGGTATTGGTGGGGGTGGTGGTAGTGGGATTGGTGGTGTTGATGTGTGGGTTGGTGATGGTATTGGTAGTGGTGGTGGTGGTGTTGGTGATGGGGTAGGTGGTGGTATTGGTGGGGGGGTGGTGGTAGTGTTATTGGTGGTATTGATGGTGGTGGTGTTGATGGTGGTATTGGTGGTGATGGTATTGGTGGTGGTGTTAATAAGACAGGCTTTTGTACAGATGACATGTAAAATGTGCTGTTGTCAGCTTCAGCCCATTAGCACAGGATTATGTGCTACCTGGAATTCACATGACTTAATTCGCTAATCATTTCAAAATCCATTTGACTTGGGGGCTTGAAATAGACACGAGATAATGCCCAGATTAAAGTGATTGAAAGCAGGCACCCGTGTGACTGGGTTGGCCATGCTGCATAAAAAAATACAAGCGGTTTCAGCTGAAGCAGTGAATGTCCGGCCTGCAGTAAGAGAAACACAGTGAAGCAAATAGTGCTTACAGACTAAATAACAGGTCCCGTGCCGTGTAACAACTGACGTAAAAGGGCCAGTCGCCATAGGAGGGTACAAATGAAGGCAAGAGCGTACTAAGGAGGGACTAGCAAGCCTATTAACGAATCCGAAGGCAGCATTTACGAAAGACAATGACACAAGCCAATGAAAATATGGGAAGAGAGTGGGAGCAGCTTCTCTCCCATACTCTACTACAACAGTCTTGCTAGGCGTGACCTAAACAGCTAGTCCCAGGCCCGTGTCTTTCAGCAATCGGATTTCTCATAAAGAGATGGTAATTGCTTTTTGTTTTTAAAATAGCACACTCATACGAACACTTTGCAACAAAAACTAAAACCTGGAGCAGTAAAGCAGAGTTTATGAGACATTGTAGCAGGTTATGTTGCTACACTTGTTGAAGAGCAACACCTGCTTGGCCTTTACAGAGTGAGGACCACAGACTGCATTATGGGTCCATGCAGCAGCGCTTGCAGGCATTAATAATTGGACGACTGAGGCGCAATCAAAAAACTCTAAATTAGTCAAAAAGCTGTACCTTTGAGACACCTGTTTGAAGTACTGAGGACCAGTCAAGAAAACTGTACCTGTTTGACACTTGTTAGCTTAAAGACTGTTGACTGTGCCCTGCTATCGCTGATCAAACCTTCAACATTAAGCTCTTGTGAAAAGGAGCTGGGTGTTAGAAATATTTATTGTCTCTTGACCCAGGAATTGTTAATGTTGACTGCACGGAGCTCTTCCATATGTTTTTCAAGGTATGTCACATGAGGCAATATTCTTGATCTCAGTTAATAAGTGATTTAATGGAGACAACTGCTTTTTATATGTCACAGGTAATTGCATGAGTTTCCTACACATCAAGTCTAATTCCTTAGTTTCCTGAGTGCTGATTTTGTGCCTGGTTTGAATCACAGGAAACCCTGTTACCTTGCACTGCTCCCGGATGCACCCCACCTGACGACAAGACGTGCCGTGTTCCAATGTGGTTTGTTTTCTCTTTTCTCCCTCCAACCCCACTTCCCCTGGGGACCTACCATGGTCCAGTGCGTTTAATTTTGCCATTGCTATCATGGTCAGGTCTCGGGGGCATTGGGTAAAGTCGTCACACCATCGGAACTACCTGCAGTTCAGGTGAGCGTCTTGTGTGACAGAAGGCCAAGCCCAAAAAAAACCCGAAAGATCTTTTTGGGTAGGATCAAGAACACATAGACACACAAGACTTAGACCAGGCTCTTGCTGCCGATGAATCCGGAGCGGTGGACCTAGTAAGAGTGTTACACGATTTCAAGTTAGAAATGCACAAACTCAGGGAAGAGAATATAGAGTTGCGAAATGAGTTGGTGCAATACAAACCGAGATGCAATCCATGGGAGACGCCAACAGGAAAGCACACAAAACACCTGTTTAATTTAGGCAATCATAGTAAGACCTCCCCCCACGTTCCAGCCAAGATCCCACAACACCATTACAAGTCACCTTAGCCATGCCTACTCCAGTTCCCCTAGCTACACCCGAGCATTTTTGCGGGGATAGCACCAACTTTGCGCTCTTCATCAGTAAATGCCAGTTGCACTTTTTGTGCAAGCCTCAGGCATTCCCCTCTGATGCAGCGAAGGTTGCTTTTGCCCTATCCTACTTTGGTGGTGTGGCAGCCTATTGGTTTATACCACTAATAGACGATGATGGCCCCATTTTATATAATGGCCCTACTTTTAAAGCACATGACATGAACTATGTTAGCCATGACCATGTCTTTAAATCATATATGTGATGAACAATTTTTCTTCTTTGTTATGTGTCATTAATTTTTGGTACACAAATCCATGTCTAATAAAAACAATATCATGTTTGATATGTATTTAATCATTTAAATTAGGTCATGTATGAATGGATAAGTATGTATGAAAAGTTTAAACAATGAATATATCAGGATTTTGTACATCTTGCATAGGCCGCATCTGGAATTGTATATGTACCCTAATTGTGACTAAAATTATATCTCATATTTTTGTTACAATGATTCCATATTTATGAAAACATGCATTTTCTATTATAATCTATTTTATAACTATAAAAATAATAAAAATATATCATTTTTGGAAATATCTCTTTTCTGGTCCTATATTGCTTTTGCACCTTTCTAGGTCCACTTCTTATCTATTTCCTAAACAGTTATTTCACACACAGTATTTTAACCCGGATTTAGGAAATGTATTTAGGGGTACTCCTATTGTTACACATATATAGCTACTTTTAAAGCAGCCATGACTCACTTGTTTGCCAAATATGTTTTTATTCAGACAAATGACAATGAGCTGCTTAATTTGTGTCAATGTTAAAAGGATGTACGAACTTGCATCACCTCGTTCAATCGACTCCTTGCGGAGACTAGGTGGACAGAGGAGAAAATGACTTCTCTGTTTTATCGCAGATTGAGGGATTATTTGAAAGACACTCTCTCTCATATTGTAGATTTATTGGTCTAGTACCCCTAATTTATGGACTCTGTAGTAAAACTAGATCACCGTTTAGGACAATGTAAGGGAGAATGGCCTCGAACAGAGGCCAAGGTGAAAGTAGTCGAACAAGAGCGCAAAGAACCTGGGGCCTCATTTATGAAAAGTAACGCATCGCTGCTTGAAAACAGCGATGCGTCACTTTTCACTGCGCCCTCCTTGCGACACCAATGATGCGTCATATTTACAGTATGACGCATCATGGTGCAATGAGCTACAGATACGTCAGTATTTCTGACGTATCTGGATGGCGCAAAAGTGACGCATTGCTGGAGTGTGTCACAAAAGTGACGCAACTCCAGCAATGTGTCCTTTCACATGGAATATAACACAAGAAACACAGGGGGTCTGCCAGCTAAATATTAGAGCTGTACTCTCAAAACTGAGTCCACAGGGCACCCCTCCTAATTAAAAACCAGAACAGTGCAAAGAGGACAGTAACAAATATCTGCCTATAAAAGGGCCAACATGTTTCTGCCTGACGGGTGTAAATCCCTTGGCATTCGTCAGGGCCTCTGCTCTTATGATAGTTGCACTCCTAGTAATGAAATGAAAAAATCACCACCATCACCAAAGTAATAAAGATAAATACTGGTTAAGTACGGTACAACCTGTAGTAACCATGGACTTTCACCCTCCGACTCACTTTGGCTACAGTGAATTCTGTGAATGAAAGCATTATTTTATTAACATTATGTTAGATGTGTCAATCTCCTATTGACACATTTAACATAATGTTAATAATATAACCAGTATTTATCTTTATTTGTTACTGTCCTCTTTGCACTGTTCTGGTTTTTAATTAGGAGGGGTGCCCTGTCCGTAGAATAAAGTTGTCAAAAGGAAGGTATTCCATCCTATTTTAATTTCACTATTTGTTTTGTTGCACTTGTTTATTCTACCATCAAAATATCAGTCATCATGGACGTTTTGTTTATGTTGGTGGACCAAATCCCAAAACGGCGATAAGGTGCGGGTTTTGTCCCTATGATCAAGGGATTAACCATTTATGCACAAAGGGTTTGGCCAAATGATATGACTGATCATTAAGTCTGTTTGATGGAAACCCTTTTTGAATTGTTTTGGACTGGTGAGCCATTTATGAACATCCCATGATGTGTCGGTCTTTTTTATGCATGTATAGTTCACTCTGTTTCCTTTCTTCTCTCTCAAACACACTGTCTTTGTGACATATATACTCTGAGATCTTGTGGACTCAGTTTTGAGAGTACAGCTCTAATATTTAGCTGGTAGACCCCCTGTGTTTCTTGTGTTATATACTAAGTAGGAGCTGGGGATATTATCAGGTGTGGGTCTTTAAGCCATATATCCCTTTGACCCTTTTCCTAAATTTTTGGTGGTTGTTTCCTTTCACATGGAGCCTGCATCAGTCTTGTGCCTGCTGTGAGGCAGGCGTAAGAAATTGATGCATTTGTGTCCTAGAAGTGGCGCAATGAAATCTTATAGATTTCACTGCGTCACTTCTATGACCCTTTCTTGCGTCAGAACGCCCCCCCTGCATACAGTATACCTGGCGTAGGTATAATGTGGCGCAGGGGTTTACAAAGTGACGCATCTACCTAGATGCGTCACTTTGTAAATATGGTGCAACAAGGCACATTTTTTACGCTGTTGGTGCGTCACAAAAAGTGACGCAACGGCAGTGTAAAAGTGACGCACGGCCTCATAAATGAGTCCCTTGATTTCAAGACATCAGAAACAGAACCTTTGCAATTAGGTGGGGATCAGAAGGCCACTTACAAAAGGCGATAAAAACATAGGCACAAATTAGTGTCTATATTGTGGGAAGGCTAGGCACTTTGCCTAACAATGTACGATACGGCCTAATAAATCCAAAAAGTCCTCAGCTAATTTACAGTGACCAGCAGTGCAGGAAAACTAACACTCTCGGCTGGAACGGAGGTCACCTTGTCGAGAGATGCTCCACAACAGATCTCCCAATACCTCACGAATACTGTTGCTATAGTACCACGACATTTCACCATCCGACTATCATTCTAGGTCCACAACAGAAGGAAATGCTACCCATGCTGATAGATTATGGCAAAATTGGTATATTTTTTATCTTACTTTAGCTAGCAGACTAGGAATCACCAAGGTCTCAAAAGTTGAGACAGAGCTAGTGCGCGCTGTAGATGGCTCTGAGTTATCATCCGGCCTCATGACCTTTTAGACAATCCTGTTTACACCCGTATGTGACAATAGGCACACAGAACAACTAGTGTTCGATTAGATATACCTAAGTTTGGGATTATTCTTGGGGTTTCATGGGTGTCCAACTATAACCCAAAAACAACTGGGTACTTTGGACAGTCACAACAGACTCAGCACTCTGTCGGAAGTTGGAACACCTGTTATGAAGAAGCTGATCCAGAATGGGTAGCCCCTTTACATTGCGCAGTAATCTGAGAACCTGTCGCTGTTATACCAAAAGTCTATCAAGACTATCAAGATGTCTTTGACCCAGTAAGAGCAATCCAGACACCACCACACAGATCATTTGAATATCAAACTGATCTGGTCCCCGGGGTACTTTGCTCTGTAGAAGAAGAGTGTATGCTCCCTTCCATGTCTTTTATTTACAGTGCTATTATGGTACTTTTGACATTAGGCAGGGGATCGATATTGTGCTTTTGCAGCTGGGAATGAAGACTCTGGAGCACTCCTCTTGTTTTGTCACTTTCCCTACAGGGCAATACTTAACTCCTCTTGAAAATGTCTTTGTGATCCAGTAGTAAGTAAGCTTTACTTCTGTAGCTGATGAGGGAGCTGAGTCAATCTCCTATCTGAAATTATGCGACAATCATTAACATCTTTAGTATTAATGGCCATATTGCTTTTTGCAAGGATGATATGATAACTCTAGGGTAGTTCACCCACTGCAGAAATCTTTGTGTAGGCCACGGATAGAGATGTTAGTCACAGAGGATCCATCTGATTCGTCCATCCTTGTGAGACATAAACTTATGTATTATAGTAACATCTTTTATTACAGCAATGTTTTTCCCAATGGAGTTTAAACACTGTCTACAAAACTGTGACACTGTTACATTAGTTGTATTACATTTGACAGACTGTTGACAAGCAATGGCAGCAAACCTTTGGAGATGTAAGGCAGGTGTTTATATCACCACTCACGACCTATGATCTGTGATGGAGATTTCTGCCCCCCAGCAGGGTAAAGTGAAATGGCTATGTACTAATGAATTCACACTGTAAAAGTTGTCTGTTGTTACATGATGATTTTTGACTACCTTACATAAAGGAGATACAAATAAATTGCCCTTATTAATAATCTACCATTACTAATATTCAACAAGGTAAACATCGTTTACAATGCATCCGATACAACGCATGCCATTACAACGAGGTCATTACAATGATCGCGTTGTTACATCGCATACCATTACAACGCAAGTCGGAACAACAACTTTGTCTAGGGGGCAGAAGGTGTTGGATTTAAAATCCAGCACCTTCCCTACTGTTGCACAGACTGGAGTTGGAATAGTAAATTATACTATTCCAAAATGCAGAACCCCCCACAGCAAGTCACTGTAATAACTTGCATTGTAATGTATGCGATGTAACAACGCGGTCGTTGTAATGACCGTGTTGTAATGGAATGCGGTGTAAAGGCATTCAATGTAACGTGGCCTTTTCAAGGTAGGGAAAGTCTAATATTACTTAATCATGTGAATAGTTAATGCACCTTCAACCTAATTACCCCATGTGTATACAACTTGTCACCTTACTCTCTGTTGTCAAGTGATGGAGGTGAAAAAGATACTTCATGTATTTTTGCCAGAAACAGTGTACAGAAAGACTCTTTGGTTAGTCACTCAAATGGAATTTTTGAATTTCCAGGGGACATTATGCCAGTCAGCTGAGAGCCCTACCTTAGAACTTTCCTCCTATTCTCAGCCCGCACTACCCTCCAGTCTCCCCCTCTGTCTCCAGCCTCCACTCACTCTTCTATTCACCGGCACCTTCTCCCACTGACTTCACTACCTATGCCTCCCACTCACCGCCTACTTCACCCACACCCCTCGCCCACAAACACGCCCACACTTTGAAGGACATCCCACTCAATAGCACCGCAGAACATTCCAACAACGCTAGTTTATCCCCTCCTTCGATACCCTGCCCGCTTTCCAGCTCACTACACAACCATTCACCAATGGCTCTCACCACCAACACCACCCCGAATGCACCTCCTGACCTGACTTTATCCACCCTCCAACAAATCAAAGAGGATTTTCGACAAATCAAAAAAGATGTCCACGCAATCAAAGACCTTCTCTCATCACAGCCCAGACTACCTCCCATCATCCCTCTACCCTACAAACGACGCACTACATACCCTCGCCTTCAACGACACCCGCGCTGGCCGACTATCCCCGTTCGCAATAACTCCCACCGCCCCCGTCGTGTCCTCAACACATTGTCGGACCGCGACCTATGCTCTCTCCTACGCTCTTATGGCCCAGGCCCGGTAAAACACTTATCCAACACACACATCCCCATACCCACTATTCTTACAGACCCTCTGAGGCTCCCAACATTCAACAACAGAGGCTCCGTCCCTAACAATCTCAGGAAAGTTCCCCTCACTCTAGAAAGCTCGACCACCCTTCTCTCTCCCAAACTCAAATGCATCCTACTCAACTGCAGATCGGCCCAGAGACACTCCTCCGACATCGCTGATCTCGTCTCAGCTAGGGATCTGGACCTAGCCATTCTAACAGAAACTTGGCTTACTGAAGCCTCTACCCCGATTATGGACATACTAGTCCCCCCCAACTATCACATCATTAGGCTAGACAGGTCCTCAGAAAAAACAGGCGGGGGAATTACATGCATCTTTAGGAGCAACCTCTCCGTTACTAAAGTCACCTCCCCCTCCCTCTCCTCCTGTGAACTCCTCTGCCTCGACATCACCAGCGAGGGCAAACAAGTCTGTGCTTTACATCTCATCTATCACCCGCCTGGTGACAACCTCATATTCACCCAACAACTCATGGACATGATCACTTCTAATGCCGGTCGGCAGACCACCCAAGTCTACCTGGGGGACTTCAATCTCCACTGGAACGATCAGAAAGACACAGTGGTGAATAGTCTCAAAACTTTCCTTAATGCGCTTGACCTCACCCAAATATGCGACAGCCCAACACACGACAAAGGCTCAATACTTGATCTCATCATTGCCAAAGCGAATTCTACACAACTGGAGGCGATCCTACCCTGCGACTGGTCTGATCACCACATTATCACCTTCTTTATCAATGAAAAAGTTAAACCTAACCCGGCTCAACCAATCAAATCCAAAACATGGAAAAGGGACATGAAGAATCTTAACCCCTCTACCCTGCCTCCCCACCTCGGCAATCTCCTCCTCCCCCCTTCTGGTGCCACGGATGTCCATTCACTGACCGACCACTACCTTGAATCTATGAATACAATAGTCAATGAAGTCGCCCCACTGCAACTGAAGAGAGTCTCCACCAAAACTTCTAACCCCTGGTATGATGACAGACTCAATGACGACAGGCGTACTATGCGACTGGCAGAGCGCACCTGGAGATCGGACCCTTCAGCACTGCACCTCAAAAGGCTTAAAAACAAGAGAAATGCCTACTTCAGGAAAATAAAGCGCACAAAGATGGACTTCTTCAGCCGCCAGCTGGATCAAGCAAAAAACAGGCCAAGAAAACTGTTCGAACTAATCAAGACCCAAACTAAAACACAACCCTCACAATCAAACTGCACAACAAGCGACACCCCACACTGTGAAGCCTTCTCTACTTTCTTTAAGCTAAAGACAGACAACATAGGAAACGACCTCATCATGGATGTAAGCCGATTCCCCAACCACACCAGAATGGCCAACACTCAACTTAAAAACAAGGCATCTTGGCTGCACTTCGATACCTACTCGGAAGAAACAATACACAAACTGCTCTGCACCCTGAAGCCCTCTAATCACCTCACAGACCCTCTACCTGCTAATGCTGTAAAAGACTTCATCCCCTTGCTCCTCCCTCTCTGGACCAAAATCGTCAACTGCTCCCTGCAACAAGGCCTCATTCCAGACTCCCTCAAGGTTGGGCAAGTCACGCCTATACTCAAGAAACCTACAGCTGATCCGTCTGACCTAAACAATTACCGACCCATCACCAACATCCCCACCCTGGCCAAACTACTGGAGAAATGTGTCCAACTCCAACTAACGAAACACATTGACCAATTTGACCTACTCAATTCGCATCAATCAGGCTTCCGAGCGAAACATAGCACGGAATTAGCTATGACACACATAATTGATGATGCCCTCCAAATTCTTGACCGCAATGAGTCCTGCCTCCTCATCCTTCTTGATCTCTCGTCAGCATTTGACACGGTCAAACATGAGAACTTGCTGGAGCTGCTAAGCACTAGAATGGGTCTATCGGGAACTGTTCTCAAATGGTTTTCGTCCTTCCTTCACAACAGGTCTCAGAAGTTCAAGATCGACAATGTGCTATCTTCACCTGTGCCTGCAGATCTAGGTGTTCCACAAGGATCCTCCCTCTCCCCCACATTGTTCAACCTCGTCATGGAACCGCTCGCCACCTTGCTCCAAGCTTCCAATGTCCAATTCCATATGTACGCCGACGACACACAACTGTACCTAAAGCTTCAATCCCCGGAAGATATCAAACATCTGAATTCCACGCTTATTAACACTCAATCTTGGCTAGCCGATAACCACCTCAAACTAAATGCTCTGAAAACTGAGTTCCTACTCATCTCACCCCCGGAGAAAATTTCCACCACCCAAACATGGCTCAACAACCTTACAGCACTCAATGTCCAACCCACCATCGTAGACTCAGCGAAATCTCTAGGCATCACACTGGATGCCAAGCTCAACATGCAGCAGCATGTCAGCAAAGCCACAAAAGCAGCTAATTTCCAAATCAACACACTGAGGAAAATTAAACCCTTCCTCCCTGCTGAAGACTTCCAAACTGCTGTACAAGCGTTAGTCATCCCTCGAATAGACTACGGAATTGTGGCCCTCAGCGGACTCCCGCTATCCACAACAGCACCCCTAAGAGCCTCCCTGAACGCTGCCGCAAGACTCATTACTGGCTCAAGAAAACA
Organism: Lissotriton helveticus; assembly: GCF_964261635.1. Lineage (NCBI taxonomy): Eukaryota > Metazoa > Chordata > Amphibia > Caudata > Salamandridae > Lissotriton > Lissotriton helveticus. The sequence goes on from NC_136067.1 coordinate 120,043,790, forward strand.
TTCGCATACATCCCCAGACTTAAAGTCCCTAAAATGGCTGCCTATTGAAGCCAGAATACAGCTAAAAATTGCAGTTATGACACACACCACAATGCACCCAACTACCTCGCTCAAAAGTTGTCTATATCAGGAGGTTCGAGATCCAATAGAAGCTCAAAAAATCTACTCCTGAAACCTCGTAGATTCCGGAAAGAGAAAACTTACAAGCGCTCCTTTTCAGGAATGGCACCCAGGATCTGGAATGCGCTCCCTCCTGAAACAAGGCGTATCTCCTCCACTGCACTCTTCAAGAAAGAGGTGAAAACCATCCTACTGGCCAAGATCTCCTGAACCTTATAGGTGCTGGATCAGAGACCCAGCATTGCACTGTTTCAATGCACACCTTGTCTTTTGGCAGTATACCTCTACTTGATGGGGCACTACTACGCTACCTTCACACTACCGACCAAGATATGATACACGTGGATCACTGATTCACCCTCCCGATGCCCCCACTCAGTGCTCCCTCTATACCAGAACATTGGTATAAACCGTCCACACACCCAAGGTGTACCTGAACACCTCTGTAGTGGGATCAATGACCTGTGCTGTCTTATATTACTGCTTTACCTGATTGTACATTGATATGTTCTATGTATATTATTACTATCTTATCATGATACTGCTTTACCTGATTGTACATTGATATGTTCTAAGTTTGTTATTACTATCCTATCATGTTAGTGACTACTACGTTGCTCCCATTACCGCTGTTCATTCCTACTGCCCCTACCCTGTCTCTGTGAAGCGCTCTGATATCTTTAAGGATCTTGTTCGCGCTATATAAAACTTTGAATAAATAAATAAATAAATAAACCACTTGATTTACAAAGATCACTGCTGCTGACCACAGGGAGGTAGAAGGTGTGGTAATGGGGAAAATATATCATACTGGCAGACTGTCTACATCTGTAAGTCTAATCAGAGAGTGGAAATATTCACTTATGCTGATTCTACAAGTCAGGATCTCTACTTTTCTGCCTGCAAATCACTTTTAAAGTTCCACTTATGTGCGCACAATTCTTTGAGATTTGGGCTGGAGTTACGTTTTTTTAATGAGAAAAGAACAGAGGATAATTTGGCCAGTGTGATGTTTAACTAGCAAACTCTCTCCTGCACAAGGATAACTGCTCAACATGCTCAGTGGAGGAAAAATCTATAGCTACCTAATTACTACACATTTTCCACTTTACTGGAAGGGGTCGGTCTTGATGAGAAAAACATCTCCTTTCTGCATATATTTCGTAATGCATTATCCTGGCAACCGCCAAGTTTGTAATTAAATTTAAAGTTGTACCATTTATCATAAAGAAAGATGAAAATAAAAGAAATCAGAAAATGGCTTGTATAATACTGGAGCATTTTTGCATAATTGCAATTAACCCACATTCCAGTGCAGGTAACAAGGCGTTCATCAAGCTTCATTCAGAGATACCACAGAATCATGAGAGAAACAGCAATTTAATTTTGCAGGGATGCTTGGATTAACCTTAATTAAAATAAATATGTGCCCTAAAAGTGGGAAGGTACTCGGCCAGGGTTATATGGAGTTTGTATTATGTTTTCTCTATTGCTCGAAACTCAATAAAAGAAAGTTAACACTAAAAGTGGGAAGGTAAGTACAATAAACAAATGTGTGCAAAAAGACTGAACAGGAACAAGCTTTAATCGAACGAATAAAAACAACCCCCAGGAGCTAGATTCAACTATTTTGTGTCAAATGGGGCACTAAATACTTAAGGAGCTTTACATTTCACATCGTTTTTTATTTTAATGTTAGAGCAGAGAGCATTAGGCTTTTCAGTAAATATTATAAAATATAGGGCCATATTATCAAGGTGAAGCATCGCCGCTTTTTCGGCGAATTGTGCAGAGAATGCGGCGATACTTCTAGCGCCCTATCAACAAGGGCATGCTAACGCCTGCCTCAGCCTCATACCGCCCCACTTTGCATGTCAGCGAGAAACATCGCTAATGACATGCAAAGAGGTCGTTTCCACGTCCAACCACATGTAAAATGTGTATTCAGACGAGAAAGGTCAAGGAGAGCACAATCCTCAGGTGCAAGTACATTTAAGACTAATATGATTAATAGTCGTAACAGTATTGAATCCAAATACAATCTGTAGCAACCTGAGGATTGTGCTCTCCCTGACCTTTCTTGTCTGAATATACATTTGACATTCCTTTTGGTTAGACAATTTTGATCCTTCCTGGTAGTGGGGGATATTGGTCTATGCAGCACTCTGTCTTTGATATTTAGAAAGATTGTACTGACTTCTCCAGCACTGTTTCTCAGTATACTGTTATTAGTGTATGTGCAGTCTCTTCCAAATCTTTGGAAACACCACTACCGTTTCTTGTATGACATGTAAAATGTGGTTGGAGGTGGTAACACCCTATTATCAAGGCAGGCGTTAGGAGAAGGAGACCTGCGATAAACTCCTTTATCGCAGGTCTCCCAACGCCTGCTTTGATCAGGTGTTAGGCATAGATTACATGGGGTTATGGATCATAAAGCTGAATCCACCCCCCCATATTATCAAGGCACACATTAGCGCGTGACAACAACGCTTGTTTTCACGCGCTAATATTCACTATTGCCGACTATCGCCGGATTTAATATCGCCTATGTGTTGCGCGTTGATAATTACGCGCTATCACGGCGATAAAATCTGGCGTTAGCCTGCGATAGTGAAATGTGCGATGTGCATTTTTTAACGCACATCTTGATAATATGCCCCTTAGTCTTTGTCCATTGAAGCGTCTGGATTGTAGATCATTTGACATGAGAAAAATACACAATAATGATAAGCGTGTACACTTTTAAAACTATTGTTGGATGAAACCATATTTGCATTTTTTAGAATGCTTAAATGCTGCAGTTGTACTTTCAAAATTATATGACACAAAACAAACATTTCTGTGGCCTCCAGTCACTCATTTAATTTAACAACTAGACTTCGAAAGGTTTTCTCCCTGGTGATCAGCCCTTTTTGTGCCATTTTCTAAAAGTTTGCGCCTTAAGCCTTCTTTTAGACTCTTTTCCCCTATTTTTGGTGACTACGGGCTAGATGTATGACGGTTTTTGCATGCGCAAACAGATTTGTGAACCCGTTTACGCATGCAAAAATCAATAGGGGTATGTACCATTCCAAAATAGGTAGTTGCAATTTATTTGCGACTCGCTATTTTGGAATTGTGAGTTGCAAGTAGGAAGGGGCACTCCCTTCCTAATAGCGAGCGCAACCCCATGTACAAATGTTTTGCGACTGTAATTGCAGTTGCAAAACACTTGCAAATTACCACCCTCTTCAAGAGGGTGGTAATGGGGTCGCAAAAGGGAAGGGGTCAAGTGGACCCCTTTCCCTTTGCAAATGCAGGGGAAAATATTTTTAAAAATGAAACCAAAACGTTTCATTTAAAAAAAAAATTTTTTAAACGCATCCTGTTTTCCTTTAATGAAAATGGACTGCATTTAAAAAAAAAAGCTGCTTTATTAAAAAGCAGTCCCAGACATGGTGGTTTGCTGAGCCCAGGAGGCCACCATCCCTGGGAGTCCTGGGATTCCCAATGGGCTTCCACATTGCGACAGACTCATTATTATTAATGAGCCTTGCAATTTACAACTTCATTGGGAATCACAAAACAGTGTAATAACCCTGTTGTACATGCATAATAGCGCCTCACAATTTGGGAGGCGCTATTTTGTGCGTCGTACATCTGGCCCTATGAAGCCTTCCAGGATTTGTTGTTTGTATTTTTGGGGAAGTGGAGGGTGATCAAGAACATCAATTGTGAGTAGAATATTTGTACTGGGCTCCAGAGTCCACCCTAAATAAACTGCAGCAAGTGCAGAATGCGGCCGCTAGGCTCCTGATGGACCTTCCCAGGCGTCAGTCTGCCCGACCTGCGCTGAAGGCGCTGCACTGGCTCCCTGTTAGGGAGAGGGTGAAATTCAAGGCACTCTGTATGGCCCATAAAATCTTGCAGGGGAAAGGCCCACCTATCCTACGGGACATGGTTCAATCATATAAGGCTTCCCGTTCCCTCCGTTCAGACCATCAACATCTGCTGCAGGTCATGAGGGCAAGGAAGGTAAGAACTGGTGGCAGAAGATTTTCCATCAACGTGGCCATCTTGTGGAACTCCCTTCCTCTGCACATGCGCTCGGAAACAAGCTTCTTACGTTTTCGCAAGCTGTTAAAAACCCACCTGTTTCCTGCTTAATTCCTGTGTCGCGTGTCATGGCGTTTCTCCCTGGATAAGCGCGGGATGCCCAAGGGTAACCAGGCGCGGTATAAAATTCCTTAATAATAATAATAATAATATTAACTTATTCAGTGGAAAATATAATATTTTAATATGCACATGTATTTTGCTTTTACTGCAATTGAAACGTTTTATTTTATATGTTTTAACTCTTGAGCTGCATTGCATATTTTTATATGTAAAGCTTTTGGATTTCTTTTGAGTATTTTAAATTAAATAGTAACATAAATCGTTTTTATCAATCTTATTTTATACTTTAATAATATATTATGACTATAGACTGAATTATAATAGTAATTAAATACTTATTTTAAATTGTTTATGTTATCCTGGTATTTTTTTTGTTCTAATTTATTTGTGAGAATATTGGTAGTTGGTTTATAATAGTGATTTAGCTACTATTTCTAGGCAGTCTTCTCCTTTCTCACTTTGAATTATAGGATTTCATACATTTCTCTGGTTTGTTTAGTTTTTTTTATGTTTGATGGGATTTACTATCCTTAGTTGTTGTAAGCTTTGTTCTTTTTAGAGCGCTTCAATTAATTTCTATAGATTTGTTAGGTTTCTTCCTGCATGTCTTGAAAGGCATTGTGCCATCTTTTAAATACATTGTTAGTTTTGGCTTGGTGAGCAATGGTGCTGTTGTAGGCATTCCACTATGCTATTTGGAATTGGGGTTGATGTCAGTGTCCGGAGCAGTGCAATCTGCCACCCAATTATCTTCAAAGTAGTCATTAGTGGACTTACGTTTTGTTCATTTCCTTGGTACAACAAGGATTCTATTTGCACGTTGGAGTGGTTAGCTACATCTGTTAATAGGTACATATTTTAGGGCTATTAACTTTTTAATTTCAAAATGAAACTGGCTGTTTGATGTATATTCTACACTTAGTGAAGATTATTGCAGATAATTCCAAATGCATTGGTTGAAGTGGTGAATTCAGCTGTATGGCTGTATGTGAATATAGTTTCAGTATAGCTTGTATCATTGCCTGTTCAAAGCCTATTATAATTTTGCATGGAGAGAAGTTATTAGTTTAATGTGATTTAAGAGTTCATAGTAAGTTGCATTTTGTTTGTAAGGCAGGAGTGCATAAATGAAGGGTATCTAATTGTTATATTTATTTATTTATTTTATTTATTTATTTAGAATTTTATATAGCGCGTAGTTACCTTCGGGCATCCCAGCGCTTGTCCAGGCAGCGACCAAAAAACACAGAACGAGATCAGTCACATCCGATAGGGAATAAATGTGTCTTCAGCAGCTTCCGAAAATGAAGAGTACAAGTCTCTAAGCGCATTCTCAACGGAAGCGCGTTCCAAAGAGTGGCCGTGTGAACCGAAAATCTTCTACCACCAGTGCGAGCCTTCTTAACTCTAGGAACCTGAAGTAGATGTTTCTGGTCAGAGCGCAAAGCCCTGTTCGCTTTATAGGGCACCACTAACTTCCTTAGGATAGGGGGTCCCTTCCCCTGGAGGATTTTATGTGCCGTGCAGAGAGCTTTAAATTTAACCCTCTCTCGCACTGGAAGCCAATGTAGTATCTTCAAGGCGGGTGTAGCTGACTGCCTCCTTGGCACATTCATCAGAATCCTGGCTGCAGCGTTTTGAACCCGCTGGAGCTTGCTAAACGTTGCCTCAGGGGTACCAAGGAAAATAGCGTTGCAATAATCAAGCCTTGAGATGATCAACCCCTGAATGAGTAGCTTCCTCGATGTCAAAGGGAGGAGAGGCAAAACTTTGCGAGCTGAACGGAGGAGCCCGAAACAGACCCCTGCCGTTTTCTTGGCCTGGGTCTTGAAAGAAAGGTCTTGCTCCATCCAGACCCCCAAGCTCTTGATCTCCTGCTTAGGGCTGGGGAGCTTGCCCAGGCAACTGGGCCAGATGGTAGAAGGGAGTGACGGAGTCTTGTGCCCTAGCAGCATTATTTCGGTCTTAGAACCGTTTAATTTAAGCGCCGATTCGCACATCCAGGTGTGTACTTTGGCCATACATAGGCGCAGCGAATCCGGGTTCTTTACCAATTGGGACAATGCAACCACCAGCTGAGTATCATCAGCATAACTGATGATTTTTATCCCAAATGGGGCAACCACATCCTCCAGGGGGGCCATGTAAATATTAAACAATGTGGGGCTTAACGAAGAGCCCTGTGGCACGCCACACTGGAGGGGGATAGATGTTGACCGTTCGCTGCCTTCCCAGACCTGATAAGTACGACCACACAGGAAAGACCGAAGCCACTGCAACGCCACTCCTGCCACCCCCGCAATGGACAGCCGTTGAATCAACACTTGATGGTTTACAGTGTCAAAAGCCGCACTGAGGTCCAGGAGGATCACTGCCACTGACCCTCCTGAATCCAGAATGCTCCTGGCTTCCTCAACGACTGCCAGTAGGGCGGTGTCTGTGCCCTGCCCTGGCAGAAAGCCAGTTTGTGACTCTCGTAACAGGCCATTGGATTCCAGAAAGTCTGACAATCGATGATTAACCAGTCTTTCTACGATCTTTCCAAGACCCGGCAACAGAGAAAAAGTCCTGAAGTTTGCCAAATCCGATGAGTCCAGATTAGGTTTCTTCAGAAGGGCCTTTACAACTGCTCTTTTCCAGCTCGGTGGCACCACCCCCTGAGCAAGAGAAGTATTAATCAAGTTCGTAACAGGGGCCGCGATAACAGATGCCACCTGTTTCAGAAACCTCACTAGAGCCGGATCCCCCGGAGAACCACTCTTCATAGATCCCAATTCCTTCAAGACTTCTGCCACAGGTATTGGACCAAAAGTGTCCAATAGAATACGATCTCCTCCTGCCTGACTGCTTATGTCTACGCTCTGCGCAACCGGAGGCAGCGCACTTATGATGTTCTCTATTTTTAAGTGGAAATATTCCGCCAGCTCCCTACACTCTCAGCTGGGTTATCCTGACTCAACGGAGGCTCGGGGATTTTAAGGAGCTCCTTCACCACTTTAAAAGTCTCTCTAGCGGAGTTGGAGGAGCTTTTTATTCTTTCTTCGAAAAATTGGGCCTTAGCACTGCGAAGGGCATTTTTATATGCTCTAATTGCCTCTCGGTATTCATCCCGACTGGCCACCCCCCAATCTTTCCTCCAAGCTCTCTCCAGCCTCTTACATCCTTTCCTAAGGATTCGCAATTCTGGTGAATACCAAGGGGCCGACCCCATCCTCTTACCCCTCTTTGCCACTCTCTTTTTCGGGAGGATGGCATCCAGGGAATTGGTCACCCACCGCTCAAAATCCGCATCCGCAATAACCGGGTCCGAGGCCAGGGGAGGGCACGAGCTCTCAAGTTTGGCCATCCAATCGTCCATTGATAACCTGGACCAGGCTCTTTCCAAAGTATAGATTCTCGGAAAAAGGGCGGTACTTGGATCAGCTTGTAAGATGACCGGGACCAAAAAGTGGTCTGTCCACGGTAGGGGGCAAACGGGCAGAGCCCTGAGGTACGGGATGTTCGAAAAAATGGGGTCAAGGAGGTGGCCCTTAGCATGCGAGGCTCCTGGGTTGCTTAGACTAAGGTTATATGCAATTAAATCGCTCTGCAAATCAGCTGCCACTAAGTCTGCCGGGTTGTTGAAATGTAAATTCAGGTCCCCTAACACCATAAAATTAGTCGTGGAAGAGGCCAGCTGCGTGACAGTTTCCATTAGGGAGCTAACAAAGCTACCCATACCCCCTGGAGGACGGTATATCAGAACACCTGACACTGTTACCGTGGGGGATGTCCGCAGTGAGAACTGACAGCTCTCACAATCCTGAACATCACTATTCTGTGCCCTGCACATGAACGTGTCTCTGTAAATAATGGCAATACCGCCCCCTCGCCCCACAGGTCTATCCAGATGATACATTAGAAAGCCTGGGGGGAGGGCTTGAACTATGTCCGCACCCGAACTTGCTGTAATCCACGTTTCCGTCAGAAACAAGATGTCCAGATCATGGTCCTGTATCAGGAAATTGATTTCGAGCGCATGACACGGGAGAGATCTGCAATTCAGCAGAGCCATCGACAGAGCGTTCTTTCCCGTGTCCGGATGGATCAGCTGACATGTTCTACAGGCTAGAAAAGGTTTAGATCCTTTATGAATATACTTACACGACACATTTTTAGGAGTGCGTAGTGACATGATGTCCTCACGAGAATATATAATCCGTATTTCTGGGGTTAGGACCAGGGCGGGCCCAGACGGGCTGGACTCTGCCGTGACTCCGGCGTGCTCACGCTGCGCGCGAACGCTGCGCGTCGACATGGCCACTTTAAAAACCTTTGTGTGTTCTCGCCGCCTAGCACGCTGCCCTGAATGGCGCTGCCGTGCTAAATAAAAACGGGTATATTAAAATTATTCACGAGTTCAAGGCTATCTGCTTAAATGCGCTGCTGATCTAAGCGTTATGCTCGAATTTGCGTCTTGCCTGGTCAAAGGTCCAGCTTACTCTACCAGCCCGCTTTAAATACCTTTGTGTGTTCTCGCCGCCTAGCACGCTGCCCTGAATGGCGCTGCCGTGCTAAAATACACCCAAGATGGCGCTACTTAAATTACAAGCGAGGGAAAAAGGACCCGCGAAATGCGGTGATAGCCAATTATGGAGCAAGTGAGGAGCGCTATAAGCAAGGTACAACTAAAGCAACAATTAAATGAAATACAAAACGGGTATATTAAAATTATTCACTTGTTCAAGGCTATCTGTATTCATCATGTGTTGTGTGAATTTCGGAGGGCACATTTTAAATGTTCCACAAGTTATAGGTAAATATTGCGCGTAAAAGCCCAAAGTACCACTTGCAATCGGATCACTGACATAATATAGAATGACAAAATATAGACTTACCAAAATATAGTCACCAAAATATAGAATGCCAAAATATCGAATTCCTATCTACAAACAGGTAAGTACAAAAATATCGAATCCAAAATAGTCTTTAAAAAATATAGTCAGTCAAAATATCGAATTTTATTAAATGTCTTAAAAGTAATTTAAAATTAATGAAATAATACATATAATTAACTAAAACATACTTAAAAATACTCAAATAACCTTAAAATTAAGATATAATTAATTTAAGTTATTAATAAAAAATGTACAATATTTTACCTTAGGATAGCAGGAGGGTAACATTTAATATTACCGCTCCAGTGAGTGCAACAGTAGGTAAAGCGTTGGATAGCGTAGGGGTAAAAAATACTATTCCCACTCCAGTGAGTGCAACAGTAGGGGAAGCGTTGGATAGAGTAGGGGTAAAAAATACTATTCCCACTCCAGAGAGTGCAACAGTAGGGAAAGCTTTGGATAGCGTAGGGGTAAAAATTACTATTCCCACTCCAGAGAGTGCAACAGTAGGGAAAGCGTTGGATAGCGTAGGGGTAAAAAATACTATTCCCACTCCAGTGAGTGCAACAGTAGGGAAAGCGTTGGATAGCGTAAGGGTAAAAATTACTATTCCCACTCCAGAGAGTGCAACAGTAGGGAAAGCGTTGGATAGCGGGAGGGTAAAAAATACTATTCCCACTCCAGTGAGTGCAACAGTAGGGAAAGCGTTGGATAGCGTAGGGGTAAAAAATACTATTCCCACTCCAGAGAGTGCAACAGTAGGGAAAGCGTTGGATAGCGGGAGGGTAAAAATTACTATTCCAACTCCAGAGCGTGCAACAGTAGGGAAAGCGTTGGATAGCGTAGGGGTAAAAATTACTATTCCTACTCCAGAGAGTGCAGCAGTAGGGAAAGCGTTGGATATTGAAAGGGTAAAAATTACTATTTCCACTCCAGAGAGTACAACAGTAGGGAAAGCATTGGATAGCGTAGGGGTAAAAATTACTATTCCCACTCCAGAGAGTGCAACAGTAGGGAAAGCGTTGGATAGAGTAGGGGTAAAAAATACTATTCCCACTCCAGAGAGTGCAACAGTAGGGAAAGCGTTGGATAGCGGGAGTGTGAAAATTACTATTCCAACTCCAGATAGTGCAACAGTAGGGAAAGCTTTGGATAGGGTAGGGGTAAAAATTACTATTCCCACTCCAGAGAGTGCAACAGTAGGGAAAGCGTTGGATAGCGTAGGGGTAAAAAATACTATTCCCACTCCAGAGAGTGCAACAGTAGGGAAAGCGTTGGATAGCGGGAGGGTGAAAATTACTATTCCCACTACAGTGAGTTTAACAGTAGGGAAAGTAATGATTTAATATATTATTAAAAATAAATTAAATATCAATACCAATAAAACATTCATTGAAATTAATAACCAATTTAATATTATGTAATAATTAATTAGAAATACAACTACATATTAGTTATTAAAAATTAATAACCTATTCATAATTATTTAACAACTAATTAATAATAAAAATTAATACCAATTAAAAATTAATAGTAAATTAATTATCAATACACAAAAAGTATTTTTTAATATGTAATTAATTACAATTACATTACTTCCCACCCTATTCCCCTATAAACCCACATCTCACTACAGAAAATACATTAATACAATTATCATAATTATCAAATATTTAATTAATACAAAATAATTACCAATTATTAAAAATTAATTGCCAATTAATAGAAATTAATTACCAACTAAAAATTAATTAACAATAAATGTAAAATAAATAACAATAAATGAAAAAAATTATTTACTTAATTACAATTAAATTACTTCCCACCCTATTCCCCTATAAACCCACAACCCGCTACAGAAAATAAATTTAGAAAAGTAACATAATTAACAATTCATCAATTAATACAAATGAATTGGCAATTAATAAAAATTAATTACCAATTAAAAAATAACAATAAATTCAAAATGAATACCAATAAATAAATAAAAATATTTAATTAATTACAATTAAATTACTTCCCACCCTATTCCCCTATAAACCCACAACCCGCTACAGAACTAGAAAGCAAAGTTTAATTAAACATTATTAATAATTGCTAAAAATTAATATTTAATTTAATATAATTAAATTACTTCCCACCCTATTGCCCTATAAACCCACAACCCGCTACAGAATTAAATTACGCAAAAATTAAATAATATAAAATTCATTACTTAAAATACATTAAACATACATTACAAAAATTAATATACACTTTTCACACATATACTAACATACAAAACACTTAAAAAAAATTGATATTATTAAAAAATCGATATATTTATTGCCTATATTGTATACTTCGATATTTTGACTTCTATATTTTGAAAATCGATATTACTTACCTTAAATTCGATATTTTTAACCACTATATTGTGTCCATTCGATATTTTGTCCATTCTATATTTTTACTTCGATCTTATGTCCATTTTATATTTTGGAATCGATATTATGACTGTTTACCCTTGCAATCATCTGGTCATCCTATACCAGGAGAAAGTCACAAGTTCAGGCCGACCATGAAGTAGCATGGGTGAGATACCAGGTTATTCTCACTGAAAAAATGACTTCTAAAAGTCTGGTGCAAAGAGTTACATTTGCGGTCAAGGAGTCCGCGAGGAGCACGGAGAGTGTCGTGGATGGTTATTGCTATAGCGTGAAATGTATGTCAGGCAGAGCGTGCTTTTGTCGCTGTGGTGCGGAGAGATGGTTGAGCATCATGGTTGGTCGTTGTTGGAGCTTTGCGTACGAAGGGAATACGGGTTGTCAATGTAGCGTGAAGTGCACATCTAGTGCTGCCACTCGTCGCTGGTGTGAAGAGTCAGGTTCACTGGAGCGTTGGGTTGGCGTTTATCGTGGGTGGCATAGTCTCAGCACAAACGGGCCAGTTTGTGGTTGCGAAGAGCCCAAAACTTCAGTATTTCACTTTTCTTCACAGGAGGAGGCATACAAGTGTTCAGGACCTGGGTAGGCGCCTTTTGGGGATCAGGAAAGAATTCCAGTGGAGGCCAACAGGCAGGCTCAGGCAGGTCTAGTTGCATATCCAGGCAGTTATAGTGGAGAAGGCCAGTTAGGCAGTTTCAGGGAGCCATCTGGAGCTTGTTGTGTCACTATAGCTCAGACATGAGGTCAGCCAACTGACCCTTGGAGTCAGACAGGTTAGCCTGGGATGAAGGACGCAGGTCCAGACTTCCTTCCCAGGGAGCAGGCAGTCCTCGAGCAGCAGGACCGTCCTTTGATAGCAGCAGGGAAGTCATCTGGGGGACAAGGCAATCCTTTCCGGTAATCTCCACAGGTCCAGGGTGTACTGAAGATTGGCTCTGAAGGTCCAATATGTGTACCTTCGAAGTGGGGAGATTTCTTATACTACCCCCACATCTGGTTCTGGAAAGTTCTTCCCTTCGCCTGTCATAGCTTCAAAAAGTCTGGGATAACAAAAGAATAAGGACAGGTTCCATTGTTTGTGCTGGAGGCAAGCCCTTTGAAGTGCAAGTGGGGCAAAGCACAGCTCCACCCCAGGCATCCTGGCTGGATGGCCCATCCTATCCTCACCTAGTCCCCTTTGTGTCATTCTCTGAAAGGAATACACAAACCCCAAGAGCAGAGCCATTCACAGTCATGTGACCCAGGACACTAACAGAAGGCATAAATGGTAAGGCACAAGAAAATGCTAACTTTCGAAAAGTAGTACTCAAAAATAGACCAGGCTACTCATTAATTTATCTGCTCTATAGTTCATGCAAAGATCACTGGAACTAATCCTACTTGATCTGGTTATTTATTTAACCTTTTAGTATCTCATTTTGTAAAAAAAAAATTCCAATAGTCTGAGATGAGACAAACACTTATTCATTAAAAAATTAATATACAATACAATTGAAGACAACAACATGTATATAAATTTGACGCTCCAACATATGGAACAAGACAAGTTTTGATACATCAATCTTAATTCAAAAAAAGAGGCAAACCCTTCAAATTACAATTCCTTTCATCATAGAAGGAGGATGCCCAACATTAGGAACATTAATCAAAACATTCGGCATTAAAGTAACTTTGTGGTTCCCTCAAACTGTGAATAACCACCATATGTCTCTTCCTCAATGTTTATCAAAAATGCTTACGCGTTTTGAGACACTTGTCAATTCTAGGGGCTCTCGTATCTGAGCAGACAACTTTGCCTTCCATCATTCAAAAGTGTATAAAACATTATGTACCAATCTACGTTAGGTAGCAATCACTGAAGTGCCAAGAGACAGTTTTTCCATAGAGTGACACATGAAATCTAAATAAAAGCATAATAGCCATATTATCAACCCCAGAAATATGAACAGGGAGAGCTTCCTGTAGTTATCAGAACTCCCAGAGTCGGTCTGCATAATGTTGTACATGTGATCTGTACCCAGGGCTTTAAGTGGGATGAAGAAAATGGGGGAAGAGTCTTGCAAAGGGGAGTGGCCAATGTAATCAAGGGCGTGACTTAAAAACACGTAAGCTCAAAATATGTGCTTAGCATAGTGTGCCGCTCGACATGTATTTTGCTGGTTCTGTCATTGCATCCAGATATATGATACAACAAGTAACATCATACCTACAACAAGTCAGGACTATTGGCTTTGTCAATGGTTGTTAGTTGCATAAGATAAATAAGCAGCAACTACGGCTTGCACATAATATTGAAAAAGCTTCCACTTAAAACCCTGGGGACACCACAACAATGTTGCTGCTCCTGGGTTTCAAAAAGAGAAGGGAAATCAAGAGAGAAAATTGCTCTCTTGAAGGATTTCCCTTCCCATACAACGCTTACCTGGCATGACTTCATGCCGTAACTTCTCCACTAGTGAGAAATGAGCAGTGTGAGCACGTGCACATGATGTGTCTGCTGTCACTGCCGTCTGGAAAAATGCGCACAAAACAGAGCCGATAGAGACTCCTTTCGAGGCCCCTTTAAAAAACTACTGGTGCTCAGCACCAGTGAGACCCGGCCCACTTAAAGCCCTGGCCGTACCTTTCAATAATCTGATCACTGTATTTGCTACTTACTTCACCTATGCCTCATTTCTATTAAAGTACCTGTTTTCTGTGTAAAGCCACCAGCCAACAGACTGGACTGGAAATGTGTGCAGTATGGGATTAGTACACTTGGAACGCAATGAAAAAAGGTACCAGACCCATCATGTAGGGTTCGGCCTATTGTAGCACCTGGACTGGAGCTCATAATAGTTCTCTAGTTTCACCACCAACCCTGTGTGTCCCTTTCTGTGTTTGGGTGATCAAAAGGCCCCAAAATGGTTAGAGAGCACAAATCTGAAAAATGTAGAAGTGCACCATATTTACAAGCACGTTGCATTAGTTTGGTAAATCATATATAAGAGTGTTACATATATAGAAAGGAGACATATAAGAGTGTTTAATTAGGTTAAGAATGCATATATTCGTGTGAAAAGCTAATATAGAATCTTGTAGTGATGTTAGAATGACATTGAAAAGTCTCACGTTATGCAGCAGAGAGTAAAAGAAATGTAATTCTGCAAACCATGGAAATGTGTAGGCCACATGGCAATTCCCAAGAAATGAATAAGTGCTGCTACACTGTCACAAGATATGGGCTTTTAAAATTATTATAACCAAATGTATTACTAGGCATAGAATTGAAGTAATGTTTTAAATAGATGTGTTACATTATAGTAATGTGTGTTAGTTAGAATACTGTTTAAACATAGAAATTAAATGTGCATATTGCAGAGGCCCGTTTCATGTAATTCTAGTAGGCCTGAATAGATAAAGTCGCTTCTTTGATCTGCTTGTGCTCGTTAAGGAGAAGACGCACAGAGCACGAATGTAAAGCCTGTTCAAAAATAGTTTACGACCTAAGATATGGTGGAGGCCGGAATTTGGGGCCTACCGAGAAAGTGTCTGTTTACAGGTGCGAGGGGGGCCTTTATCAGAAAGTGATGAATGGACTCTTGTTCAAGAGAGCCCGGCACATGCCTGTAGGAGTCTTCAGGAATTTTAGGGGGTACCGTCTCGCTGGAGAAGAAGCCTGGGAAGCAAGGTCAACTTTAACGAAGGGCCCAGAAGAGGATCATACTGGAATTTGCCGCCAGAATCGATACCACGTGAGGGGCGTCTCAAGGGGCGTTCCTATTGAAAGTGTGATTTTGTATTAGGGAAAGCACCCCGGGGTGGAGCTAGGACAGATGATCTGAGGAACCTAAGAGAGCGGATGGGTAGGCAGATAGAGAACTGCAAGACTTCGACTTTGAGACAAAGACTAAGGGAAGTGTGTGATCTTCTTTGGAAGTCACCACTGCTGACACCTTTTTAGGTAAAGATCTTGTTAAGTAGGGATGTCACTTAGTCCAGTGTAGGGACAGCCTAACCTGAACTTTTCTTTTCTGTAAATGACTCTCAAGTTGCAACTCAATGCGATTCTTGCAACTCTCATGGTATTCGAGATATTTTTGATAATTTCCTTTTGCCGATTAAGAGCATTTAGAGAATTTCTTTTTATATTGATACCTGTATATCTTTTGAATCTTATTCTGAGATGTTTGTATCTCCAGATACTTTTAGCTTTATAATAAACTTTTAAACCTTTTCTAGTGGTAAGTGGTTCTTTAGAGTGGTGTAAGTTCTTTCTTGATTAACCTAGTAGTGGATTGCCTTTTACTCAATGACAGGTACCAACGATTCAGTCGACCTGAGTTGGGATCTGGTAAGGTAACAATAGACCAGAAATCCCGCGTCAGCAATGGCAAACAACTACTGGGCAGTAAAAGGCAAGCAACTATTTACAGGTTTATGTCTTTAGTTTAATGTAACTCGGTCTCGACCTGAAGGTATTTGAGCGCTCTACAGGAATGAGCTCCAGTGACATTGCACAAGGACACATTCTTTTTGTGTATTTAGGCACGGAGAGATTAAGTGATTTGACCAGACTCACACGATGTTGAGCCCTCGCCTAAAACATGTGAAATGTTTTTCTCCTCTCAAGGATTAAACGTCAAAATGTGTGAAAAACAGCTCCCCTCCCCAGCATCCAAGTCGAACCAAAGCGACAAACCTTCCGGCTAATTCAAACTTGAAAGGTGTGATTGCAGCCCCTGGCACTTGAACACTTGTGAACCTCTGAGCCCTCCTTAGCCTTAACACAACTCAGACATTGGTGTGAAGTGTTGCCCCCATCCTTTCTGCCAGTAGAACAGGAGCTGTGTAAACCGCAGGCTCCCTCTAACCGCTCCTGGGGGCCAACAGTAAGGTAAGGGAATAGGCTACAAGCATTACAGGAAAAGAAGGTTAAAAGGTGTACCCGTATGTCCCATGCCAAGAGAGGTGCAGGAGGAGGGACCCATTTGAACTGGCCTATAGCTGGGATGCATTTGTCAGGTGAAACCAGATTCTCTGAAGTAGTCAGCTGTGCTATAATGTTGCATGTCCCATTCAGCACTTGAGTGTTATTCGAATGATCAGATGCAACTAAATCTCCTGTGGATGCTGGAATTTCCACACCCCATCAAGTTCACAGACACAAAGTGTTAAGGCACTACCAGGCACGCTCTTGCAATCGAATGATCAATCAATCAATCAATTAATCAGCATTTGTATGGCGCAGGTCTTGAGTTTCTTTCTGGAGTTTTACAGGGAGGGTACTGTTTGGAGATGGAGGGGCAGGTCATTCCAGGTATTGGCGGTAATGTAGGAAAAGGAGCGGCATCCGCAGCAGCTGTGACGAGTTGGCGGTGTGTGCGAAGGCAAGAGAGGAGGAGCGCAGGAGTCTTGCGCACAGATGGAAACTGAGTTGATGGTTGAGGTAAGGCGGTCCTTGATCATGTAGAGCTTTGTAGGTGTGCGCGAGGATCTTGAACTGGCATCTTTTCTGGATGGGGAGTCAGTGGAGGTTTCTTAGTTGGGGTGTGATGTGGGTCCATTTGGGGAGGCCCAGGATAAGTCTGGCAGCAGTGTTCTGTAGGGTTGGAGTCTTCTGAGCAGCTCGGAGAACATTGTGGTGTAAAGAGCATTGCCGTAGTCGAGTCGGCTGGTGATGAGGGCCTGCGTGACAGTCTTTCTGGTGTTAATTGGGATCCATCTGAAGATTCTGTGGAGCATGCAGAGAGTGTGGAAGCAGGAGGAGGTCACTGCGTTGACATTTCATTTCATGGTCCATTGGCTGTCGAGGATGATACCAAGGTTGCATGCGTGATCTATTGTTGTGAGTGTTGGTCGTAGTTCTGATGTCCACCAGCTGTTTTCCCATACAGTGGCATTATTCCCGAAGATCAGTACATTTGCTGAAGTTGAGTTTTGAGGCAGTTGTCTCTCATCCATTTGGCTACATTGGTCATGGCGTTGCAGAAGTTAGTTTTGGTGTTGGAGGGGTCCTCGGGCAGTGAGAGTATTAGTTGTGTCATCTGCACAGGAGGTTACGTTGAGTCTGTGGGATCTGACGATGTCAGCAAGCACGCTCATGTACATTTTGAACAGGGTGGACTGAGGGACGATCCTTGGGGTATACCGCATATGATGCCCTTGGGTGCGGAGATAAAGGGAGGCAGTCCTGTGCTCTATGTGTGTCCGGTAAGAAAAGAGGCAATCTACTTGCGGGCATTTTGCTGTATGCCGATGTTGTGGAGCTGTCGATAAGGGTGTGGCGGGAGATGGTGTTGAATGCAGCAGAGGGGTTGGGGAAGATCAGGGCTACAGTTTCTCCTCAGTCAAGGAGAGCTCTGATGTTTTCTGTGGCAGCAATCAGTGTGGTCTCAGTGCTGTTGCTGACACGCAATCCTGATTATGAGACATCGATTAGGTGGTTTTTTTTCAAGGTGTTCGGTGAGTTGCTAATTTGACTGGCTAGGGGAGCAGAGAGATCAGTCGATACATTTTAGATCTCTGGGGTCAGCCGAGGATTTCTTTGGGGTGGTCTGACCTCTGAGTGTTTCCATCTGTCTGGGAAGATTGCTGTGAAGATGGAGTTGTTGAGGATGCTGGTGAGTTCCATGCTTGGGTTGGTTCTGAGGTTGGAGAGATGGTAGGGGCAGGGGTCGGTGGGCAATCTGGAGTGGATGGACAGCATGATGGTGCTGGTGTTCTGAGTGGTGAGCAGAGACCAAGTGATGATCGTTCATCTAGTGTTCGTTGGTTGAGGTTGTTGAGGCTGAGAGGGATGTGTTGGGAATCGAAACTGTCGCAGATGGTGGCAATCTTGCTGTGTAAGTAGTCTGAGAGGGTGTTGCAGAGATCTTGGGAAGGGTGGCTGGTGTTCTCTGTGGCTGTTGAGTTGTAAAATTCTTTTACTATTTTGAAGAGTTCCTTCTTGTGGTTGGCTGGGGAATCGATGCAGGCAGGGATGGCTGCTCTCTTGGCCTCCTTGATTCGCAGGCGATAGTTGCTGAGGGCTGCTTTGTGAGCTGCTCTGTCGGAGACGTTCTTAGTGATGCACCATTGCTTCTTGAGTCTGTAACAGTTGTGCTTGGTGGTTCTTGGCTCTGGGGTGTACCAGCTGACTTGTTTTAGGGTTATGTTGGCTGTTGCAGGTCTCAGCGGGGCAACTCTGTTGGCGCATTTGGTGATCCAGGCGGGGAAATTCTGGACGGCCTGGTCAAGTTCTGCTGAAGCTTCAGGTTGGGTGATGCTGAGGGCCTGTGTCCACTGAGTCCCAGTTACCTTGCCCCAGGTGTAGTGGGAGGAGTTGAGACGCTTGGTGATGGAATGATGGGCATTTGAGGTGGTGAAGTGAACAATAGTCAGCCCAGGTGAGTTCTGTGACATGGCTGAATTTGATTACAGTGCTGGATGAAAGAATGGAGCTGGCGTCGTTGGGGTTGTCAACGTGGAAATTGAGATCGCCAAGTAGGACGTAGTGGTGGGAGTCGCCGGCTAGGGTGGTGATGAGGTTGGAGATGGCATCACAGAAAGCTGGTTGGGGTCTCAGGGGTCTGTTGGTGAGGGGGGCTCTTATCTTGGTCTTAGCATCAGTCTGTAGTCAAAAGTTGAGGTGTTCCATGAGAGATGTAGGGCTGTCATTGTTGACGGTGTATTGGATGGTTTCCTTGAAGATGATGCCCCGCCTTGTGTGTTGGTGCAGTCTCATTCTGTAGCTGTTGGGAATGGCAGTGGTGATGTTGGGGATTGAGGAGGGGTTGAGTCACGTTTTGGTGATGAAGGTCACGTCAGGGAGAGGATGGTGAAGGTGTCCCAGATTTTTGTGGCGTGTTTGCAGAGGGAGCGTGCAATGACCAGGATGCATTGGAGCGGTTCCAGTTTGTTCTCAGTCTTCTGAGCGGAAGCAGCGTGGGGTCCAGTGTGGGTTGGTGGTTCTGTACAGCAGGGGAAGTGGCAATGCCGGCATGTGAAGGGTCCTTTGGTTGATCGCCGATAGGACGTGACACAGCTGTTGTTGCTGTGTCTGGGATCCTGGGCCGGGCACTCCTTGGTGGTGTAGTGGCAGATGGCGGGCGAACCTGGGGTCCTGGCGCTGGGCATGGTCCCGGCGTAGATGGGTGCAGACAAGCTTGCCGTGGGTGCTCCTTCAGTCCGGAGGCAGAAGAAGAAATCAGCAACCACAAGTACATTGGAACCAACCACCATCACTGCCTCAGCAAATGGGCACGCGCAGCCAATCCAAGAAGAACTTACCACAACTGGGGACGACTGCGGAAGCGGGCTCATAGTGAATTTGAGCAGAATATTCTTGACTCCCAATGAAGAATGCGTCCTTAATAGAGGTCTCGGTTTCGTAGCCACATCTGATGGAGATGATTTTCAAGTACAGTGCGAACTTGCAAGATTCTTTCGCGAGATACGATTGCACTATTTCTTCAAAGATAGAGACTATGCACAGCCTTCCACAGAAATGGTGAACACCGGTTTAAAGAAACGGTCCACCTTCAATCCCCCTCTACAAAGTATACCACCACAAGTACTCACTTTCGAGAGAGTAGCGCAAGAAGAAATCACTGTTCTATGTACCAACAAAAGAAGTAATTACAGCAATCCACCTAAGAAAGAACAAGCAGCTATATAAGCTCTCACTCAGGATCATGATACAACCATCAAGCCCGCAGACAAAGGCGGTGCAATTGTGATCTTAGAGACTCAAGCAGAGTGCTTAAGGCAACTGGGCAACAGGAGGTCTTATCGTCCTCTCAAAGAAGACCCAACAGAGAGAATCAGGAAAGCCATCACCGAAATAGTGGAGGAAGCAAGCAATGAAGGGTGGATCACACCGCAAGAGGCTGCAGTTCTCCAAACCACCCAACCTGTAATGCCATACTATTATATTTTACCAAAAGTACATAAGACCCAGCGACCACCACCAGGGAGACCCATAATTTCTGGGTTAGGTTCAATTCTTAAGCCATTATCTACTTTTGTAGATTATTTCTTGAGGCCCATATTCAAGAAGATGCCCACGTATCTTCAAGATACGAAGGACATTCTGCGTCTCCTACCCACTGTGGAATTCGACTCGGAGAGAGACCTCTTACTCTCCTTCGATGCTGAATCATTGTATACATCCATCCCTCAAGATGAGACATTGGATACAATTGCCTCTATCTTGAATGACACTGACTCTGATTCCATTACTCCGGTCCTTTTTATCATGACCCTGGCCCATTTGACCATGAAAGAAATTTTCTTCAAGTTTGAAGAAACGATTTACCTCCAAATCTCTGGCACGAGCATGGGGAGTGTTTTTGCGTCTAGTTTGGCGAATTTATACGTCCACACTTTTGAACAAGAGCATGTGTTGACCTCCGATAATCCCCTCCATGAGTCGATCCGACTATGGCAGCGGTATATCAATGACGTTTTCGTTGTGTGGCATGGAGATCTGGACTCAGTTGTACAGTTCCAACAATGGCTCAATACACGGAACAACTTTTTTAAATTCACAGTAGAGGCACATAAGAACAGAATAGCTTTCCTTGACTTATCTATTTTTGCCACACCGACAGGGTTGGAGAGTGAATTGTACCGCAAGCCAATGGCTCACAACTCTCTTCTCAGGTATGATAGCCAACATCCGAAGGCCCTGAGGGATATTTTGCCATATGGGCAATTTTTACGGGTGAGAAGGAATTGTTCCACTCCCGAACTGTATAAACAACACACCCGGAATCTGTCTCAACAACTGACACAGAAGAAGTATCCTCCAAGACTTATCAAACAAGCATACAAACGCGCTTCCAACAACCACAGGGAGGGGCTAGAAGAGATTGAAAAACCACCCTTGGGACGTTTGACTTTTGTTAATACGTTCAGCACGTTAACAAATGGCATCCAGAAGTGTATTTGAAAGCATTGGCGACTTCTGAACAGTTGCAAGGACAAAATTCCACTTCCACTGTTCTCATTTAAAAGAGGGACCAACCTACAGGATAAATTGGTGCACACGCGACCAAAGGAGCAAGGACCAGGAAAAGTTGACACACTCTGAGACCTACCTGCAGTTCAGGGCCATTTTCCCTGCGGAGCTTGTGCAATTTGTCCACAAACAAGACACTCAAAAACAATTGACATTGGGACCAACAAACCTTGGGCACAAAGAGCTTTTTCTAACTGCAATAGTGACAATCTAATTTATTTGATACAGTGCCCTTGCAAATGTCAATATGTGGGAATGACGGCTCGTAAAGTTAAGCTCAGGATGCTAGAACACAAAAGCACCTTCAGATGCAAAAAAAACCAATACGAAACTAAAAAAATATTTCGCCGAGTTTGATCATCAGGCTGATGAGTTCACATGGACTGTTTTAGAGAAACCATACATACCACCTCATGTGAGTGATGTAGCCAGATTTCTCTTTATGAAAGAACAAAAGTGGGTGTTTAAACTGCATAGCAACACCTCAGGCCTTAGCGATGTTATACCTTGGACTGCCTAATAGAACCCCACTTTTATAGACTAAAATGAGGCTGCTAATATATTTGTTGTGATAATCCTACAGGAAGTAGTGTAATAAGATCGTAATAGGCATATTTTGGAAAGAAGCACAGACTTCCCTTTGCAGTTATCTAACTACTCCACAGTCGCGCTGTGTTAATAGGCATAGATATATATATCTTTATTAGCGGGTCCCCTGTGCCCTACAGATTCATACAGAACTACAGCTTCCTGCTTCAGTGATGTCATTCTGTAGTTTATAGTAGACAATGCAGAAAAATATACAAACAGCTTTGCTGCATGCAAGAAACATTAGGTATACTCCTGTTATCAATAAAGTATATTTAAAGGATGTCCCAGTTATTAACAATAAACTACTACTTCCAGGTACAGTGACTTCATTCTGTAGTCCAGAGTGACGTCACCTGCAGACACCAGAGTTCACCTCAATTTCGGGAGAAGTACGGCATAAAAGAAAGTAAAAGATGAGCCGATGCACCACCCAGACTATTCAGTCAGAGCCTGAGGTAACGACGGAGAGGTAAGTCTCTTGTAGACTCACCCACGTTCTTGTTGCACCATGCTGCATTTGTTTGCAAGACGGATGTGAGAGCGTAGTGAACTTTAACTTTTGCTTTGCTCTTAATGGCACAGACAAACAATATGCACGTGGATGTGCATACAGGAGTAGTATACGCTTTTAGCCCATGCACAGGCGAGCGCGCTTTGTAATCAGTGATGTCAGCTTTAGGATTTCTGATGTTATCCACGTGTATATTTATTTACCTACTTTTCAACCGACGATGATGGCGGGAGTACTCTCCGTGACATGAATTGACTTCATTTCTACTTTCTGGACTAGATTATTAGTCCATTTGAGATATTTTCTTGCATATAATGTCAGAACGCTGAAGGAAACATAACGCTTACGAGAAATATATATATTTTAGATGTATGTTATCTGGGATCCACACACAGGTCGTACCTGGAATGTGGTGACTATGACTACAGAGATTTGTTTCTGCCCTGATGAAGTCGTGGGGTGATTTTCCCCAAGACGAAACACGTGTCGGCTGTTTGGCTACATTTGGTGATGTCAACTACACCTACTCATCATCAAGAATCTATGTTTGAAATTTCTACATTTGTGACAAGAACAAAGGAAATAAGAAAATAAAGAAGATACCTAGTTGAACCTTTAAATTTGGATACTCAATTAGACTAATTATTTGACATGACTGAATTTTGAATGTTGATTTTTCCTTTGCTCGGGAGCAATATTCTGTTTAGTGTATATTTATGCGGTTTGAAAGGGGAATCTAATGGCAGTAAAGAGTAACTACTGGGCATAGTTAGATTCGCCTGAGAAACAAATGACCTAAGTCAAATTAGGCTACACCATTTAAGTATCTCCAAGCAGCTTGGGCTAAGAACGCCGCCCCTTGATAAAGCTTAGCGGAGTGACTGAGACGTGGGTGTCATGAATGTAGTAAAATAATGCATAAAGGAGGGAAGGTATTCTATCCTCATGACGCTGGTTTTTGAAAGAGAATCCCCATTTGAAAATGATAAAGGTTCAGTCACTGTTGAGTCTCGGTGAGACTGCTGAGGCTTTATAGACATCATAGCGAATAGGAGATTTCCTGTCTTCCAGTCTTTCCAATTGCTGGTTGTAATTGTCCTTTTTAATAAAAGTGTCTATTCTAAGTTTTGAAGCACAACAACGACTACTAACAAGAGGGACAGAGTTGAAAAGGTTTTGTCTGCTTTCCTCCCCGTTAAAAGCAATTTCCCTCTCCTTACAGGGCGGGGCCTCCTACACCTGAGTTGTGACCGGGTGAGGTGTTATTCTCGTACAAGACAGGTGAGCACACCAGCTGAATAAATTAAATAGCGGTGAAACCTTTAGAACCTATGGGTATATGTGGTAACCTAAAGGTTTCATTGTAAAGATGGGAGCATTTGCAATTGTTTTATCATTTCACAATTAGGCATTATGTGTCTTTCTGTTACCGCCACGAAGAGCACTCCACTTGTACAGCGGGACAATCACTCAAAAGATTGTATTCATTCCAACTTTATATACACAAAGGATTTTTCATTAAATTGGTAATGTAGTAGCAATACAGTCAGTTGTTTAGGTCCTGCAGAAAGCCTATGGCCAATTGTCAACAAGACTGAAACATGTCGACCAAATTGTGAGGCAGCCTATGTGTTCAAAGCTGCTTCTGCACTATTTTTAATCAAGATTAGCAGAGATATTTGTTTTCAAGTTTTTTTTTCTCTTTTAATTCCTTTTTAACTTCACTCACATGCACTGCAGATATAACTCCATCACCCAAAGTATCCAACATTCATTTCGGAGGCCTGTTACTAGGTGAACAAATTGACTTTTTGTCACTTCCTCCTGTCATGATTTCTGTGACCTGGTCGAAACCCGATCCACATGACTCTCCTTTGTGATCTAGAGGTGTAGTGGAAGGATATCCAAATGATGACACTGACCACATTGGTAGTTGATGGAAATCCTATCTGTTCGCAAAGGTCTTTGGGCCAGATGTAGGAGCCAAAATACCGGTCGGTAACGGCCGATTTCGGCCGTTACTTACCGGTATTTAAGAATTGGCATGTAGGGGCATAATTTTACAGATTCGGTAAATTCACCGATTCGGTAAATTTACCGATTCTGTAAAATACCGAATCAGTATTTTTACCGATTCGGTAAATCCCAGATGTAGGTGGGACTCTTCTGAGTCCCAAAGGCCCTACAAATTCGGTATTTTACCACCCAATCCAATTGGGTGTTAAAATACCGAATCCAAGTGTGCATGCACATGTGTGCATGCACACCTAGCCATGTGACAGACAGACATGCCCTTAGGGCATGTCTGTGTGCCACATGTCTCACATGCCTATTTTTGGGGTGCCAGAGGGTGTCAAAGTGACACCCCCTGCACCCTTGCCCATAGGAATCAATAGGAAATACTGATTCGGTAGTTACTGAATCGGTAAATACCGAATATTAACGATTCGGTATTTCAACATCTGGAAATACCTACATCTCCCCTCTTCATATTTACCGATTCATAAATACCGAATCGGTGAAATTCGGTATTTATGATCGGTAAATAACATTTACCTACATCTAGCCCTTTGCTTTTTTGGCATCCTTGGGTGTTAGCACTTGTTGTGTGACTTGATAATTCAGTTTTTCCTCCCTGATGTAGACCACAAGATTTATTTGTTGTTGTTAAGAGTGTTGCATAGGGGATAACGTCTGTGGTTTGGTCTCTAAACTTTCCCAAGGGCCCTACTCCATATGAGTTGTAGATGATGCTCCTTTGGCTTGCTAGCAGTATGATCATGCTGAAGCCTCCATTAAGTCGGTCCTGGGAGGGTAGGGCGCTACTTGGCAGGAGGAATGAAAGCAGGAAGAAGGAAATGGGGGATGGGGTTGAGATGGGAAGAAAAGGCAAAAATGGAGCGCAGGAACTAGCAGAAAGAGGCAAGAATAGAGGCAGGAGCATGCAGAAAAAGGTAAAAGCAGAGGCAGAAATAAGCAGAAAAAGACAAAAGCAGAAGCAGAAAGAGCAGAGAATTACAACCAATAGCAGGCAGAACTAGCAGAGAAAGGCAAAGAGAGCAGAAAACGAAGCAAAGAAGACACCCACAGCAGGCAGCAGAGGGTGGCTCGCATGAGGACCTGCTCAATGGGGTTGCGCTGTGGCCTCCATTGAGTGAATCCTGTGGGGAGGGTGGGGCGCTGGGTGGTGGAAGGAGGGAAATGGCAGGAGGAGGAATATGGTAGGAAGGAGGGCAAGGTGGGCAGAAAAGGCAAAAACTGAGGGAAGGAACTAGCAGGAAGAGGCAAAAACAGAGGCAGAAACCTGCAGACAAAGGCAAAAATAAAGGCAGAAACTGGCAGAAAAGGCAAAAAAAGAGGCAGATATCAGCATAAAAAGGCAAAAATTAAGGCAGAAACTAGCAGAAATTGCAAAAGCTGGGGCAGATATGAGCAGAAAAAAGAAAAATCAGAGGCAGAACGAGCAGAGAAAGACAAAAAAATAGCAGGTAGAACGAGCAGAGAACGGCAAAGGTGGAGGGCAAAATTCACAGAAAACGAGGCACCAATGGAAGGCAGCATAGGGTGGTGGACTGCTGGCACGAGGACCTGCTCAATTGAGTCATTAAGTAGGTCCTGGCGGAGGGCATGGCACTGGGTGGTGGGAGGAGGGATACGGTGGGAGATGGGCAGAGAAGGCAAAAATTGAGGGCAGGCTCTAGCCGAATGAGGCAGAAATAGTGGCAGCAATAGAGGCAGAAATGAGCAGGAAAAGGCACAGAAGAGGCAGAAAGAGCAGAAAAGGCAAAAAATACAGGCAAAACGAGCAGAAAAGACAAAAACAGAGGCAGAAACTAGTAGGAAAAGGCAAAAGGAGATGCACAAATGAGCAGGAAAAGGCAAAAGCATTGGCAGAACGGGTGGAGAAAGGCAAAAAACAGCAGGTAGAACAAGCAGAGAAAAGCAAAAAGGGCAAAGTGAGAACAAAATGAAGCAGCGAAGGTACCAACAGAAGGCAGCAGAGGGTGGCGGACTACAGGAAGACTGGGCAGAAGACTGTAAGAGGCGATGCCATAGACAAGAGAGGCGTTGGAGACAGTCCAATGACACCATGGAGAAAGAAATATATAAGGAATTACTAACACAATACAAAGACATGATTCATAAAACAAAAATTGATTATTTCTCTGAGAAAATTAAAGCAACTAAGAACAATACTAAAGAACTGTTTGTTACGGTTCAGAAATTTAGCCGCACTCAGGAGTCCAGGAATAATGCAGCAGATCAAGCATTTTGTGACACCCTAGCATCTTTCTTCTATGGAAAGGTATCCAGTATTTATGATGCGTTTGCTCTGCGGCCCCTAAAGGACTAAAGCATTCCACATATACAAACTGATGTAGAATGAGCAGAATCAAAAGCTTCCAATATGCTCTCAGTTTCTGATCCTCTCCTATTCTCTGACTTTGCACCTATGTCCTATGAGCAGGTTGGTCAACTTTTATGTGCCAACAAAACAGGATCGCCGATGTATCCGTGTCCTCCTAAGATAGTGCAGACAGTGACTGAGACAGTTGCACATCAACCTGAAGACATATTTAATCCTGCTCTCAAAACTGGAATATTTCCAGAAATCTGGAAAAAGAACCCTATTTTACCCCTGTTAAAAAAGTCCAACTCAGACAAAACAGACCCAGGTAACTATTGTCCAATTTCACGCCTTCCCCTCCTAGCAAAACTCCTTGAAAAGTATATGAATCAAGAATTAACTTATTTTATTAATACTAATCATGTCCTTGACTCCACGCAGTACGGTATCCGGAGTGAGCACAGTACAGAGCTTACTCTGATTGCTGCATCAGAAGAAATTAGACGCACAGTAGGCAATGGAGGTATAGCCGCCTTGATTCTTCTGGATCTCTCAATGGCATTCAGTACTGTAGAGCACAGCCTCCTGATGAATCGCCTCCAAGAAATAGGCATAGCAGGCGTAGCCCTCTCACTTTTCAAATCCTTTCTGACAGACCGGGAGCAAGTAGCAGAACTGGATGGCCTTAGGTCACATAGCTTCCAGCTCCTGTGTGGGGTCCCAAAGTGTTCATCTCTGAGTCTCACCCATTTTAACGTGTATGTTACCCCGCTGGCCAGATTGATTAAATCATTTGGCTTTGCTATGGTATTACTTGCAGATGATACACAGATTATTGTCTCCATTTCAAACAATATTCAGGACACGGCCCATAACTTTCAAGCCTGCATGCAACAGGTGAATGGATGGATGCTAGAGAACTGCCTCAAGTTGAACTCAAATAAAACCGAAGTTTTACTTTTTGGCAGAGATCCGTCCTTTTGGTCCTCTGATTGGTGGCCTCAGGAATTAGGTCCCCTTCCCACTCCAGCCACTAAGGCAAAAAATATGGAAGTCATCTTTGATACAACTCTGTCTTTTCCCCACAATGTGAAGGTGCTCACATCATTTGTGTTTCCACATTAAATACTTTGAGAAAATGTTTTCCTTTTACACCTCCAGAACTGCAAAAAAACGGTGGTTTTGGCACTTTTGTTATCCAGGTTGGACTATTGCAACGCCCTTCTGGTCGGTATACAAAAGGGACTTCTTGTCAAGCTGCAGACTCTTCAAAACTCTGCGGCTCGTCTGCTCTTTGGCATTCCTAATCACTCCTAAACCAAGCAGGCTCTTACAGCCTTGCACTTGCTAACTGTTTAGTTCAAGGCGCTATGCATTGTCTTTAAGGCCCTTCATAAATACTGCCCAGACTCGGTAGAAGTGCCCAACCCCAGTTTTCGAACTGGGGTGGTAAAAGCTTTGTAAACATCACAGCCAGATTGTGGAATCGTCTGCATGTTAAGCTTAAAATTTCACCTGATATGCTGTCCTTAAGGAAGGGTCTAAAGACTTCGCTATTTACCTCATAGCTTCTCTTATTTTAGGTCTTAGTCTCTCACTGTTATCTAAGTGTAATCAAGTGGTTTGATGCCAAGCGCATAGACGCCCCAGGGTATTAGTTGCGCTATAAAAATAAATAAATAAATAAATAGGGGGGGGGGGGGGGCTGGCACGAGGGTGAGCTGGCACGAGGACCTGCTAATTATAGTAAGGTGTGACCAAATGAGGTAGAGGGTTTCAGTTGTTCACTTGATACATTCACAAGTTTATTTTTAGACATTCCAGCCCTTTCCTGCACGAGATAAGGACACCAGGACTCTCTTGATAATGAAGCAGTTTAGAACATTGATCGTGGTGTGGGGCTAGGGGAGGGGGTCGGAAAAGGTGGGCGGCCCAGTCAAGCACACCAGGAGTGTAGGGCTAAAGCCCATACAGCTCGCAGGGCCCAGCTGCTCACTAGGGGGCATATTATCGCAGATAAACCTTGCTATTAGCAAGGTTTATCGCAAATGCGATAAAAAACGGCCGCAATGCATGAATATCGCTGAAAAGTCAGCGATATTCATGCATTATCGAGCAAATGCTCTTAGCCATGTTATCCACCTCCCATTGGATAACATGGCTAAGAACTGCTCCTGGGCAAGTGTTAGCTTTTGGAGATATTCGCGCTTAGCGCGAATATCTCCAAAAGTTGGTAATAGGAGATAGCGATGTTAGCGACTGTTTTCAGTCGCTAACATCTTGGCACGCCCACTTTGCATGTCATTAGTGATAAATATCACTGACATGCAAAGCGGGGCCCAAGATGGTCACTATCTCCTATTAGCTGTCGCTAACTGGTGTTAGCGACAGCTTGGTAATAGGGAGATAATTTTATCTCCGCTTTCTTGGCTTTTAAAGCCAAAAAAGCGGAGATAAAGCCCCTTGATAATATGCCCCTAGGTTCCATTGTCAGCCTGGGAGCGAATACATAGGTGTTAAGGTGTTAAAGATTGCAGGTATTTGTTAGCATGAGCTGAAAGCCATTTTGTACTTTGCAGCCATTTTAGGTAGCCATGTGCTCGCCATGTGCTGTTTCCCTCTTCAGAGCCTTGCACATGCTCAAAGAGGCCTAGCTAGTAGAATGCACCTGCTCCTAGTATAGAACTGTCAGGCTATTCTTGCTGATGTAGGGAGAAGTAACTCTCCTCCCACTTTGTTGAGCAAGCAAATCTTGTATACCCATATTAGTCATTTTGCATGCTTACATGTGCCAGGACCTCCCCTTGGTTTTATGCTGACTAATGTAACCTAAGCATATATAAGGTCCCTGTTCTCTGTACTCCTTAGAATGCCTCATACAGTTCCTGAGGGTACTGTGTGACATAGTCTCCCTCATCGGAGGTTATTAAATGCATTCTTTTCTATTACAGCTTCTGTGCCAATCTCTTTTTGTTGGTTTAAAAGAACCAGGTTTATCAATGAGACCCCTGAGAAGGCTTCTATGTTCTACTAAGGCCTCTGAGAGGCCTAAACGAGCTGCTGGGTGTGCCTCGTGCGCTGAGGATCTGTGCATAAATGATCCCTATGAACACTTACGGACACAAGGCAAGACATGCTTGGACTAGTTTTACAAAACTAGACTATAGAAGGAACACATAAAATTCCAAATGACACGAGAAATCTTCTCATAAGATGGCTCACCTGACTTATTCTCCCTGGCTTTAACTCAAACAAAGTTACTGGACCCCCCAGCCCACCTATCCTAAGTTCATCAATAGGAGTTGCTTGCTGCAAGTGAAGAAACCAGAGTTCACTGTCACACCCACTCCTATATTGTCCCAAATTGCCTGGCCCGCATCCGGCCATTTAGATCAATGGACCTCTTTTAACCTTAACCTGCACCATGAAAATTGCGCCTCAAATAAAAATCTATTCCTGACCGTTACACACACCACACCCACCAGTGTGTCGGCACTGCCCAGGCTTATGCAAGCAGGTCACCGGTTTCCTCGCAAATCAACGCATGCGCAAGGGCCATCTGTCTCCCCCAAAAAACACACAGATTCAGGCAATTTTGACACCAAGCTGCAAGCACAATTCATTGCTAGCTGCTCGGTGTTTCTTCTAAACTTTTTTTGTCTCCCCCAGGGTAGTAGGGTGACACCTGCTGCACCCGTTAACACCAGCCATCCCTGTATCCCATGTTTTCAGTTTATGGTTAGTGCTTAATTGACAAGGAGCATTAAATACTCCCTTAAGCTTTTATACAATGTTTTCCTTTAGTGTGCTGTTTTATGATTTTCTTTGCTGAGGGAACGTTACTCTTGTGTATAGCTGTGGCTTTAACATATTGACAGTTGTTGTGTCTGTTACTATAAAAACTAATGAAGAAATATGTGAAAGAAAAGAAGTCTTCATTCTGGCTTTTCTTTGTACTGTCCACCATTGTTGTTTTTTGCTTTTGTATAGTGTTCACTTATATAGGTCATTCTTTTTATTTATCAGTGTTTTTATGGTAACGTTTATTGGCTATTGTTAGTGTATCATCATTTTTGTTTTCTGCTATTTCCTTGGTGGATTCTGTTTAATTTTTAGATTTGTGTATTTGTTGGAGTGTTGTATTATAATTATTATTATTTTATTTTCAATGTTAAATTTGATTTAATATTTTTTTAATGTAAGATGTTATTTCAGATGCTTGTCCAAAGAAGCAGAAGAGTTGACTTCTGGGCCCAGATTTACCCACTGTCATCTAGCAGGCACTGCGTGAAATTTAGCAGCACTGCACTTCCCAAAGGGCAGTAAAAAGTGCAGCATCAGATGCAGTAAGAGAAGCCTTTTATTTACATAATTGGCTGATACTAAATGTGGCTCTTCTGAGTGTCACAGAACCCTGTGGTGTTGTGGAGGGGTGATACATCAGTGTCTTGTGTGGGATCCTACTGTACAAATGTGTAGATTACAGCACAACTGTCAGACTTGTAAGGTCTTAGGGCCATATGTAGGTAAAACCCAAATTGCAAGTTCTTAATAGCGATTTTTACCGATTCGCTATTAAGAACTCGCAATACCCGATGTAGCTAAAAAATCACTAAAAGATAGCGATTCAGTAATACCAGCTAAAATAAATGCTGAATCCTTATTGCCGATTCGGCATCAGCGATTCCTTATTACCGATTCGGTATTTAGCGAATCCGGTATTCCAAAAATATCACACATCTTTGAATCAGCCAATCCTGTGCTTCCTGGTGACCTCACAACCAGGTAGTGGCCACACCCTTGCAGTTGCACTGATCCTAAAGCTGTGGGAGAGGTAGGGAGTTGAAGTAAAACCCCAGGAGCTCCACAGCAACCACCTTGCTGACCCACCAAAGATACCATGGACACACAGGGGAAGGGAAGGATGCTGGAGAGAGGAAGAGAAAACATAAGTTCAGTGAGAGGGAGTTGGAGGTACTGATTGAGGAGGTGGTGAAGGATCACACCCAGCTCTTTGGGAAAAAATCACTGCATGTCCCTGAATCTCAAAAAAGGAAAATATGGCTCGTGATCCAGGAGAAATCAATGCCATCGACGTGACCCAGCGCTCGAGGAACTTAAGAAGCGCTGATACGATCTCAGGAAACGTGCCAAGGAGAGGGTGTCTGACAGGCTAAAATAAGCCAGAAAAACAGGTTGGGGAACATCAATAGCGCCTGCACCGACTGCATTGGAACAAATGGTGTAGTCCACCCTCCAGCTGGAAAGCTTCAGTGGCATTGGAGACGTATACAGTTTGGCCACAGGAGCCAACAGACAAGATAAGAAGCATGCCCAGCATGCTGTGCCCCTCTCCCTAACCCCAATCCTCAATTACCCTGCATGAAACCCACTCCAGTCCATGCTTTGCCAATATCCATCAATGCATCATGGGAGATGGGAATAGCATAGCAGTCAGTCCACTGAACTCAAATGCATATCATACACATCATTAGCTAAGCAAGCATTAATTTATTATAAGGCAAATGCTGCTACACAAGTGAGTAAATGGACATTCTGTATCCACAGGCAAGACATCGCACCAGGCTGCAGGAGGGGGGCCAGAGGAGGCAACTAGGGAGCCCTATACACTGGAGGAGGATGTCCTGTCACCTGCTGAGGTCACACCACCACCGCCATCACCACCACTACCATCACCACCACCACCATCACGAGAGCCAGGAGACACACAGTGGCTAGCCTCCAGGAGATGGAGGGCTCAGAGGAGAGCATGGGAGCCCAATAGACCCCACAGAATGAAGATGAACACACAGCAGGAACACATTCCCCCATGGAGCTTGGCAAAACAGGTGCCCGAAGACGCCGACCAAGGGCACACAGTCCTGAGGTAGAGGAGTCCAGTGTCTTTGCAGGTCTGGAGGGTATGATGCTGAAAGTGCAGTGCCTGCAAGGCAAAACAATGAGGGCAATGCAATGCCAGATGTTGGCAAACAACAAACACATGCGCGGCATGAAGGAGGCCATATACTGCCTCAACAACACCGTGGCTGAGGGCATGCGGGACATGTCAGAGGCTGTTAGGCTGTTATGCAGCAAGGTGGAAAGCGAACGTGGGGCAAGGAGCAGGGACAGACAGAGATTGGAAGGGTACACCAAGGCAGTGAACTGGCTATGCAATGCCACCCATGCACTCAGCAGGCGCTCAGTGGCCATGCAGCTGGAGATGGCCAAGGGCAGCCGTGACATCACGAGGGGATTGGTCACAGTCACCACTGCCTGGAGGTGCTGCAGACCTTGCAAATCGCTGCCACAGGATCAGGGGAAGGGGGTGAAAGTGAGGAGGCAACAAGCCGCAGCAGTTCACTCCCCCATTACAGGCATCCAGGAGGTGCAGTGGGAGGCACGGGCCAGCCACAGGACAGACCGCTAGGGAGGACAGCGTGCCTAGTGAATGCAGCAGTGCTGCAAGTGCACGCAGAAAATAAATCAGGCATCGCCTGGCATTGGTAGATGGGTGAAGTAACCCATTTGACATAATGATGGGATTGTGAACATTGCCTGACCGAAGGTCAATTAAACACCATCACGCTATTGCAGTTACTGGCTTTGTCTCATTACTAACTCAGAAATAGTTATGTGTGATCTCAGCCCGTCTGGGTCTCCCATGTGGTGCTGCTGCAACTTCTGTTGCGATGTGCTGTAGCTGTGGACAATCCTCTCCCTCTTCTCTGGATTCAGTCATTTCAACAGGTGTTCCTTTCCTTGTAGCCAGGTTATGCAGCATGGGACATGTTGCTATTATTTTGCAGCAGGTCACAGGGCGGTACTGACGTGTACCTCCACTTTTGTGAAGGCAACGGAACCTGCTTTTGAGGAGTCAGAATGTACGCTCCGCCACATTCCTCATTGATTTATGTGCAACATTGAATCGCCTATCTTTCGGGGTAGATGGGTTGAGGATAAATGATCGCACCACATATGCGCTATCACCGAGGTGTTAAAGGAAGAAAGATTATTCGCAGTCAGCAACAGATACATCAAAGGTAGACATCAGGTTGTGTCACATTTATTTACCTAGCAGGTATCCTTCTCCAAATTCACCCCCAGCTAGACGGGTATAGATCCCACTGTTCCTGAAGATGCAGGAATCATGCATGCTCCCTGGAAATTTTGCTATGATGTTGGTAATGTGGGATGCATCACATATGACCTGTATGTTGATGGACTGTGTTGATGTACCCAGTAGCAGCTGTGGGCAGATTGGTATGTGGGTCTCTTCAATGCATCCTATTACATGTGGGAACTGGGCCTTCTGATAAAAGTCAATTTTTGTCTTGTGCAGTTCCGCCTGTGTGCTGGGGAACCGGCTATAGCGGTGCATTCTTTGCATCATGGCATCCAGGAATTTGTGGAAAAAACATGACAGGCAACTCTGTGAGACACCACCAGCCACAGCTATTACCCCCTGGTATCTGCCAGATACTAGTAGGTGCAGGCAACAGAGTACCTGCACATGTGGAGGTATTGCGTGTGCTCTTGGTGTCTGGTGCTCCAGGAGTGGGTGCAGGTCACGTATCAAGTCCAGGATGGTGGTTGGGTGAAGCCTGTACCTCTCATGGATTTCTGCCTCTGTGAATTGGAATAGTTGATGCGCAGTCTGTATACATGTTCATGTTGTCTCCAGATCCTTTGAACTGCAGCTTGTATCCGTATCCGCCTTGCAATGACATAGAGGGCCGCCATTGTGTTCACGCAGATGCATTCTGGGGCTGTTTATATGCTGCACACGTGTTTACCACATGTTTTGAGTTAGTGGTAATTTGCGACTGTTATTTAGCAATTTTCCATGGAATCAGTATTTGCGATTTTAGGTACATTGTTCTGCGACTTTATTTAGCGATTCGCTAAATAGCAAGTCGGTGTGGCATAATCGCTAAATAAGGTATCGCTAAGTTAATTCCATTGGTTTTAGCTATTCCTATATTGCGATTCGGTGTTTCTGCCTCTACATAACGTATGGGGTTTTAACAATCGTAAACGTGGAAATTCTGCGAATTTCAACATTTATGATTGCCTAATCACTACCTACATCTGGCCCTAGGTAAGCAATCATACTTCAGATATGTATATCATGTGCTATACTGCTTGACCATTTGCTTTTGTCTGCTTTCTTGTGGTTTGGGGCACTTTAATGGATCTGGCTTTGCACCTAAACTGATGGTTATTGCTCTGGCCTTCCAAAAAGATGCCGAACCTCTTGCATACATGCAGCATATACACCAACTTACTGAGTTAGTGAATTCTGAAATGTGGGGGTGTGGCCTGACAAGATGAACACTCACACACTAGAGAAATTACTAAGGCCCTTATTATGAGACTGGCGGTTCACGGGCTGCCAGACCCACGGTGGCAGACTCCCGACTGCCTTACGATGACAAGGGAGGATGGGCTGCCGTGTCACAGCTGCAATCATTGCACTTATGACTTCAAATTTTCTTTTTTTTAATTTCAAATGATTTTATTAGAAAAAGTTTTTTTAGCATATTCAGTACAGAAAGAAAGAAGGCAATACTGGTCCTGTTATAACGCCATTGTGGTAACAATTGGCGTACACTATATATTGTTTAGGCGTTAACACGTTGGGTAGGCAAGACTGGTCAGGTTATATGGCCGTTGGGGTTAATATTGCATACCTTCTGTATGGTTTGACAATTACACGTTGGTCTTCATGGCTTTCTTGGGCTAGTTGTTTTAGGGATGTGCTTGGTATTCTTTTATTTCCCACCACCAATAGGCCAGGTGCTCACTTTGAGAATGCTACAAGACCATGTATTTTTCTTCATTTGAGCCATCACAGGGCTATGTTCACTTCTGCTAGGTTGTTGCAGTGATGTGCACTTCTCTTCTTCTATATAGTATTATCATGCACTTCTCTTCTTTTGGGCCACTGCTGGGCTATGCTAATTACATTCCTTTGAGCTATTTTTTTTCTCAAGATGGCCTGTTTGGTAGAGCGCTTCTTCCTGCTCTTGTATGGGATTCGACAGGCTAATTCATTTTTCTGCTTAGCCGTAGCGGAGGAGCCACCCATGCATTTTCGAGCATTGGTTTGGAGGAGACCAATTACGATCCAGTGTGATCATAAACCTTTGATTAAATGGCTAACCATAGAAAGGACTGCAAGTGCAACAGCCAGAACTGCCTGTATCTCCATGCGGATGCAGGATTTTAGGTAAAGGATTATGTATAGGCCTGGAAAAGTCAATGTAGTAGTTGACTGTCTATCCCGTATGCCTACACCACTAGAGGAATGTGAGGATAAGAAGTGGAATGATTGCCAGATTGCTTTGGTTTATGAAGTGGGTTATCCCACAGTGAGAAAGGAGGATTTGGAGAAGGAGTGTAAAGAGGATGTTCTCTTACAGGAAGTCGCCTCATGTGCTGGCAGTCGATGGCCCAACAAAAAGAATTTGTCTGTTAGAATCAGACCGTTCTGAGAAATCCAGTCACAGACATTTTTCAAGTATGTCAATAGGGCCATGTTGGTATTGGATGCACTAAATCTGTGGTCAAGAAATGTTTCTGGTGGCCGGGAGTAGATTCTGTAGTTGAGCGACTGGCGCAGGAGCATTTGGATTGCTCCAAAGCAGACAAGTCCAGTGAGTGAGAGCAATTTCCCAAAGAATCCATGGGAGTCTATTGCTATTGATATTATGGGACCAGTTGGCCTATCACAGAAGTACTTCATTGTGGTAATTGATCTTTTTTCAAGACGGCCAGTAGTCAAAGTGGTGCAGAAAGCAGATATCTTTGCTGTTTTGATTTGTTTCTGGACCATGTGTTTGGTCTGGAAGGGATTCACGCCTCTATTTTGAGTGCCAACAGAGTGCAGTTTAAATCCTGTGCACTTAAACAATACTGTAGCAGGATCTGAGTCTTATTAAAAACCATGTCACTTTTTTACCCAAGTGGCAATGGTGTGGTTGAGAGATTCAACTGTGTCATTTAGGGCATACTCCAATCTGCGTGTGTCAGTGACAAAGATTGGGAAGTCCAATTTCTTAAGGCAATACGGGCATACAGAGTTACTAGAAATAAAGTTACTGTGCAGTCACCATTTTCTAGGTCTCACCTGAGCCAGTGCATGTGCTTCTCTGATGAGACTTTTAGTAAGTAGGCTTCCGAAAATACTACCATGGCCTGGCCTAGAACTTGCGGTTACGCGTGCGGGCACACACTTAAGAACAGAGGCGCCATCTGGCTTTCCTCTCTCGTCAGCAGCGCATGCTCTCTGCTATCACTACCCCCTCCCTTCTCCCCTCCCTGCGCACGCGCACACATGCACGCACGCGGCCAATGCTTGTTATCCCCTTGGAGCTGTGTTCCTTTACTTTTGGAAGCATTGTGAATACTTTAGTGAGGGGTTTCTATTACTTTCATCTCTGTATGACAAACTCTGTTCTTTAATTGCGTTCTAACTTTATCCGAATGTCGCCTTTTCACGCTCCTTCAATTGCATAACCATTTTGAGAACCTGCTTACTCTTTCCTCACCAGCATTTCAGTTTTCTATAGCGCGAACTCGACCCAAAGGTATTGGAGCGCTTTACAAGACCCCCAATTACAGTACACAAGGACAGATTCATGTTTTTGTAAGCACGAGGAGATTACTTGATGATTATGCGATTTCCCCAGAATCACAACATAAAGAGTCGACACAGAGATTCGAACTGGGTTCCCCAGCTCCAAAACCGGCAACTCAAGCTGTTATGCCACATCCGTGTAGGAATGAAAGTTAGTTGCGCACTGGTAAACATTATGAGAGGCATTTCCCTCATCCTTAGTATGGGAATGTGGGTGAACCGGCATTTCCCGGGTGTTCGCTCATGAAGTGCAGTATTGAAGTGTTTCAGACCTAAAAAACATATAATATAAAGAACATTGTATCTTACAGACATCTTTAAGCCATCCGCCTCGAGACCGATCTCCAACAAATGCTTCCCCTGCAGCCGTGTTTGAATGGATATCAAAGTTTCAGTTTTGTTTCAGTATTCACTCCTCACCTGATCACATGGTTAAGGCACTCCATAAGCGAGATAAAAACCGATGCCTGCTTGTTGGCAAGCACAATAACCACTAGTACACTGTTCGGGTCCTGATAAAAACAACTAATCTTCCTGAAAGTGCTCTATTGAGTCAGCTCGGAAAACATATGAAAAGTGAAGTACTCTAAACGGCAAACTAATTTAAGGAGACATGTTCACACCATCTAGGGTAACCAACTGTTCGTATTTTTCACGTACTATCCTGAATTTGTGTACCTTGTCCGTGAGCACGAGTGGTCCGTTATGTATGCCCAGTGCCACTGGCATTATACGGCAGGAGAGGGTCAAATTATGCGGCAGGATTGAGTAACTCACGCTGCACTAAAAGACAAATTATGCAGCATAATGCGGTACATTTTTTAACAGTATTCATTATTTCCACATTTTGTTTACTTGGTAACTGTCTGGGCATTGGTTGCACCTCATTAGTACCAGTTTAACGCCCAAATATATCAATAAGCAAAAGAAAAATAACCGTTCAGCTTTGCAAAGAGCCTTCTACTGAGCAGCAACACTTGTCTTTGTTTTTTCCAGGAAAATTCATATTTGAGGAACAGATTTTTGTATAGTTATAGATTTGCTGCATTTGCCGCATAATCCATCATCTCCCACATAATCTTCAGATTTTAACAAAAAAGATATTTTATTTTTGGCTCAAACGGTCCAAAAGTTACTTAAAATGTAGCACAAGCATTGGCATAGCCAATAGGTCTTTCCTTTGGGACTTTATAAGTGTTTAGCCATGCAACAGTTGATTTAGTAGCACCAAGGATATTGTGCTGCATAACTAAATACTTATAAGGTCCCAAAAGCGAGACCTATTCGCTATGCCAATGCTTGTGATTATAAGAAGGCAGGAACCCAAGAACAAAATATAACCTAAGTTGGTTATTTAACTCTTGTGTTGAACCCTAGTCTTTCGAGACAGTGAGGAGTATCATGATAATAAGCAGGAAAAAAGCAAGAACTACTATAATCTCAAGAACTTTATTGAACAACTTAATGTCAAGATTGGAGATTGGGTATGCATACTGAAACCTGGGTTCACAGCAAAAGGAGGAGGTAATGTTAAGAACCTGAAGAGGTTGTTGAGGTTTTGCACAATGATGTTTCCTAAAATGATGGCAAATATTCTCGGGGGGGGGGTGGGTAAGAGCAACGGGACGTGAGCCGCAGTGGGGTGGCAGCTCTCAAGTTCTCACTCAGCCCGATTACAGAGAGGGCAGGACAGTGGACTAGTGTGTGCACATACATGCCTCCCTCCCCTAGATTCCACCTCCCCCTTGCCCTTTTCTCTTTATCCTTTTATTATTCTTGTTACTAGTTTGCAGTAGTGGCTGATTGTACGTAAGATCAATGGGTCAACTTTTTGCTGGCATATTCTATATTTGTACACATAATGTGTATGTAACCCTGATCAGCACAGGTAAAGCCCTACTTCGTTCTCTCTGTTCTAATGTTTGAATATACAATAAATAAATGCAAAACAAAAAAAAGACTTTGTTGTTGAAGGAAGTAAATATACATTTTGCAAGTTTTTTGTGTTTCATGCGTTAGGGGGAGGCTGGTGTCCTGGTGTCGTATCGTCATTGCCTGACCCGTGTCTGTGACAGGGCAGGCAAGACGGGAAGGGGCGTGGGGAGGAAGAGGAAGGGCGGAGAAAGCCCGGGCACTGTTTGAGCAGGGTAAGAAGAATAAAGAAGTGTTGCTAACCTGCTCCTGGCTCCTGTGTTGAAATAGGGAAGGCGACACTGGCGACGAGGATGGGATGACTGCTAAAGTCCCACACGCATGAATCCCTGCCATCTGTGAACGGCCAGCGAACACGGAGAGCCTGCAGCCTGTGGGGAGCGAAACCAGGATCGCCTCACGCGGCGCACGCGTGTGCTGCCCAAAGCGCGGAAATCAGCGCTGCTTCTGAAAGTTGTGCCCGCACTGCCAAACGGTAGCTCCACACTGCGGGAGTTAGAAAATTGAAAAATCGGCACGAATCAGCATCACGGCCGAGGAGAACACGTGAGGACAGCCGGCCACGAGCAACAACGAGAGGGTGAGTCCTCACACGCCTGAACGCCTGCATTAATACATTGACGGCCACCCAAAGTCCGAGGGAATGAAACAAACGAGGTTTTGAGAATGAAACTTTAATTAAGAAAGAGACTATTTGTGTCCCGAGCGGCGGCCATCTTAGAGTCAGGCACCACCGAAACTAACTTACCCAAGCTTCCAGGTGGACACTGGGGACGTCGAAAATCGCCGAATCAAGTGGCAACATCCAGCTGAGTAGCCTCACAAGCAGATATGTCGGTCACCAGCTCGACAGGCGCTTCAGGGGGTGGATCAGCAGCTCCCGGCAATCCACCAGGACCAGCGGCCCCCGGCAACCCACCACCACTGGTTTTCGCCCCTCAGGCATTCATGGGAGTATCATATCTGCGGCCGCCGGACCCCCTGGAACTGACGTCCGGCAACAGCATGGGACCTAAGTGGAAGAGCTGGGCCGAGGATTTTGAAGACTACATGACCGGGTCTCAAGTACAAGACCACAAACAAAAATTGATTGCTTTACGGAACCTGGTAGGGAAAGACATAGCGCAGATCATCAAAGAACTGCCCAATGCAGCAACCGCTTCCTATGATGAGGTTAAGGGAGCCCTCGACAGAAGATTTCTACACAAACGCAATTTGGATTACGAACGTTATACATTCAATCTCGCCACCCAAGAGAAAGATGAACGCATGTGTGACTTCATCGTGCGCATCAGACGGCTAGCCCGCCACTGTGAATTCGACAACTTCAACACTGAAGACGCTTCCCTAAATTACATCTGCGTACTTGAGTACCAAAGCATGAAGCCACGACCTAAACTGGAACCTGCAGCTGTCCGAATATTCACATGGATGTCCTGGAAACCACTGCCCTGCCTAGGCCGTTTCGGCACGACACTATCATATAAAGACCGCCAAATCCCAGCGTATATCCACGTTGTTGAGGGTCCAGACGTGGCTGACTGTCTGCTCAGCTTGCCGACAGCTGAACGACTTAAGCTCGTAGAACTCCTCTACATGACTGAAGATGCCCCGGATATTGTCGCGAAATTTCCGAATCTCTTTAAAGGATTAGGGAAGCTAAATCAATTCAAAGTCAAACTACATATCGATGAGCGTGTAACTCCAGTGGCGCAACATCACAGGAAGGTGCCATTCCACTTGCAGCAGGCCATTGATGACGAACTCCAAGACCTACTAAGGACTGACATCATCGAGCGTACATCAGGGCCAACCCCATTGGTATCGCCCGTAGTGGTAGTACCTAAGAAAGGGCAAAACAACAAGGTGCGCCTGTGTGTGGACATGCGTGCACCCAACACAGCCATCGAGAGGGATCGCCACCCAGGGCCACACATCAGCGATATGATCGCCCGCCTCAACGGCGCCACGGTATTCTCGAAACTCGATCTTAATAAGGGGTACCATCAGTTAGAACTCCATGACAAGTCACGCTACATCACTACCTTCACGACTCATCAAGGACTTTTCCGCTATAAGCGTTTGAATTTCAGCATTTCTTCCGCTGCTGAAATCTTCCAAGAGGCCATCAGACGAGTAATCCAAGGGATTCCTAATGCATTCAACTACAGTGACGATCTGTTGGTTTTCGGCAAAGATCAGACCGAACACGACACGGCTCTAGACAGGGTCTGCCACGCCTTACTGAATGCAAATTTGACCCTAAACGCAGAGAAATGTGAGTTTCACAGATCAACCCTTAAATTCTATGGCCACATCTTCTCCAGAGATGGCATGACACCGGATCCAGAAAAAGTGTCGGCCCTTGCGGACACTCCAACACCACGTGATGTCAGAGATCTCCGTTCCTTCCTCGGAATGGCAAGTTACTGTGCACGATACATCCGGGACTTTGCCACCATCAGCCATCCCCTCAGAGAACTCACCCGGCAAGGCCAACCTTTTGCATGGACGGACGCCTGTGAACGCTCATTCCACAAAATCAAACAAGCTGTCACCTCTGCCATCAACCTGGCTTACTTTGAGGCAAAGAAACGGACCGAAATCAATGTTGACGCCAGCCCAGTGGGCCTTGGCGCTATTCTGGCGCAGTACCAGGAGGACTCAGAACAACGCCACATCATCGCATATGCTAGTCGCAGTCCCACCAGCACGGAGAGAAAGTACTCCCAACCGGAGAAAGAGAGTCTTGCGGTGGTGTGGGCCTGCGAACATTTCCACCTTTTTGTGTATGGCAAACACTTCACCATCGTCACGGATCACCAAGCGCTTGTAACCATCTTTGGTAATCCCAAAGCCAAGATGCCCCCGCGCATTGAACGATGGGGTCTACGACTCCAAGATTACATATTTACTATTGTCCACAAGCCAGGGAAGTCTGAAAATCTGGCGGACTACATGTCCCGACACCCACAGCCATATACCAGCGAAGAGTGCTCGTTGGCTGAAGAGTATATTCATTTTGTCATCGACACGGCGTGTCCGCCTACAGTTCCCCTGACGGCGATCCGAGAAGCATCGGCCCAAGACCCAGTCATACAGGACGTCATGGATCGCATACGCCACAACTCGTGGCGACACGTGAAAGACACATCCCAGGACTCCAGCCAGAGCTCCCTGGACCTGACAGCATTCAAGCATATCCATGAAGAACTGTCTACCAGCGAAGACGGTCTCATCTTGAGAGGGGGGAGGATTTTAATTCCTCACAGACTAAGACAAGGAGTGATCAACCTTGCTCATGAGGGCCACAGAGGGATCAGCGCCACCAAAAAGGCTCTGCGAGAACGCGTCTGGTTCCCGACACTCGATCTGATGGTGGAGGCCACACTCAAAGACTGTGTCTCATGTCAATTAGTAAGCCGTGACGAACCACCGGCCCCCCTACAAATGTCAGAGTTACCAGAAGGAGTATGGCAGCAAGTTGCCATTGATTTCTTTGGCCCCCTAAAATCAAACCAATACATTGTCGTCATCATGGACGAATACTCCCGGTTCCCG
The DNA here is from genome assembly GCF_964261635.1 of Lissotriton helveticus. Lineage (NCBI taxonomy): Eukaryota > Metazoa > Chordata > Amphibia > Caudata > Salamandridae > Lissotriton > Lissotriton helveticus. The sequence continues at coordinate 120,086,941 of NC_136067.1, forward strand.
TTTGCATACCTGGTATCATCCACTAAAGCGACTGCCGTGATCCCTGTCCTCGATGAAACATTCGCAGCATGGGGCATTCCATTGCGAGTCAAATCGGACAACGGACCACCATTCAATGGCCACGAATTCGCAGAGTTCGCAAAACACCTTGGGCTAGATGTAGGTAATTCCGATTTACCTACTCTTAAATACCGAATTTTACCGATTCGGTATTTAAGAGTAGGTAAATAGGAAGGAGGCAGATGTAGGTAATTTTAAATTCAGAATTGCCGAATCTGTAACATTCGGTATTTACCGATTCTGTAAATACAGAATCCGTATTTCCCATTGATTCCTATGGGCTTTGAAGCCCATAGGAATCAACGGGAAATACCGATTCTGTATTTACAGAATCAGTAAATACCGAATCCTGCAAGGGTGCAGGGGGTGTCACTTTGACACCCTCTAGCACCCCAAGTACAGGCTTGTGTGACATGTGGCACACATACATGCCCTAAGGGCATGTCTGTGTGTCACATTGCACAGGTGTGCATGCAAAGATGTGCATGCACACCTGAATTCGGTATTTTACCACACAATAGGATTGTGTGGTAAAATACCGACTCTTAAGGGCCTGTGGCACTGTATACTGTGCCACCTACATTCGGAATTACAGAATCGGTATATTTACCGATTCGGTAATTTAACCGAATCGGTAAATATACCGATTCTGTAATTTTCAGCCCCCTACTTCTGAAAACCCTATTACCGGTCGGAAACGGCCGAAATCGGCCGTTTCCGACCGGTATTAGGGCTCCTACATCTGGCCCCTTGATTTTAAACACCAAAAAATCACACCCTTGTGGCCTCAAGCCAATGGCATGGTGGAACGCTTCATGGGAACGCTGAAAAAAAGCAGTGCAACAAGCGGAACTGACTCACCGAGACATTCAACAAGCCCTAAATGAGGTGCTGCGGGCCTACCGCACCACGCCCCATAATACTACCGACCAATGCCCAGCAACGCTGATGTTAGGAAGAGTCCCTCGCACTCGCCTACCCACTTTGGACAGTAACCTTAAACCGCGAACTGCAAATGTTGATCACGACACGTTGGTCAAAATAGACTATGACAAAAAACTACAAATGAAGACCTATGCTGATCGGTGCAGACACGTGAGACACACGGACATCCAAGAAGGAGACTGGGTGATGGTTCGGCGCGACCGAAGGACAAAGGCAGACAGTCGCTATCTCGCTCACTCCCTGAAGGTTAGCAGCCGGAAAGGAACTATGATCACGGCAGAAGCTGACCACAAACGGATAACTCGAAATGTTTCATACTTCAAGAAATGTAACCCCCATGGGCAAAACGAAGGCCCACAATGTGAGTCTTTCACTGACTCAGAAAGCCGAAGCGAAAGCAGTGATCGAAATCACCCCAGCCCAGCAAGACAAGACAACATCATGAGTCACTGAGCCAGGACACCGGAACGGCGTGACCGCCCCAGACGACAGACCAGACGGCCGAAGCGCCTCATTGAAGAGGTGTAAGAGACAGTAAGACTCTGTACAAAAAGGGGAGGTGTCGTATCGTCATTGCCTGACCTGTGTCTGTGACAGGGCAGGCAAGACAGGAAGGGGCGCGGGGAGGAAGAGGAAGGGCGGAGAAAGCCCGGGCACTGTTTGAGCAGGGTAAGAAGAATAAAGAAGTGTTGCTAACCTGCTTCTGGCTCCTGTGTTGAAATAGGGAAGGCGACAGCTGGTGTGTCATTATAATATTAGAAATGTCTTTTATTTTTTGTCTGTTTGTATTTAAGAAAAGGGGATGCGTTATAAGCTTGTGTTGGCTCACCTTTCAGTAATGTGTGGTAGTGTTCTGAGCTCGTGGTTGTTATGTCTTCTACTGTGTTCGGTGTTCCTGAAGGTCGGGGTAGTTTGCAGGAAGGCAGATGCTGACTGGCAATTCACCGGGAAGGATCGTGTTATCCCTGCTTGTGCACTCTAGGAAATAAAGTACATATTGAACTCTATTCCGTGTACTTATCCGTACACCTACCATGTGGTCATATACCTAGAAAAGTCAGTTGTTCATTTGGTGAGCTTGTACGTTCTCGGTAGGTGGGTATTGGCATTGTCGGGCGACAGAAAGTGTAATGAGAAGGCCTCAGTGTGGGAGCAGGTAAACAATTCCTTCCCAGGAGGCATTGGTCAACCCTGGCCCTAAAGCCAGTGACCTCAGAATGAGTTGCAGGGCTGCAGGACAGGCTGGTGTGTGGAGATGGGAATAGCAAGATCCTTCTCATTGGCTGATAGAGCAGTGAGCATCTGTAGACCCTCAATGAGGGGCTGATCTGAAGAAGATGGTAGTAGATGGTGGCGGTTTGAGCAGCTGCATGCAATTGTTGTTTCCCCCTCTTTTATTCTTCTGTAGTCTAGGGTGAGCCTTGACAGGCCTGCAGTGTGACAGTCCGTTCTGCATATAGGGGTGACGGCCACTGAGATGTGGAGCAGGCAGGTCAGATCAGGCCTCCTCCCATCAGTAGCAGTGAACTGGTGAGGCTTCTGGCATGGGCTTCATGTGCTAGGGATTGCTTCTAGAGCATGGCTTGTGCTACCCTCAGTCTTTCCCTTCCTTCTGTGCCAGATTTTGGAAGACAGTGGACTTCAGGAGCTGGGTGCAGTGCCTAGCAATTAACTAACGGAGACTCTGTTATGGAGGATGCAGGCCAAGCGACACCACACTGCCTCACCTAGTCATTACTGGGCCTTTTTCCATTAAATTATGTCAGGTCTGTTCATGGGCATCGATTTATTAAAAGGCATGGGGTAGGGAAAACAGTATTTGTCTTTTTGATCCCGAACCTCATTACATCACAGGAAGTAACCTCACATGACCTTTGACCCTGGTAGCATCACAGGAATTTATGTCATGTGACCTTTGACTCTGTTGATATTACAGGAAGCAACATCTCGGAACTTCACAAACACCGGTAATGAAAACAAGTAATGAAATAATAATAAAGCAGATACAACTCTATGTAGGTGACCACTTAGAAAGGTACCGCGGTAGACTCATGTGTGGTGTACTGCAAGTGCAGTTGGAGACTTGATTGCGAAACTGGTTGTTTCACTGGCCACTGCACACGCGCATTGAAAGCAAGAACCAAGCAGAGCCACATCTTTAGTTCTGACAACATTCTTCCGGTTCTCGGATGGTCACTGTGACCTTTCCGAGAAAGAAACTGCTGCCACGGTACAGAGAAATTGCAGCGACCCCAAGGAAGCAACAATGCGGCCTCCGAGTTTAGCGGTGCACTGGTGTCTCTGTGCCGAGTATGACCTTGGTAGCTCTGACAGGGGTCGCAAGGAAATCTCCAGACCAGAGGCTGCCAAAGGCATACCAGGGGTCGCAGCTGTGACCCCCGGCGAACCCAAAGGACGTCCATGCCGTTTGGTATGCTGAAATTCAATGACGGTGCAGACTTTAGTCCTAACGGTAATTAATTTGCAGGTGCAATGAAGTTTACACGACTCATAATTCTGACCCGTGCGCAAAGAGTAGTTTGCACAGCGGTCGGAATTATTCAGCAGAGTGTCATTCAAGGCCTAAGGGAAGATTTTCTGTCCAATTAACTGAACACATTTTATGATTAATTCAGACAGGCTGCTGAACTAGTCTGACTCTACCTGCTTGTTAGCTTTCTGGCTTCGATTATTAGGCTCGGTTAACAGAATAGTATTTCAACCATTTCGTTTAGTTACCGTGTTTTCTTTTTTCTGCACATGCTTTTTATGAGTTGAAGCATTGGCATATTTCATGATGGTGAAATACTCAAATGTACTGACAAGGACGATAAAACAGGGCTCATGAAAAGCGAGTAATTAGTCTCCTGTTCTTACTGAGAGTGCTGTTGTTATGTAGTTTTTATTTATTGTTTTTCTTTTAGCAAATGCTCTACGTGAATTAACATTATCCTATCATTTCTTAACAAGATTGATGTACTGTTAGATATCTGATTTATATGTTAATTTATTGTCATATAAAATTGAATGTCAAAACAGTTTGGTATAAATAGTGCGGTTGTTAAGATTCAAAAGAGTGTAATTCTTTCCTTAACATATTTCAAAGTGTGTTTGGTTACAATTTAGGATTCGTAATTATTTTGCTGAAAATATATTACATTGTTGTTGATTTTTTTTATGAGACAATAAACATAAAATTAAAAGAAATAGTCCCAAAACTGAAATCCATTGCACAGCTATGTTTTAACATGGACAAATCCGTAATGACTTTAATTGACCAAATGGGCTCATTAATTTTCTTGATTTCATCAAAAGTAATTGCAGTCAATAAAAAATCTGAAGTTTGAAGGCCTCACTCCATCCAGTTCACCCCTGTTGCTGGGTAGTGAATGTGCAGGAATGCTGCCCCATGTGCACTGCTGGACTAGGGTCTTAGGCGCAGTGCCTTCACCCATAGCTCCTGCCATCATCCTGCTGCAGGGCAGCTCTAGAGCTGTGTGGAGGAAGCTGCAGGAATGGCAGTGGCAGGGCTGTGGCGTAATAAAATTTGAGGCCCCCACCCCTCCAAAGTACATGCAGGGCTATCCACCACTCTTGTCCTGCCCGGACCCAGTCAGCAGCTCTCAGGTCAGGGGCCCAGGCACAGTGCTGGAGGGGCCCCCTGGAGCTCACCCAGGGTCGGATTGGTAAGGCGGGCACTCGGGCAATGGCCGGGGGGCCCGTATCCGAGTTGCAGCAGTGGGGTGCTTTTTTGGGCAACCTGGGGGGCTGATTCGGGCGGTGTCTCTTTTCTGATGCCGCCAGCGGCCCAGTGGGTGTACGAGTGGACTTTCTGGCAGCAGATGGGCGTCCATTACCTCCCTTTTACCAACAGGGCAGAGGTTCCACTCCCTTTCTCTCGCTGGGCCTGCCTATTAAAGTATGCAGATTGAGCGAGGGCAGAGGGCCAGAGCAGAAGTGGCGTCACTTGACCCACAGAGACCCCTAACCCTTGTTTTCCTAAAACTCAGCCGAACCAGTATTTGGCAGAAAGGCAAATGTTGGCCATATTTTGTTTGCCTGGGCCTATTTTTTATCCCAATCTAACACTGAACTCACCCTATCTCCCCCCCCCCCCACCAGAGGGGCTGAGGGGACTAATGTTCTACCACTGCAGCAGGGAACGCTAAACCTAGCCAGGCCTAACAGTTCAGAGTTTTTTAGCCATAGGTGGGGCCTGAGAACACGCACTGCAGTTACTGACATATTAGCTTCTGCTTTATTACGAGCATCAGGCAGAGGAGTAGAGCTTAAAAACTCCCCTTGGGTTTGGAGTGGTCATTGCTTGTGCTGTGATGTATTAGTGATGTCACTCGAATCAAGCAGTAACAGCATTTGCAATGCAATTGGTCTTTCCTTTGGGGCCGTATAAGTATTTAACCATTCAGCACACTGTCTGCAGCCGGGGGCCTGTAGGGTTTCCGCCGGGATATGGGCAAGCGAAACAGTGTGTTCCCAAATGACAACCAGCTATCTGAAAAATGCCTAATATCAAAGGATTGGTGAAGTTTAAAGGTAGTAATTCCTGAAAAATAGGAGGAGGGTTTTTAAAGTCATATCTGAATCGAATGATTCAACTACGAGGGGCTGGATGCCAATGGAATGACAGGAGCCTGAAGACTTTAATAGCAGCGTGGTTCGGAATGTAAATGCGGTTGGCGATGATGCAGCAAGATAAACAAAGGACTAAGCACAGAAGCACTGGATAGGCTAGAGTGCGGCCAAGTGCGTATGGCAGCCATACTGGTAGAGGGGATTATAGTATATAGTATATACCAGCCCTGGCGTCTCATCAGCATGAACACCGGAGGCTCCACCACACACGACGGACCTTCAACTACGCCACCCTCCTCGCGCACAACACCGGCCGCTTGACTGCCTGCTACCAAGCCACCCTGAAGCGCACTCATGGACCATCCTCCTGCCGAAACTGCTGCTACACCAGGACCCGAACCACCGCCTCCCACACGAGCCCAGGAAACAACAACGACCTCAAGTGCATCCTACTCAACACCTGCTCCGTACACAAGCACGCCATCGAACTCTGGGACCTCCTCGACTCAACAGCCCCGGACGTCCCGTTCCTGACCGAAACCTGGATGAACGCCTCCTCGGCCCCTGACATCGCCATTGCCCTCCCGGACGGCTACAAAATCATCCGGATGGACCGTACCAACAAGCCCGGAGGAGGAATCGCCATCGTCCACAGGAACACTGTTAGACGGGGACCCAGAGGGTCGGCCGAAGACTGAGGGAGAGGCCTCCGATGAGGACCGTCTCCGGCGATCGTACAGACAGGTCACTTCCCTCCCCACAGATAGACACCACACAAGGATGAGTTCAACACTTTATATAAAGTTCGTGCGGCAAGGTTAGGAACGATACAGGAGATATCGGACTCGAGGGTCCTCTCAATTCTAGTCTCGGTAGGGAGAAGGGGGTAGCGGGACAGTCTTGGTACCGGGTCGGTACAGGAGGTGGTAGGAGGGGAGCTCACAATCCTCGAGCTGGAGAGTCTGCAAGTCGGGCCGCGGCCGCGCCAGCAGGCCAAGATGATGGGTTCACGAGGCAGAGGGCCGCGGCAGCGCCAGCAGGCCAAGATGACGGTTTCACGAGGCAGAGGGCCGCGGCAGCGCCAGCAGGCCAAGACGATGGTTTCACGAGGCAGAGGGCCGCGGCAGCGCCAGCAGGCCAAGACGATGGTTTCACGAGGCAGAGGGCCGCGGCAGCGCCAGCAGGCCAAGACGATGGTTTCACGGGCCAAGAATGAGTTCTCTCGGTGTCTCTCGACTCCAGGATACAACTGACTTCCTGGTCTGGCACTGCCCCAGTTATAGGTCTGGTCCCCTTTGATGTCCGGACCCTCGCGCCTGGGGGCCGGGAGGTCCGGGATGAGGGAGTCCAGACACCCAGCAGGGGGGTGGAGCCAGCGCCCAGGGCGGCCGGGGGTGATCGACACCTGGCGGAGGAGAGCCGTTGACGATTCCTTCTCCCATTGACTCGCCAAGTAGTCGTTCTGCCTCCTGGGGGGAGGTTGGTGCCTCGATGTCGGGGCCGGCCAGGCCCAGGGTTAGGGTCGAGTTGAGGCCACGCGGCCTCGTGCTGTAGTACCCCAAGATGGCGGCTGGGCCGAGGTCAGGGTGCGGAGGGTGACCCGGGCCAGCCGGGTCCGGAGCTGGTGTCTTGTGGTGGAGGGATTGCAGGTTACTTCGGGGGGTCGCCGGGGACTCTGGCTGGGGATTCAGGGAGAGCCAGGGTCCGGGCCCCGTTGTGGGGGGGGGGGACAGCCCGACCATGCGGCCTGTCCAACATGCGTCCCCCCCAGCTGAAGGCGGGGAGAGTCAGCCATCCTCCTGGGGACTCTCCTCGCTGAGGCGGAAAAAGCGTGATAGGCCGTCTGCGTTGGCGTGGTCCTGGCCTGGACGATGTTCCACCGTGAAGTCCATCCCCTGCAGGGAGATGGACCAGCGCAACAGCTTCGGGTTCTCCCCCCGCATTTGCATCAGCCATTGCAAGGGTCGGTGGTCTGTTTGCACCCGGAAGTGGGTGCCGAAGAGGTAGGGTCGGAGCTTTTTGAGGGCCCAGACTACGGCGAAGGCCTCCCTCTCGATGGTGCTCCATCGCTGTTCTCTGACCAGTAGCCGCCGGCTGATGAAGGCCACTGGTTGATCGACCCCCTCGGTGTTGAGTTGGGAAAGGACGGCCCCCACGCCATGATCGGAGGCGTCCGTCTGTACAATGAATTTCCGGCTGTAGTCGGGAGCCTGGAGCACGGGGGCCGTGCACATGGCGGTCTTCAATCTCTCGAAGGCTGATTGGCAGTCCGGGGTCCAGTTGACTGTTTTGGGGCTCTTCTTGGAGGTGAGCTCCGTGAGGGGCCCCACGATGCTACCATAGTCCTTCACGAACCGCCGGTAGTATCCGGTGAGCCCCAGGAAGGCCCGGACCTCCGTCTGGGTCGTAGGGGGTTGCCAGGCCTGGATGGCAGCAATCTTGAGCTGGAGGGGGGCCACCAGCCCGCTTCCCACTTGGTGTCCCAGGTAGGTCACGGACCCTTGGCCAACCTGGCATTTGCTGGCTTTGATGGTGAGCCCGGCTTGCTGGAGGGCGTGTAGAACTTCCCGCAGGTGACGGAGGTGGTTGGTCCAGTGGTGGCTGTACACAGCAATGTCGTCCAGGTAGGCGGCGCTGAATTCTTCGAGGCCCGCCAGCACCTGGTTCACCAGCCGTTGAAACGTTGCCGGAGCGTTTTTCATGCCGAAGGGCATCACTTTAAAGTGGTAGTGACCGTCCGGGGTAGAGAAGGCGGATCGTTCTTGGGCCCTAGGGGTGAGGCCGATCTGCCAATAGCCCGCTGTTAGGTCGAAGATGCTCAGGTAGCGGGCGGCCCCCATCCGGTCAATTAGCTCATCTGCCCGGGGGATGGGGTGAGCGTCGGTCCTGGTAACGGCATTCAGCCCCCGATAGTCCACGCAAAACCGGAGCTCAGGGGCAACGCCCGGGGCGGCCGCCTTGGGGACCAGGACGACTGGGCTGGCCCAGGGGCTGTCAGAGGGTTCGATCACTCCTAGGGCCAGCATCTTGGACACCTCGGTCTGGATGCAGGCGCGCACCCGGTCTGGTACGCGGTATGCCCGGTGTCGAATAGGAGGGCTGTCCCCGGTGTCCACATCGTGAAGGCACCAGGGGGTGACCCCGGGTGTGAGGGAGAACAGGGAGGCGAACCGCCTCAGGAGGGCTTGACAGTCTTGGCGTTGCTCCGGGGACAAGGCCTCGGAGAGCTGGACCCCTTCCACTGAGCCATCCCGCTCGAGGGTCCTCAGTAAGTCCGGAAGGGGCTCGGAGTCTTCTTCCGTCCCATTATCTGTAGCCATCAGGAGGCTGAGTTCTGATCGCACAAAATGGGGTTTGAGTCTGTTGGCGTGGAGGACCCGTAGAGGGTTCCGGGCGGTTTCCATGTCGATTAAATAGGTGACGGGCCCCTTGCGTTCGATCACCTTGAAGGGCCCGGACCATTTGTCTTGGAGCGCACAGGGTTCAACCGGGGACATCACCCAGACCTGTTGTCCCGGTTCGAACTCAATGGAGGAAGCGTGCTGATCGTACCATCTCTTCATGTCCTCCTGACTGGCTTCTAGATTGGCTTTTGCGGTCTCTCGGAATCGCCGGGTCTGGTTGCGAAGAGCCAGGAGGTACTTGTAGATGTCCGGGGGAGTTTTCTGGGGGGGCTGCTCCCAACCTTCCTTGACTAGGCTGAGGGGGCCCCGGACGGGGTGCCCGTACAGGAGTTTAAATGGGCTGAAGCCGAGGGATTTCTGCGGGACTTCCCGATAGGCAAACAGAAGGCACGGGAGTAGCACGTCCCACTGGCGACGAAGGGGTTCTTCTAGGCCCATGATCATCCCTTTGAGGGTGCGGTTGAACCTCTCGACCAGTCCGTTTCCTTGCGGGTGATAGGGGGTCGTGAATTTGTAGGTGACCCCGCATTGTTGCCAGAGAGACTTCATATATCTGGAGATAAAGTTCGTGCCCCTGTCGCTGACGACCTCCCGGGGAAACCCCACCCGGGAGAAGATCCCCATCAGGGCTCGGCCTACCACGGGGGCCGTCACAGTCCGAAGAGGGATGGCCTCGGGATAGCGGGTGGCGTGGTCCACTAGGACCAGGATGAACCGGTGTCCTTGGGCTGTTCGGGGGTCGAGGGGCCCCACAATGTCTATTCCCACTCGTTCGAACGAGGTGGTGACGACAGGAAAGGGTTGTAAGGGGGCTTTGATTTTTCGGCCACTTTTTCCGCTGGCCTGGCAGGTGGGGCAGGCCCTGCAGTGATTGGTGACATCCTTTCGCATTTGGGGCCAGTAAAAGTGGGTCACCAGGCGGTCGTAGGTTTTGTCTTGTCCCAGGTGTCCGGCAAGGGGGACATCGTGGGCTAAGTTCAGGAGAAAATCTCTGAAGCGAAGGGGCACCACCAGCACCCGACTGGCTCCTAGTTCTGCAATTTTCTGCTCGCTGTAGAGCAGGTTCTGGTCCCAGTAGATCCAGTGGGCCCCCGAGGTATCCCCTGTGCTCTGGGCCAGGGCTTGCTGCCGGAGTCCCTCGAGGGACGGACATGTTCTCTGTTCATCCCGGAATTGTTCCTGGGTGGGACCCCCCTCCTGATGCCACTGTGCCAGGTCAGGGACGTCCCGAAGCTGGTCGGATCCTTCTTCGGTTTGGGTCGAGGGACTGGCTTCTGGGGCGGCCTCCTCTTGGGTGAGCGCGGGAGGAGGTTCCGGCCACTCGGGCTCTTCTGGGCCGGGGACCGCGCGGGTGGTCATGGACCGGGTCGTGACGCAGACCCATTCGGGAAGGCCCAGCATCCCCAGGTGTTCTCTTCGTTCGACGGCTGCCCAGGGAGAACTTTCGAGGTCGTTTCCCAGGAGGCAATCCACGGGGGCATCATCGCGGACAGTCACTTTTAGCATCCCGGATACTCCCCCCCACTCGAAGGGGACGCAGGCCATGCGACACAGACTTTCTGAGTTGTCTGCTGATCGGACAGGGCAAAGAATGTTCGGCAGGATTTGGTCTGGAGTAACAAGGTGGCATCGGACCGCAGTTACACTGGCCCCGGTGTCGCGGAGGGCTTCCGCCCGGCGGCCATTAATGTTGACCCACTGGCTGTACTTCTGCGTGTTGGCGGGGAGGGGGGCCCGCGGAATCATATCTCTCTCCCCCAAGCAGACCAGGGACATGGCGGCCGGTGCCCACTCAGGCGGGTCGGTCTCGTACTCTTCTTGGTCTTCCGGGATTAGTTCTTCCCCTAGGGCGCGACCTGGCGGGGGGTAGCGTTCTGGTTCTTTGGGCAGTTGGGATCACTGGCGTAGTGGCCGGGTCGTTGGCATCGGTGGCACATAATGTTGGCCCGGAAGCCGGCCCGGAGGGGCGGGCTCCCCCTTCCGGCCGGGGCCGAGGGGCTGCTTGCGGGAGTCATGGGGCCGGGGTCTCTCCCCCGGCCCTGGCCTCCTCCTCCTCGGGGACGATGGGACCCTTGGTAAGGTCTGTGTGATTCGCTGGGCCCGTTCCGGCCAACTCGTGTGCTTTCCCACCGGTCGGCTTCGGCGGCGAGTTGTCGAGGCTCGGTTAGTTTACTGTCTAAGAGGTGTTGCCGGAGTTCAACGAAGCAATTGTTAGAAAGGTGTTCCCATACGATGAGGTCGAAAAGTTGCTCGTAGGTGGTCACTTTGCTGCCCTTGATCCACCCCTCGAAGGCTCGACTAAAGAAGTTCACGTACTCCACCCAAGTCGTACCCGGGATCCGTTTGCAGTCGCGGAACCGCTGGTGGTACATCTCGGGTGTGAGTCCGTATCGAGTGAGGAGGGCGGCCTTCATGTGGTCGTAGGATGTCATCAGATGGTCCGGGAGTTGCAGCAGAGCGTCTCGCCCTTCGTTGACAAACCTCCCCCATAACCCGGCTCCCCAGTCGCTCCGGGGAATCCGGTGGGAGGTCATGGCTACCTCGTAGGCTTTAAACCACTGCTGAATATCATCGTTCTTGTAGTACTCCCTGATGACATCTTTGGGGATGTGAACCTTGGGCTCGGTAGAGGCAGGCAGGGTCGGGCGTTCGGGGACCCCGAGCTCTTTATTCTGTTTCTGAATTTCCAGTTCCTTGAGGTTGCGCTCATGTTCGTACGCTAGCTTCTTTTCCTCTAGCTCTCTCTGCTTTTGCTTCTCTTCTCGCTCCTCCCGGAGCCGTAAGTGTTCTAGCGTTATTTTTTGTTCCGCCAGTTTGAGTTCTCCATCCAAGCGAAGTCGGGCCAGTTCCAATTCATGGAGTCTGCTTTTTTCTCGTTCTTGGATCTCTTCTGAGGAGAGACCCGCTCTTCTTCCTTCTATTGGCGCGGGGCTCGTTTCGGTGTTTCGTGTTCGGGGTACGGCTGTACCCGTTTCCGCCCAAGCCTCTAGGGCTCGTTTGAAGTCCTCCTTCGTGCTCAGACCTGTGGTTGGAAGGCCAAGTTCTATGCAATATTGCTTCAGTTCCCTGTGGTTGTAGTCTTCCAATTTTTCCATCTGGAATTTTTCCGTTGTTCCGCTCTCTGTTGTCATGGTGGTCGTGTGTTGTGGGGCGAGTGGCCCTCTGTACGATTATGCGTCGGTTCGGATCGCGCCGCTGGCCACCAATGTTAGACGGGGACCCAGAGGGTCGGCCGAAGACTGAGGGAGAGGCCTCCGATGAGGACCGTCTCCGGCGATCGTACAGACAGGTCACTTCCCTCCCCACAGATAGACACCACACAAGGATGAGTTCAACACTTTATATAAAGTTCGTGCGGCAAGGTTAGGAACGATACAGGAGATATCGGACTCGAGGGTCCTCTCAATTCTAGTCTCGGTAGGGAGAAGGGGGTAGCGGGACAGTCTTGGTACCGGGTCGGTACAGGAGGTGGTAGGAGGGGAGCTCACAATCCTCGAGCTGGAGAGTCTGCAAGTCGGGCCGCGGCCGCGCCAGCAGGCCAAGATGATGGGTTCACGAGGCAGAGGGCCGCGGCAGCGCCAGCAGGCCAAGATGACGGTTTCACGAGGCAGAGGGCCGCGGCAGCGCCAGCAGGCCAAGACGATGGTTTCACGAGGCAGAGGGCCGCGGCAGCGCCAGCAGGCCAAGACGATGGTTTCACGAGGCAGAGGGCCGCGGCAGCGCCAGCAGGCCAAGACGATGGTTTCACGAGGCAGAGGGCCGCGGCAGCGCCAGCAGGCCAAGATGATGGTTTCACGAGGCAGAGGGCCGCGGCAGCGCCAGCAGGCCAAGAATGAGTTCTCTTGGTGTCTCTCGACTCCAGGATACAACTGACTTCCTGGTCTGGCACTGCCCCAGTTATAGGTCTGGTCCCCTTTGATGTCCGGACCCTCGCGCCTGGGGGCCGGGAGGTCCGGGATGAGGGAGTCCAGACACCCAGCAGGGGGGTGGAGCCAGCGCCCAGGGCGGCCGGGGCTGATCGACACCTGGCGGAGGAGAGCCGTTGACGATTCCTTCTCCCATTGACTCGCCAAGTAGTCGTTCTGCCTCCTGGGGGGAGGTTGGTGCCTCGATGTCGGGGCCGGCCAGGCCCAGGGTTAGGGTCGAGTTGAGGCCACGCGGCCTCGTGCTGTAGTACCCCAAGATGGCGGCTGGGCCGAGGTCAGGGTGCGGAGGGTGACCCGGGCCAGCCGGGTCCGGAGCTGGTGTCTTGTGGTGGAGGGATTGCAGGTTACTTCGGGGGGTCGCCGGGGACTCTGGCTGGGGATTCAGGGAGAGCCAGGGTCCGGGCCCCGTTGTGGGGAGGGGGGACAGCCCGACCATGCGGCCTGTCCAACAAACACCCTCAGAGTCACATCCAGCACCGAAGAAACTCTCAGCACCGCCGAGCACCTACACTTCTAGATCCACACCGACCCCAAGACCACCCTCAGAGGAACACTCATCTACAGACCACCGGGTCCACGTCCACAATTCAGCGAATCCATCGGCGACTTCGTCAGCATGCACACCCTCGCCACCACAGACTACATCCTCCTGGGGGACCTGAACTTCCACCTGGAGAACAACAACGACAACAACACCACCACCCTGCTCGACAACCTCTCCAACTTCGGACTGAAGCAACTAGTGAACAACCCGACCCACCACGCACGCCACACGCTGGACCCCATCTTTTCCGCCAGCACCAACGTCACGGTCAGCCACACTACCACTCTCCACTGGACCGACCACCGATGCATCCACTTTTCCCACAAGAAACTCACCGCACACATCCAACCGCCACAGATCCCCCGAAGATGCTGGCGCAAAGTCACCACTGACCAACTGACCGCCTCCCTCGCCCAGGCCCCCCCAGCCAACGACTCAGACACCAACACCGCCGCCCGAAACCTCACACAGTGGATCAGCAACTGCGCCGACACCCTCGCCCCTATCAAGACCCCTCCGAACAAGCACAACAGCAGGAGAACCACCTGGTTCACCACAGACCTCAAGGACTCCAAAAAATCCCGCCGAACTCTAGAGAAAGCCTGGCGCCAAGAACGGACTGCGGAAAACCTCGAGGCCCTTAAGACCGCCACACGCAGACACCACCAGCTCATCCACATCACCAAGAGAACAGCCTTCAGAGAGCGCATAGACAACAACGCACACAACAGCAAGGAGCTCTTCAGCATTGTGAAGGAACTCTCCAACCCAAGCTCCAACTCCAACAACATCCCCCCTGACAGGACCTCTGCGACTCCCTCGCAGCCTTCTTCCACCGCAAGATCGCCGACATACACAACAGCTTCGCAAACCAGATGCCTCCACCAGCCGCTGAACAAACGCCCCCCCACCGCCCCCCCACTGCCCTCCTCAGTCGCTGGACCCCCGTCAACACCGAAGACGTCACCCAGATCATGAACACCATCCACTCCGGCTCTCCATCCGACCCCTGCCCTCACCACATCTTCAACAAAGCAGACACCATCATCGCACCCCACCTCTGAGACATCATCAACAGCTCCTTCGAATCTGCCACCTTCCCTGAGAGTTGGAAACACGCTGAAATCAACGCCCTCCTTAAGAAGCCAACAGCAGACCCCAAGGACCTGAAGAATTTTCGGCCCATCTCCCTGCTCCCCTTCCCGGCGAAGGTCACCGAGAAAGCAGTCAACAAGCAAATGACCAACTTTCTCAAAACCAACGACTCCCTCGACCCGTCCCAGTCTGGCTTCTGCAGCAACCGCAGCACCGAGACCGCCCTCATCGCCGCCACCGATGACATCAGAACCCTACTCGACAACAGAGAAACCGCAGCACTCATCCTCCTAGACCTCCCAGCTGCCTTCGACACGGTCTGCCACCGCACCCTAAAAACACGTCTCCACAACACAGGGATCCAGGGAAAGGCCCTGGACTGGATCTCCTCCTTCCTCACCGACAGAACCCAGAGAGTCCGCCTACCCCGTTCCACTCAGAGGCCACCAAGATCATCTGCGGCGTACCCCAAGGCTCATCACTCAGCCCGACGCTCTTCAACATCTACATGAGTCCCCTCACCGACATCGTCCGCGCACACTACCTCAACATCATCTCCTACGCCGACGTCACCCAGCTGATCGTCTCCCTGACCAAAGACCCAGTCACCAAATCCAACTTACAACTTCCAAGAAGGAATGAGGGCCGTCGCCGAATGGATGAAGATCAGCAGCCTGAAACTGAACACAGACAAGACGGAGGTCCTCATCCTTGGACCATCCCCCTCCGCCTGGAACGACTCCTGGTGGCCCGCCGCCCTGGGCACAGCATTGACTCCCACCGACCACGCACGCAACCTTGGGTTCGTCCTGGACTCATCGCTCACTATGACCAAGCAAGTCAACACCAGCTCGTCCTCCTGCTTCAACATCCTCCGCATGCTACGAAAGATCTTCAAATGGATCCCCACGGAAACAAAAAGGACTGTCACCCAAGCCCTCGTCACAAGCCGGCTCGACTATCGCATTGCACTCTATGCAGGGACAATGGCCAAGCTACAGAAAAGACTACAACGCATACAGAATGCCTCCGCACGTCTCATCCTGGACATCCCCCGCCACAGCCACATCACCACCCACCTGATGGACCTGCACTGGCTCACCATCAACAAGAGGATCACGTTCAAGCTCTTAACCCACGCACACAAAGCGCTCCACAACGCCGGACCCGAATACCTCAACAAACGCCTCTCGTTCTACACCCCGACTCACCAACTCGGCTCAGCCAGCCTCGCCCTCGCCACCGTACCACGCACCAGAAGAACAACAACAGGTGACAGATCTTTCTCCTACCTCGCCGCCAAGACCTTGAACTCCCTCCCCACCCACCTCCGACTGACCCAAGACCTTCTCACCTTCAGGAGACACCTCAAGACCTGGCTGTTTGAGCAGTAGCAGCACCCCCCCTCCTTCTATCTCCCCCCCACCCTCAGCGCCTTGAAACCCTCGCGGGTGAGTAGTGCGCTCTATAAATGCACTGGTTGATTGATTGATTGATTTCTTACACAGGTGGTTTCTGGGAAAACAGGCAAAAACCTGCGGACTTGGGACGATCCCTTTATTCGCGTCCTGACCCCTTGCTCGCCTTCACAGAGACTACAGGGTACATGACAGTGTACACGAAGGTTGTTATTACCCCGGGCAAAAAGAGCTCAACATATCCTTATGTGGCGCCTTGTAGAGTTTAAAAGAAAATTATACACAACTTACGAACTTTGATATAAAAAAAATAAGCATATCATTCTAAACAATGAACATATACATCTGTTGCTGAGCTCAGGCATAGAGGGGCTACTCTGTTCTGCTACTCAAAGTCTGAAAATAGAGATGGGTGTCTAAAGATTTATTTTGTAACCAATTGCAGCGCATATTGTAACACAATTAAATAATAGGGCTGCCATGAACCATTGCAAAGCTTTAGAGATTATTCTGTGGACGGAAATACTTGCGCTCCATTGTTTTTAAATTATTCATTATACGTGTGGAAGTCCTATACCCTAAGTGTGATGTGCACTAATAGATGTTCAGTACAATAATAATTTCAAGTTGAAAAGTACATTGCTTGCTTTATTTCACTAATAATTCAGAAGCTTAGTTGTGGAGGCACAGTGCTCTGTGCTCTTGCTGTGTGTTAATTGTAATATGAATTGTGAGAATTAACAGTGTCTGTGTTTTAAAGAAAATAGTGTAATGTTTTGAGCACAAAAGGGGTAATGTTTGGTTGTCTGTATTCTAAAATAGTTGGAGGGTTGATAGATTGATCCAATCCTCCTTGTTGGGTCGTTAGAACTTAGGTCACTGCAAACAGGGTCTGGTCCTGCGCTTGGGTTGGGCCATTTGAATCCCTTGAGTGAGGAGGGAGAGAACAATTGTTGTTAAAATATAATCTAAGTTGCCAAGTGACTGTTTACGGCAGAAGTACCTTTCTTTTAAACATTTCAAAGCATAGACGGGTTAGTGCATAGTGCAGCCTAGAATTCCTGATCCAAACTTTGCACACCTAATTAGAACTTCGGTTTGAAAAAAGCTACATGCATTTGACTCAGTGAGATGGGATCACAAATGTCTTTCAATCTCCCACGGGCACGTCCATCAGATGAGCTTTAAGTGAAGAGAAGGTTATTTCAGGGCAAAACGTCAGCATTTGCAGGGAAATAAAGCCTTTACGTGCCAAATTATATGTTCTGTTTTGAGAATTAACTCATATGCAGAGAAAGGGGACTTTTGGCAGTAATGAAATGCAGAATCGCCCACTAGAAGGGCAGTCTTTCATTTTCAATTTATTTTTAGCTTGGGCCAGCTGTCCTGCACATCCCTGACCAAATGAAGCTGTACACAGGCTGCAAGAGCTGTCACAAATCACCTGCCCAACATAAGAGAGGGTGGGATTAAATCTAGGAACATAGTGGGCATCTGGCAAAATTATAGCACAGATATAAAATATTGTGCAATAATAATAATTTACAGTCATGTCTACTCCAATTTTATAACAGCACGCCTGTCCCCATATGGCATCTAATTACAAAATTATCCACAGGTGAAACCACATCATGGCAATAAGCCAATCCTCTATGGATGGACTGATAAGAAATAAAGGGTGAATCAATTTGTGCCCCACAAAAGTCAACTTTGCACAGTAAAAAATGTGTGGAGTTAGATTTTCAGTCTTGCCCTGCAGTCTAAATACACCCCCTCCCCGCCACCCCAGAACTCCCAAGGACCGCTCCACAAACTAAGGAAGGCGCATTTTCTCAAGAGAGAACTGGACTTTAGGCCACTTTCTACCAAGCAGATATTTTCCTTACAGGCCATGATTAGAACCATGAGCCCAATTCCTTTGCTGTTTGCACTCAGGATTATAGCAAGGTTGCGGTCAATGGTTACGCCGAGAGCCTTTGGGCCTGATTTAGAGTTTGGTGGATGGGTTACTCCGTTACAAATGTGATGAATACACCGTCCGCTGCATTACAAGTTCCATAGAATATTGTGGAATTGTAATATGGTGGATGGGATAGCTGTCGTTTTTGTGCTATCGAGCAACCTCATCTGCCAAAGTCTATATCAGGCTCCAAGGGCCTGATTCATACTTTTGCGGATGGGAAATTCCCTCACAAATGGGCTGGATATCCTGTCCGTCATATTACAAGTGCTATAGGATATAATATAATTGTAATACGATGGATAAAATAACCCTCACGTTTGTGATGGAGTATCCCATCCACCAAAGTTTAAATCAGGCCCTTTGTCTTGCTCGGAGAGACAAGACCCAACATATTAATAGTTAAATAAAGTAGATTTAAAAAAATAATAATAATTCATATGTAGAATAAAAAAATCCTCATACCTTTCCAGGAGAAGATACACATAGGGGCATATTCTCAAGGATTTACTGCCAAGTTAACAGCACTTAATCGCAGCCAAAGTGGCAATAAATGTATCACCCCATTCACAAGCTGGTGCTAACAGCCCATCTCACCAGTTTACCTGCGATAGCAGCCGCAAAAAACATCGCCACAGATGACCCCCGCAACTATCGCTAATAAGAGGAAGAGTAGGCGTTCCAGTGCAAAAAACAGCGAACACACCACTTCGCAACATTCTCAATGACCAGCCAGATCAGCATTAAGAACAGAAAACACGCGATAAGGTATGTTAGCAGCAGGAAATTAACACCTGCTCTGACCTGGTGTAAAGTCAGAAGATAGCCTGCACCAGAAAAGGAAAAGCCTGTGTCAGTCCAGAGCTACACCTGAAGAACAACAGATGCCATGGAGCCACGGATCATGCAGTTCGGACAGGGCCACAACACCCACCGCCACCACCCCCAGGTCCCCCCAGGCACCCCACCGGCACCCCCGGCAAAGACATGTCACATCAACTTCACGAAATCATGTACCAAATAATCCGCCTGATGTCACACAATCACAACAGGTAACATGCATGTGTCGTCTCAAAAATGAGCATCACACATTCACCTTAGGATTACCAAACGAAAATGTATTAAAAAAACCTCAGAAGAACATTAATGAGGACACAAGGTGGCTCTCCTCAGGACAATCTGTAGGTCACAGCCTGCAAGACAAATATCCAGATAAGAAGGTGTGTCATGCGCTCATAAAAGGACAGAGAGAGAGAGCGAAGAAGAGAGAGAGAAACAGAGAGAGAGAAAGAGAGGGAGGGAGAGATAAAGACATATAGAGAGGGAGGGAGAGAAAAAGACGGAAAATGAGGGAGGGAGAGAGAAAGACGGAAAGAGAGGGAGGGAGAGACACAGAGAAAAGAAGAGAGGGACAGGAAGAGAGAGTGTCGACACTGCGTACCCAGGCCTCACTGCTCACCTGCATCCACTGGTGTGTCTCCAAGCACATGCTGGTATGTAGTGCAGTCCACCAGGTCCCTCATCTGAAACAGATCCCTCATCTGCAACAGAGTCCAGATACATGAATGTCAAAGTACATATAAGTGCACACGCCATCATTTCCTGTCAGCCCCAGCGCACCCAGGCAGCTGCACCCCAGCCCCTCCCGCCGCCCAGTGGTGCATGCCCGCCCCTGCGCACCCAGGCAGCTGCATCCCAGCCCCTCCTGCCACCCAGTGGTGCATACCTGCCACTGCGCACCCGGGCAGCTGCACCCAGCCCCTCCCGCAGCCCAGCGGTGCATGCCCGCCCCTGCGCACCCAGGCCTCACTGCTCACCTTCCGCCACCGGTGTGTCGCAAAGAGGGACCACCATGTGCCAGTGCAAGCCCCAAGCCCGGGGCCCGCAAACCTGTCACCCTCCACATTATGCAGCCCCGCTCCGCGGACCACCAAGTCTCACATTTAATTCTGGGTCTTGATTTCGCTATGGCAGTGGACATACCAGTGCACACAGCATCATCGCAGGCTGCACACCCGCTCAGCCCTTGAGGTGCCACTATCTCTGTGACCCGCGAGGCAATCCCACGTGGCGGTAGCCACGCACCGCCCGCTGGCTCAGGCCTACACTGCGGTCTAGTAGGGCTCACAATGATCATCACCAGTCCGGACCGCCAGGACGGGGCATCATCGCAGGCTGCACACCCGCTCAGCACTGAAGGTGCCCCTACCTCAATGCACCAAAAGTCACCTTCCCGTGGCGGTGTGCCTGTGCATGCCGCAGTGTATCCCATGCCACCAAGTCTCTGCCCCGCAAGTCATGGACCCTCTATGATTGAGGATTGTGGTGCGGAAAAGAGCATGTCACCTCCAGCCCTGGGGAATGTGATGTTGCAGGGCCCTAGGCCCTCATGCCTACATTAACACCACACTGAAACAACCAGATAGAGAGTGGAAATGGCGTTGAGAACATGTGCCTGGCCCTTTTCATTGGCAGGGTCACATGTCCTGTGACACCTGTGCTGGATGGGTGTGGTGTGGGTGTAAACCAGCTGTGAGAGTGTGGCTGTAGCATGCTAAAAACTAGACCTGTGATCTGCAGATCACTACAGGGCACCTGGCACATGTAGCGTTGTCATCCCACCCTGTGAGCATGAGCTGAGTGGGCTGGCCGGGGGTATGCCAGTCCAGTGAGGGTTTGAACAATGACCCCGGGGCTCTGTGCTTGGTTCCGTACCGGGCTGGACAAGGAAGTAGCTAATGGACGTGTCCCAGTTGTTGTGTCGGCGCCATTCGGAACACATTCGGCAATGTGTCACCCTGTGACCCAAGTCCAATGACATGAGCAACATGGACGTAAGGGGAAATCACTGAGCCTACATTCATCCATACTTTCACACTTGAAAGATCAAAGACATGACACATCTGTGTGATTATGAACGTTCAATGCACATTCAGTGGGGTGTTGCAGCTGGAGCAGTACAGGGCCATGCAAACCCCACTTTACAATGTTGGCCCACGGAGGGCCAGCCAGAGTGCTTCAGGGAATGACAAGTCCAAAGGAAGAGGAAGAGTGAAGTTCGCAGTCTGATTGCTGTGTCATTGGCGATCAAACAGAATATGGCAGTCCATGTCGAGGTCAAAGGTGAGTGTTGCAGAGTGTATTGGGGGTCTGTGGAAGGTGATGATGCAGAGGGCAGAACCAAGCAGAAACAGGCCATATGGCAGAGATGAATGGTACTGCGTCCTTCTTACCACTAAGGTAGAATCATCCACATCTTCGTCCTCTGCTGTTTCATGTGCCTGACATGTGGGTGGTAGTGTCATGTCTCCAGCACTGTGTGGCAGTGATACCTCAGGGGCCGGAGGTGTAATGTCTGCCGCACTGTGTGGGGGGCGGAGATGTGGATGTAGTGGTAGCAGCAGCATGTATCAGCGCCAGGCTTTGTGGCAGCAATGCCATGAGGATGGTCCTGAGGTCATTGAGGAACCCAGCTACCTCTCGCTGGTGTGCAGCCATGGCAGCTGCTCTTTCCACCTACGTCCGCTCCATGGTCTCCATTAGCTTTGGCATGGGTCCCAACTCCGGGGTGACATCGCTAGAGCCACTCTGACTGCACAATTGTTCTAGTCTCTGAGTCAGGGCTCCAGCGATGTCAGCCATGGTCCGTTGGAGAGCATGGAGTGGACTGTGGCTGTCCGTTAGGGACCGTGAGTGGTCCCTGATGGGAACTAGACACCCACGTATGGCATCTAGTTTGGCTGCCATGCGGTCAAAGCCCACCCGCATCTGTTCAGTCAGATTCTTCTGGCACCCCAACGCATGGCGTTGGAAGGCCATGTGTTCTTCGTGGGGGTCCTGGGAGGCAGCCGTGGTGCTAGGTGCTGCCTGCTGTGTGGTCTGTGCAGGGGGTGGGGTCTCCTCATAGCAGCTGGGCTGCCCTGCTACTGGAGGTGGGGTGTGGAGGCTCTCCAGAAGCTGTTGGAGGGTGTTGGAGTCGAAGCTGTGGTGGTCCTCTTCGTCATCAGAGAAGAGAGGTTCGGGCTGATCTGCAGGAGGTGTTGATTCTCCCCCTGCAATGGGAAGGGGAGATGCAGTTTAACAATGTGTTCACATAAATGTTGACACTTTGTGCATGTTTACAATCAGACTGCATGACAGTGTACATTGTGACAGTTTGAGAGGAGCTGCCTATTTGATGCGGGACAGTGGACATTCTGACAACATCACGGATGTGTGTTTGTACTTGTACATTGTCAACTCACATTTCCCTGCAATGCGAAATGTGATTGGGCAGTTTCAACACACAAGCGGCACCAGTTGTGTCCTGTGTTCTGTTGTGGATGTGTTGCGGTTTGTACCATATTGTTGTCAATGTTGATGTGCTCTGCATTTTATGTGTGTGTGTGCTGCATTTCGGGGGAGTCACCCTGCAGCTCTGATTTTGCTGCCCCTTCTCCCTTTCATGCGGTGTGCCTTTGAGTTCCGTGCTTATACAGTGCTGAGATGTTGCATACTTGGGTACATTGGTCTCTTGGTGGGAGTTGGGGGCTGGGGCATGTTTGTCCGCCGATGTGCTTTACTTAATTGTGCATGTGTGCCATTGTGCCCATCTCTCCCCATCCCCCCAGACCCTGATCGTTACTCTCCCTGGTGCTGTTGTGTCCGGTCATGTTGAGCAGTGTCGGGTCCCCCAACTCCTGCCACCGTCTCCCCACTGATGACTGTGGACACCATTTTCTTCCATCTCGTCCAGCTCCTCCTGTGGCGTAGGACTCCCACCTCCAGTCTGCATTGCTGCCTTCCGGTTGTTGGCAAGTTTCTGCTTGGTTTTGTGCTTGACATCATTCCAGAACCTCTCGACCTCTCCCATTGTCCTCTTCAGCACTCTGACTGCATTCACCTTGTCCACGACGGACTGCTATAGTCCGTTTTTATTTGCCAGTGACACAGTGGAGGTGATGAACAGTTTTTGATGGTGTTCTACCACCTCCGTTATGAGGATTCTGTTTTCCTGCGGATAGAACCGCTTCTTCCTACTCTTCTTCTCCTTGTCCTTCCTTGACCCTGAGGTCCCTGACTGGCCCTCCGGGGGGCTTGTGGGGTTCTGGTTGTCCTACGTACTTGCTCCGGCAACATTCATTGTGCTTCGCTGTTGTTTGGCATTTGATTGTCTATTTTTTTTCTTCTTTTATGGTGATTTTTCCCGCCTGACGTGTGTGAATTGCAGGCCTGTCGCTGGTTTTCACAGATTTTTGTATCGCAATTGGTGTAATTGCAACTTTTTTTGCCTTTGTGTTTTGCATTTCTTCGGCGTCGCGTTGACTTTATCGTGGATATTTGATGCGTTATCATGAGCCTATCGCATGGTACCGCCGTGTTATGAATGCTACATTAACACAACGTTATTTTCCCACAATAGACTGCGATAAGGAGAGTTGGGTTAAGCTAATTTTGCGGTAGTTATCACACGTTCTTATATTTTCCTCTAACACTGAAGTGTTAGGTGAACTGGTATCCACCAGCGGCTTGTAAAGCTCTTCCAATTACTCTAAAAAGTATCACATAAAGGACTTAGTACTACAAAGTACGACAAAATGTTCATTATCATACTGTTGTCGTATACTTAATGTACTGAGGAGTTCCATGATCATATAGAAGAAGATTGCCACAGACTCAATGTTGGGGTGCTATTGAGCCCCCAGGTAACGTGAAATTTCCATATTATATACACCAGGTATTTATGGTTATTTTTTTGTACTCTATACAGGATCACTAATGACCTTTTTTGTTTTTCCTTGGCTCCATTTTTTCCCCTCACTTATGTTTTGTAGCCACGTGTGTACCTTTTAACTCCACTTGCATACAATCTTACAGCATGTATCTTGGCTCTAGATGGTACAGTGATGTCTGCCGTTGGTGTACTTAAAGCAATAGAAAGGTAATTTCAGGACAAAGCAAAAGCTTCCCTATAAAAAAAAAGGCTTCAAATGCCAAATTGTGCTTTCACTATGTTATGTACTGTGTTTAGCACAGAATAATGTCAAATGCAATGTAATCACAGTTCTCAATGTATTTTTAGCCTGTGCCAGATGTCCTGCACTCATTCAACTGGAGCAGCTACCCACAGGCTGAAGCAGCTGCCACAAATCACCTGTTATCATAAACCTGATGTGTGGTTTTAAATCGAGAATTCTACACTGGTCACATCCATGCACTGTTTTTATGTAAACCATATATTCTTTTAAAATGTTCAAAATTCACATATCATTTTCAAAGATGTAAAAGTACATGACAAACCATGTTGCACTAATTATTGATTTACAGTCAAGCTTAGTACAAATTTATACATGTGCAATTGAATCAATTTGGCATTTAGGAATGCAACTAGATCATAAGAAATATTGTGCAATGACCTTGAGATTAAAATGTGCTGGTCCTCTTTAGCTGGCCTTGACCGTGTGACAAGAAATAGAGGGCAAATTCAGTTGTGGCTCATGACAGTCACATGGACAGTAACAAAAGTGTTCAAATGCAGATTTTCAATTCTGCCATCCAAACTCTAAATGAGCAGCCATCCCTGGGAAGCAAACCCCCAATAAACCTAGAAGAGAACCAAAAATAAAACCAAAAATAAAACTCAGCTTTGCAACCAGTGAGATATTATTCACATAACGTTGAATCAAATTTCCCCAGTTTGGCATTGTCGTAAACTTATACCAAAATAAATAACAAAACCCTCTATTGCACTATTTTTGTCTCTCACTGTAAAGGGCTTTCCTAGAAACAACACCAGGGACCGTAATATACAAAGTGCCCCGGGGCAGCAACGGGTATTTGCATATGCTATGCGTGCTCCCGGGGCTCTTTGGTATTACAGAAGGGGCCGCAGTGGCTTGTGAGGCCCTTTCTGTAATACAGATATATCGATGGCGCACATTTAGCACAGCGCTTTCACCAGAGGGTGTTCCCTCATTTGCATGTGGGCGTGGCCCCATGCAAATGAGGGAATCTGTATCGTATGATAGACACGGGCGAAGAGGCAAAGAAGCTGTCAGGAGGCACACTGACAATGCACCACCTAAAAGGTGCACGCTCTGATGGCAACACTTTGGAGGGGGAAAAAGGGGTCCTATGGCCCCCAGACATTTCATCACAGGCAGGTGCAGGCACTCACTGCATATGTCTGCAAAGGGATCGCTAAACCCCCTTGAATTTGCAAGCGGGTTGCCGCCTTCACAGTGAAACATGAAGCGGCTGCTTCAAAGCCGCTATGTTTTTCTCTTGAATGCGCCGCCCTGGGGGCACTGTGAGTTCACGTCTGCCCTGGAGCAGCGCATTCAATGTAATAGGGTGCACTTTCTCTGTTTGCACCTGTTTTAAGGTGCGCCATAGAGCAAACAGAGAACATGAGCCCTATCTGTAAAAGGGCCCCTGTTGCTTGAACTATGCAGCAATTTTCACACCTAAATTTAACACTGTGAACGTCAATTCCCAATCCTGATTCCTGGATTTAGGATTAGCAACATTCTAAGATGTGAGGTATGGAAAGTTATGGAAGAAGGAATCCTGCCAGTATGAAATTATTACCCCATTTGTAAACCTATAGTTAAAAAAAAACAAAAAAGAAAATGCACCCTTGCCTGATCATTATCTGAAAAAGAACCACAACTGTAATCAGTTGAGTTGGTTCATACTTGAGAAAGTGAGCATTAGTAGGAGAGAAGGGAACCTGGATGCTATTAGAACATTTGGTGAACAATGGTTCATGTGCTACCTAGATACCATTGAGAAAGGATTACATTCTCGAGAAGACTGAATGAAACTGACGGCAAATCAGTAACCTCTTCTACACTGGAATCTATGTGACTTTAAACTTATAATCTTTAATTCTAACCTCAGCCAATATGGGCATCCATATGGTAAGTATAGATGTGTGCAATTGAATGATTCTGTAATATTGCACCCCATATGGAGTATTCTTAATAATAAAAATGTGACGAAATGGTTGATCAACTAGGAAAATAGAAAGAACAGAATAGGAATATAGGTCTTTCAATAAAACGATAGGTGTCATTGGATTACGGCGTGGAATGGGTTAATAGTAGAATAAATAAATGCTATACAGTTAAATTGATTATTGTAAAAAAACAAACTCTGCATTTCCGCATTTGGGCAATTGTCAAAAAGCAAGCGGAACGCCTTTGTAATGATGCCTTTCCACATAAGATTAACCACAAGTGAAGCAGGTAAAGGGGAACTTAGGCCTAGATGTAGGTAAATCTCATTTACCGATTCATAAATACCGAATTTTACTGATTCGGTATTCATGAATCGGTAAATGAGATGTAGGTAAATATTCGGTAATTTTTACCGAATCGGTAGGAATCGGTATTTACCGATTCTGTAATTACAGAATTGGTATTTGTCATTGATTCCTATGGGCCTTGAAGCCCATAGGATTCAATGGAAAATACCGAATTGGTAATTACCGATTCGATAAAAATACCGAATTGCCAAGGGGGACAGGGTGTCACTTTGACACCCTGTTGCACCCCTGTTTCTGGCTTGTGTGCCATGTGACACACATACATGCCCTTAGGGCATGTCTGTGTGCCACATGCCACAGGTGTACATGCACAAATGTGCATGTACACAGGAATTCGTTATTTACCATGGAATAGTATTCCATGGTAAATAACGATTCGGTAAGGGCCTGTGGCACTGATTTCAGTGCCACCTACATATTGATTTACAGAATCGGTAAATTTACCGATTCGGTATTTTACCGACTCTGTAAATTTACTGAATCGGTAAATTTACAGATTCTGTAAATCTAAGGCCCCCTACATTTCAAAACCCAAATACCGGTCGGTAACGGCCGAAATCGGCCGTTACTGACCAGTAAAGGCCTTCCTACATGTGGCCCGAAATCTTTTATTATATTTAAACACTAGTAGGAGAGCGCCGGGCTTCCGAAGTGCTCCGGTCATTTCTATGCCATTTCTTGGACATTCGCGCATGGGCAGTACGCTCTAAAATGGCCGACCTGCGCTACGCCATGACGTAGCGCGCGTACACTAGAGCGCGACTCTACATATCTCCCCTTTTTTCCATATCAAAGGAAAACATACAGTCTATGTGCATCTGGAAACTATTTAGCTTCTCCCAGCTCAAAGTCTCGGAAACGGGTGGGCCTGACCACCACCCGGCCTGCTCGTGTGCGTCTTACCAGAGTAGATGGAACTTCCCTGGGGCTGTTCTCTGCAGGGCTCACCATCTTATCGCCTTGGGCACATGGTCTTTCTCTCCAGGGGGTCACACTCTCCTCTACCGGCAGTTCCTCGGCCACCTGGTTATCATTGTCTCCCAACTCCTCACTGTTTTCACTAGCTCCAGGATTCTCTTCTCCCCCAGGTGTACTTTCCTCGTTTTCCCATTGCCTCTGGTCTTGCGGTGTCCTCCCATTATCCTCCTTGGACCATTGTAGAATCTTATTGCATTTGGCCATGCGGTCTTGGGACCATACATTTCCATCGCTGAGTAGTGCTGCCCTGTCGTATACTTCTATTACTTGTAGGGTTTGACTGTATTTGCTGTCCCCTTTTCTCCTTAGTGCTGCTAATTTGACTCTCACCCATTCCCCTCTCTCCAGTGCTGTTCCTTTCACATTCTTTCTTCGGTTGTAATGTTCGGTATATATCCTTTGGGCTTTCTCTAGATTGTGCTGTACCACCACCGGAGACCACTTGCTTGTTACTGTCTTTTCCCTCCATGCTAAGTTGTCTTTGGTGAAGGGGTGTCACCCTCTCAGGATCTGGAAGGGGCTGTACCCTGTGCTCGTGGGGGGGATGCGGTAGGCCCACATCATGCTTTGGACCTCCTTTTCCCAATCCTTGCCCATTATGATGGCGGCTTGTATTATGACCCTATTGAACCGCTCCACCTGACCATTTCCTGCTGGATGGTAGATAGAAGTATGTTTGACTTTGATGCCGTTTCTTTCTGCATACTTGTACCACTTCTCCGATGTGAACTGCGGTCCATTGTCGCTCAGGATGGATCTGGGAATACCTTCTCTGAGGAAGACGGATGTAAGGAATCGTAGTACTGTTTCTGTTTCCATCTCTTCCTGTATGTGTACATCAGGCCACTTCGAGTACCTGTCGACGAGGACACACAGATATTTTGGTGTGCCCTGGGTATCCAATACGGGCCCTGGGATGTCTACAGACACCTCCTCCCATGGATTACTCGGGTTGGCAAACTTCCCCAAGGGGGGGCCTCAGGGGCGTCAGAGTTTTGTCTGCCCTTTGACACTGGTCGCACTCCCTTACATGTCTCTCCACTTGGATGTCCATTCCTGGCCACCAGTACATTTGCTTCGTCCTCATCTGGTCTTTACGATTCCCAGATGGCCCTCATGTAGCACCGCCATCAGGCGGGTTATCAGTGTTGTCGGTGGCACTACTTTGTCCCCTCTGTACAAGTATATGCCCTTGTCTCCCACGGACAGTTCCTCCCGGACTTCATAGAATTTCCTGAGTTCTGCTCGTAAATGTTTTTTTTCTGGCCATCCCTGTACTATACACTTCTCCAATGTCGTGGTCCGCTGCATACGCCTCTGTCCACTCCTGTTTTTTCTTTTTTTGCAGTTTTTTTTTTGCAGTTTTATATAGCGCGAACTAGACCCGAACTGAATCAGGTATCAGAGCGCCTTACATAGCACCAGTTACGTTACATGAGGACACGCATTCATTTTAGGCACGGGGAGATTAAGTGATTTGCCCAGAATCACAGGAGTTTTTTTTGGCGTCGTTACCGAGACTCGAACCCAGATCCCCAGGTCCAACTCCTCTCCCCGGTTGCTTATCACGCGTTTCTGGTCTTCCATCAAGGCTACCATCTCCTCACTCTCTCTTTCCATAGCTGATGCTCTACTGAGGTAGTCCGCTATCTTGTTCCTTGTTCCTGTTATGTATTCTACGTCATACCTGTACTCCAGTAGTTTCAGGGTCATCTTGGCTATGCGCAGCGTCGCGCTTGCATGTCCACTGGAGGTGTGTACCTTTACTAGTGGCTTGTGGTCCGTTTTGAGTTGGAACCTCGTGCCCCATAGGAATTGTCGGAACTTCCCCATGGCCCACACTACCGCAAGCATCTCCTTCTCTATAAAGCTGAATTTCGGTTCCGTGGACGATAGGGACCTGGACGCGAAGCTGAGGGTTTCCATAGTTCCGTCTGTCCTCTCCTGCATAAGAACTGCTCCCAGCCCTTTTTCGCTGGCATCCGTCGTCAATACCGACCTCCCTTGGGGGTCGTATCCTTGTAGAGGTACAGCTTGGCTGATGTCCTTCAGGGTGTCAAATTCTTTTTGCGTCTCTTCAGTCCATAAGAACACTGTTTTGTCCCTTATGAGTTGCCTCAAGTGGTGCGTCTTGGTGGCGAAGTGTTGTACGAATTTACTATAGTACTCAGCCATTCCTAGGAAGGATCTCACCTCTTCTTTGCTGGTTGGGGCCGGGGCATTGCAGATTGCCTTCACATTGGCCCGTTTGGGCGTGATGCCGTGTTCTCCAATTTCGTGCCCCAAGTATGTGACCGACGTCATCCCGAGTTTGCACTTCTCCCATTCAGCTGTTAGCCCATTGTTCTCTAGGACTCGGAGCACCATGTCCAGCTTCCTATCGTGATCCTTCCGGTCTTTTCCCATTACTAGTACATTGTACTGCACCCCCTCGATATCTTTAAATAGGCGGTGCATCAATTTCTGAAAAATGGCGGCTGCTGATGCAAGACCAAAAGGCATGCGGCGGAATTGGTAACATCCGAAGGGTGTTATAAATGAGGTCAGTTTCTGGCTTGCTGGGTGCAGGGCTATCTGATGATAGGCGGAAGTGAGGTCAATAGTGGAGAACAACCTTACCCCTTTTGTCTTGGCCAACATTTCTTCGATGCGTGGCAGCGGGAATTTCTCCACTATTATGCATTTATTCAGTTCTTGAAGGTCTACGCAGAGGCGAACCTTGCCATTTGGTTTCATTGCCACCACCAGGGTCGCCTGCCACTCAGAACTATTTATTGCCTCGATTATTCCGTTCTCCTCTAGTCTGTGTAATTCCTGCTGTACCGCTTCTCTCACAGCTATGGGTATGTTCCTTACTTTGTGGGCTATAGGCATGAAGTTCTCCTTGAGGTCAATCCTATGTGTGAACTTTTCCAATTTGCCGGCCTTCCCGCCAAATACCTTGGGAAACTCGCTCTTCATCTTCTCGAGTTCCGGCCAATGCTCTGGGGCTGTCAGTAGCACTTGCGTGTCTCCTCCTGGTTCCAATTGTATTCCTAGGTCACCTTGATACATCCATCCTAGGAACGACGGTCCTTTCTCAGCCACGTACAATTTGCACTCCGCCCCTTGAACTCAAATGTTAGAGCTCTGTAACCAACCATCGGAATGGGCTCACCGGTGTACGTGACCGGTCTTATGTCGGGAGGTTCTAGTCGTGGGCCCAGGCTGGGTCTGAAACTTTCCTCCCACACTGTCCTTTGGTCGATGGTGTACGGGGATCCCGAGTCCGCCACGATTTTAATCTTCACTCCTCCTATCACCATGTCGCATTGTGGCTTGTGGGAGCGCCTGCAGTAAATGCCCAGTACCTGCTCTTCTACGCACAGCATGCTGTCTCCTTCATCTTGTTCTTCCTCTTCCTCTTGCTGTTCCTGCGCCACATACTTCACCGTGGGTCTTCTCACTTTACGGCGGCACACCTTTTCATTGTGACCCACTATGCCACAGAACATGCATTTCACTCTGAACGCTGGACATCGCTTGTCATAGGCCGCGTGTGACTGGCTTCTACACCGGTAGCACGTGGACATGCTTTCTTTGTTCTGCTTCCTCTGCTGTCCTGGTTTTCCCGTCCACCTCTTTGGCCCTTTTCCTTCCACTGTCGTGGCTTTGCTCCTTCCTGGTAGGTCTGCATCGTCTACCTTGTTCACCATAGGCCTCTGGACTGGTTCTCTCTTGGCTACATCCGCACATCGTTTTGAGAGTTCCTCCTTTTTCACCATGGCAATCACCTCCTTAAGTGTGGCGTCTCCATTTACCCACAATTTGTCTTGTACAGTCTTGTTGGTGGTGTGCATGACTAGCTGGTCCTTTATGAATTCATCATGCAGAGCACCGAATTTGCATGTTATCGCTAGCTTCCTCAACGCAGCGACGTATTCGTCTATGGTTTCGCCCGCTTCTTGTTTCCTCTGCTGGAAATTATATTGGTCAATGGAAGTGCACACCGCTGGACGATAGTGGTCGTTCAGATCTTCTATTGCGTGTCTGAATACGTCGTCATCTGCCTGTGGTCTGGGCGTGGGCACAAGATTCTGGAATACTCTTATCCCTTCCGGGCCTAGGTTGTGCAGGAGTATCCTTCTCTCCCTTTTACTGGGGAAGGCTTGTCCGTTCTCGTCTTCCAGTGCTTCAATGTAGTTCATGAAGTACTCTCTCCAGTCCTCCCACTTCATTAGAGGCTCTCCCGGCTTGGGTAGAAACAGGATCGGAGTCGTGAGTGAAGACGCCTGCGCACTCATTTCGGCGCGTCTTTCTGGTTCCGCCCCTGGACCTTTTGGGCTGCCAGGTGCGTTTGCACCTTCACTGTGCACTTGGTTCGGTTGGGGTCCCTCTGCGCCCCCTTCTCTGCTTCTCACTGACTCCGCCAGGGCCTCAACAGGGTGCGGGTGCTTTCCTGTATGGACCTCCCTCGGTGTCCTTCCTCCGCTTCTATTCGCTCGCCCTCTTGGTTCACTGTGCAGTCCTTCACTACCCGCCCTCACTGGCTGTCCTGTGCCCCTGTGCCTGGTACCTTGATGTCCTTGTGCTGCTCGTCGTCCTGTTTTTTTCTTGCCTCTGCCACGCTCTCCTGTAGTGTTGCTTCCTCTGGGTACCTCCTAGCTCCTCCTGTTGCTCCTCATGGTGGCCCTCCAGTCTGTGTTCATGCCTCACCTTCCTGGGTCGGGTCCTTTTTGCCTCTTTAAGTGTATTTTTCCCTTCTTAGGGCAATCCCGCCCTCGTCGCCACTGTAATGATGCCTTTCCACATAAGATTAACCACAAGTGAGGCAGGAGATGGGGAACTTAATCTTTTATTATATTTAAATACTAGTAGGAGAGCGCCGGGCTTCTGAAGTGCTCCGGTCGTTTCTCCGCCGTTTCTCGGACATTCGCGCATGCGCAGTGCGCTCTAAAATGGCCGACGCGTGCTACGCCGTGACGTGGCGCGCTTACACTAGAGCGTGACTCTACAGCCTTTATGAAACAAAAACAAAAGAGGCAGCCGCGATCCTGAGTTGGTGTGTTTTTTTCCGGGTCATGAGAGGCAGATAATGGGCACTTCCGGGTTATGAGCGACAGAGTCAGCGGGTCCGAAATGGACTGCTAAAAAATGAAGAGGCAGACTTTTCAGCCAATTGTGTCGTAAAGACCAGGACATTTAAACAGGGGCCACGCACGCCAATCTTGTCTGCTTGCCTGTGGCGGAAGGACCGTTTGGAGTCTCGCTAGCGGTGAATTCAAGGTAAGGAGGGGGCCTGATACAGGCAGACCTTAGTCTTAGTAAATACCAGTTTTTTATAATAATTTCCTATAACTCTAATGAGTTAGGGTTTCTTTGTCTTTCAGCGCATAAGACTGAAAGGCACTGTTAGAGACCATCATCTTTTGAAGACTTTATACATAACATTTAAATCCACGTCAACAAAGTAAGCAGCACAAAACAGGTATGACTGGCTGCTTAATTTATAAAGTAGCAATATAGTATATTTTTATAAACAACAAATGATTTATATTAGACTTTTATTTTTAGATTTTTTTAAAGAAAATTTACAACGATTGTAATGAGGAACCCCATTAAAGAGGGAACAGCACATAGGGGACATATTGTGGAGCTTATCAGGTGAGAATAGGGCCACAGTTACAAATTGCTCACATAAAAATCAGCCTGCTTAAACAGTAGCAATATGGGTTATACTTATCGCTGGAATTTCTTTCAAAAATAGACCTGCTGGACCATGGGCCAATAACATGCCCTACAGACCAAGTGAATAGATGTACAAATATAATTAAATAAAGTAAATCTCCATGTTTTACGTATGCAAAGATCATTAACCTGAGACACTTAGGGGCAGATTTATGAGGCCCTTGCGCCTCTTTGGGCCGCAATTGCGTCACTTAATGTGACGCACCGGCGGCGCATACAATGCACCCTATTTACAACGTGACGCATCTAGGAGATGCGTCACGTTGGAAAGCACTGCGCCATAAGGAGGCGTTCCTGCGCAGGGGGGGGCGTTCCTGCGCAGGAACGCCTCCTAAAAGTGGCTGAGTGAAATCTATGAGATTTCACTCAGTCACTTTCTACGTCAATTCCTTACGCCTGTTTGAAGCAGGCGTAAGGGTGACGCACCATGCATTGTAGGGGTGGCCCCTGTGCATTGCAGGAGTCATGTCGCACTTGCGACATGACTCCAGCAATGCGCCGCCCGTACGCCGAGAGATGCGTCACGCATCTTCCCTGCCTTGCACCATGGTGCGCCACATTGTAAATGCGGCGCACCATTGGTGGCGGAGCTGTGGCGCACTGTGGCGCACATTAACTGGCGCATCCCTGGGGATGCGCCAGTTAACATAAATCTGCCCCTTAATTTCTGGGTGGTTGTTTTAATAGGGGACTGTTGGTATACACCATAATGAGCCCATTTTATAGAGGTAAAGGTGTAATGTTCATTGGAATGCTTGGGAGGAGATGTATGTCATCCCTAACTAGCAATCAGTGCTTGAAATGGGCATAATAATTGACTGTGAAAATTTTATAGAAACGTTTGGATTTCAATATGGTAAAAAAAGTTTAGTCGGTATAGAGTGACCTATGAAGTGTAGTTTTAAAACATATTAAATGAATACATTGTATTTGTCTCATACAGGATTTAGACCAAAGGCAACCAAACAGTGCCAATAAGAGAGATTTTAGTTTGTCTTGAAAAAGATGGGATATCAATAGAACCATCGAAACGCGTCGACACTCCATCCAACATAATCCGTGGAATTAGCTTATTCTGTAGATAAGGATAATAGATTGTATCCAGTATTACCTATAAAACTGACCCACAATTAATCAAATAAAGATTTGGAATGGACACTAGTATCTACAGAACCATTGGTTCGAAATTGACAACCCTCATAGGCAACCTGATTTTGCGATGCGGTATATCTGTTTTTCCGCCCCATCAGGTGTCATGGCATATTCATAGGGTAGTCAAAAAGTGTGGTATGCCTGCCTCACCCGAGGCTACCTCTGGTCCAAATAGAAGTGTCCAGAAATAATGGGGAGGGTGTAGAAAATATAAAAGCAGTGAATCTCCAAAAATATTTTAATGGAAAGGGAGATAACACTGTTGGTTTAAAAATAGGGCGATATAATTGTAATCGAGTAACTAGATTACCATATATCTATATATATATGGATACCTCGTCAACATGTTTCAGCTCTCTGGGCCCAGCCGGGTCTGTAGAGCTTTCGTCAGGACAATAGAACAAACATAAAACATACATAAGGTACTCACACTATTAGTGTAGCTTCCTTTCGCTAATTTATAGCGTTTCTTTTTTTGCCACCTGAAATATAGGAGCAGAGACATATACATTCCCAAGCATTGTGGTCTTGTAAATAGGCATCGTGATTCAGAGAACCACACACACACAAACTAGAATTACTAGTGCATTTATGCGCATCACTTATAAACACATAAACGTTTTTTAGCGAGAAAAAGTAGTGTGGAGAACAAATGTAAATATATTACAGGAGACATGTTACACACAACTGCTTGGTGCTGCGTGCAGTGATTTCATGCATAGGTCGGGTGACTCATGTCTATGGCCAAGAGGCTGACGACACAGTATATTCCAAGTCATGTGCGGATCGTTCATATTTGTATTCTCTATCAGCAATTGCAGTGAGGGCGTCTTAGCGCGCTGCTTTTAAAACAAATTCTGGTGCAAGAAAACATCGCGCACATTGTTTATTTTAGACAAAAGTCCGCGTTCATTTCTTCATGCGCCAAAAGACATCGCGCGCACTGTTTTAAATATAACGGTCATTTATTTACTCGCATTGACTCATACCTTTATGGCTGTTATTTCATGCTTCAACAAGGGTGCAGGAGTAGCTTTGCGGGGTCTCTACTGGAGAGATAGTATTGGGGATTAGGAGGTCGTAAGGACCAGACTTACCCGCGTCTCTCCGTCTCTTCTTGTTTTTGCTCATTCTTACCCTCGTGGACCGCGTTATGGGCCCTGTGCTGACTCTGCCCTTGGTTGCAGGCGGGGCACTGTGGCTGGGTTTTTTCAACAGTGTGGCAATGACACAAAGATAGGACTCAAAGATAGGGCTATACACTCCATTCAATATGGCTCCTCGTGTGTTTTTTTTCAATAAAGTTTAACAACAGTACTCTACAGTATTGTGAGAGTTATTGGTGCACTCAAGGGATTGATTTACAAATAGATCCCGATGTCAGAACTCAATTACTTCAAAATTAATTAGCATTATCGTCCCAGTTAGATGTACATATCTAGGGATGTAGAGGGTTGATTTTGTTCACATTGGCATTATAATGGAGTTTAATTGAACTGACTCCATGGAATATTATCGTTCATTCCAGAGATATGGGTGCCAAGGCGGTCCACCCATCTCTGCTCTTTTTCAAAGAGAATTCGTTCTGCGTTGTGATTTTTGTCTTGCAGTGTCTCTAGGACTGTCCAGATTAAATCATCACAGGTGTGGCCAGCTTCCACAAAATGTGTACATAATTTTGTGTTATTTTTCTTCAGGCGTACATTTAATTTAATTTAATTTAATTTAAAGGAGCTTGTAGAGCGCCTGGTGACGCCTCCCGGCGTGTCCCCGCGCTGTGGAGAGAGTGTGAGAAGGAATAGAGGAAACCCATCACCAAGTGAAGAGGCAGGTTTTTAGTTTCTTCCTAAACAGGATTTCATTATTCTCCATCCTGATATCCGCAGGAAGAAGGTTCCATTTCCTGGCCGCCAAAGTCCGGAAGGATTTGCCTCCCATTCTGGCCTTTTTGGGGCGTGTGGTTCTGAGCAGACCCATACCTTTAGACCTAAGCGACCTGCTCGGTTCATAGACAGTAGCCAAATCCGACATGTAGGCCGGTGCTCTGTGATGAATTATTTTATGGCACCACAGCATAGCTTTAAAATCAATCCTCTTCCTGATGGGCAGCCAATGGAGGGCTACAAGAGAGGGGCGAGATGGAGCTCGCCGAGGGAGCCTTAAGACCAGGCGAGCTGCCGAATTTTGTAGCACCTGAAGCTTTTTAATATTTTTCTCAGATGTGCCCATGAGCAGCACGTTTCCGTAATCAATACGGGACGTTATCAGTGCTTGCGTCATGGTACGCCTGGAATTAATAGGTAACAAGTCAAGGGTACGGTTCAGAGTTTTCATTACCCCGAAGCATTTGCCCACCGTTTTTCTTATGTGGCTGTCAAAGGACAGTTTATTGTCCACCCACACACCCAAGTTCTTCGCCTCTCGGGATGGGGAGGGCAGAGGACCAAGGCAGCTAGGCCACCACTCCTTCGTCCATTTAGCCTCATTTCCTCCCATGATGAGGACCTCCGTCTTAGTCCCGTTCAGTTTCAGACAGTGGTCGTTCATCCAAGTAGCAAGTTTAGTCATGCAGACATTGAAATTATCAGCTTCCTTGGAAGGGGCTTGGGTCAGAGAAATAAGGAGCTGCGTGTCGTCTGCGTAGGAGACAAGCTCCACGCCGAACGATTGCACTACCTCTGCCAGAGGGGCCATATATAGATTAAACAGGGTAGGGCTCAGGGCAGAGCCCTGGGGCACCCCCTGCTCCAGCCTCACCCTATCGGAGAGAAAGCTCCCCCTTTGGACTTGAAAGCTTCTGTCAAGCAAAAAAGCCTTCAGCCATCCCAGTGCCTTTTTGGTGATTCCAGCTTTATTTAGACACTGTAGCAGGATGGAATGTGCTACAGTGTCAAAAGCGGCACTGAGATCAAGCATGATGAGGGCCATTGTCTTTTCCTCATCTGCTCCCTCACGTAGGGTTTCGGTGGCCCTTAGGAGGGCTGTCTCCGTTGAGAACCCTGATCTAAAACCCGACTGGGATTTATGGAAGACATTATGGGTCTCCAGATGTTCCATCAGTTGGGTGTTAGCGATTTTTTCTGCCAACTTGGCGACATACGGTAAAAGGGATATGGGTCGTAGATTATCCATTACGTCCACACTGATGTTGGGCTTTTTCTTAATAGGAAGCACTATAGCCTGTTTCCATTCCTCTGGGAGACAAGCGGTTGAAAAGGATGTTAGTAACAAGTGTCTCAAGTGAGGTTCCAGAACTGAAAAAGCTTCAGCCAATATTTTAGGAGGAGCCGGATCTCTGGGCGATCCCGACTTGATCTTGTTACACATCTTAGACAGCATCTCATAGGGAGGGACTTCAAAAGATTTGAGACAGACCGGTGTGTTTACACTTTGCTCATTTTCAGCGAAATCTGCGGCCGGGGCTCCCTGTTTAGAGAAACTGGTATAGATCTTACTTATTTTACCAGCAAAGTACTGAGCTATGTTATTACATGATTCCACTGAGTCATTTTGGATAGAGGAGGACATCTCCACTATGGATATCTCCTTATATATTTGGAATGATTCCCTAGAGGAGTTGCCAGCTTCCGTAATCCGAGTGTGATAGTGCTCAGCTTTTGCCAGGCGGACGGCTTTGTAATATTCTTTCTGTGCAGTTTTATACTGTGTTTTTATATCTGCACAGAATTTGTAACGCCAGGCTCTCTCAAGTTTCTTGCAGGCCGTTTTCATGGTCTGTAGATCTTGTCCGAACCAAGGAGCACTTTTCTGAGACCTTCTAGCATTGGACATAGTGCGGCTAGGGGCTGTAATGTCCAGAGCCTTTGTAACAATATTGTTCAAGCTTTCATTGGCAGCCTCACAGTCAGCTCCTTTCGGAAGACCTTCATCCTTGACAATTTGAGTGAAGGAGTCTAAGGAAAAACTTTTCCATTTCCTGCGTTTATACCGCAGAGACTGCTGCCGAAAGAACTCAGTTTTTTCCAGTTGGATTGAGATGGGAATGATATAATGATCCGACCAGGGTATGGGTATGGGATCAGTAGTATACACTCCCAGCCAGTTACCAAAGACGGGGTCTAATAGATGCCCTAGTTGGTGTGAGGGTTCTTTATTTTTGAGGTCAGCTTGAACCGATTGCAGTTCCATACATATGTCAGCTGCATCTTTGTCTAAAGGATCATCAAAGTGAACATTAAGGTCACCCAGAACTAACAGTTTTGATTTCCTTAAAGCAAGATGGGTGACCACCTCCATGAGGGTGGAAGTGAAATCATATAATCTGCCCGGTGGGCGATATATCAGAATACCTGATATCGAGTAGTTAGGACCAGTGTTGATACTGAAGATGCCAGCTTTACTATGATCAACCTGTGTGTGTGCAAGGGAGCAGACGAGAGGTGCTTTAGTAATAATGGCGATGCCACCACCTCTACCGTCCTTTCTATCTAACCTGGCTATAGAATATCCGTTAGGTAACGCCTGAATGATATCCGGATCCGAATATTCATCCAGCCAGGTTTCCGTTAAGAAAAGGATGTCAAGTTTCAGGTCGTCAATCAAGTGGTAGATTTCCAGCGCATGCTTACGCAGCGATCTACAGTTCAGTAGAGCTGCTTTAATGATAGGGCCGGAGCTAGTATCTAGGACTTGGGGGCGGGGATCAAAGCTACACCTCCTGCATTTTGTGAGTGACTGGGCCCTCATGGTGTGCTTGCAGGTAGCATACGTGTCAGGTTGTAGTGCTAGTAAAGCATGTCTATCATACCTTATAGAGGTTAGTGTCAGACTGCCAGGGTCCGTAGCCCCGCGCCCCGTCCGGCCGCGGACGGGCGCAGACGGGCTGGACTTTGGCTCGACTTCGGCGCGCTTCCGGCGCGCCCGCTGCACGCGTCCGCTGCGCGGACGCTGTCCGAAGCACATTTATCCTAAAGGGGGGAGGGGTCGCTAGAGCACTGAGCTCAGCTCCCAGAGCCCGGATGTACAGGCTCCTCCTCGCCCTCCGCATCAATCGTCCATGATTGGACGCGGCGGACCGGGGCGGGAGAGGGAGAGTTAGTATGCAGGAAGTAAATACACAAGAATTCACCACACTGAGCGTTTTAAAACTAAAGCCTAATTGCTATTTAAAAACATTCGCCGTTACAACAGCGCGCACAGTGTCCCACAGAAACTGCAATTAATATCGCCAAGTGAAGGGGGCTGCCTCTGCCACCGGCAACACACTGCTCCACAGCGAGCGCGGTATCCCAGCTGTTTAAATACCCTTGTTAGTTTCAGCGTCGCTAGAGCACTGAGCTCAGCTCCCAGAGCCCGGATGTACAGGCTCCTCCTCGCCCTCCGCATCAATCGTCCATGATTGGACGCGGCGG
Organism: Lissotriton helveticus; assembly: GCF_964261635.1. Taxonomy (NCBI): domain Eukaryota; kingdom Metazoa; phylum Chordata; class Amphibia; order Caudata; family Salamandridae; genus Lissotriton; species Lissotriton helveticus. The sequence goes on from NC_136067.1 coordinate 120,126,423, forward strand.
ACCGGGGCGGGAGAGGGAGAGTTAGTATGCAGGAAGTAAATACACAAGAATTCACCACACTGAGCGTTTTAAAACTAAAGCCTAATTGCTATTTAAAAACATTCGCCGTTACAACAGCGCGCACAGTGTCCCACAGAAACTGCAATTAATATCGCCAAGTGAAGGGGGCTGCCTCTGCCACCGGCAACACACTGCTCCACAGCGAGCGCGGTATCCCAGCTGTTTAAATACCCTTGTTAGTTTCAGCGTCGCTAGAGCACTGAGCTCAGCTCCCAGAGCCCGGATGTACAGGCTCCTCCTCGCCCTCCGCATCAATCGTCCATGATTGGACGCGGCGGACCGGGGCGGGAGAGGGAGAGTTAGTATGCAGGAAGTAAATACACAAGAATTCACCACACTGAGCGTTTTAAAACTAAAGCCTAATTGCTATTTAAAAACATTCGCCGTTACAACAGCGCGCACAGTGTCCCACAGAAACTGCAATTAATATCGCCAAGTGAAGGGGGCTGCCTCTGCCACCGGCAACACACTGCTCCACAGCGAGCGCGGTATCCCAGCTGTTTAAATACCCTTGTTAGTTTCAGCGTCGCTAGAGCACTGAGCTCAGCTCCCAGAGCCCGGATGTACAGGCTCCTCCTCGCCCTCCGCATCAATCGTCCATGATTGGACGCGGCGGACCGGGGCGGGAGAGGGAGAGTTAGTATGCAGGAAGTAAATACACAAGAATTCACCACACTGAGCGTTTTAAAACTAAAGCCTAATTGCTATTTAAAAACATTCGCCGTTACAACAGCGCGCACAGTGTCCCACAGAAACTGCAATTAATATCGCCAAGTGAAGGGGGCTGCCTCTGCCACCGGCAACACACTGCTCCACAGCGAGCGCGGTATCCCAGCTGTTTAAATACCCTTGTTAGTTTCAGCGTCGCTAGAGCACTGAGCTCAGCTCCCAGAGCCCGGATGTACAGGCTCCTCCTCGCCCTCCGCATCAATCGTCCATGATTGGACGCGGCGGACCGGGGCGGGAGAGGGAGAGTTAGTATGCAGGAAGTAAATACACAAGAATTCACCACACTGAGCGTTTTAAAACTAAAGCCTAATTGCTATTTAAAAACATTCGCCGTTACAACAGCGCGCACAGTGTCCCACAGAAACTGCAATTAATATCGCCAAGTGAAGGGGGCTGCCTCTGCCACCGGCAACACACTGCTCCATTACTCCGGTGTTCCCCGATTCGCAACTTCACTCTTCTACACGTCATGCCTATATATTGGCGTTTGCACGGGCATGTAATCATGTAGATAAGGTGAGAGGAGTTGCAGTTCGTGTGGTTTCTCTGGGTCCATGTTAGGGTGCTCGTAAGTTGCAAAGTTTTTGTTGGCCTGGTGAACTTGCACACACCACAAGTGCCGCATGGGTAATGACCCGAGACAGGTTGCATTCTGGCATCTCTTGTAATGGTGAGGACTGGTTTTGTTTTAGGTCGTGTGTGGACCAGGACATCCTTAATGTTCTTGGTTCTACGGTTCGCAAAACGTGGTTTTGGCCAGTCAAATTGTCCAGAGTTAATTATTTGCCAGTTCTTCCTGATTAGCTTTTGTACCCCATAGGTGGAGGGACAGAAAGTAGTTACACATGTTACCAGATCCTTTACTGGTTCCTTCACATTTGTCTGCAAGAGGCATTCACGTGGCTGATGTTTCGCCCTTTTCATGCACTTATTAATCACCGCTGGTGTATAGTCCCTTTGTTGCAATTTTTGACTTAGTTCCATCGCCTGTTTCTTGTAGTCGCTGTCTTTGCTACAGTTTCTCTTGTGCCGTAAAAACTGACTGAAGGGGAGGTTATCCCGCAATGGTCGCGGATGGTAACTGTAGTATGACAGCAGGCTATTCTTTGCTGTAGGCTTCGTAAAAGTCTTGGTTTCGAGTTTCCCGTTCTCATGGAAGATTGTTAGATCTAGAAAGGCTATGCTTTCCTTATTTTCAGTAAAGGTAAAGTTAAGCCATTGGTCTCTCGCATTTAGCCATTCGATGAATTTATGCAAATCTTCTTTTGTGTCCCATATTAAAAGCACATCATCGATGTATCGTTTCCAGTATAGAATACTGGAAACGAAAGGGTTGCTTGTGTTTAGTACCTTATTTTCTTCCAATTGGCTCACATATAGACCCGCCACCGAAGGAGCACAGGCGCTCCCCATGGAGGTCCCATGGCTTTGAAGGAAGAGTTGTCCGTCATACTCAAAATAGTTTTCTTTTAAAACCAGACGACAGCATTCCATAATAAAATGGCGTGGGGTTCTGTATGGCCAGTCTTGATTGAACAGAAGGTCTTCCAGCATTTGCAGCGTGTCTTCCTGAGGCAGGCTTGTATACAATGCCTCGACATCGAGGCCCACCAATGTCATTGTATTCGGGTTGTAATTGAAATCTGTGATTTGTGTCAAAAGGTCTCTAGTATCTTTTAGATAAGTAGGGGTTCGTTGCACCATTTTTTTGAAGTACTCATCTACAAATTTTGATAAGGGCTCTAACAGGGAACCAATGCCCGAAACTATGGGACGTCCTGGTGGCGGCGACCTGTTCTTGTGAGTTTTCGGCAGAGAGTAAAAGAACGGCGTTTTGGGGCTCTTAGGTGTCAGGAACTCAGCTTCTTTTTTAGATATCCAGTCGCTCACCTCTGCTTCATGGACCATGATGGCGATTGTATTCGTCAGTCTGTCTGTGGGGTCTTCCTCAATCTTCTTATAGAAAGTTTCGTTGGAGAGGAGGGATAGGCATTGCTGGTTATATCCTTCTTTTGACAGGATCACTATCCCTCCCCCCTTGTCTGCTGGTTTTATAACGATTTCGTTATTCTCCTGCAGGTCCTTCAGGGCTAGGCGTTCCTTTTTGTTGAGATTTTGGAATGTCTTTTTTGGTCCTAAGTTGTCGATGCCTTTCATGAGGGCCTGTTCGAAAGTTTGTATTTCGATAGGTACTGCAGATGATGGAGGGCAGAACTTCGATTTTCTCCTCAGATTGGTATCACCTTCATTGGTTTGACCGTCTGAATTGGCGAAGAAAGCTTTTAATTTTAAGGTTCGGCAAAATTCCGAGATCTCACATTTCAGTTTGAATCGGTCTGTGGGGGGTGTCGGCACAAAGCCGAGTCCCTTATTCAGGACATTCAATTGGTCGTCTGTTAAGTTGATGTTTGACAAATTCACAACTAATGAATCTAGCTGCTTGGACCTGGGGCTGACGACATACTCCGGGTCTGTACATTCGGCTGGCCTTGCCATGTCAGATTTTTCTTTTTCCCTCGCGATTGATTTTGACCTCTTCCTAAAAAAGGTTGCTGTGGTTGATTTATGGCATTAGATAAAGGATGATTCTCTAATTGTTGCTGGGGGTGTACGTTTGAATTATACGGGTTCATCCACCCGGTGAAGGGGGGCATGAATGGTTGGAAAAATGGCATTTGGTGTCCGTGGAAGAGAGGAGGTCGTTGCCACCTATTGCCTCTTCTCGCACGATTTGCTCTAAAGTTGTTGCGACCCCTTCTTGGTGTAGTGTCATCTGAACTTGCATCGGAGCCTGCAGAGGAGTTCCATCCTGTAGAGCCATTGTCTGAGCCATTATCTGTTGGAACGTATTCCTTCTTTGTATAAGGGTGCATGCTTTCCTGGCAGAATTTTTTGACATCTTTAGCTAGTTTCTGGAGCTTGTTTTGCATTAGATACTCATGGGTGTCATCCATTTCTTTCGTTATTTCTTCCAGGCGTTTCTTGTATATTAATGGATTGATGTTTTTCTTCATTTCATTTTCGCACTCTCTAATTTCTATCAGAAGTGCTTCTGAAAGTCGTTTTGCCGTCTTCACTATAAGTACCAGGTAGTCAAGGGTACACTTCCATGAGATGGAAGACCAGTCGCATCTAAAAGCCAGGTCATGGAGAAAGATTCTCGGGGCATTAGTGACCCACAGTCCTTTCGGCGCCGTTTTTGATCTTAAGTACTCGGTCATTATAATACCGTGGATGGCAGTGCGAATCTGCTCCCTCTTCTTATTAGTCAGCGAGTCCCAATCGTCGGTTTGAGCTAGTACCTGAATTAAGTCGGTGTTTTGTATTAGCGATTGTGCTGCTAATATTTCATTAATGTCTTCTCCTGTAAAACTAAGGCCACTGTTCTCCATGTTGCTTTTCTCGCTGTATTTACCCCAACAACTGTATAAGTATACAGGTGGAGTATATATTTCCCGCAGCTGCACGCTGCTTAAATGCTTCAATCACAAAAAGAGGGAGGAGGATAGTCGGTCCATTCAGTTCCCCTGATCAGATCCACAATTAATCAAATAAAGATTTGGAATGGACACTAGTATCTACAGAACCATTGGTTCGAAATTGACAACCCTCATAGGCAACCTGATTTTGCGATGCGGTATATCTGTTTTTCCGCCCCATCAGGTGTCATGGCATATTCATAGGGTAGTCAAAAAGTGTGGTATGCCTGCCTCACCCGAGGCTACCTCTGGTCCAAATAGAAGTGTCCAGAAATAATGGGGAGGGTGTAGAAAATATAAAAGCAGTGAATCTCCAAAAATATTTTAATGGAAAGGGAGATAACACTGTTGGTTTAAAAATAGGGCGATATAATTGTAATCGAGTAACTAGATTACCATATATCTATATATATATGGATACCTCGTCAACATGTTTCAGCTCTCTGGGCCCAGCCGGGTCTGTAGAGCTTTCGTCAGGACAATAGAACAAACATAAAACATACATAAGGTACTCACACTATTAGTGTAGCTTCCTTTCGCTAATTTATAGCGTTTCTTTTTTTGCCACCTGAAATATAGGAGCAGAGACATATACATTCCCAAGCATTGTGGTCTTGTAAATAGGCATCGTGATTCAGAGAACCACACACACACAAACTAGAATTACTAGTGCATTTATGCGCATCACTTATAAACACATAAACGTTTTTTAGCGAGAAAAAGTAGTGTGGAGAACAAATGTAAATATATTACAGGAGACATGTTACACACAACTGCTTGGTGCTGCGTGCAGTGATTTCATGCATAGGTCGGGTGACTCATGTCTATGGCCAAGAGGCTGACGACACAGTATATTCCAAGTCATGTGCGGATCGTTCATATTTGTATTCTCTATCGGCAATTGCAGTGAGGGCGTCTTAGCGCGCTGCTTTTAAAACAAATTCTGGTGCAAGAAAACATCGCGCACATTGTTTATTTTAGACAAAAGTCCGCGTTCATTTCTTCATGCGCCAAAAGACATCGCGCGCACTGTTTTAAATATAACGGTCATTTATTTACTCGCATTGACTCATACCTTTATGGCTGTTATTTCATGCTTCAACAAGGGTGCAGGAGTAGCTTTGCGGGGTCTCTACTGGAGAGATAGTATTGGGGATTAGGAGGTCGTAAGGACCAGACTTACCCGCGTCTCTCCGTCTCTTCTTGTTTTTGCTCATTCTTACCCTCGTGGACCGCGTTATGGGCCCTGTGCTGACTCTGCCCTTGGTTGCAGGCGGGGCACTGTGGCTGGGTTTTTTCAACAGTGTGGCAATGACACAAAGATAGGACTCAAAGATAGGGCTATACACTCCATTCAATATGGCTCCTCGTGTGTTTTTTTTCAATAAAGTTTAACAACAGTACTCTACAGTATTGTGAGAGTTATTGGTGCACTCAAGGGATTGATTTACAAATAGATCCCGATGTCAGAACTCAATTACTTCAAAATTAATTAGCATTATCGTCCCAGTTAGATGTACATATCTAGGGATGTAGAGGGTTGATTTTGTTCACATTGGCATTATAATGGAGTTTAATTGAACTGACTCCATGGAATATTATCGTTCATTCCAGAGATATGGGTGCCAAGGCGGTCCACCCATCTCTGCTCTTTTTCAAAGAGAATTCGTTCTGCGTTGTGATTTTTGTCTTGCAGTGTCTCTAGGACTGTCCAGATTAAATCATCACAGGTGTGGCCAGCTTCCACAAAATGTGTACATAATTTTGTGTTATTTTTCTTCAGGCGTACATTACTCCGGTGTTCCCCGATTCGCAACTTCACTCTTCTACACGTCATGCCTATATATTGGCGTTTGCACGGGCATGTAATCATGTAGATAAGGTGAGAGGAGTTGCAGTTCGTGTGGTTTCTCTGGGTCCATGTTAGGGTGCTCGTAAGTTGCAAAGTTTTTGTTGGCCTGGTGAACTTGCACACACCACAAGTGCCGCATGGGTAATGACCCGAGACAGGTTGCATTCTGGCATCTCTTGTAATGGTGAGGACTGGTTTTGTTTTAGGTCGTGTGTGGACCAGGACATCCTTAATGTTCTTGGTTCTACGGTTCGCAAAACGTGGTTTTGGCCAGTCAAATTGTCCAGAGTTAATTATTTGCCAGTTCTTCCTGATTAGCTTTTGTACCCCATAGGTGGAGGGACAGAAAGTAGTGACACATGTTACCAGATCCTTTACTGGTTCCTTCACATTTGTCTGCAAGAGGCATTCACGTGGCTGATGTTTCGCCCTTTTCATGCACTTATTAATCACCGCTGGTGTATAGTCCCTTTGTTGCAATTTTTGACTTAGTTCCATCGCCTGTTTCTTGTAGTCGCTGTCTTTGCTACAGTTTCTCTTGTGCCGTAAAAACTGACTGAAGGGGAGGTTATCCCGCAATGGTCGCGGATGGTAACTGTAGTATGACAGCAGGCTATTCTTTGCTGTAGGCTTCGTAAAAGTCTTGGTTTCGAGTTTCCCGTTCTCATGGAAGATTGTTAGATCTAGAAAGGCTATGCTTTCCTTATTTTCAGTAAAGGTAAAGTTAAGCCATTGGTCTCTCGCATTTAGCCATTCGATGAATTTATGCAAATCTTCTTTTGTGTCCCATATTAAAAGCACATAATCGATGTATCGTTTCCAGTATAGAATACTGGAAACGAAAGGGTTGCTTGTGTTTAGTACCTTATTTTCTTCCAATTGGCTCACATATAGACCCGCCACCGAAGGAGCACAGGCGCTCCCCATGGAGGTCCCATGGCTTTGAAGGAAGAGTTGTCCGTCATACTCAAAATAGTTTTCTTTTAAAACCAGACGACAGCATTCCATAATAAAATGGCGTGGGGTTCTGTATGGCCAGTCTTGATTGAACAGAAGGTCTTCCAGCATTTGCAGCGTGTCTTCCTGAGGCAGGCTTGTATACAATGCCTCGACATCGAGGCCCACCAATGTCATTGTATTCGGGTTGTAATTGAAATCTGTGATTTGTGTCAAAAGGTCTCTAGTATCTTTTAGATAAGTAGGGGTTCGTTGCACCATTTTTTTGAAGTACTCATCTACAAATTTTGATAAGGGCTCTAACAGGGAACCAATGCCCGAAACTATGGGACGTCCTGGTGGCGGCGACCTGTTCTTGTGAGTTTTCGGCAGAGAGTAAAAGAACGGCGTTTTGGGGCTCTTAGGTGTCAGGAACTCAGCTTCTTTTTTAGATATCCAGTCGCTCACCTCTGCTTCATGGACCATGATGGCGATTGTATTCGTCAGTCTGTCTGTGGGGTCTTCCTCAATCTTCTTATAGAAAGTTTCGTTGGAGAGGAGGGATAGGCATTGCTGGTTATATCCTTCTTTTGACAGGATCACTATCCCTCCCCCCTTGTCTGCTGGTTTTATAACGATTTCGTTATTCTCCTGCAGGTCCTTCAGGGCTAGGCGTTCCTTTTTGTTGAGATTTTGGAATGTCTTTTTTGGTCCTAAGTTGTCGATCCCTTTCATGAGGGCCTGTTCGAAAGTTTGTATTTCGATAGGTACTGCAGATGATGGAGGGCAGAACTTCGATTTTCTCCTCAGATTGGTATCACCTTCATTGGTTTGACCGTCTGAATTGGCGAAGAAAGCTTTTAATTTTAAGGTTCGGCAAAATTCCGAGATCTCACATTTCAGTTTGAATCGGTCTGTGGGGGGTGTCGGCACAAAGCCGAGTCCCTTATTCAGGACATTCAATTGGTCGTCTGTTAAGTTGATGTTTGACAAATTCACAACTAATGAATCTAGCTGCTTGGACCTGGGGCTGACGACATACTCCGGGTCTGTACATTCGGCTGGCCTTGCCATGTCAGATTTTTCTTTTTCCCTCGCGATTGATTTTGACCTCTTCCTAAAAAAGGTTGCTGTGGTTGATTTATGGCATTAGATAAAGGATGATTCTCTAATTGTTGCTGGGGGTGTACGTTTGAATTATACGGGTTCATCCACCCGGTGAAGGGGGGCATGAATGGTTGGAAAAATGGCATTTGGTGTCCGTGGAAGAGAGGAGGTCGTTGCCACCTATTGCCTCTTCTCGCACGATTTGCTCTAAAGTTGTTGCGACCCCTTCTTGGTGTAGTGTCATCTGAACTTGCATCGGAGCCTGCAGAGGAGTTCCATCCTGTAGAGCCATTGTCTGAGCCATTATCTGTTGGAACGTATTCCTTCTTTGTATAAGGGTGCATGCTTTCCTGGCTGAATTTTTTGACATCTTTAGCTAGTTTCTGGAGCTTGTTTTGCATTAGATACTCATGGGTGTCATCCATTTCTTTCGTTATTTCTTCCAGGCGTTTCTTGTATATTAATGGATTGATGTTTTTCTTCATTTCATTTTCGCACTCTCTAATTTCTATCAGAAGTGCTTCTGAAAGTCGTTTTGCCGTCTTCACTATAAGTACCAGGTAGTCAAGGGTACACTTCCATGAGATGGAAGACCAGTCGCATCTAAAAGCCAGGTCATGGAGAAAGATTCTCGGGGCATTAGTGACCCACAGTCCTTTCGGCGCCGTTTTTGATCTTAAGTACTCGGTCATTATAATACCGTGGATGGCAGTGCGAATCTGCTCCCTCTTCTTATTAGTCAGCGAGTCCCAATCGTCGGTTTGAGCTAGTACCTGAATTAAGTCGGTGTTTTGTATTAGCGATTGTGCTGCTAATATTTCATTAATGTCTTCTCCTGTAAAACTAAGGCCACTGTTCTCCATGTTGCTTTTCTCGCTGTATTTACCCCAACAACTGTATAAGTATACAGGTGGAGTATATATTTCCCGCAGCTGCACGCTGCTTAAATGCTTCAATCACAAAAAGAGGGAGGAGGATAGTCGGTCCATTCAGTTCCCCTGATCAGATCCACAATTAATCAAATAAAGATTTGGAATGGACACTAGTATCTACAGAACCATTGGTTCGAAATTGACAACCCTCATAGGCAACCTGATTTTGCGATGCGGTATATCTGTTTTTCCGCCCCATCAGGTGTCATGGCATATTCATAGGGTAGTCAAAAAGTGTGGTATGCCTGCCTCACCCGAGGCTACCTCTGGTCCAAATAGAAGTGTCCAGAAATAATGGGGAGGGTGTAGAAAATATAAAAGCAGTGAATCTCCAAAAATATTTTAATGGAAAGGGAGATAACACTGTTGGTTTAAAAATAGGGCGATATAATTGTAATCGAGTAACTAGATTACCATATATCTATATATATATGAATACCTCGTCAACATGTTTCAGCTCTCTGGGCCCAGCCGGGTCTGTAGAGCTTTCGTCAGGACAATAGAACAAACATAAAACACACATAAGGTACTCACACTATTAGTGTAGCTTCCTTTCGCTAATTTATAGCGTTTCTTTTTTTGCCACCTGAAATATAGGAGCAGAGACATATACATTCCCAAGCATTGTGGTCTTGTAAATAGGCATCGTGATTCAGAGAACCACACACACACAAACTAGAATTACTAGTGCATTTATGCGCATCACTTATAAACACATAAACGTTTTTTAGCGAGAAAAAGTAGTGTGGAGAACAAATGTAAATATATTACAGGAGACATGTTACACACAACTGCTTGGTGCTGCGTGCAGTGATTTCATGCATAGGTCGGGTGACTCATGTCTATGGCCAAGAGGCTGACGACACAGTATATTCCAAGTCATATGCGGATCGTTCATATTTGTATTCTCTATCAGCAATTGCAGTGAGGGCGTCTTAGCGCGCTGCTTTTAAAACAAATTCTGGTGCAAGAAAACATCGCGCACATTGTTTATTTTAGACAAAAGTCCGCGTTCATTTCTTCATGCGCCAAAAGACATCGCGCGCACTGTTTTAAATATAACGGTCATTTATTTACTCGCATTGACTCATACCTTTATGGCTGTTATTTCATGCTTCAACAAGGGTGCAGGAGTAGCTTTGCGGGGTCTCTACTGGAGAGATAGTATTGGGGATTAGGAGGTCGTAAGGACCAGACTTACCCGCGTCTCTCCGTCTCTTCTTGTTTTTGCTCATTCTTACCCTCGTGGACCGCGTTATGGGCCCTGTGCTGACTCTGCCCTTGGTTGCAGGCGGGGCACTGTGGCTGGGTTTTTTCAACAGTGTGGCAATGACACAAAGATAGGACTCAAAGATAGGGCTATACACTCCATTCAATATGGCTCCTCGTGTGTTTTTTTTCAATAAAGTTTAACAACAGTACTCTACAGTATTGTGAGAGTTATTGGTGCACTCAAGGGATTGATTTACAAATAGATCCCGATGTCAGAACTCAATTACTTCAAAATTAATTAGCATTATCGTCCCAGTTAGATGTACATATCTAGGGATGTAGAGGGTTGATTTTGTTCACATTGGCATTATAATGGAGTTTAATTGAACTGACTCCATGGAATATTATCGTTCATTCCAGAGATATGGGTGCCAAGGCGGTCCACCCATCTCTGCTCTTTTTCAAAGAGAATTCGTTCTGCGTTGTGATTTTTGTCTTGCAGTGTCTCTAGGACTGTCCAGATTAAATCATCACAGGTGTGGCCAGCTTCCACAAAATGTGTACATAATTTTGTGTTATTTTTCTTCAGGCGTACATTACTCCGGTGTTCCCCGATTCGCAACTTCACTCTTCTACACGTCATGCCTATATATTGGCGTTTGCACGGGCATGTAATCATGTAGATAAGGTGAGAGGAGTTGCAGTTCGTGTGGTTTCTCTGGGTCCATGTTAGGGTGCTCGTAAGTTGCAAAGTTTTTGTTGGCCTGGTGAACTTGCACACACCACAAGTGCCGCATGGGTAATGACCCGAGACAGGTTGCATTCTGGCATCTCTTGTAATGGTGAGGACTGGTTTTGTTTTAGGTCGTGTGTGGACCAGGACATCCTTAATGTTCTTGGTTCTACGGTTCGCAAAACGTGGTTTTGGCCAGTCAAATTGTCCAGAGTTAATTATTTGCCAGTTCTTCCTGATTAGCTTTTGTACCCCATAGGTGGAGGGACAGAAAGTAAGGACACATGTTACCAGATCCTTTACTGGTTCCTTCACATTTGTCTGCAAGAGGCATTCACGTGGCTGATGTTTCGCCCTTTTCATGCACTTATTAATCACCGCTGGTGTATAGTCCCTTTGTTGCAATTTTTGACTTAGTTCCATCGCCTGTTTCTTGTAGTCGCTGTCTTTGCTACAGTTTCTCTTGTGCCGTAAAAACTGACTGAAGGGGAGGTTATCCCGCACTTCTGATAGAAATTAGAGAGTGCGAAAATGAAATGAAGAAAAACATCAATCCATTAATATACAAGAAACGCCTGGAAGAAATAACGAAAGAAATGGATGACACCCATGAGTATCTAATGCAAAACAAGCTCCAGAAACTAGCTAAAGATGTCAAAAAATTCAGCCAGGAAAGCATGCACCCTTATACAAAGAAGGAATACGTTCCAACAGATAATGGCTCAGACAATGGCTCTACAGGATGGAACTCCTCTGCAGGCTCCGATGCAAGTTCAGATGACACTACACCAAGAAGGGGTCGCAACAACTTTAGAGCAAATCGTGCGAGAAGAGGCAATAGGTGGCAACGACCTCCTCTCTTCCACGGACACCAAATGCCATTTTTCCAACCATTCATGCCCCCCTTCACCGGGTGGATGAACCCGTATAATTCAAACGTACACCCCCAGCAACAATTAGAGAATCATCCTTTATCTAATGCCATAAATCAACCACAGCAACCTTTTTTAGGAAGAGGTCAAAATCAATCGCGAGGGAAAAAGAAAAATCTGACATGGCAAGGCCAGCCGAATGTACAGACCCGGAGTATGTCGTCAGCCCCAGGTCCAAGCAGCTAGATTCATTAGTTGTGAATTTGTCATACATCAACTTAACAGACGACCAATTGAATGTCCTGAATAAGGGACTCGGCTTTGTGCCGACACCCCCCACAGACCGATTCAAACTGAAATGTGAGATCTCGGAATTTTGCCGAACCTGAAAATTAAAAGCTTTCTTCGCCAATTCAGACGGTCAAACCAATGAAGGTGATACCAATCTGAGGAGAAAATCGAAGTTCTGCCCTCCATCATCTGCAGTACCTATCGAAATACAAACTTTCGAACAGGCCCTCATGAAAGGCATCGACAACTTAGGACCAAAAAAGACATTCCAAAATCTCAACAAAAAGGAACGCCTAGCCCTGAAGGACCTGCAGGAGAATAACGAAATCGTTATAAAACCAGCAGACAAGGGGGGAGGGATAGTGATCCTGTCAAAAGAAGGATATAACCAGCAATGCCTATCCCTCCTCTCCAACGAAACTTTCTATAAGAAGACTGAGGAAGACCCCACAGACAGACTGACGAATACAATCGCCATCATGGTCCATGAAGCAGAGGTGAGCGACTGGATATCTAAAAAAGAAGCTGAGTTCCTGACACCTAAGAGCCCCAAAACGCCGTTCTTTTACTCTCTGCCGAAAACTCACAAGAACAGGTCGCCGCCACCAGGACGTCCCATAGTTTCGGGCATTGGTTCCCTGTTAGAGCCCTTATCAAAATTTGTAGATGAGTACTTCAAAAAAATGGTGCAACGAACCCCTACTTATCTAAAAGATACTAGAGACCTTTTGACACAAATCACAGATTTCAATTACAACCCGAATACAATGACATTGGTGGGCCTCGATGTCGAGGCATTGTATACAAGCCTGCCTCAGGAAGACACGCTGCAAATGCTGGAAGACCTTCTGTTCAATCAAGACTGGCCATACAGAACCCCACGCCATTTTATTATGGAATGCTGTCGTCTGGTTTTAAAAGAAAACTATTTTGAGTATGACGGACAACTCTTCCTTCAAAGCCATGGGACCTCCATGGGGAGCGCCTGTGCTCCTTCGGTGGCGGGTCTATATGTGAGCCAATTGGAAGAAAATAAGGTACTAAACACAAGCAACCCTTTTGTTTCCAGTATTCTATACTGGAAACGATACATCGATGATGTGCTTTTAATATGGGACACAAAAGAAGATTTGCATAAATTCATCGAATGGCTAAATGCGAGAGACCAATGGCTTAACTTTACCTTTACTGAAAATAAGGAAAGCATAGCCTTTCTAGATCTAACAATCTTCCATGAGAACGGGAAACTCGAAACCAAGACTTTTACGAAGCCTACAGCAAAGAATAGCCTGCTGTCATACTACAGTTACCATCCGCGACCATTGCGGGATAACCTCCCCTTCAGTCAGTTTTTACGGCACAAGAGAAACTGTAGCAAAGACAGCGACTACAAGAAACAGGCGATGGAACTAAGTCAAAAATTGCAACAAAGGGACTATACACCAGCGGTGATTAATAAGTGCATGAAAAGGGCGAAACATCAGCCACGTGAATGCCTCTTGCAGACAAATGTGAAGGAACCGGTAAAGGATCTGGTAACATGTGTCACTACTTTCTGTCCCTCCACCTATGGGGTACAAAAGCTAATCAGGAAGAACTGGCAAATAATTAACTCTGGACAATTTGACTGGCCAAAACCACGTTTTGCGAACCGTAGAACCAAGAACATTAAGGATGTCCTGGTCCACACACGACCTAAAACAAAACCAGTCCTCACCATTACAAGAGATGCCAGAATGCAACCTGTCTCGGGTCATTACCCATGCGGCACTTGTGGTGTGTGCAAGTTCACCAGGCCAACAAAAACTTTGCAACTTACGAGCACCCTAACATGGACCCAGAGAAACCACACGAACTGCAACTCCTCTCACCTTATCTACATGATTACATGCCCGTGCAAACGCCAATATATAGGCATGACGTGTAGAAGAGTGAAGTTGCGAATCGGGGAACACCGGAGTAATGTACGCCTGAAGAAAAATAACACAAAATTATGTACACATTTTGTGGAAGCTGGCCACACCTGTGATGATTTAATCTGGACAGTCCTAGAGACACTGCAAGACAAAAATCACAACGCAGAACGACTTCTCTTTGAAAAAGAGCAGAGATGGGTGGACCGCCTTGGCACCTATATCTCTGGAATGAACGATAATATTCCATGGAGTCAGTTCAATTAAACTCCATTATAATGCCAATGTGAACAAAATCAACCCTCTACATCCCTAGATATGTACATCTAACTGGGACGATAATGCTAATTAATTTTGAAGTAATTGAGTTCTGACATCGGGATCTATTTGTAAATCAATCCCTTGAGTGCACCAATAACTCTCACAATACTGTAGAGTACTGTTGTTAAACTTTATTGAAAAAAAACACACGAGGAGCCATATTGAATGGAGTGTATAGCCCTATCTTTGAGTCCTATCTTTGTGTCATTGCCACACTGTTGAAAAAACCCAGCCACAGTGCCCCGCCTGCAACCAAGGGCAGAGTCAGCACAGGGCCCATAACGCGGTCCACGAGGGTAAGAATGAGCAAAAACAAGAAGAGACGGAGAGACGCGGGTAAGTCTGGTCCTTACGACCTCCTAATCCCCAATACTATCTCTCCAGTAGAGACCCCGCAAAGCTACTCCTGCACCCTTGTTGAAGCATGAAATAACAGCCATAAAGGTATGAGTCAATGCGAGTAAATAAATGACCGTTATATTTAAAACAGTGCGCGCGATGTCTTTTGGCGCATGAAGAAATGAACGCGGACTTTTGTCTAAAATAAACAATGTGCGCGATGTTTTCTTGCACCAGAATTTGTTTTAAAAGCAGCGCGCTAAGACGCCCTCACTGCAATTGCTGATAGAGAATACAAATATGAACGATCCGCACATGACTTAGAATATACTGTGTCGTCAGCCTCTTGGCCATAGACATGAGTCACCCGACCTATGCATGAAATCACTGCACGCAGCACCAAGCAGTTGTGTGTAACATGTCTCCTGTAATATATTTACATTTGTTCTCCACACTACTTTTTCTCGCTAAAAAACGTTTATGTGTATATAAGTGATGCGCATAAATGCACTAGTAATTCTAGTTTGTGTGTGTGTGGTTCTCTGAATCACGATGCCTATTTACAAGACCACAATGCTTGGGAATGTATATGTCTCTGCTCCTATATTTCAGGTGGCAAAAAAAGAAACGCTATAAATTAGCGAAAGGAAGCTACACTAATAGTGTGAGTACCTTATGTATGTTTTATGTTTGTTCTATTGTCCTGACGAAAGCTCTACAGACCCGGCTGGGCCCAGAGAGCTGAAACATGTCGACGAGGTATCCATATATATATAGATATATGGTAATCTAGTTACTCGATTACAATTATATCGCCCTATTTTTAAACCAACAGTGTTATCTCCCTTTCCATTAAAATATTTTTGGAGATTCACTGCTTTTATATTTTCTACACCCTCCCCATTATTTCTGGACACTTCTATTTGGACCAGAGGTAGCCTCGGGTGAGGCAGGCATACCACACTTTTTGACTACCCTATGAATATGCCATGACACCTGATGGGGCGGAAAAACAGATATACCGCATCGCAAAATCAGGTTGCCTATGAGGGTTGTCAATTTCGAACCAATGGTTCTGTAGATACTAGTGTCCATTCCAAATCTTTATTTGATTAATTGTGGATCTGATCAGGGGAACTGAATGGACCGACTATCCTCCTCCCTCTTTTTGTGATTGAAGTTACCTATAAAACTGTTCAGATCGGATATGGTTTTTAATGACAAAATGTAATGTCTGTATTTGTCTCTCTGTTGATTGCTTGTCGGTATGCATGAATAGAAATATATGAATTTGAGGTCTCTCTGTATGGGACACATGATTTTAATTGTATAAGAATTTGACATCAATGTTACTGTAATTATTTTTATACTGTTTTTTTCTCTATTATTGTCGTGATATCTGTGACTTTTTATGATAAAAGAATATATTTTAACATACAAATAACAAGTGTTGCCTTTTGTAGCCTTTTAAGATCTACCACATGGGCTACAAACTCTTTTGCTGGGTACTTTGAGATTTAGTATTGCATTTAGTGATCAGATACTTTTTTCCACCAAGGGACCTTTATTTCTACCTGTCAGTAGCACCCTACTCCCCTTGTCTGGTATAAGGGGTCCCTCTCTTCTTTTATTGTATTATAAACCTATAGTTAAGTACAGGATTGTGGTTGCATCTTGGTGGCGACCATGAAGAAATGGTTAATACCCTCAAACTAGTATTTTTTGGGATACTCACATACCATGTGAAAGAAAATGGGGTATTAGTTGATGGAGTGAGTACCCACCTCAAATAATAACCACAACCCTTGCCAGGGTAAACTATTACAGTCACTAATTAACTTTATCTCAACTCCCTGGTAGCTACAGCACAGAGCAAACATGCTTAACTTAGAGGGAGCATGGAAAATACGTTTGTTTTAACAGTAATACTGACAAACCAAAAGAAAGAACTATTTAGAAAAACAGAGTAAATGGTAATAAATTAAATGACACCACAATGACACAAATGCAATAAGAAAAAAACAAACCTATGATTTTTTAAATTTTAGGTATAAAAAAGGTCCGCAAATTGTTAATTGCCAACCACAGTCATCTGGCTGCACTTAACTGATACCTAGGTGCAAGATGAGGTTGACCACAATGGAGCATGTTCTGATACACAAGATAAGGCTGACCGCGTGGGAGCGCAGTTCAGATACAGAAATCAGGTTCAGCCTGGTCGAAGTTTTACCTTCAGAGTTAGTGCCCCATTAGGATGGCAGGCGGATCACCCCCGCCGGGCCGGTGGGGGCGATCCGCCCGTCATCCATGCAGAAATGACCCCCCGCCATATTATAATGGCTGGGGGGGGTCCACGGCAGATGGAAAGACCGTCCGCCACTTTTCCGCCCGGTCGACATGACGACCGGGCGTAAAAGGGTTCTATATGGTGGTAGTGTCTAATAGAAACCGCCAGCCATATTAGAATGTGTCTTAACAGATGCCTTTCCGTGGCGGCATTGACGCTACGGAAAGGCATGCCGAGTCTGCTTGGGGGGCCCGTTGCGGGCCCCCAGGGACTCAGGGGGGTGTGGGGTGCACACCCCCTGCAGTTCCATGCACAACATGGTAGGCACGGCACGGTGCTTGCCATGTTGTGGATGGAAGTGCACAACATGGCTCCCTGGCATTGTGGCGGGCGGTGCTGAGTGCACCGCCCGCCACAATGTTAGGGATGCAGGATGTGCCCGCCACTGTGGCGGCCACATCCTAATGGCACATACGGGACCCTCGCCCTTATGGCAGGCGGTCCCGTGTTACGACAGGATGGCGGGCAGACAAAGTCCGCCCGCCATCCTTATGTGCCCCTTAGTCTCTGAAATGGAAGCCAAAAAATCCTCAGCATCAAGGCATCAGACTGTGATGAAAGGGGGCTCCATGATGTTGGATAGCTGCTGAACAAGGTCCTGGTGAAGCTGTTGACATTTGGTTGGAAACCTCTGAATGGAAGAAATTTGAATTGCGTGCCCAAGGAAAGTCCCTTACCTGCCTGGTACTTTTGGCGCCATAGCCTGGTAAAGATTTCTACCTTCGGGCTTAGTCACTCTTTTGGAGCTTGGATTCTTCCAGTGGGGCAAGGCTGCCGGCAGTAACCAAAAAGGGCTCCACAAGGCTAGACCTTCTCTGATGCATCTGATTTGCTACTGCAGAAGTGTGGTCAGGGAAATAAGCAACCTCTCCTCTGTGGTCACTCTAAACCAGTTCTAGAGTGAGCTCCTCTAGCACTGGATTGGTGCCTGTCTGGCTATGGGAACAAAGGACGGGTGCCAGCTAATATTTGCCTGTGACAGGGTAGACTTTTTGAAGTTAATCAAGTTTCTCGAAACAGCCCAGATGGTCATTTTGCCAGTGGAACAGGCACATCTCCCCACACCCACAGCTTTTGTCTTGCTTGGGGAGCAGTTTTCACACCTCATTAAGGGGGTATTCAGCTGCCAGGTGCCCAAAGGGTTTAGGCAGGAAAAAAAGTACCTTATCCAAAATACTTACTAGAAATCTGACTTAACCAATGAATTGACCCTTTAATAAATATTTCAAAAAGTCCAAGAGTTAGATTTGCAACTGTTTCCTAGTCGGAGATAACATTATTAAATATAATATCTCATACCAATGCTTTCCTATGGTACAGCCAGCCATGCTGCAATGTGAATAGCTTTTGGGGCTTTGCCACTGTAAGGCCATGTTTAATGTTAAATCTTTACATGTCCTACTTTGAAATACCATGCACCTTGCCTTATGGGCATTTAGGCTGCCTATGGGGTGTCTTAATACTATTTAAAAGAAAGCTATTAGGCCTGTCAAAATGGGTCAAGATGAGTTCTTTTGACAAGTTTAATTGACAGTATGAACTGCACAATCAGGCTACAGATGGTAGGCCTGCAGCCATGTTTTCACTGTCACTGTAGTGGATGGCACAATGGGTGCTGCATCCACTTGTGCCCTTTAGTATACAGACCCTGGGTACACTTTTGTACCATATACTAGGGGGTAATAGGTAAGTTACATTTTCCAATTAGGGGTGTGCCAATCTCATCATGAGTTCTACAGCAAGCAAAAACAGTCAAGGCAAATCTCTGGGGTACACCATGCAAAAGATGGTCATTTCGAACACCAAGTGGCAATAGGGAATACAAAATATACTTTTTAGTGGAATTGTAAGGAAAGGATGTTCTACATACAGAAAAAATGGTGGATGAAAAAACAGGCTTGTGTGCATGGAAAACTCTTAGTAGAAATTTGGAATGTGTAAATGTTGCACATTGGAAAAGAACTGGCATAGAATTCCTGGTTTTTCTTCTGACAATCCACAAAACAACAAAAAATAATCCTAAATTAGCACATTTCTCACTTCTTCACTATATACATGTAATTATAGCTTTACTATATTACTAAAAATAGATTGTCATGGTACATAATAATAATTCTTCACTTATGTCTATGCATTTTCACAATATTCAAGCAGTCAATATTTTGTCTAGAATATCTTCGCGGCACAATATTTAAACTATGATATTCTGGTATAACACCCTCTCTGGCTAGGCAGGGAAAAACTGTTAAAACTTAATTTAACAGCATCAGTATGAGGGTAGGCCAGCAGAGTGTCATTAGAGCCCTTCGACTGAGGGCCAAAATTAGAATTTGACTGAATGGGACATCCGTCAAAAAGTAGCCATATTAATAGGGGACCTTTCAGGACGCCAGGAACTTTGCTGCTGCTGCCCACGGACCTCGATACGGACCTTAACACCACAGCTAGCGGAACCCGCTCCGCGGGTCCCGCGTCGCAGGAAGGGGCTCTCAGAGGCTGCAACTGTTCTGGGCGGTGAGTGTGTGACAGGGCTGCGAGCAGCAACCCGGACTCGGTTTCCCAGGAGTCCCGGGTTGCATAGGCCGATTCCAGCTGGCCCGCTCTCCCTGACCGCCCCGCCCAGCCCCACCCGCCTCAAATAGCGCAGTGATTTTAAACTACCTTGGGACCTTTCAGGACGCCAGGAACTTTGCTGCTGCTGCCCACGGACCTCGATACGGACCTTAACACCACAGCTAGCGGAACCCGCTCCGCGGGTCCCGCGTCGCAGGAGGGGGCTCTCAGAGGTTGCAACTGTTCTGGGCGGTGAGTGTGTGACAGGGCTGCGAGCAGCAACCCGGACTCGGTTTCCCAGGAGTCCCGGGTTGCATAGGCCGATTCCAGCTGGCCCGCTCTCCCTGACCGCCCCGCCCAGCCCCACCCGCCTCAAATAGCGCGGTGATTTTAAACTACCTTGGGACCTTTTAGGACGCCAGGTACTTTGCTGCTGCTGCCCACGGACCTCGATACGGACCTTAACACCACAGCTAGCGGAACCCGCTCCGCGGGTCCCGCGTCGCAGGAGGGGGCTCTCAGAGGCTGCAACTGTTCTGGGCGGTGAGTGTGTGACAGGGCTGCGAGCAGCAACCCGGACTCGGTTTCCCAGGAGTCCCGGGTTGCATAGGCCGATTCCAGCTGGCCCGCTCTCCCTGACCGCCCCGCCCAGCCCCACCCGCCTCAAATAGCGCGGTGATTTTAAACTACCTTGGGACCTTTCAGGACGCCAGGAACTTTGCTGCTGCTGCCCACGGACCTCGATACGGACCTTAACACCACAGCTAGCGGAACCCGCTCCGCGGGTCCCGCGTCGCAGGAGGGGGCTCTCAGAGGCTGCAACTGTTCTGGGCGGTGAGTGTGTGACAGGGCTGCGAGCAGCAACCTGGACTCGGTTTCCCAGGAGTCCCGGGTTGCATAGGCCGATTCCAGCTGGCCCGCTCTCCCTGACCGCCCCGCCCAGCCCCACCCGCCTCAAATAGCGCGGTGATTTTAAACTACCTTGGGACCTTTCAGGACGCCAGGAACTTTGCTGCTGCTGCCCACGGACCTCGATACGGACCTTAACACCACAGCTAGCGGAACCCGCTCCGCGGGTCCCGCGTCGCAGGAGGGGGCTCTCAGAGGCTGCAACTGTTCTGGGCGGTGAGTGTGTGACAGGGCTGCGAGCAGCAACCCGGACTCGGTTTCCCAGGAGTCCCGGGTTGCATAGGCCGATTCCAGCTGGCCCGCTCTCCCTGACCGCCCCGCCCAGCTCCACCCCGCCCATCTCCATCAGTATATTTTCAGTTGGGTATTTAGTAGCGCGGGAGCGCGCGGGAGGGCGCCGGGAGAAGCCCGGGACAAGGGCGGGACCGTCTGTGGCCGTCCGGGGCCGAAGGAGGCCGGGCCGGGCCCATTCCCTTTATCCCAGTTTCAAACACATACAGAGTAATGCCCTCGCCATCACCATGTGAAACCCCATCAAGGGAGGGAGCTCTCGGTATAGGGACTTTGGATAACTATTTCAAATCTGCCAAGGGAGAGGGGGGCAAAGAAATCTCACTAGAAATACGTAGGGCGGAGCGTAGACGCTCCATAGAATCTATGAAAAACAGATCTCTGACTGAGATCAACCCCTACCCTATCTCTCAAGAGGAAGGTATGCTTCTCATCAGCCCAAACCCCCGACCCTTGAGGATTTTCCCCTCTTACTTAGGGAAAACCCCTGTACCTCAGGGACAGAGCCAGGAAAGCATCCAGACCCAGCGCCTTCAATACAATCTGTTAACCTGGTAACCCAAACTCCCCCTATGCAATTGGCTAAAAAGACTAAGTCAAAATCTAATGTCGTGGTTGAGGTACATAGGCCTCCGCCTAGCAAACGTAGTAGGAAATCAACAGGGGGATGGGGGAAACCTAAACTATCTCATCTTGATTTTGGCAAAAAACATACGAATCCACTCTTACCGGGGAAGGCTGTTGAGATCGCCCCCACTATTCCTCCTCCAAAGGACCAAAGTCCCAATATAGCTGCTACCAATAAGGATCTAGAGGCCAATACATCGATTAAAATCCCTCTACCTACATCTATAGGGAGCATCGAAATTCTATTCCGCTCTCTCTTGCAGCCCATTAGCGATAGTTTGAAAAAAGTGGAGATTAGGCTCACCTTATTAGAAACATCTCTTACTACCCTGAATACCATAGTTAGTAAGCAAACTAAGCTTGTGGGAATCCATCCTTTTGCAGGGGTCCCTTTGGAAGCAGGAGTTCCAACAATTGCCAACAAAGCCCCAGCCCAGAGTGTGCCATCTGCCCCCCCCCCTCAGCCACTTATGGCTATTCCATCCCAGGCACAGTACAATAGTCAAACTAATGGTCTACCACAATTAGTAGACTACCCCCCTCAACGATCCCAGGTAGAGTCTAGGGAAAGCTGCCAGGATAATGGTAAAGCCACTCCACATTCTCCGGTCTGGCCAGCCCCAAGAGCACGGAGGCCAGACCTTCCGCCAGAAGCCAATAGCCTAACAGTAGTCTTAGCTGGTGCCCCCCATCTAAGATCAGGGGAAAATGAAGATTATCCATCCCTCAAGAAAAAGGTGATTAAATGGCTCAATTGGAACCGACCCTTACCATCTCATTTTAACAACGAGATTATTATGGTTAGAAGGGTCCCGTGGCTAGGGAAGACCAGAAAAACCATAATAGGGGACTGTATTCTGGTAACTTTTAAAGATCCGGGCACCGTGCTGCACATCTGTGAAGGAGTAAATAGATCACTGGACTCCACCATCCAGACCCTTCCAGTATCCTTCTTCTTCCCCCCCTTGCGCATGCACAAGGTCCCATTACACGATGAATGGACAAGGGTGGATCGCAGACGCAGGCCTAAGGACCATATACAACGCCCTCATTTCCAACCGCCGGACACACCTTATTTCCATTTTAATCGTTTTAATTGCTTGAGTGGTCTGGACGGGGTCGATTGACTTGCTGTACATAAGCCAGCAACCCGGGATAATGGCTCCTGCGGACTTTCTGAATCTTCCAGCGTGGTTACTGGTTTAATCTCTGGCTTATCGGATGATCTAGTGGCTCCGGATAATGGCATTTGTGGACCTTTCTATCTACCTGTTGTCAATGCAGACACAGCTGAGGGAAGTGACCGGGACCTTTTGCTTGTGGATAACGGCTTGCCTAGTCTCTCCGAGCCATTTGCCCCTATTGCTGCCCCTGCCCCAGGCCTCCCGATGGAAGTGGTTGGTCTGGCAAACGAAGCCCCTGAACATTTGAAGCTGATATGCTGGAACATTGCGGGTCTGGCCAACAAACTGGGCGAGCCAGATTGGGTAAACTACATTGAGACAGGTGATGTTTGCATGTTCCAGGAAACCTGGGCCAGGGGGGACTACGGGCACCAAGGTTATACATCCTTCTCCATACCAGCAAGGTGGGAAGGTAAAGGTCGCCCGTCAGGGGGGCTCACGACATGGGTCGCTTCCCATTTGGGCTGTGTGGCCACAAGGTGGCCGTTTAATTCCGAAGATATCCTTGTGGTCTCATTACTTTGGCCAAACAAAGCTAAACTTGTGTTGGTCAACATTTACTCCAGGCCGATGGGAATGGCAAAGGAATCACCAACCATTGATGAACTTTCGAACTTTTTATCTGAACTACCGAATGATTCATACTATGTGGTGGGTGGGGACTTTAACTCTCACTTTGAGCCATTACCCGGCCTTTTGGAAGGGCTTTCATTGGAAGAAGATGCTAGGTGGGCAGTTCCTGCGGTGGAAGCACCGCCCGCAAAAGCTTGGACCCCACTAGCATTACAAATTACTGCTCTTACCCTAAGGTTCGGAATCAGAGCCTGTAATGGGCGAATGAAATCCGATATACCGAGCAAAACCACTTACAATAGAAGGGGGAGAGAGTCTCGTTTGGACTATGTTTTGGCCCAATTGGTGAGGTGGACTACAATTCGGGATTTTAGAGTGATGGAAAGGATCGAGAGCGATCACAACGCCCTTGAGCTTGACCTGGTTCATCCAGGCCCTCAAGCTCTAGTGCCTACAGTGGAATAAACCCGCGCTTCTCCTGGATAACAGCAGGAGAAGAATCAGGTGGGAGCACCTGGTCCCATCTAAGGACAAACTCCCCTTGCTCTATGCTGAGATTATTCCTATTTTAGAAACCATGGGGAGCTTTGACATCGAGGTAAACAACATAGGCTCCCAGACTAAACTGTATAAAGCCCATGAGGACCTTACAAAAATTGCGGCACTCCATTTTTCCAGCAGCCCACGGAAGCCAAGGGAGATGCCCCAAGGCAAAGTATTGTGGTATAATCAAGCATGTAGACGGGCTAAATCAAAACTTCTTGGTGTAATTAAGGAGGGGACAGGTGGGGAACGTCTCATACAAAGCAGGCGAGCCTATAAAAAACTTCTTGTACAGGCCAAAGTAGAATGGGAGGAAAACCAGTGGGAGGAACTCACAAAGGCTTTAGCCCTCCAAAATCAACGTTTGTTTTGGAGGATAGTGAATGGGGGGTCAGGAAATCTACATTCGGCACTAGAGCCTAATATAGCACCTGGGGTCTGGCAGGCTCATTTTCAATCCCTATATAGCTCTGAGCCGGGAGAACTTCCTGCTGCTACTGAGGTGGACACGCTGGGCTACCATGGGGAGCCGATAACGCTGGGCGAGGTCACTGCTGCTATCTCTGGCCTAGCTTCCGGGAAGGCGCCGGGACTGGACTGTCTACCGGGGGACCTGTTTAAACAGGAGCCCACTATCTGGGCGCCCTACCTCGCCGCCCTTTTTAACAGTGTTCTTGGTGGGATGGAAATCCCTAGTACTTGGCTGGGGGCAGAGGTGGTCCCCATTTTCAAAAAGGGCTCCCCTCTCCTCCCAGCCAACTACAGACCGATTAGTCTAATAGACGTACCGCAGAAGCTGTTCGGTAGGGTTCTGCTGAACAGGCTTCAGGATTGGATGGAGGAGGTGGGAGCCCTCAGTCCGTATCAGGCGGGGTTTAGGAAGGGGGTATCCACAGTGGACCAGGTTTTTAGATTAAATCTAATCTATTGGAAGACAGCAAAGTTCGACGGCGGCAGTTTGTACACAATTTTTGTGGACTTACGGGCCGCCTTCGACCTGGTCCCCAGGGGGAAACTCTGGAGCGTCTTGGCATAGATGGACGTCCCCGCAGACATCCTGTCAATCCTACAGAGGCTGCATTACAGTAACTATGCGCGTGTGAGGTGTGGGAGGTCGGGGGAACTGACCGATAGATTCCCCGTTGGCCGAGGGGTAAGACAGGGCTGTGTGCTGGCGCCGACCCTGTTTTGCCTTTTTGTCAACGGGGTAGTCGCCCATCTCAATGCCACCGATTACACGGACGCCCCCAAATTAAATGGCAGCAGGGTGCTC
Source organism: Lissotriton helveticus (assembly GCF_964261635.1). Classification (NCBI taxonomy): domain Eukaryota; kingdom Metazoa; phylum Chordata; class Amphibia; order Caudata; family Salamandridae; genus Lissotriton; species Lissotriton helveticus. Next base: position 120,151,499 of record NC_136067.1, read on the forward strand.
GCAATCATGTTTGCGGACGATACCCTGTTGCTATCTAAAACCCCTATGGGCATTCAAAGGATACTCGACTCCTTCATGGCCTTCTGCCATGACAGAGGGCTAGAAATAAATGCCGCAAAAACCAAATTCATGGTTTTGAACCCGAACGCGAAACTGCGACCGAACCCATTACTGGGGGCAGTGCGGCTTGAGCGAGTAGCCACCTTCGAATACCTAGGTGTGACCCTTAATGAAACTATGACCTGGGGATCCCATCAGAGTAGGGCAAACCTCAAACTTATACAAATCACTGGGGGTATTGCCCGGATAATGACTGGCTCGACGTACCGCCCATTGGGGGCTCTAATCCAGATTTACAAGGCCCAGGCTAGAGGAGCGATTATGTATGGGGCTGAACTCTGGGGTCATAGGTCCTGCCGCAGCCTGTCAGTAACAGAAAATAGGTTCATAAGACAGGCAGCCGCACTCCCCCCGAGTACCCCGCTTCTTCCCTTGAGGCTTGTCTTAGGGTTACGACCATTAGCTGACGAGATAAGTCTGAGACCCATAGCCTTTTGGCGCAGGCTATGGAGTAGTGATGATCTCGCAGACTATAGGGCGGAACTGGCCGAACTACTGAACCACCCCAAGGCGCTTAGTATTCCCTGGGTTAAAAATATCCAAACTATTTGTATGGAATTGGGCCTCCCTGATCTATGGACTGAGCCGGCGACGGCAGCACCTAACATCTCCAAGAGGTCCCTGTCGAATTTGTACCACGAACGCAAATTGGCATTGGCCAAAGCTACCCAGCCAGACGGGTCTCTATCATCCGTGTTCATGCAGAGCAAGGATCTCTATAGGTTTGAGAAGGCACTGGATCCTATTTATCCTATACTTGCCAGAAAGCTATTCCTCCAGTGGAGGTACGGCACATTGCCCTTTAGGTCCTTTACAAACTTGTGGTTATCGGCGTCCCACACAAAGTATTGTCCTGTATGTGTGGACAAGGAAGAAAATGATCTGCATGTGGTCTTCTTCTGCCCAGCCTACAAGGCAGCAAGAAAGTATTGTCTCCTTCCGCTGATAAGGAATATGGGTGGCAGGGAATATGCACCAATGTACAGGATTTTAAAATCAGATGTCACTGGCCCAACAGTTTTTGCGCTCTCAAAGTTTTTTATTAATGTCTGGTACATGCGTAATCGCATTTTAAAAATGTTGGGTAGTGTTTAGAAATGTTATCTTTGCCAAAGGCGTTTAACCCTGTACAGGAGCCTTTTATATATGTATCAAATGTTTTATCTGTTTTGATGAAGTTACATGTGTTTTCTTTTTGTATTGTGCATCTTTTATGACCAAATGGTCGAAATAAAGATTGGAAAGTAAAGTAAATAGTGCCGCTAACAGCAATGCACTCGTAATACGGTAGACACGGCATTTACCACTGATGTTCTGCATCCACCTGATTTTAAATAAGACCCTCAGTCCTATCAAAGAGGAAATGAGCAGCACACTGGCTCCACACTCTGTAAACCATCATAGTCCAGGTCCTCTGTCCAAATGACGCTCAGTGAGGTACACACATGCTCTAAGTTTTCTCAACAATCAATGTTGAGTACCTTATGTAAATTCAAAAGTGCAGCAGTCAAGCTGCATCTTTTTTTTCTTGTGAGTGAGGAATCCGGCAATACCTCAGCTGGAGCTCCTGCTTCAATGCAGACATTGAGGTACACTTTCAGGGATGCAGCTCTAGTGGGAATCTCTATGGATTTTATCTTCACCGGCTGTAGGAGAGTAGGATCTGCTTCTTATAGTTACCTCCATTTTTTGCTGATGTTTCACTGTTTTCGACTTAGACTGTCTGGGATCCTGCTATCCAGGACCCCAGCCTCGCTGCTTTCTCCTCTACACACAATCCTGCATGTACTTTAGGTACATTCCAGATTGGATTCTGGGGTACCCTTATCAGTCCCTAGTATATGGTATACTCTGTGCCCAGGGCATAGGTACCCCTGAGGCTTACCAGGGGCTGCAGCATGTATTGTGCCACCCCTGAGAGACCACTCAAACTGACACCACAGGTCTGCTACAGCAGCCTGTGTAAGGTAGTGCATGCACCCCTTACTTAGATTTAGGTTCACTATATCTATCCTACATCACTGCACATATAAACCTATGGCAGGCCTTATCAATCCTGCAAGCAGGGTGCTGGGTTTTATGTGAGAGGGTGCTCCTGCATGAGCAGAGCCCCTCTACAGCCTTTGGAACCTCCATTCCGGGGTTGTTTGTGATTCAGCCAACCATATACTCTTAAGTTCATTATAACCTCGCGGTAAATGATAACTTTAAAACGGCTGCATGGAAACATGTAGTGTTTGGTGTCAAACACCTTGCAATCATACCTTCACACCAGTAACTGGTGTGGGAGGTATGATTCCACCCTCCTAGAGGGAGACATAAGACAACACCGGTACACCCGGTACCAGCTTTCTCGACCCTGGCGTCACAAGATGGATGGTCTGCCCTCCTGCTGCTGGACGGAACTCTGGCAGGGGAAGGGTTGACAATAGATTTCCTGTCACAGGGAGGTGTGACCACATCCTAGACAGGCTTAAGTGTATTGGGGCTTGGTGGGTGCACTCTGAGAGTGCTTTGATGTCTGCACTGGGATCACATTTGGTGTCCCTGTGCATAGTCCAGCTCAAACCGGTTGCAGGAGCCATTTGCTCCTGCTCTGGTGTGAAACTGGACAAAGGACAAAGTCACCCCTCTGTCCTGACCCTCCCATCGGTGGGTCCCCAGAGTTTGTCCCAACCCTTCCTTGGGTATAAAGTAGGAACCCCTGACTACAGGACTTTAGATTTTACCTGGGCCAAACTCTGCTACAGAAACCAAGTATACTTCAACAATCTACGCTTTGATGGACAACTGAAGAATCTCCCTTTGAGTAAAGAAGTTACTCCTCTGCAAGGCAGGCACCCTAAACGCATCTGACCTGTTTGCATCTCCCAAGCTCCTGAAGACTCTGAAGATTTCTGCAACATAGGAGTTGGGTTCCCAAGTGTCCCAGTGTCGACTAGTGAGCTCAGCAAACCTGAGACCCGCAGCCCTTGTGGGGACCGTCCAACCCATATCCCTGTGCACCGTGTCCATTTGCAGCAGCATATGCTTTTCGGTGATCCCTGAGGCTGTGCTTTGGGCTATTTGTAGTCCTGACCCCGAGCAGTGACTGCACCGAAGATTTCCGGCCTACACTCCAAGAGTGTTCCGTGGGCTGGTACTTTGTGATTCAGCTCGAGGTCCCTTAGCAATCCCTGGTCCATTGGCCTGTGGGTCCCTGTGAAGGCAACTTTAACTTTCAGTGGGCTTTCATGATTGCTCCAGACGTGCCCTGACTCTCCATCGCTTGTGGACTCCCCAGGACCTTGCTGGTCCTCACCGAAGCATCTTTTCTCTGACCGTGTGGGTTGCAGTTGCCAAGGCTTAGCACTCAACATCCTTTGTGGGACAGCTCACCTCCAGACTGTGGTCATCGTCGACATCTCCTGGTCCCTGTGGCTGCAGAGTCAAGCTTCACCTCTTATCAGCCGATAAAATCCTAACATCAGTGGGCATTTGTCTACCGTGCCTCTGGTCACTGTGAAGTGACCCAGACTCTGTCCCCTCTGCTTTCAGGTTCTTCTCAGCTCCGATCCAGGCTTGGATCACACTGGACACTTTTCCTCTTCCCAGCAGCAGCACTTCTTCCCATCACGCAATTGAAATCAACAAGCGTTTCCGACACCACTTGACCCCTATGGAACTGGCTTCTCTGGGATAGGCAACACGGGTACCTCAGAACTCTCAAGGGTGTTGCCTGTAGAACCTTCTATGTTCCAAAGGGTTTGCTTCAAGTCCTCTCCTAAGTGTCCTTAATCGTTAAAATCCAACTGCGAGTTTCCCATGGAGTTGTACGGAGCTCGCGTCTTTGTTTGTTCTCACACTGCACACGTCCTCCGTGGCTCCCCTGTGTCACTACCTTGGGTGGTTCCTTGGGGTCCCAGCGATTCTATGTGCTCTAGGCACTGTGTCTAGTCAAGTCGTGGTTGTTATACCACTTTCTTAGTATATGGTTTGGTCTCCCCCTGAGGCCCACTGTGTATTGTGCTATTAACTGTTGTTCTAGTGAGTTAATATTGTGTACTTTGTGCTCTAATCTCATAAAGAGATTAGTAGAGAGTGTTTAGTAATAAATACATATTTTTATAATAACACTTGTGTGGTTCTCCTTTCATTTGGTCATTCAAGAGGTTATAATCTGGGAAACCAAGCTGCTTTACATTCCTTCGAGACTTAGCCTGGAGGCTGCTCTCCACAGCAACCACTAGGATAGCTTTCAATAAAGATTGTCTTTAACCTAATCATCAATAAGGGTCATTTGGACTGGTGTAAGGGGCCCACTATAATTAGTGGACAGCATATACCAGGTCAACTTCTTACAACGGCCTGGAATCAAACAAAGAACTAGAAGAGGGAGTAGGGATGGGATTGTCCTTAGAGAGCAACATCCATCCCCCATCATCAAAACAATTCTTGAGATGAAGCAAATGTTTGTGAACAGCTATGGTAACTCTATAAAAACAGTTGTACCAGTAACCTTAATTCACATGTTCTAATGTTTGGGGAAGATTACGCCAGTTAATGATGTACTAAGTGTTTGTGAACATCACATTCTTAAAAAAAAACAATATGGAGTTGCTCAGAAAGGACAAACTTCTGAACTTACTTTACAGGAGAAAGCCAGAAGGAAGGTCGTTTGGTGCCTTTACACACACCACACACTGTATGTGGGAGTTACCAGATATTTGTGGTTTGTTGTCAGGACCTGAATGTCATCTCTTAGACTGACAAGTTCCGGCTTGATACCCTTCTGTCCCTCTAGTACACCACTAGCTCTGTTCTTATAATCATTCTGCATTCTCTGCTGTTCATCCTCCTAGGGATGCCCTGGAGGCATTTCTTTGCCTCCTCGGGGGTGCACCATGGCTGGGAGGACACTTTTTTGTGGATCTCTTTCAAAAGCTCTATGCCTGCCACTATTTCCCATCATTACAGCTTTAGTTTTATGTCTGTCATTTCCTCTGGTGAATGTTGGGTGGTGCTTTTAGCCTCTTCCTACTCAAGCATGGCCTTCGACAAAACAGTGCCCTGCACATAGGAGGAGACCAATTTGGCGCCCTGGCTGATGGTAGTGAATTGAATGATGCAGCAGGGGGTCCCTTCTGTGTTCACTGGTCAGTACCTGGGTGAGCAGGGACTGGCCCCTGAACACAACATCCCCAGACCTCCCCCTGCTCACCCATAGCTTAGCAGGTGATGGTTATGTTGATGTGTGCCTGCACGGGTCAGAGGGTGAAGGGAGGACAAGGAAGAGGGCTAAAGAGGTGCCTACCATATGATAATGAACTGGCAAATCAAAACAGAAACAAACAGACAGGGACATCGTCAAGGCTGAAGCAAGATGAGAAGGGTGCTGCTGTTGGAATAACCTTAATGCACACAGCTTCATGTACCCTTCAGAAAATTGGTGCCCTGGCCCATGCTAAACGTAGGCCCTGCGTGGTAGCCACAAGTGCCTGAGGGACGGAGGGTGATGGTGTGAGACCAAATGGTTCCACCTACGCTGCCTCTGAAGCCTCTGAAACACATTTTCTGTGCGTGGCTTGGACACTAATTAGAGCTGGGCTTAGGAACCAAAAACAGCTCTGGCAGAAATGAGCAACCCTCCCTCCATCTCCTCATGCAACATCTCTCTGTTTGCATTCATCCATTCTCTCTGTCCTATTCTCCACTCTCTCTTCTCCCTTTCTTTCTCGCTACCTTCCCCTCTCCCTCTGCATCATTGTACTCACTTGCACTTCATTTCATTTTTAAAGTGTATTTGTTTACACAGCACATGCAATTGTAGGCTACAAGGCCCAAGCATATACAACAATACCTGAGGAGGGTTACCATTTTTTGTTGGATCCTATTACTATCATGTGGCGTTCCCACTGTCTCACTCAGGTGTAGGATTGTTCACCCTGGTAAATCAATGAAATCACCGTGCCCTTGTGGGATATTGTAGGAAGCGAGCTAAGTATATACTATACCAAAATGAGGTATAGTGTGCACAGAGTCCAGGCAGTCCTCAGAGGTATAGCAGATTCTAAATTAGGTCACTACTAACAGCTCTCTTTGTGGTAGTGTGGGCAAGCAATTACGCCTATTCAGAGGGTGTGTTAAGCGTTTATTGTATTCACTCAATCAGGGACTGATTCCCACACTCAGAGACAGAATCCAGACCAATTAGGTATGTGTAAAAAAGGAATACTTATGTTTTGTTTTAGAACCAAACAGGACTTGGGACGGGTAAGTACAATATGGTTTGTAAATGCTTTGAAATCAGTTTAAATTACACAATATTTACTTTTCTTTACTCTTGGATTACTTTTGGATTACTTTGAGTACTAGGGTGGTATGTCTAGATACCACACCTTGGGATCTCTAAATACAAGATAAGGCAGCTTTTTATACTTTGCAATAGAATTCTATTTTCTTCATACAACACAGTTCAACACTTTTTTAGGGCCAAAATCTCTTTACATGGGTTCCTATGGGGAAAAAGTGTTAGCGGGGTCATAGGTAAGTACGTGACTTATGAGGGTGAGTTTTGGCGGTTAGGACCACGGTACCCCAAGGTCAAGAAGGGCACTCAAGTTGCACCACCAGCGGCACTGGGTCAGCCGGGTGCAGAATGCAGGCTCTCAATGTTAGCCAACAGGGCTAAAAGGGCCTTCGGTTAGGGACTGCTGACGAGCAGGCCACTTGGGTGTGGGAGCAAAGCTTCTGGGGTTAAGGTCAGCACTAAAGGAGCCAACAACCCGCACAGGAGCCATACAACCAGTGGTGCTGGTGCATCCGGATGTAAGTCGGACGTCGAAGACCCTGTGTTTACCAATGGAGACCTTCGGTTTCGCAAACATGCTGTAGGCTCGGGCAGGGAGGCTTCCTAAAGGCGACCACTGGCTAGAGAGGTAATTTGGGATTTTTGCGGATGCCTGGACACTCTCGGTTGGGTCACCCAGGATCTTGGGGCATCGGGCACAGGGGTATCTTCTGGCATCGGGGTTTCTTACCAGATTCAGTTGTGGTCGAGTGGGACCCTTCAGGTTGAGGCTGCAGGCGTCTGCTTGAGGGAGGTTGTGGATCACCAAATTCCGGGTCAGGATTGCTGGGGAGACCTCCTTGGAGTGTTGGGTCACTCGAGCTGGGGCCATGGGCGTCGGGTTCAGAGTGGTGCAGAATCCGAATTCTGGAGGTGAGTCTCTGGTTGAGCAAATCCGAGTGCTCACGAGAGGCACATTCTGTAGTCAGGTCACAGGATAGGTCCTCTGGGCTATGGGGGTTGCTGGCAGCTGGACTCATCGGAGTTCTTGCTGTTGGCAGGTCATAGAATGGACATGCCGGTAGGGCGGGTGCCAAGGCAGTTGGTGTCCTCTCCTCCTTCCTTCTTGGCCTATGTAGTCAATAAGGCTTCATAGGGTTAAACTGGGGAGGGGGCTCCTTATAGTCACCCTTTTGTCAAAGGACAGAGCCCGTGTATTTATCAGGGCATGGGGAGCTAAAAAGGTAGAGGCGCAGGTGCTGTCCTTTGACGAAAGTGAGACTATGAGGCGCGCTCCCTTCCCAGATTAACCCTTTGAAGCCTTATTGACTAAATAGGCCAAAATAGACCAATGCAAAAAGGAAAACGTCCAAATTACTGGCCTTTATGATTTGCGTGCAGCCCTTTATTAAAAACGTTTTTAAAAAGACGGATATACACAGCAATAAAGTCTAATTACACTTATAGGAATTAGCGCAAAAATAAGGTCCTGAAGAAAGCCGACCTACCCATTCGGGAAATTCTAACAGCTGAAACATGTCGACCTCAGATTTATAGTGTCACTTCTTCCCTATGACATTGCGCTGTTTATAACCTTGCCAAGGGACCAACCATTAAAAAAAAAAAATCTTCTCCCAATCGCTAAAACCACATAGCAAAGGAACTCCACTTACAAACATGTTGAGCCCGTCCGCCACACTAGGTGAGCCGGATGAGGGTCCGATGATTAAACAAGCCATAGGTGGTACCTATTGGGTGAAGACCCTAAAATATATCCCAATAGCGCACAGGTTTTCACCGATTAACCTGGGTGAATAATCCTACACCAGAGTGAGACAGTGGCAATAAAACATTCTGTCTTGTGGATAGTAATAGGATCCAACAAAATAAGGTAACCCTCCTCAAGTACACGAAAAGGGAAGCTGAGGGTAAAACATTACACATACTTCTCACTCCTCCTAATTATTGTCCTACATGCCCGAAGCATCATGCCTCATGAGACAAGGGGTAACAGTGTAGGCACTACAGCAACATCATTTACATTTGAGAAGTTATCGCTTGGAAAATCTAACCTCAGCACTTTCATGCTGCCATGTGCATGACGTGTATGGCTAATCCTCATAGGAAGTGTCATTTGTTTAGCAGTGCAATCACATACTGCATGATTTATTCTTGAAGTATGTTGGCTACATGCAATATTACTGAGGTGACTTTCATATTCAGTGTGAGATGCTCATAAGTGCATTGAAAAACGGCGTGTTTCTACTTAACATGTTTTGCAGCTGGTACAGTCATGCATGTTCAGAACCTCAATGGTAACTGTCATGGGCACCATGAAGGCCACATGTTGACACAGGATGAACTTGATGCGATTATTTAACTATACATTAGTTTATAACAAGGGACTATTGGGAACCACATGTACTCCAATTTCCATCTGATCGAAATGTATGTAAATTTGCCGGTACTTCGAGGGCATTCCTTGCACAGTAAAGTCAAGCCAGGTGCTGGCAGAAGCCTGGCTGAATTCAGGAGAAAACATCTCTCAGCCAGATATTTTCTACTCAAACCACACTCACTCTGGTGGCTAATTTAGTATAAGGATAATAAATGTGTGTGTGTTTCTTGTCATTCAAAATTTTGAAATAATGCAAGAATACACTGACGTGAAAAAAACTGCCCAGGCTTTGTCTTCACTCTACTGTTGCCTGGTATGTTTGTTAGTCATAATCAATTGATGGCCAGTTCTTGGAGGAATGCCAGCCTCACTGCTAGTTACATACATATGTGCATTAGAAACCTTTTTATTTTACAAAGTAATTTTTAGGAGTCACTAGTGTAATGCTTTGTGTAAAGTCACAGGGGCAGATTTATGATAACTGGCGCATCCCCAGGGATGCGCCAGTTATTTTGCACCGCAGCTCCGCCACCCGTTTTTGCCCCATGGTGCGCCGCATCTGTGCCGTAAAGGTGGCTCATTGCTGGAGTTGCGTCGCAAGCGCGACACACAGCTCCAGCAATGCTCGGGGGTGCCCTATCTGTCCAATGCTGCGTCAAGCCTTACGCCTGCTTCAAGCAGGCGCAGGGTTTTGACGCAGCATTGGCCTGAAAGTGACTGAGTGAAATCTTATAGATTTCACTCAGCCACTTTTGCGAGGCGCACCTGCCCCGGAACGCCCACCCTGCGCCGGAATCCCACATATGGCGCAGGGCTTTACAACGTGACGCATCTGCCTAGATGCGTCACGTTGTAAATGGGTCGTAGGGATGCGCCACGTTTACGCCCGCAGTTGCGTGACGCAAACGTGGCGCATGACCAACATAAATCTGCCCCATAGTCTGTTGTTTGGATTGAAAAAGTACATTTACAAATCCTGCTTTGCATAGTGGCTGCTGTGTTATCACCGTGTACTTCAGTGGTGCCCTCTGGTGGGAAGAGCTAACGCCCACACTGATCCCTATTTATAGAAAAAGTGGTCCTAGACACAATTTGTTAAACCAGACACAATCAATGTAAGTGTTAATTATTCACACTAAGTAAGGGGTCAGATTTAATCTGAACAAACAAAAGGAGATGTATTATTAGCTAATGCTGCTATCAATGCGAAAGAACCCAACAAAACAGTACCAAAACAATTTATACTGCAGTTTTATTTACATATTGATAAAAAATTTGGCAATAAGAGAATTAGAAAAAGGGGGGTGCTCAAGTGATGAGAAGGAAAGGCTGAAAGCACAGGATTTAGAATAGGTTCAGTGCAAAACAAGAATTATATTTACATTGCACAAAAGTAAAGCCTACCCCTACAAAGTATATACACACTATTATACACGGGGACTGGGAAAATGGTACAGGCTTTAGGAAATTAAAAGGGGGGCATAACCGTCGACGTTTCGACCCTGGCGCAATACGGGAAAGTTGCGACCTCTGCTACGGGTCTTCTTCAGGACAGATGGGGGCGGGGAGAGGGGAGCACCACGGCAAAGACTGTGGCGGTGTAACAAGGCCAGATCATTTGGGCGATACACCTCTGACTGATAAATTCAATTTGAAGCCAAGATGGTGATTATGGATAGGAACAATGAGGCGATATCAATCGTGCCTGATATGGTCAAACAGTGACCAATTAGTTGCGGGCGAGGGAAACCAAGCTCCTGTTTGGAAAGGACCTAATATTCCTTGGCGCGTCCCTGTATATGTAATTCCAATTATTTAATCGTTTTTAGGCAGATGTGGCTCGTAGCTGCAGTCTCAGTCCGACAGGTCCCGTTTCCTACATCCGGGAGGAGACCACGTGGATGAAGAAGACCCGTAGCAGAGGTCGCAACTTTCCCGTATTGCGCCAGGGTCGAAACGTCGACGGTTATGCCCCCCTTTTAATTTCCTAAAGCCTGTACCATTTTCCCAGTCCCCGTGTATAATAGTGTGTATATACTTTGTAGGGGTAGGCTTTACTTTTGTGCAATGTAAATATAATTCTTGTTTTGCACTGAACCTATTCTAAATCCTGTGCTTTCAGCCTTTCCTTCTCATCACTTGAGCACCCCCCTTTTTCTAATTCTCTTATTGCCAAATTTTTTATCAATATGTAAATAAAACTGCAGTATAAATTGTTTTGGTACTGTTTTGTTGGGTTCTTTCGCATTGATAGCAGCATTAGCTAATAATACATCTCCTTTTGTTTGTTCAGATTAAATCTGACCCCTTACTTAGTGTGAATAATTAACACTTACATTGATTGTGTCTGGTTTAACAAATTGTGTCTAGGACCACTTTTTCTATAAATATATAACTACCCAGGTCCTGTTGACTTTCTGGGTCTACCCCATTGTTTTTCAATGATCACACTGATCCCTGGCAGTGGGTTTTTGGTACTCCCAGTAACACCTAGTGACATTAGTATATATTTCTTTTTCAAACAGTAGTTTGGAAGGGCATTATTCCTGTCAGTGAGGCTAGCCCAAGTGCATTTTAGTGAAATTCCTTCCACTTTTTTATGCTTTGTGTGGAGCACAAAACTGTTCTTGCTCTGCTATCTTAATGTTTCAGAGCTCCTTGGGTGACTCCTCTCAAGAAAGTCATGGATATTTTTGTCGAAAACATAAAACTTGAGACGACAAAACGTACCCCTATCTTGGTGTTTTGATGGACGATAAATGTTCTTGGAAACAGGCCATAGAGATAAGAAAGTTGCATTTTATGAGGGCCACAACGGCCTTGGTTAATTTTACACAGAGGTTAGGTGGCAGACCTCCGATGGAATTGATTCAAATTTACAAAGGAAAAAAGTATTAGCGTAGCAACCTATGGAGTGGCTTTGTGGGGCAATGGAAAAATTTAAGCCCTACAAAAAGTCAAGAACTGTTTCTTAAAATTTTTACTTGCAGTTCCTCAACTTATAATTGTCACCTAGAGCTTGGCCTTACATATTTAACTGACATAGCTAAGCTCCAACCGATGATCTTGTGGTATCGCATTTGGGGGCATATTATCAAGGGGGTTTATCTCCGCTTTTTTGGCTTTAAAAGCCAAGAAAGCGGAGATAAAATTATCTCCCTATTACCTAGCTGTCGCTAACACCAGTTAGCGACAGCTAGTAGGAGATAGCGACCATCTTGGGCCCCACTTTGCATGTCAGTGATATTTATCACTAATGACATGCAAAGTGGGCGTGCCAAGATGTTAGCGACTGGAAACAGTCGCTAACATCGCTATCTCCTATTACCAACTTTTGGAGATATTCGCGCTAAGCGCGAATATCTCCAAAAGCTAACACCTGCCCTGAGCAGTTCTTAGCCATGTTATCCAATGGGAGGTGAATAACATGGCTAAGAGCATTAGCTCGGTAATGCATGAATATCGCTGACTTTTCAGCGATATTCATGCATTGCGGCCGTTTTTTATCGCATTTGCGATAAACCTTGGTAATACCAAGGTTTATCTGCGGTAAAAATCGCCGCAGCTCAGCGGTAAAATTTGTCTCTAACCAAGCAATAGCGATAATTATCGCTTGGTAATATGCCCCTTGGTCTTCTGATACCGCAGTTCTGAGTAGAGGGCTTTTAGAGGACTGTCTTTCCCTTGAAAATGGGTGCAAAATCAAATGGCTTATGTACATTAAAAAATTCCTACACGACCTAGGGCTGGAAAAATATTACCAATCACCATTAACAATAACTGAAATACCCAGGAAAGAATTTAAGAAACTATGCCTGACCCACTTAGAGCAATTAAGGCTCACTAGCGAGGCAAGTAAATCCTCTGTTCAACACGCACTATTAATACAAACTACCGTGGCCATTCAGCCTTATCTAACATTTGAACAAAAGGCTTACGCAAGATTTCTGCTGACCCGCTTTAGGTGGAATATGTTCCACCATTTAGTCTCTTTCCCAGAGGCGAACACTTGGGCCAAACATCCAACTCTTTGCCCATGTGACGAAACATCTATCCAATCTACCATGCGCACTGTAAATTTTACAAGCAGCCTAGGACTCGCTGGTTGATCCCATTATTAAAACATCTGGGATTAAGAAGATGTCGTCCCGCCTATATTGCTTTGCAAATACTGGAGACCACATTTATGGCGGAAAATATTGCCAGGTTTTTAAGTTTTGTATTAAACACAGGGCAAATGTATGTTAGCATAATGAATTGCTTTGAATATTTCTATCCAGGGAATTCGAAAATACTGAGAATTATGCTCAATGTCCATAATGATATATATTGTTTATAAAGGTCTGTTTTAACGAGTTTAACATGATCTTCTAATGCTGAAAACCGAATAAAGAAGTTTTGATGATGACTCCTCTCATTGGCACAGGTGAACTGTGGCTTTGCCCTACTTTGAACAGGCCAGGGATAGGCTCAGGTTTAATTCAGATCCTGAGGGTTCAGTGGAGACTGGGTTGGGAGTTTTATAGATGTGCGATGTGTTCACGGGTGCTTGTACCACTTGAAAAGATGCCAAGATACAGGTAAGATATAAACCAGGTCTGGTTTATTAATTATCACACTACACAGCAGTGACTTTAACACAGCAACTGCCTATATTAAAGCAGAAAAATTCTACCCACTCTCATTTCCACTGTGAACACAGAACATTCCATTAGAAAACCCGACACATCCTCTCCCATACATACACCATAAAAGAAACCCCACCTAAAACATATTTAACAATGTACAATATTTACAACGTTTTAAAAACAAAAATTCCAAACTACATAACTTTAAATGCCTAAAGATTTTTCCACAAACTTCAAAAAAACATTTATTATATTTATTAGTTTTTTTTTCAAGTGAAGAGCATATCAATTTAGTACATAATCCTGTAACTTAACTGGAAGACTAGAAGTTATGCATTACCTTCTCAGATCAGCATCAGGCTCTATGGCAACCTTCTGCTTAAATTCCACAGGACTATGTACAATTTATCCTTGGTGTAGCACTTCCCTTCACCCAAAATGACAGAATATTTTCTTACGCTAAAAACGTCTTTCGGCCTAGAAAATTGAGAAGATCTCTTCCCTCCCTTAAACAGTACTAGTCTTTGACTCTCATGTAATCTCCTTCCTTAACATCCAGACCTCTGTTCTTAACCATAGTGTACCTTCTTTGAGCTCTTTCCACGTTTCCCTTACACTCTGCACCAGCTCATTGAAATAGATTTATTTTTCATTTATAATCGGTTCATTTTTGATCCAGGGAATCTTTCTTACAACAACACAAAAGGAGAAACCCTATTCTCTGAATTGGATGTATTACAAAGAGCCCTCCTCCTATTACAGTGTTCTACTAAGCCAATGCTTCTGGGATGATACAATGAAATTGTAATATGTTTAATGCCAAAATCAGCCAGAAAAACGTCAAACTCTTGGGAAAATAACTGAGGACCAATATTAGTAACAATCTGGCCCGGAACCCCTTCCCTGAAAAACTATTTTTCCACAACATCCTTAACTACAGAAGTAGTATTGTTATTTAGCAATGCCACATCCAACTACCTAGAAAAAGAATCAACAACTATGAAGCCGTTATTAAGATGGCCACCAACAGGACCAGTAATGTCCATGGCCAATTTTGACCATGCCTTCTCAGGACAGGAACAGCTGTTACCGGACTTGGCAACATGACCTGAGTTTTATCACTTACAAAACAAGCTGCTGCACAAACTGTTCAACATCTTTGTCCATACCTGGCCTCCGAAACAACTCTCTTACCCTTCACTTCATGGCTCACATGCAGATATGCCCCCCATGGGCAAACCCCACTACCTTTGATCTCAAAGAGACAAGGACGACCAAAAGGAAACCATCAACTACAGACAATTCAGACTTAATATTCCAAAAAGTATCCATCAAAGATACACTAACGGGCCCATTAGGATGGCGGGCGGATTGCCCCTGCCAGGCTGGCGGTAGCCACCGCCGGCCTGGCGGGGGCAATCCACCCGCCATCTTCACCTAAATGACCCCCGCCATATCATTGTGGCGGGCGATGCTGAGAGCACCGCCCGGCACAATGCTAAAAATGCAGGTTGCGCCCGCCACAGTTTCGGGCACATCCTAATACCCCCACAGGACCCCCGCCCTTATGGCGGGCGGTGCCAATAACCGATAGGATGGCGGGCGGACTAAGTCCGCCTGCCATCCTAATGACCCCCTGAGTTTGCCTTTTGGGCAACCTTCATTATCATACTTGATTACTTCTGTCAAAGTTACATCATTATTCAGAGCCGCTCGTCATTCTGGCTCTTAATGGCATTGCTAGTGACGCATGACAACTCACCGACCACTATATCTGTTTCTTCAGTAATGCTCACTTCCATGTGAAATCAAAGGCAACCTCAATAAATAATCCACCATAAAAACAATTATTCCAGGAATATATTCAATATCATAACAGAACTTCTGCAGCCTATATTGCCACTTACCTAATCTAGGGTTTGCTTTTCCAGCAACTATGGTGGTGAACATGTCAATCAAAGGCTTATTATCAATTCTCTTCATAAATACTGTGCCCTACAAATGATGATGGAAATGATTGACATCCCACCAGTACTCTAAAGCTTCACGTTCTACAACAGAATATGATGCCTTTGTCTCTTCTAGACTACAACTGACAAATGCCACCCCTTCTTCTCTCCCATTCCTTACTTGCAACAACATGGTTCCCAAACTGTACTGATTAGCATCTGAAATCACAATACTTGGATCCCCAGTATCAAATGATTTGAAAGGATTTGCATTGGCTATACATTTTATGTCTTTAAACACTTGTTCACATGCATCACTCCACACAAACTTTAAAACACTCCACACAAACATCTAATTTTTCGGCAATAATTGGCGCATGGCAAAGGTTTGTTCAGCACATTGTGGTATAAAATGTAAATTAAATTCCATCAGTCCCAGAAATGTTTGTAACTGATCTTTCCCTTGTGGAACAGGAGCCTCAAAAATAACTCTTACCAAACTCTCCTTTGGTTCCATGCCAGCAGCTGATAATCGATGGCCCAAAAAATCAACTGTAGTCCCCCAAATGTGACTGTATCCACCCCAAGGGTAACTCCTTTCTGTATTAGAACATTAAATACATGTGCTAATCTCTTGGCATGGCTAGTTTTGTCATTCTCATACACTAATATATCATCTTGAAATCGAACAATGCTCTCAACATCCTTGAAAAACAATTCCATGAACGGTTGGAACACTGCCAATGCGAAAGCTAATTCAAAGGAAGTCCTTTTAAAAGGGAAAGCTCTATTTGGGGTGACAAATGAGGTTAAATGGCAGACTCCTCTTGCAAAACTATTTGACGATACGCAGAGGCCATATTGAGCATGAAAACAACTTTGCACCCTTAATCAAGGACAGCATTTCTGTTATAGTAGGAAGGCGGTGACGGTCCACCCAAATTCGAAAATGTAGATCCATAAGGTCAACAAACAAATGTCTGACATAATATCGACATCAAGAATATCGAAGTCCTATCTACATTAAGGTAAGTACAAAAATATCGGGAAAAAATATTGATGTAAAAAATATATTTTTTTAATGTTTAAACATAATATAAAATTAAATAAATAAAACATATAATTAAAATAAACATAGTTAAAATATGTTTACATTTATAAGTAATAAATATAATGTAAAACAAATTAAACATATACATTTAAAATATAATATATATATACTTACTTAATATTATTTACAATTAATTACTCTAATAACATAATTTTTTTAAAACATTTTATAAATTATAAATACATACATAAACATACAACAATAATTTAAATAAAAATATCAAAACTATATATAACAAATTATAAAAAATAATTTTAAATCAATTATACACTACATTAACTAAAACAGTAAATATTGGATAGCGTAGGGGTAAAAATTACTGTTCCAACTCCAGAGAGTGCAACAGTAGGGAAAGTGTTGGATAGCGTAGGGATTAAAATTACTATTCCAACTCCAGAGGATGCAACAGTAGGGAAAGTGTTGGATAGCGAAGGGGTTAAAATTACTATTCCAACTCCAGAGGGTGCAACAGTAAGGAAAGTGTTGGATAGCGTAGGGGCTAAAATTACTATTCCAACTCCGGAGGGTGCAATAGTAGGGACAGTGTTGGATAGTGTAGGGGTTAAAATTACTATTCCACCACCAGTAGGTGCAACAGTAGGGAAAGTGTTGGATAGCGTAGGGATTAAAATTACTATTCCAACTCTAGAGGGTGCAACAGTAGGGAAAGTGTTGGATAGCGTAGGGATTAAAATTACTATTCCAACTCCGGAGGGTGCAATAGTAGGGACAGTGTTGGATAGTGTAGGGGTTAAAATTACTATTCCACCTCCAGAAGGTACAACAGTAGGCAAAGTGTTGGATAGCGTAGGGATTAAAATTACTATTCCAACTCCAGAAGGTGCAACAGTAGGGAAAGCGTTGGATAGCCTAAGGGTCAAGAGAACTTACTAATAATCAAAATAATTTTTTTCTGAAAAATAATAATTTAATTATTAAATTACAGCAAATTAATTAACAATACCAATAGATAATTATTTTAAAATTATCACCAATTAATAATTAATTAACAATTAAAATAAATACAATTAAATAATAATTATAAAATATGTTACCAAATAATAATAAAATAAAATAAAAATTTATTTTCAATATCAAAAAACAATAATTATTAAAAAAACATTGAGCAATTTTTTTATTTAACAATACATTATTGATAAATACCAATACATTATAAATAATCAAATTTAATTACCAATTAATAATTAATGAACAATAAATAAATACAAAAAAATATTAATTATTAAACATGTATCACCAATTAATAATTAATTAACAATAATTTAATTATTAATACTCAACACTAAAATAAATAATGACTTATTTACAAATAAATTACTTCCTACCCTATTACCCTATAACCTCACAACACACGTCAATAATAAATTAATACACTTAGGGGCCGATTCCGATTCGGTAAACTAATTCGTACGACGAATGGAATCCGTAGCCCTTTCCGTACGAATCTCACAATTCCATCCGAATCGCTTAGTGCGATTCGTAGGAAAAATATACGACCGAATCGTTGCGAACCATATGAAAAGCAAGGGAAAATCCATACGATACCGTACCCCTATGCACCCTACCCCTACGCACCGTACCCCTACGCACCCTACCCCTATGCACCCTACCCCTATGCACCCTAACCCTATGCACCCTAACCCTATGCACCATACCCCTATGCACTGTACCCCATGCACCGTACCCCTATGCACCGTACCCCTAAGCATCGTACCCCTATGCACTGTACCCCTCTGCACCGTACCCCTGCAATCATGCGGTGTAAGCACCATACCTGGGCGGGTCTGTTTCGTACGCGATTCGAGTCGAAATCTGCTTTTCCGGATGTTTTGAGCTCCCATAGAAAAAGAGTCGTACGGAGTGTTGACGAGACGAATCGTAATTGCTGGGTCAGAAAATGCTGCTTCGATCCGTAGGGACGTCGCTTACTGCGTGTTCCGAATGCGATTTGTACGGGTTTTTAATTCGTATGGTCTTTCGTACAATTCGTACGGAGATCTGCTTTGGGTCCAAATCCACTTCATCGTACGTACAGGTATGTTTAAGGGTACGATTCGTATGGGAAATGTGCTCCGTATGGCTATTTGTAAGAGATTTTACCGAATCGGAATCGGACACTTAATATAATGAGCAATTAATCAATTAATAAAAATTAATAACAATTAATAAAATTTAAGTACAAATTAATAATTATTTAACATAAAATTAATGATCAAGACCGAAAAATAAAAATTAAATAGTGACTTCATTACAATTAAACTACTTCCCACCCTATTCCCCTATAAACCCACATCCCGCTACAGACCTAAAACGCAAAATATATTTAAAAATATTTAATAACTCCTAAAAATATTTAATGAATTTATTATAATTAAATTACTTCCCACCCTATTCCCCTATAAACCCACAACCCATTACGGTACTAAAACACATAATTTACTTAGTAATAATTTTTTAACTTCTAAAAATGTAATACATATATTTTAAAATTAGTACAATAATTAACAAAAATTTTAAAACATACATATAAAATACATAACACTAATATTAATATTGATATTAGTAACATCGATATTTTTTCTTTCGATATTAGTAACTTCGATATTACCATAAACAATATTTCTTACCTTCAGGTCGATAGTCTGGTTGTCGATATTCTTGATTTCAATATTCTTTCCCCCCGATATTTTGAACTCGATATTCTTGTAGGCCGAAAATAAAAAGTCAATATTTAGACTGTTTACCCTACTAACATCCTTAGATTGCCATTGAGTGCGCATGAAGGAAGATTAGTAGACACCTATGGGGGTCACTGATGTCTTGTTTTTATTTATTTTTTCGTACATTTTCCTACACTGTGTATTTTTATTGTGATACACTGAATAATGAATATCGTTTTGTTTTGTGTTATAATTTTTTTATTAACATTCTGAAAAAATGTCATCATAAGTACAATAAGGATAATAGCAAGTTACAATTTGAATGATATAAATAAATATGTTGAATATATGAAAAAGAAGAAGAGACAATTTATATATGATAAATACTATGCGCCAATAAGTAACACTTACAACTAAAAAGATAAGTAATGGAATACATAGTTGAATAAAAAAGTATGGAACATTTTAAATATTTAAATAATGCAAGATATAAGAAATATAAAAGTCCTAAAGAAACAGTCAGAATTTAATTAATCAAAAAGAATAAATATATAGATGAAATATTAACTATAACAATACATATAGATAAATATTAACATGGCAAAACTCCTTAGCCCTTCGAGGAATAATACATTTAAAAGATCAAATACTGTCAAATATATCAAGAAAAGAAGAGTGAGTAAAATAGAGAATAACAGTTGATATAAGAACTAAGAGAACATATCAATATAAGTTATATGAAGAGAGATGAAAAGTGAAATGTCAATAAAATATAATAAGAATGAAAGGATAGAAGGGAATTAGAAAGAAAGAATGATAAGGTAATAGAATATTAAAATAATAAAACAACAAAATTGTAAGATAGCATGATAATGGGAGAGCATGAGAACCAGGGTTGAAAGGAAGAAGAGGGGGAGGAAGAAAGAAGGTATATTGTCAAATGCCAAATTAAGGAATATTAGTATCCACATTTGTAGTATTATAATTAATATCTATGCCACTATTCATATTCAGGAAAGGTGACCAAACACGAAGAAATATGTCAGTTTGATTTTGAAGATTATAAATTATTCTTTCATGTGATGCTGTTTCGAACATAGTTGTCAGCCATTCTTGGAGATGGAGATTTCCAATGTCGTAGAATACATACTTTTGCTGTGGCCATTGCTGTGTGAGAAAGACGACATTGGGGTTTGGTGAGCTGTGGAGATAGCCAAAGACCATGAAGGAGAATAACAGCAGGAGTGAGTGGAAGATGTAAAGGCATAGTAGAAGATAACATTTTCCCACATATGACCAGAAAGGTTGAATCAACTGACATTCACATATAGGGCCCGAATCCGATCTGGGTCGAAAGGGCTCCGAACGATGTTCGGAGCCCTTCCATCCCCATCGGAATGTGCTGGCCGGATTCCTTTCCTACCAAGCCATTCCAATGGGCTTGGTCGGAAAGGAATCCGACTCGGATTTCCGGATGGCTTACGACGGGCTCGGAGAGCCCGTCCGCCGTCCGGAAATTCTTCAGTACTCCCCCAGTCACTTCTTTATGACTGAGGGAGTACGATGGCAGTTTTTCACTGCCCTTTCGTGCCGGTGTTTCTGGCACGAAAAGGCAGTCAGAAACTGTCTCTGGGGGCCCCCAGCAGGGCCCCCATGGGTTCGAGACCACAGAATGGAAGCCTGGGGGCACCTATGGTGGCCCTCTGTTGATCCCTGCACCCGCTGGCCGGCACCTTGGGGTGCCGGCCACGGGGTGCAGGGATAAACTGCACCACTGCTTTTCACAATGCAGGCATGCATTCCGCTCGGAATGCATGCTCCCATTGTGAGGTATACGAGTGTGACCGAACAGGGTTCGGTCGCATCATACTTGCAGGGCAGTGACCACCGACAGCAGGTCAGTCGGTTACGGCTCCTGACCGATGTCGGACGGACCTGAGTCCGTCCGACATCGGAATCGGCCCCATAATGTGCGTTGAGTCACAATTGGTATTATCGCATCTCCAGCCATTGGTTTGGGGAATTAAACCAGCTTTCTTTAATCTTGCAGGAGACCAATACCAATCATGAAGATTTTTAAATAAACAAAATTTAAGTCTAGCTTCACAAGTTCTTTTATCTAGATTCTCCATTATTTCCTCCCATTCACTAGCAGTGTAAGAAATGGAAAGTCGTGACTGCCATTTGAATTGTAATATCCGTGTTAAGGGTTGAGAAAAAAGATGTGTTGTAAAAACTCTGTACAAACCAGATATCACTTCTTCATGTTTGCCCCAAGTATTTAGATGTGATTCTATTTGTGAATTTGAAAGCATCGGAGAAGGTGAATCCAATTGTTTTTTAAAACATTGTTTTAGCTGATCATATTTTAGGGATTGATGTGATGGAAGACCGAATTCCTCTTGTATTTGTGTGAATGTTTTAAAGTCACCATTATACATTTTTTTATTTAATGTTTGAATACCTGCTGTTTTCCATAATGGCCATGATAATACTTTCTTATTAACAGAAAGACTGGAATTATTCCATATGGGTGCCTTTTCATGTATATGTGAGTTCAAAGCTAATAAACGGTGTGTTCATTGCCATGATTTGGACAAAGCTGATAGAGTTGGGTTTGTGGGTTTCTGACGTGTAATTTTAGTGCCATAAAGTGCTGAAATATCAGAATCCAAAGATAAAAGATGACGTTTTAAATGGACCCATTGCGGAACATCAGAGACTCCTGGTAACATATATGATAATTGTGCAATCTGTAATGCTAAGTTATAATGTTCAATGGATGGAAGGCTCATTCCTCCAGAACAATGATGATCCTTTAATTTGGTCATGGCTAAACGAGGTTTTGTTGAACCCCATATAAAGGTTTTTATTTTGGAATCTATAGTCTCAATGTAGATAAGGGAATATGGAGAGGAAGCATGCCTAAGGTATACAGAAAACAAGGAAGTGTAACCATTTTAACAGCTTGACCTCTAACCCACATGCAAAGATTTAAAATGTTCCACTTATCATAGTCACGTTGCATTTGAATAATCAGTGGATTCAGGTTATCTGTAATCATAACTTCCACACCTTTATTTACTAAGATACCTAAGTATTTAAGACGTGAGGGTTGCCAATGAAAGGGGAAGTTATGTATAGCCGCTTTAGTGGTTCCATCAGAGATAGGTAAGGCTTCACTTGTCTCCCAATTGATTTTATAACCTGAAAATGAAGAAAAAGTGTCTATGATTTGAAGTAAAGATGGCAATGAATTAGAAAGGTTTGTTAAAGTGAGTAATATGTCATCTGCATATAAATAAAGTTTTGATTCACCTGCAGGGAGATGTATGCTTCTGATTGACGAATAGTGGCAGCTATAGGCTACATTGCTAAAAGAAAAAGAAGTGTGGATAGAGGACATCCCTGACACGTTCCTCGTCGGAAATGATTCTGATATGAAGCCTCCACAATTTACTTGTGCGGAAGGATTATCATATAATAGTCGTACGTTTGAATAAACTGGCTTCCAAGTCCTAAATGTTCAAGCAGGTTGAAGAGATAGTCCCACTCTATACGGTCAAAGGCCTTTTCAGCATCTAGTGATAAGTCTAATGCGCCTTGTGGAAGTTTTTTAGCAAACCATAGGGTATGCACCAGTGTACGTAAATGATTCCTAGAGGAATTTCCTGGAACAAACCCTACTTGAGTTGAATGAATTTAGGAAGGTAATACCTTTTTAAGACGAGAAACCAGAATACTAGTAAATATTTTGGTATAGCAATTTAAGAGTGAAATGGGACGATAACTGGTACAAAGTAAAGGGTCCTTTCCAGGTTTAGGGATTATTGCTTTGTTAGAAAGAGGACTTAAGGAGTTATCTTGTTAGCTTTCTGAAAAGCAGCATGTAGGGAATCACTTATGTTATGTCCAGCCCAGCAATAGAATTCAGCTGGGAAGCCATCTTCTCCAGGAGCTTTATGATATAGTAATTTAGATATTGCTTGCGCAATTTCATCCCTGCTAATTTCTCTTTCAAGAAGAACTCTTACGTCATCGGAAAGATATGGAAGGTCCACCTTTGAAAGAAAGTCATTTAGTCTATCTGTATTTACTTGCGTGTCTGGTGGTGTGTAGAGGGATGTGTAAAAGGAAGCAAATTCATTCACTATGTCCTGCTGTCTAGTGAGAATAGTACCTTGAGATGATTTGATAGCTGGGATGGCCATGGCTGCTTCTCTTTGTCTTAGTTGTGCCGCTAATAATCTACCTGCCTTTTCAACTTGTCATGTTTTATTTTTTGAAGGGCAAATTCCGCCTTAGATGTGAAGAGCCCATTTAGTGCCATTCGAGCTTGCTCTAAAGATTTACGGTTTTGCAGTGTTGGTGCTATGGTATATTGATGTGTATACGTCTGAATGTTTTGCTCTAGTTCTTTTTGACGTGCAGCATTTTGTTTGTTGGCTAATGCCACCTCGCGCATCAATTGACCTCTGATAGTAGCTTTAGCCACAGCCCATATCACTTTACCTGAAGACACCAAACCCTGATTTATGGAAATATAGGGCTAGATGTAGGTAAATAGGTTTTACCGATTCTGAAATACCGAATTTTACCGATTCGGTATTTTAGAATCGGTAAATCCTTTGTAGGTAATTATTCGGTAAAAATTACCGAATCGTTAAGATTCGGTAATTACCGAATCGGTATTTACCGATTCGGTAACTGACATTCATTCCTATGGGCTGCACCCCTGAATAGTGCTTGTGTGCACATGTGGCACACATACATGCCCTAAGGTCATGTATGTCTGTCACATTGCACAGGTGTAAATGCACATATTTGTATTTACATAGGAATTTGTTATTTACCACCAACTAATAGTTGGTGGTAAATAACGAATCCTTAAAGCCCAAAAGCACTGTTTACAGTGCTTCCTACATCTCATTTACCGATTCGGTAAATACGAATCGGTAAATGATGATTCGGTAAATACCGAATCAGTAAATGATGATTCGGTAAATACCGAATCGGTAAATACCGATTCGTTATTTACCGAATCTGTAAATAAGCCTCCTACATAGGAAAAGTCTATTACCGGTCGGTAACGGCCGAATTTGGCCGTTACCGACCGGTAATAGCCTACCTACATCTAGCCCTAAGTCTTGAAAAAATTTTTGTAATTGATATTTACCCTCTGGAGACTTGTGTTGTTGTATGTTCATGCGCCAGGGTTTACGCCCTGGTCTGAATATGCCAACTTCTCTGGCTAAGAAGACCCGGGAATGATCAGATTATGCTGCTTCCAAAATACAAGATTCTTGGATGGACTGAATTAATCTTTGAGATACTAAAAAATAATCCAAACGAGATAGGGTACCATGCGTTGGAGAAGAAAATGTGTACTCAGTATCTGATGGATGAGAAAGGTGCCAATGATCAATTAATCCATTATCAGCTAATATGTCATCCATTAATGCCCTATCAGCATTATTATTTTTATCTAGGGGTCCTGTTCTATCTAAAATTTGTTCCCTCACAATGTTCTAGTCGCCACCTATGAGATACTGTGATGCACCCATCTCAATTAACAAACAATTTAGATGAAGAAAAAATAGATTTTTTTGTTCCAATCGGAGCATAAACACAGACAACACAAATGTATGTATCTCCAATACGCAGCTTGGCAAACACATAACAACCTTCAGGATGAGTCCATGTTTTTGATATTGTGACTTGTAGAGATTTGCGGATTAGAATTGCGCCTCCACATTTACAGGTGGGGCCTGCGGTTGTATAGTCATCCCTTTGTATACTGCTGTGAATTACTTTGCCTACCCAGTCTCTACAAAGTTTCTCTGCCTCCAATGTGTCCAAATGTGTCTCTTGAAGTAATGCCACATCTGTCCTTTTGGATTGAAGATATGACAGTACTTTCTTCCTTTCGATGTAATGAGTAATCCCGTGCACATTCCATGTAATCACAGAAAGAGGGCGTGTATTGGACATGCTGAACATGTTTGTGAAATGTCAATGAGTTTAAGTAAGTTTTAAAAATAAATTTACTAAATTTGTAACAAGCAGAAGGATGGTCTGAATCAATAGAATAGGAGGGAGGGGCGAGGATAGGAAATAGGAAGGTAAACCCCTGGTTTTAGCAGAAATATAGATAATCAATTACACAAAGAAAATATAAGTTGTGAGAATAGGAAATGTGTATATACAGTAGAATTAAACAAGCAGAAGGATGGTCTGAATCAATAGATTAGGAGGGAGGGGCGAGGATAGGAAATAGGAAGGTAAACCCCTGGTTTTAGAAGAAATAAAACCAATCAATCAATTACACAAAGAAAATATAAGTTGTGAGAATAGGAAATGTGTAGATACAGTAGAATTAAGGAAAATGAGGTGAATATAGTTTATATATTGGTAGATAATAATATAACTGTCAAAAATACTAAACTGTGAAACGCGGGTCTGTTTCTCCTGGAGCACCACCGCAGAGAGGAGCCCCGACGAAAGGATAGCAAACACTGCCAATTCCAAAGAGTTACTCCTATCATAAAACATCATAAATAGCAATAATATATTAAATCTATGTGAAAGCGCATGATATACTTATATATATAAGATCGAATGAGTAGTTCATTTAAGTATAGTAAATTTACCCTCTCGGAAATTCAATAAATATAGTATATATAGATATGAGAACATTCATTTTTATATATAAATGCAGAATTAATTGATATAATATAATAAATATATCATATAAAACAAATAAAGGAGTAAAAGCTGAAGCGAATACTATTAAATATTATAGTACGATAAAGTGGAACATCCTAATAAAACAGTAACACCCAATACATAATATTGTAATATATGGTGAATAGATAACATTCTATTACGCAAAACTTGAATATAATTTCCATTTATATCGTATAAATTGACACTATCTAATCAACTTAACTTTTACGATAGATATAAATATAAATAATGCAGTGTTTATCTTATTTTAAATTCAACAGTATGAATGCTTATTAAATTACAAACGTTTGTCATATTACAATTGTCAGTCTTCTTCTGAGGCAGGCTTAAGAGGGGAACAAGATTTATCTCTTATGTTGATCTTGTGCAAAAACAGAAGCGACGTGCAATGCTGAAGATTTATCATCTTGGGCATGAGTAGGTCTTTCTAGATCTCTTCCTCTTTGGCGAGAGTTGCTAACATCACGTCTTCTATTTTCAAATGATTGTGTGGAACTCAAGCTTGCACGGTTATGATCAATTGAGTATCTTGTGTTTTCATCTGATCTAGGAATTGCAGCAAATCTGCTGGATCATAAAAGTCTCTAGAGTGCCCATTTTTCGTAATACGAAAATGGGCAGTTTGAATGGACCGTATTTAATGTCTAGCTGCCTCAAGTGAGGTCTAATAGCAAGGAATGCGTTGCATCTTTCGTTGGTCTCTTTAGAGAAATCCGCAGCCATTTGGTTGACTTGACCCTTATATGAAAATGAGCCAACCGAACGCACTGTGGTTAGTAGAAGTCTAGTTTGCTCATGTCTTAAAAAACAAGCGATAAGAGGTCTTAGTCAAGCAGTATTATCTTTCCATGGAGAACCTAGGTGGTGGGCTCTTTGTATTTCTAATGGAGGATCAAAGGTAATGCCAGTTATCTTCGGAAGAAAGTCACAAAGAAATAGCCTAGCATTTTGATTTTCAATATTTTCCGGAAATCTAAAAAAACAAATATTATCTCTCCTACTACGGTCTGCCAAATCAACTGCCTTACTGCGAAGGAATAATAGCTCTTGGTCTTTATTTTGCACGGTTGTCAGTCTCGAATCTAGAGCATCAATTTGTGTGTGAAAACCTGCCAATTCTACACCAATGGCTTTGGTTTTAGCTGTTAGGGATGAAATGAAATGAAAATATATTTTGTAGAGCGCATATAGCTGCCCTGAGGCGTGCAAGCGCTGAGACTAGAACAGAAGTGCAATTAGATGTAGAGTGATGTACCAGAGAAGCTTCTAGTTATTGAACAAAAATATTTTTAGTTGCTTGCGAAAAGAGGTGAGTTCTGGATTAGACCTTAAGTATTGGGGGAGAGCATTCCACATTTTGGCCACGTTATAGGAGAAAGAGCGGCCTCCCATTCTAGTTCTCTTTATTTTAGGCACCGTGGCCAGGGTGGCATAAGTTGAGCGCAACTGTCTGACAGGGTGATACGGGGTGATGAGGGATAGGTTGATTGTTGGACCGGTAGCCCAGAATGCCTGATGAGCAAAGGGACTTGAAAGTGATTCTCTCCCTAACGGGGAGCCAATGTAGGCTTTTTAGCCCAGACCTAACAGATGTCCTGCGGGGGATTTGCAATAGTGTCCGGGCAGCACAGTTTTGGATTGTCTGTAATTTGCGCTGGGTAAAGTCAGGTGCTCCCAAATACAGGGCGTTCCCGAAGTCCAACCGTGATTGGATCAGGCCCTGTATCACGGTCTGTTTTGCTTGAAAAGGTAGCAGAGGAAGGATCTTTCTAATGATTCTGAGGATGCCAAAGCAAATGGCAGATAATCTGGTTGCCTGATAGTCAAATGACAAAGACCTATCTAACCAGATACCAAGGCTCTTAATGGTGTCCTTTGGTGCCGGTGGTGGGCCCAGACAGGATGGCCAAATCGAATCGATGGAAGCTGGAGCGAGTTGACCCATTAACATGAGCTCCGTCTTGTCTCCATTGAGTTTGAGACAAGACTTGGTCATCCAGCTTTTGACCCTCGCCAGACAGCCCGCCAGATCCACCCCGGCTGAGGAACCACACTCTTGAGCCAGAGAGACCACCAGCTGAGTATCATCCGCGTAGGTAATGATCTTAATCCCATATGGGCGGACGATCTCAGCCAGCGGTCTCATATAGACGTTAAATACCGTCGGGCTCAACGAAGAACCTTGGGGGACTCCACAGCCCAGAGGTTTACTGGAGGAGATGGCATTGTGTTCGTAAACCCGGAAGGCTCTGTTATTCAGATAAGATTTGAACCAATCCGGAGCTCTGCCAGACAATCCAATGTCCACGAGACGCCGCAGAAGAATACCGTGATTAACGGTATCAAATGCAGCGCTCAGATCGAGGAGGATGACTGCCACCGATCCTCCTCGATCTAAGATTTTTCTGGATTCCTCTGTGACTGCCAACAGAGCAGTCTCCGTCCCATGTTTGGGTCGGAAACCCGTCTGGGAGGGGTCTAGCAACTGATTATTCTCAAGAAAGGATGTCAATAGGCCATTTATATACTTCTCTAAGATTTTACCAGCCCAGGGGAGCAGGGAAATCGGGCGGAAATTGTTAAAATTCTTAGTGTCAAGTTGTTTTTTTTAGCAAGAGCCCGCACCATGGCCTGTTTCCATGCCAGTGGGACTATGCTTGTGGAAATTGAAGTGTTGAGTACTTTTAGCAGAGTGGGGAGAATGGTATGGGTAACAGTGACCAAGACACGGGGAGGGGCAGGATCACTGGGTGAACCCGATTTCTCCTGCGACATCAAGGAGGTAAGTATTTCCGCGCTCAGCAAGGGAAAATCATCTAGTGAAGATGAACGGTTGTGCTTAACTTCCTGTAAAGGAAGGAGCGGTAGGTCCTCCGGAGTGAGCAGGTCTGTGGATGGAAAGGATGAATATATGAGATATATTTTTTGGAAGAAAAATTCCGCCAGATCCTCACACCAAAGCTGAGGATCATGATCAGTTAATGGCGGTGGTGGAAGCTTTGTGAGGCTTTTCACGATCTGATAGATCTCTTTGGAGTTGGAACCGGCTTCGGCGATTTTATGTGTATAATATATAGACTGGGCAGTCTTTATATCATTTTTATAGGCCCTGATAGCCTCTCTGTAAATGGTTTTGTCCAACTCAACATACCCCAGACGCCATTTCCTCTCAAGTCTTTTGCATCTGCACTTTTTCTCCCGGAGCTCAGCCGAGTACCAGGGGGCAGAAATCCTAGATCGTTTTAAAACAGTTTTCTTGATGGGAAGAATGACATTACGGAACTCTTTATCCATTTGTTGAATGTGTCATTAGCTAACGACAGATCCAGATCGATTGATGGTATTGAGGTTTCTAACTCATCTGTCCAGGGAAGTGCTATTGGGGAGAATGCCTTCAGATTAGAGCAGTTGCTGAACACCGGATCTAACAGGTGTCCTTTAGTATGTGTAGGAGATAAGACAAGACGGGTCAACTGTAGAGCAGAGAAATCGCCAATTAACTCTCTGGCGATGTGGTCAGTCATATCATCAAAATGGATAATTAGATCGCCTAATAAGGTGTAGTTGGACGGGGAGGAGGCAAGATCTGCAACCTTCGGTGGCAAAGATTCATGGGACTGTTTAGCTGGGCCGGGAGGACGATAGATGAGCGCTCCAGTAAAACTTATATTGGGAGAAGGACATGCTTTCACAATCAGTGAAGGGGTTGGGGAGGCAACGGCAAGCATATTGATCCCTAAATATGATTGCCAGGCCGCCTCCTTTCTCATTGTGTCGGTCATGCCTTACTATTTGATACCCCTGCCCCAGGGTTTGTACTAACTCCGGTTCCGAATACGGAGTTAGCCATGTTTCGGTAAGAAAGAGTGCGTCCGGTTTGAGCTCCTCGAGTAGCAGCGATATTTCTAAGCAGTGCCTCGGTAAGGACCTGCAATTTAAAAGGTACATTTTAAATTAAATAAGTGTTGTTTGTCGGAGGGGGGCATAGGTTTAAGCTGAGCATTACAATGCCCACATTGTAATGGAATATCTGAGGGATGGTAAAGATGTGAACAAGTCACATTCGCTTGTATTCTTATCTCTCTCAAATCAGTAGAGGTATAGCTCCTAACGATCCCTGTAAGAGATGCAGGGGTAATGGCCCGTTACCCCGGCCGGACGCAGACGGGCGCAGACGGGTTCGCCTTTGGCGAGCCTTCGGCGCGCCGCCAGCACACCCACTGTGCCCGCCCGCTGCGCCTCCTAAATGAGGGTACCATTTTATAGTAACGAGGGCGGGAGTGGCGGAGCACTGGTCTGCTCGCCGTGCTCCTCACCCAAGATGGCGGCCGTTGGGCAATACTGCCGATTCGTGATAGTCAGGCATTGCAGGTAAGGGAAGTGGCCCAATATCTGGACAGGGTGTCGAGGGGATAGCCAAAGTGAATTTTAAAAATGATGAAATGCAATTCTTAAAATCAATCGCAAAGTAAATTTTTAAAAATGATTAAGTGCAATTCTCAAGATCAATCGCAGCGTTCTACTACTCACAGGTCCCGGCTTCCGCCTCAAGACCACACCAGTTTCGCACACGTACACACTGTAGGTCGGAGAGCGTGGGATTCTGGGTGTTTTTATAGTAACGAGGGCGGGAGTGGCCGAGCACTGGTCTGCTCGCCGTGCTCCTCACCCAAGATGGCGGCGGTTGGGCAATACTGCCGATTCGTGATGGTCAGGCACTGCAGGTAAGGGAAGTGGCCCAATATCTGGACAGGGTGTCGAGGGGATAGCCAAGTGAATTTTAAAAATGATTAAATGCAATTCTTAAAATCAATCGCAAAGTAAATTTTTAAAAACGATTAAGTGCAATTCTCAAGATCAATCGCAGCGTTCTACTACTCACAGGTCCCGGCTTCCGCCTCAAGACCACACCAGTTGCACACACGTACACACTGTAAGTCCTAAAATGGATGAAATGTTAGCATCCATACCTTCTAGACGTCTACTGACTGTGGAAAGTTCCAGTAATTTGTGATTCAGTGTATGACCTTGTGGAGAGATGCTAACAGTCTGAGGTGATTCTTTTGATGTAGGAGCAGATCCTTTGCCCGGCATCTTGCTTGGCTTCTTAAGAACTTCAGCAAATAGAAGTGGTGTAGAGAATTTACTGTCACTTTTATTGTTTGACAATAATAGCACACAAATGTACCTTATCCTCTGTAATATCTTTCTAAAATGATGTTTCTGTGCACTGAATTATCAAATATATCTTAGTAACAGTAATTATCAAAAAGAGTAAAGCTTCAAAAGACGTTATTAGCACGAGTCAAGACTGAGTATTAATTCCACTTCAGTATGTCGTATATCTTTTCCTACGACTTAAATGGTTAATATCTTGTGAGGTTTGATGTACGTGAGCGCTAGCTTATGCAGTAAAACATATGCTGCTCACTGTTCATTAGGTATATGTTTTCACCTCACTTCATTCAACATGCATTGAATTAAAACTGAAGTATATCGATCAAATCTACCCCTACTGTATATTTATAATCATGTACGCTACCTTCAACGTTTCACTTAGAAGTGTCCAGGAGTGGGGCTCAAAATATGTGGCTCGACAGTATATAATAAAGTTGTAATTAAATGTTTTTTTCCCGCTGATATTAATCAATATAGTTTGCCTTGTTTTCCCTCCCTTTTTTAAATAATGCAGAGCGTCAGTATTATTTTTCTCATTCACATTGTAGCAACAATGTCCTCTTTACAGGACTGCCACTGTGTTTCATTTTAACGTTGGAGCACTTCTTCATAAAACGTGCTCGTTCTCCTTATGAATCCGCCTGCAAGTTCAATCACGTCAGGGAAATGCGCTGAGAGGGGGTGGAGATAGTAAGAGGAATCCCAGTCTACGCGCATGCGAGGACCAGGGATTTCTGAAATGTTGGAGGCCAGCCAGCGTCACGCTCACCTCAGGACTTTGTTGGAGCAGGAAATGTCATTTTGAGCTTCGCTCAGCCCTGTGCTGTATATACAACGGTTCCACAAGTCGTCACACAGCCAAATTCACCGAAGTTGCTGGTTGTACGGTGAAGGTAAGCGTGCCGCTTACATCAAAGGCTCCTCTCCCGGCGGAGCCCACAACCTAGGCGGCCATCTTACTCCTTGGCCAGATCACGCCTATCTTCACTGATGTCTTATTGCTGTAATTTGTCTAGTTCTCTCCTTAGCTTTGCTCTTGCTTATTATTTTAGGACTATGGCGTCTGCCACTGATTTAAGTTGATTATTGTGTTTAAATCTTTCTAGCTTCCCCAGCTCCTAAGTAAAAACTCTTGGAATTGTATCTGCCACACAGAAAGTTTCATTGCCCATATACCTGAACATTCCTTTTTGAGCAAAATTTGCCCTGGATTCTTCAGGTCCAAGAAAATCTCCAGATACCATTATTCCAACCATCCCAACAACGATGAACCATCCTTAGCAACATACACAACGGAAGGTGTGGAATTACCCTGAAAGGATTCAATAGTATTACCTTCCCCAAGTACCTCAATAGGTTTCCCTCCACATGCTACAGGTCTAATTACTGATTTTCCCAATTTATTACTTCAAAATCTTTTCCTATCATCCATCCCAATAGGAGTGAAAGGAGATCCAGATCTGCCATCATGCTGACATATTTCACACATCAATAAAGGGGAGAGAGGTAAACCTCTTTTTCTATTCTCCCATTCATTATACTCGAGTATTCACGAACAGAGGAAAAGGAGAAAGAAACTGGTGCAAAAAAACACACTAAACAACAAATGAAACACTACCGGTCTAAATGGCAAATGTATAGGCTCTAAGACTGCTAAATGTCTAGGTCACAGAAGAGAGATAACATCAAGTGCTAAAAAAATCCCATCAGCCCACATGAGTGGCTACTCTTCGTCATCTGGGATTAAAGTTAAGTTGCCATATTCGTGCAATCTACCGAAAAGAAAATGAAGACGCAGCTTGTTCTGCACCCCATTGATCGGTATAGCCACTCGCCAATCTTGATGTGAGGTACTGATGGGTTGCAGTGCAAAAAGGTGAAAATCATAAAGTGCAGTGGATAAAATTGGCTACTGGGACAACTTCTGAAACTTTAATAAACGTTGTCAGAGTGTCAAATTTAAAAACAGAACGCAGACAGTTTGAAAGAATAACTGTCACTTGCGATGACAAGGCGGTCTACATGTTTCAACCGTTAGACTTTCGTCAGAACCAATCAAGCGCTACTGCAAAAATATATTCTAAATGTGAGAAAAAGAAATAGAAATATAGAAATATAGAACAGAAGCTGGTGGGTACGATACAACCTACCAGTCTCCTTTGGCTCCTATAGGTAAGCCTACCTTACAGGAATATGCAAGTTCATTTCTAAAAAAAGGAAAAATTGTTAAGAAAACCTCTTCTTCCATGAATCAGACAAAACATCAATTCAATTCAATAAAGACTTTATTTTGGTTTTTTGCACAAACCATAAAAGTACAAATAAACAATTTAAAAACACATTAATTGTAAACACGTATCAGATAAAGTGCCAGAAGTGCAAAAATACGGTATCATCTTTACAATGGAGAGAAAAGGACTAGTACAGGAAAAATGAGACCATTACTTGTCCATACAATTTCTCAGCCTAGCAGTCAATTTTAAAAATTCAGTAATATGGAGAATACTGTCATTGTGCAAAAGTTGTAAATGCATTAAAGCCGGTCTGATCTGAGTAAAATTAAGTTTTTTTAAAAGAGTTGCCAGATAGCGCTTGCGTGGGTATTCATAAAATCTACATAAAAATATAAAACGCAGCATATCCTGCGGAGACTTTCCGTCGCAGCCGGGGGGTGCTGCCAGTTTATTAAAAACATCAGTTTTTGGCCTGATCAGCAGATGATGAAAGAGATTTAACCTAAACCTTGTTAACAGGAACTTTTCATGAGAGGTCAGTGAGCCCAACAGGTACGGCTCTGCAGTTTCACATGTTTTCAGCATGAGAACTTTTCTCACACTTTGTTTCTGGAGCTCCACTTCTTCCCTCTGGATCTTCCTATCCAAGAGGAAGTCCCGTTTAATTACCTCCAGATCCCCATTTACAATCTGACTTGGGTGTTCAAACAGTTCCAAACTACCAAGCCTAGCAAAGCTAGATTTCACATATTTTATCCAAGGGGAGCCCATTGCCTTATCCTGGATCATATAGTCTCTCACAATCAGATGTGTTAGTGGTATATCCTGGTTCAACCACAGTTTTAACCATTAGGTCAACGGGCGTAAGGAGAAGATATCACTTAAGCATTGCATCCCTAATTCTTCGTGTACTGCAAGATTGGGCGTACCTGCAGGAACGCACAAGATACGCTTCAAGAAAAAGTTTTCAGCAATCTGTAGCTGCTCACCGGCAACTTACCCCCAGATTTCACTGCCATATATGGCAGTTGCCACAGAATTTGCATTATAGAGTTTCAACATGGCACTGGTAGGTTTTTTCCCCAGTTTCGTTGCAAAATTAAAAATGGAGGCATTAACCCTGACCAATTCCCCCTTCTTTTTTGCAAGATGAGTACCCCAGTTGAGTTTAGAATCAAAAAGGACCCCAAGATACAAGAATGTTTTTGTATTGGGGAGTACTACATCATCAATTTTGAATAAAAAGTTCCTTCTTGGTTGTTGGCCAACTTGCATGACAAAAGATTTTGAATTATTGACCATAAGGTCTCTATCCGTCATGAACAGTTTAAATGCATTTAGTAAAGCTTGCAGACCCCTCTCAGTTCTAGAAATTAAAACCGCATCATCTGCGTATAAAAGTACAGGAATTCCCCGCCTGCCGACTCTAGGGCAATTGGCCGGCACATTCTGCAATACACTATCTAAATCATTGATATAAAAATTAAAAAGAAAGGGGGCCAAGATACAGCCTTGGTGAACACCCTTTCTGATGTCAAAGTTTTTTGTTGTGCTCAGATCTTGGGAGTATCTCACATTTGCACTAGTATTACTATGTAAGTCAACAAGAAAATTGACAATTCCACTATCTACACCTTTCACCCTCATGGACTGCCAGAGCTTTCCCCTGTTTACACAATCGAAAGCTGAGGATAAGTCCATGAAGGCGAGGTGGATGGTGCCCCTTTGAGCCACAGTGTATTTGCTTAATATTAAAAAAAGATTAAGGCACTGCGTTACTGTTGATCGGCCACTGCAAAAACCGTACTGCGAGATGGACATAATATTATTTACCAACGCCCTGTCAGAAAGTCTCTGTAGTAAGATTCTTCCTACGATTTTAACCATGGAGTCTATTAATGAAATAGGCCTGTAACAGTGTGGGCTGCCTTTGTCCCCCTTCTTAAAGACCGGAACAATCGTGGAGACACCCCATGATTGTGGGCAGCCATATTTCACCGCAGCGTTAAAAACAGACTCTAATATATGTGCCCAAAAACTTGGTTCAGACTTGAATAGGTCTGGAGGGATCCCATCGGGACCGGGCGCTTTCCCAGCTGTTAGTCCCTCAATACCCTCACTGACCTCCCCTCTATCAAAACTAATCATTTGTCCGTTATTGCAAGGGGCAGGGTTGGGCGTGTCATCCATCAGGCCACAATATAATTGCTTAAAGTGTACTTCCCACTCATCCTTTGATATGTAGCATTCCAGACCATCACCCGGTACCTGGACCAGGAAAGGTTTCTTCATTACCGCCCAGAATCTGGAGCTACACCGCAAAATAGTAGGATCAAGAATCTCTCTCCATGCTTCCTCTCTTAGGAATTCCTTATGTTTCGCAATGGTAGATTTGTAATTTTTATGGCACAACTGAACTGTCGCCTTTATTCTAGGTTTGGCTGCTAGTGCCAACCTTAGATTTCTAGCCGCTTTAGAGCAATCTCGATTGAACTACTTTGGTCCCGCAGTCTCTAGGTTCTTTGCTGGAATCGACAACAGCTGTGTCACCTTGTCTGATAGACTTTTGAAGGCTTTAAGAACCTTCCTCGGCTGTGTCCCTTCTTGCGTGCAAACCATGATTTCATCTGCGCAAATTGCTTTAATGTCTTTGTACAACAAGTCTGGGGTGATCTTAGACCATCTGAGACGCCGTCTCCCATCAGCTGTGCACACCCTACCGGAAGTAAGATTTGGGCCTTCATTAATTATCCAAGGACCCCTCAAATGAACAGTGAGCGGGTTGTGATCACTGAATTCACTTTCTTCGATGACGAAAGAATCCACAAAGGACTGCATTGAGGATGTTAATAATATATAATCAATAAAAGTTCCCTTTCCATGCCCCTTGAAAGTCGGGACCTCAAAACACTTGGTAGGATCCGTCAGTGCCATGGTCAGCGATAGATCTAAATCATTCAATAGGTCATTAAAAAGTTCCCCCACTGTCGTGTGTTCTAAATGCAT
Source organism: Lissotriton helveticus (assembly GCF_964261635.1). Lineage (NCBI taxonomy): Eukaryota > Metazoa > Chordata > Amphibia > Caudata > Salamandridae > Lissotriton > Lissotriton helveticus. The sequence goes on from NC_136067.1 coordinate 120,187,819, forward strand.
ACCCTGAACAATACAAATCTGAGATACTTTTCAGAAGGGGATCACCACAAGGGTGAACATTAAAATCACCCATGATCATAAGATTATGGATGCAATCCCTCATTGAATTACTAATGAAATCGTTCAGTGCTGATATCTGACTGATAACTGAGCATGAGTTGACAGCATTATAAAAATTGACCATACCAGCCATACAGTTTTCTCCCGTTAAAATGTAACCAATAATACCAGAATTACTTGTTAGGACTCTACGGATTTTACAAGATAACGCAACAGAAATTAACGTAACCATTCCCACAAAACATCAATCTCATGAGCCACAATTTATTATTATAAACTATGCCGGAAAAAATGTCCTGACAACTCTTTTCGAGTAACCAAACAAATTCTAAGTGAATGTACTTACCCAGCTTTATGTGGGAGTACTCCTCACCTCTCCTGGCGACTGCTCAGGGGATGAGGCTCCGCTCTATAGATAAGTAAATAAAACAAATCACACCGAGCAGAACTGTCTCTGTGGACCAATTTACTAGTTAATCTTTATTACTTCTGGTCTCCTTTTCCCAAAACAACTGTAGTAAGCAGGAAAAACCTCGCAACATATTTCAAAACTAGGACTTCAGATCACTCAGTCCCTGTTGATGTTATGATTATATATCTCCCTATGGAGGATAAAACCAAAATGTCATGCTAAAATAGCCCTCTTGGCTTAAAATAATCCTTAACTCTCTTAGATAGATAACCAGAAAAGCTTACATGTTCGTACAGTACACCGCGGCATCCATCTCTATTGCCACAAAATAGTGAATGGAGTCACCTTTATGACTATGTCCCTGCTTATTTCAATGAAATGATCGTCCATACGAGCAGGGTATTTAAATTAATACATATCCATCTAAAATAAAATACATGAGTATCTTCTTGTCTTCAGTATGGGGTAGCACCTACTTAGCAGTTTAAATCGATATAAGTATAATATCTCAATTTGAATTCTACATGATACAGCTATCGACAGGCATCTAGGAGGCAAAGTTATGTCTCAAAAACGAATTAGTCAAATATTGAAACGTGCACAAAATAGTCGATTGCACATCCAAAAGCTACTACGTTGCTATACCACAAGCACAAGAGACATACTCCACCCAAGCTCACCTCTCCGTCGGTACCTCGTCGCGTGCCTGAGCCGAGGGGGAGGTGAGTCGTTTGTCCCTGTGTCCAATATATAAAATATATGCAAAAAGACTCTTCTTGCCAAAAAGTCCCGGGTCAGGGATTAGATAGTCCAAACCAAATAAAAAACGACCCAGTGCTACGAACGCAGAAGCAAACGCCGCATTCTTGGATAACTGCGCATGCGTGAACAGCACGCGCAGCCTCACCACAGTTTCCCCTTACTGATCTTGGGAAATGTAGTTCACTGGTCCGTTCGGTAAAGTGAACCTAATCAATAAATCAGGTCTAGTAATGAGCAGACACGTTCTAGATTATATTAACAAACCGCCAAGATAAAACTGACAGACAGATTAGTTGAACTGTCATTTATGTACAAATATGATCTTTTTCTGCAAAACAGTAATAAGTGCATATTGAGTTCAATTGTTGAATATTTTTATACATTCTCCACTGGAAATGTACCTAAACAATTGTGGGCATACAAGGGCTTAATCCTAGAGCATAATGGCATAAACTAAAATAGTACCTGTAAACATTGCCCCGATCCATCGTTTATAGTCTTGCGTAAATTACTCCCCTTGAGTCATGGGAAAGGAAGTTCGTGTTTGATACACGTATAGCGCGAGCACATATATTTAGCTAATAGAGAACAAATTATCTAAAGAAAAAGAATGTTGTTCGAACATTAATTTTGTTCCATATGAATACGAGTAATTTCACCAAAACAATCAGCATATATTACAAAACAAATTCAGAATTGTTTTAAAATATAGAGATCGTACTGGGTCACAAATGTCCTCATCTGTTTTGCTATGTGTCAGGTTAGAGCATCCAAAGTACTTGGTGCCCTCAATTTAAACAGTATACAGGTGAATAACTGTACAGCTCTATCACGAAAGATGATCACTCCCCAAACAATATGTGTGGCTGTGTACAATGGATTCTGTGTAAAAATGTGTACAAATGGCAACCACTACACCAGAAGTATAATAACCAGATCATGTGTATTAACCTCATCCATATGCAAAACCTATGTTGCACAGGGTGGGTATCACAGAGTAACCCATGGAATAGTATCATTCAGACCTAGGCTATCTGATTTAATTTTGAATATCCATTTCTGTTTTTTTATAAGCAGAAATTTAGTGATGTCACTGATATGTGGAGGTACAAATGGTTGTTCTAGTACAATCCACATCATATCTTCTGCTTTATGGTTCTGAGTCAGAAAATGATTAGTGAGGCCTGCTAATTGTTTCTTGCACCGTATCGTGCTTTTATGCTCACTGATCCTCTGTTTAATCTTCCATGTCATCATGCCTATGTATCTTAAAGAGCACGGACACGTGATCATATAGATGACTTTATCAGAGTTGCAATTGGTGTGCTTTTTTAAGATCCAGGGTATCCCAGTCCCAATGTCTATCGATTATGTAGTTTCTATCTGTGGACACGCTGAACAGGAACCACATGCATAGTGTCCCTGAACTGCGGGTAAGCCCCAAATGGTATCGGTAGATGCGGTGGCCTGGGTCCTCGGTCTATGTGGACTAGAGTGTCTCTTAGACTGGTGCCCCTTTTGAACGAAAACAAAGGGAGAGCGATGGTGTCGGTTGCCACATTAAGAATCTTCCAGTGTTTACGAACCAACTTCTGAACTTGGTTTGATAATACACCAAAAGTGTTGACAAAAGTCAGTCTGTCTAATGGCTCCTTTTTTACTGGAGGTTCAAGCAACGCTTCACGTAGTTATTCCCAGCTCTTTTCTTAGCATGTCTTACTAGGCGAGAAGGATAATTAAGATCTTTCAATTGAAGTGCCAATGGCCCTGCTTGTACTTCATAATCTTTCTTCTCTGAGCAATTCCTGCGTATCCGCAGGAATTGACCTACGGTTAGATGTTCCCGCAAAGCCCTGGGATGATGACCAGTAAAAGTCAAAAGAGAGTTTCTGGCCATGGGTTTCCTGTACAGTTTACTCCCAAGTTTTCCTTGTACTGGATAGATGGTAATGTCCAAAAATGGGAGTTCTGTTTGACTGTGTTCTACTGTAAATTTCAGGAGCCAATTCTGAGTATTAAGCCAGGCCTGAAACTCTACAATGGTAATGGGGATCCCTCGCTAGACGACACAAATGTCGTCAATGTACCTTTTCCAGGTAAGAACTTGATGGTAAAAAGGGATGCCATCTGTCAATACACATTCCTGTTAAAAAATATGGACATATAGGCTGGCTAAACTAGGCGCGAAAATGCTGCCCATAGATGTTCCAGATATCTGCAGGAAGATGGTGTCTTCGAATTTGAAAAAATTCTCTGTCATGGCCAGCCTCACAAATTCCATGTTAAATTGTACAGGTGTAATGCTGTTAAGTTCCCTTGTCTCTAGGAGGTTCCTTTTTACCTCCGGAGTTTCCTCATGTGGAATACAGGTGTAAAGTGATTCCACATCGAAACTTACCAAATGGTCAGTCTCAGGATCAAAGGCAATATCAGGCAGAAGTCTCAGGACGTCTTAGTGTCTTGTAAATAGCTTGGCATTTCTTTTACCAAAGGTCTTAAAAAATGGTCCACAAAGGTAGACAATGGTTCTAACAGTGAACCGATACCTGAAATATTTGGCCTGCCAAGAGGTGCTCTCTGGGCTTTATGAATCTTTGGTAAGATATAGAAGTATGGCATGGTAGGGTGACTAGTGACGAGAAATAGTGCTTCTTGTGCAGTAATCCACCCTTCTGCTTTCGCCTCTTCTACAAGATATTTGATTTCTGTTGTTAATCTAATGGTGGGATCCACTGTCAGGATGCGATATGATTTGTCGTCTCCCAGCTGTCTCAGGCATTCTGTGCGATAGGTGTCAGTATCTAAGATCACTGTCGCTCCCCCTTTATCAGCTGGTTTTATCACGATGGAATCATCATTGGCCAGAGTGTTCATGGCCAATTTGAAAGATTATGATAAAAAACAGGTTGTGAGTCACATAGAGTCCTCACATCATGCGTCACAGCTTTCTAAAACACCTGGACCTGTGTAGGAACCTGGTGTGCCAAAGGGGTAAAAGTAGAGGCCACTTTCAACCCGGTGTTAGTAGTACATATACCGGATGGTCTTGGATCAACATCACCCCGAGATTTAAAGAAGAAATGTAAACAGATCTTACGCAAGAATTTCTCAAGCTCACATCGCAATTGGAAAGGGTCACTTTATTTGTAGGGACAAAGCCTAATCCTTTGTTTAAAACCTGGCGCTCATCATCTTTCAGAATGCGAGAGCTAAGATTGACCACTAGGTCATTTGATCCGTGCTTGTTCCCGGCATTTAAAGTGCCCATATGCCCACATATGTCTGACTACTGAGAATCTGTGTCTCGTGTCTCATTCCTTTTAACTGCACCAAAGATAAGGAAGTGACGTCAGGGTGGTAGGCCATTCGCCTTCCAGGCAGTGATATGGTGAATTTCCCTCGCAATTATCCAACTATAAAGGGCCCAATTACAATGTCAGGTGGACCACCACCAACAGGCCATTGTTGTCGGTCCACTCGACATCTACGGCGGCGGTCCGATTGCCGGATTTGGATACAGGAGGGCGGAGCGCAGCAGCCAAAGGAAAGACCACTCAAGGAGCCCGTCGGGGCGGCAGTCGGAGCAAAATCCCTACAACGGAGGCGGTGCGTCCGCGGTAGGAATTAGAATGTCAGTTTCCGACAGCCTTTTCATGGCTGGCCACTGCCATGGAAAGGCTGTCAGAAATAGACTTTGGGGGCCCCTTGCAGGGCCCTTGTACGCCTCCGTGATGCGGCCTGGGGGTCACATTTGGTGCCCCCCAAACATCCATGCTTTGTGCGCTGGGCACCACATGGTGCCTGGCACACAGATGTTTTAAAACATCCCATTTCCTATTGCCGCTTGTGCTGTGGAACTTTTCCAGGCCGCAGCACAAGCCGCACTGCAAAAAGAGATACACGGTGGTCGCACCCTAATCTGCCAGGTGGGACCACCGACTACTTGCCGGGCAGCTCCACACCCACTGCGATAACGGTCATACGAGCATCATCAGGCCCATAGTCTCAAGAAAAAACGAAACATTTGGTTATTTAAGCTGTGACAGGATCAGTTTGCATTGGGTTTATTGTGCACGAATGCTGGTGCCTGGATACATTTTTGTTATCATGCCATAAAAAAAATACTGAACATAAATGCCAAAAACAACAGATAAATAAATAAATGTATGCATATGTCTTATTAGTATCAATGGGCTTTTCTGGTGACAGGTGGTGTCTTGCTGGAGTAATTTATGATAATGGTGTGATACACATACATCAAAAGTGCAAGACATTGTAGCACACTTTGCAGTAGTCTAGGTCATGTGTGAGCATATCTGTGTATTGTAAGCATGCATGCTTTAGTCAAGGGGGTGAAATGTATTAACTCTTTCTGTCTGGTTGAGAAGAGGCATGACATCTGGTATGGGCTTTCATGGTACATAGCTCTCCCAATGTACAGCTCCCACTGGAAGGGATTATGTAGGTGTAATAGGAGTTTTGCAGCTGACCCAGCTTCTCTATACGAACCCAACGATGAGAGTAAGGGTGGGCCCCTATATTTCCGAGGCCTTCCCAGTGAGACAGGGCATGAGGCAGGGCTGTCCGTTGTCCCCTCTCCTCTTCGCACTGGCGATAGAGCCACTTGCGGAATCCTTGAGAAGCGAATTACAAGATGGCATTTCACTGGGCGGCTACGTACACACAGTCTTGCTATATGGGGGGACCTGTCCCATGTTCTGGGAGAGTTTGCAGCTATATCAGGTCTCAAAGTTAATGCCGCTTAATCCAAGTTATATGCCTTTAGAGCAGGAGTTTAAGGTCCAGGATTTGTGCTCAAAGGGGAGCGAGTTCAATGGAGCCCAGACACGTTTCCTTATTTAGGCATAAAAGTCTATCGGCAACCGCAGGACCTCTTTGACGGCAACCTAGGCAGGGCCTTAATGGCCATCCGCTCTCAGATGCGTTTCTGGTCACACTCCCCCTGACAGTCATGGGCAGAGGAGCACTGATGAAAATGGTGGCCTTACCACGGCTCCTGTACTACTTTGCCAACCTGCCTAGTTATGTACCAGCCTCCTTCTTTGACCAGCTAGAACGGACAACTAGAGATTTAATTTGGGGTCCCAACCGACACAGGGTAGCGATCAGGAAGTTATATTTACCCACAGATCAGGGGGTCCGGTGGCCCCTTGCTTTGAGCACTACTACCTCGCGGCTCGGCTCCAATGGGTCGCCAGATGGTTAGCAGATCGGCAGCGCAGTGACACAGCATCCACCCGACCGCCATATACAATGCTGCAGATCCTTGTGGTCTTCCACCCTGGAGCACGCGCACATCCCCCAGAGTCTTTATATTTGAACGTGGCTTACAGGTGCTACCGGCGGAGCCTCTACCTAACACGGCATGTCACACCCTATGCCCCTGCTCTCCCACTGGAGGGCACCCCTAGGGGTCCGACGGCATGCACAGCCGCTGATTTGTACCATTGGCACGAAGCTGGGATACGGACCCCAGGGGATCTCTATCACGAGGGCTCACTGATTCCTTGTGCGACTCTAGCAGCAAACAAGGAACTTCCCACCGGACAATTCCTCCTACATTGCTCACTGGTGGCCACTCTTACAGAGAAATGGGGAGATCTAGGCACTGAACTACAAATGCACCTCACCATCCAATATCTGCATGTTATGGGACGAGGCAGGCACCTGATACGTTGGTTCACCGCTTCACTGCGTCACCAAGCAGCAATTAGCCTAGCCCCCCTTAGACATAAGTGGGAACATGACTTAGGACGCCAACTCTCAGATAAAACCTGGTCACAGATACTGGCCAGCCCGACCCGTATTCCATGCAATATGAGACTCAGACAAATACAATACTTTTTTACACAACATGCGTACTTAACACTGGCTAATATTAACAGATATTTCCATCGAGCTGACTCTGCCTGCCCTCGAAGTGCAGCCCTTGAGGCAGACCTAGTGCACATGCTCTGGGGTTGCCCCAATCTTAGTACCTTCTGGAGGGGAGTGGCAGACGCACTTCATGCTTGTACGGAGAGAGAGTTACCCTTTGAGTGGCAAAATATCTACTGCACGTCTTTCGTAGGGCACGCAACACTAAGGTCACCTCCTGCTTCCTAGAACTGGGCATAGCCACTGCCAAGCGGCTCATTACGAAGAGATGGAAGGCATCTGATCCCCCAGAGGTACAGGCTTGGAGGTGTTCCTGCATTGCGTGGGCCAGAGCAGAGAGCACAGCAATCAGGCGAGAGAAACCGGTGGGCCTCAGGAAAACACCTATAGCTGCAAATCGGGATACGATCCTGGCAACACTGCAGCAATCCACAGTCCTCCTAACCCAGCCCCTGCAGGCATCTGGCCTCCACAACCACCACCGCTTACGCGACCCACACCCATAGACTGCACTTTCGCAACCGATAATGTGCCAGCAGCTACACGATACCTCCCCAATATACTTGCGCTTCATAGCCTTATGACAATGGTACTGCTAAGGGGGCGCCCTCAGAGGCACACATACAGCTATGCATGTACTCAAACTTGCGTGACCAATCCAACCCTACTCCAAGTTCACTCCCCTATATACACAGTTAATGCCTCGTTATGGGCTTCACCAACCTATCTGCACCTAATTGGCTCTTAAACATAATATACTCCATACAATGAGCAAACATGTCAGATATATTGGTTATGGACAAATCGATACTGTAAACAACCGTGTGTTAAACCATTACGATGAAAATCAATACTGTAACACCTTTGTCGTATTCACATATGCTGATGTCTAGTGACATATAATATATACTGTTGCTACAAACTACAGCAATGATGTAATAACAACTCATGTAAATGTTTACCAAAAAACAATAAAACAGATATAACAAAAAAACATGTAGGTGTGATAGGAGGGGATACCTGGAGATGACTGATCAGTTGGAAACGCCTTAAGAACCTAACTTTATGGAAAGTCACAGAAGTCTTGCAACACATTTCTTGTTACCTTATTGAGCTAAGTGTTAAAAGTGCAAATTGTTGAAGTAAGTGAGCATGACCATGTGTTAAGAAGTTGCAATCAAGTCCGCTTTTACAGGCTAGTTGGGGTAGAATGAGATATGCTTTAGAAAATATTTTCAAGTCTCAGGTAAGTTATGCTTGACATAAGTTACACTATTGTGTGCTATAGCTAACATTGATGTACAAGTCCTTTTTTCATAAATACTATCTACTTACGTTTCTTTCTTAAGTCATTCCTAAACTGTGTTTCATTTGCTTAACTAGTTTCTTCAACAGCATAATGAAATATAACTTCTGAAAGTACATGGATGTAATTACCACTGTAATAAGCTATGCCACTTTTGAGAACCAGACCCTACATTTTTTAGCATCAGCTGGTCATGGTAGAGACGTTCACGATCCTCTTTGTTTACATGATTTATTCATACAAATTACACATAGGCATTTCCTATGTGAAAGCCCTCAAACTTTGTCCATTCATTTACTCCAGTACTCATAGCTGCCTCGTCCATATAGGCCTGGTCTACAGTGCACATTCACATCAAGTATTTCATTATGTCTGAGGCCATTAATCAAAACAGCTGGATACATTTGCACAACATTTCCCCAGAAAAGTATGTGTTAACCAATATTGTTCTTCGAAGGTTTTGTGCAGATTGGTGATTTTTTTATTTGGGGTATCAAAATGAGTTTTCACCATTTTAAGTCTGAATCTCACTACTGACGCCCCTACATGGTATTACTGTAAACGTGTCAGAACAAAAGGGGTTGGTGCAACTTGAAGTTCATGGATGGCTTGTTGTAAATCTGTGAAGCAGCTTTTGAAATATTGGCATAAAATATTTTAATGATGCACGACAATTTGGTTTGATATTAACTTCATCAACTTGAATGTGGGTTAAAAGGCAAATATGATGGCCTGAGAAAAAGCTCTTGTCACTCAGTGGCCATTTCACTGGCACCCCTGATAAAAAAATTATGTTGCTTTCTTCCTGCCCTCCTACCCCCTCCCTTTCTTTTTTTTATTTTCACCGGGATATTCGCGAAGAGTGTACATCTGACAGTTCCATTGTTTCACGTTATTGCCAATATAACATCTTCGGGGGTACAGGAAACCATAATACATACATATCAGGAACCTTACCGGGATGGGGGTACTTCAAAAACAGCATTCCTAGGTGGGACACAGATCTCTCCTCTATATTTATTCCAGGGTCCCCATATTGAAGCCCACTTTCGAGGGTGGCCTCTTGCCATGAAAACAGTCTTCTCCCGGAACATACTCCAATCTAAGTAATTTTTCCAGCTCTCAAGAGTAGGAGGCTGTTCGGATCCCCACTGCTGGGCGACATTCCTTTTCGCTATCATGAAACCTAATGTGGCCCACTGTGTCTGTGCAGAGTTAAGGTTGGTAGGTTCCCATATATTAAGGAGGCATCTCCTCGCCTCTGGGAGCAAGGTGACCCCCAAGACCTTGTGCATAGTGTTATGAATCTTACCCAGTACTCGGTGATATATCGACACTCCCAGATGATATGGAGGAATGTCCCCACAAAATCACACTTCCGTCTACACAATCCAGCATCCAAGAACCCCATCTGTACAAGGAAGGGTCCCGTGACATAGACCCTGTGTAGTATTTTTAACTGAACGAGCCGCAGTCATGCAGGAATGGCAACCACTTTTGGAGAGGACACGGCCTGAAGTACCGAAATTTGCAAACCCCTATCAGATTATACTTACAATAACCAAATATCATTCATCAATAATCAGTCGATTGGCAGTGTAGAAAGTTCAAGCGTTTATTAGACAAAACAATACTCTGCCAGAGGAGCTCCCAACGACCTCACACCCCAAGGACCGCAGAGAGACTGCTGGCACATTGTCAGGTCAACACATATATACTCTCACAGTTTGCAACCGTTACCCAAAATGGAAAAGTACGGGTTGGTACAGGAGGTGGCACGGGGTATGCCCATATATGGCACACAAAGCGTCTATCTGAGCTCAGTATAGCAAGGTCAGGCCGGTTGACTCCCTTCTGCTAGTTTCGGTGAGAGTCCGCACAGCGCCTGCAAGAATGTGCTTATCTGGCCGGCCCCCTCCTATAACCTTGACGGGGCCCAAAAGCAGAAGCAGCTGCTGGCTACATGGGTCTAGCTATTTCTCATGAGAACGAGAAGCTGCGAAAATGCTGAGACATGGAGAGTTTACAGACAGTGCTATGAATTGGCCAAACAAAATGGCGCTGGTCCTACTGACCGACGCTGACCTATTTACAAGGAGGGAAAAGGAAAACGATTACATGATATATGACGGATTAGAACAAAAGGAGTGTCTTATGCCATAGGGGCGTTCTTAGTATGTTAATTAGCTGCGTCACGCTGAACACTGACCTAGAAACCATGCTCTATTTCCCCGTGTGAGGCCTAATCTAATTCTGGTTCCTCAAACCCTACTTTTAGCGTGATGAAGCTAATAACAGAGGTCCCTAATCGTCGAAGAGATCTTCGTCTATCCTCATAAGTTCACGGACCTCGTGCTGGAGCATCTGGGCTTTAGTGGGGTTACTGAAGGGGTAACCGCCGCTGTTAGTCTAGTGGCACAATATGAGCAGCACGCAGGACCGCACTGCAGACAAAGACAACAGACGAAAAGGACACCTGCCGCTCCACCCAGGACCAACAATACCTTCCATCCCCAAGTGCCCAGGATACCCCAGAACCACCCAGACAGGGACCAAGACCCATTATCTACATGCATCTCCGCCGCTATTCGATGGAGCTTCTGAATGGCCAGATGGACAGTAGGGGCGGAGTCTGGAATGTAAACACAGCAAGAGCTGCCGATCACCCGGCATGCTCCGCCTCGATCGGCCAAGATAACGTTTAAAACCATACGGTTCTGAAGCGCCACGAGTCTAGTCGCCTGAAGTTCAACCGTTAGATTGGCAATGATATCAGTAGTGATGTTAATAACATTTTCTACTATTCTAGACAGCCGCCTTATTTCTCTACTGTTAAAGATTGGTCCCCAGAAGGGAACCAGGCCTTTGCTAAAGTCTGTGAACTGTTCCAAGGAGGTATCGGTCTGATACCTATATAAGCTATATAAGCTCAACTACATTTACATTTTATCAACTTCGGTTGCTATGAGCTGCCTACGTTGCCTGTTGGGTACTGATCTTGTGGAATGTAACTGGTGTGTTCTATGGTAGTCAGATGGTGCTATATACACAGGTGGGTACAGGAAGGATAGGTAACAGTGCCCAGCCCACCCACGGGGTAACCAAGTGTAAGCATTTTCCCCACATACGAAATACACATTGGGTGGTGTCAACAACGGTGGACTGCTAAGTATATTCATCTGATAGGTATAATTACAAACAATGTCACCAACCTGCACATGCCCCAATCCCTGAACGCAGAAATCAGAGGAAGTATGCTGAATAGGAATGGGTACAATGCGTTCGCTTGTAACATTTCGATCGACAAAAAGCTGAAAATATTTGGTAGAATTGAAATCATCAAAATCATAGAGTTCATCCTGCAACCAAGCACTATTTCGAATCTCCATATACTTATTCATACAGGCTTGGGGATCTAGAGATCCCTGCCCCCCATTGCCTTGCGGGTCAAAACCTTGATGTGCCCTAATGTACGCTAGGATCATATTATAATCCTTTTCGCTGTAGACAAATTGCTTGTAATTTTCTATGTAATGATTGTACATGGCAGAGAACAGTTTGAACCAGGCTTCACAACTCCCTAAATAGGAGAGATGTAACGAGAGGAACAGATCATGATTGTGTACAACAGAGGGCAGAAGTCCACAAACCCAGCAGTCAGTGGTGTTGGTGGTGCTATGTGTTTGGTGCAACATTTCAACAAATACATTTTTCGCATAGGTCTGGCGGTGTCGTTCTTTGTGGGGCGCTAAAGTGTACATAAAATGCTCAGGAGGAGCGACAGTCGATGTCATCATTGATTGCATTGGGTGCTTATATTCTAAGTATATAAAAACCCCCATGAAGATTGCTAAAATTACTGCAATAGTAACTACGAAAGCTATTTTTACACGCATGGTCCAACTAGAAAACATTGGTTCGTAAAAGGGCAAATACCTAGGAGCCAAAGGGAGTTCTTCTTCTATTATAAAACGACCAAAAGGGTACATTACTAGCTAAAAAGTCCAAACTAACTAAATGGGATCAGAACAACCTTCCTGCCAGAGGGTTCTTCTTTCCTGTGTTCTTCAAAGCCTCACAGGCAGGCTTTTAATCAGCATACATATCCAACGGCGTCCCACGATGGAGATTTTCTGGAAAATGGGTTTAGCGCAAACAACCTGGCCAGTGACAAGAACAGAGTCTTTCTTTCTGAACAGAGCACAATATCAATGTTCCAGCTCTCAACTAGTTCAGTCCAGTGTCTCGCTCAGTACCACAGATCGGAAACTAGCAACCCTACTTTTATCAAAGTCTTTCCTTATCTCCTATCAGTGTTATCTGAGGTACTGTGTTTTTTTCTTGGCCGCAGGTTGTAACGGACATGACCTGGTACTTCCTGATCCGGGAATAACACAGTGGAAGGTACAGCACCGTTGTCAGATCTGCTGCCAACCAAATCAATATGGACAGGGCCAGGGGTGATTGCTGATTCTCCAGAGGCTTCCCCCACCGGCCCCGTCTCTGTTTCAGCTCCGATTTCACAAGCGTCGGAGAAGGGAACAAAGGCAACAGCTCTCTCGCTTTCCTGTGTCAGGATTCCCTCAGGGTGTCGCTGATCATAGGGGAGTGGAAGAGGAATTCTTTTTAGGTGCGACACATGGATCCAGTGTCGTTTTCCCTCCACTCTTACGGCCGTCCGCATGGCCAACAGGATCTGGTGTGGCTTAGACCATCTCGGAGCCAAGCTGGAGTCTCGATCGTATTTCTTGACAAGAACCCACTGGCCGGGTTCCAGGCGATGTCCGGGACCCTCTGGCAGGGGTTGCACTACAGAGACTACCTGCTGATGAATAGAACGAAGATCTTTAGTCAACGTATACAAGTAATCGATCAACATAGAGTATTCAATATCAGAAAACAATTTTGGCCTAGGCACGCCCCATATATTAGCGGGTCGCCCAAACACTATCTCGTAAGGAGATAATCCAGAGCGTGAATGGGGGGTGACCCGCAGAGACCTAAGAGCTAATGGGAGTGTGTCAGGCCATTTCAAACTAGTACTCTCTTGGATTTTTGCCATCTTTAACTTCAGAATTCCGTTATATTTTTCCACTAATCCTGCTGATTGGGGGTGCCTAGCTGCATGAAATTTTTGTTTTGTTTGGAGCCCATTGCATATACCTTGCACAAGGGCCCCATGGAAATGCCCGCCGTTGTCTGACCAGATCAAGCGAGGCAATCCAAAGCGTGGGAAAAACTCCTTTATAAGAGCCTTTGCAGTGGCTAGGGCAGTATTTTCTTTGGTAGGGTACGCCTCAACCCATTTACTGAAGGCGCACACCACCACTAGTACATATTTGAAGCCATTGATGCGCTCCATATGGATGTAGTCCATCTGGAGCACCTCAAATGGCAATGTCGGGGTGCAAAATTTCCACTCAGAACAGGTTCTCCTTTCCCTGGGTTATGTTGCAGGCAGACCATGCAATATTGAACACGTCGTACAGCTGTTTTCTGTATATTGGGGTTATTCCACACTGGGTCCAATAAGGCACAAATGCATTTAGCTCCAACATGAGCTGGTCCATGGGCCATAGTGACGACAGACTGTACCATGGCATTAGGCAGTAACCATCGCTGTTTGTCTGTCAGATCCACCCATCAACTATTCTCATCCAACCTCCCTACTTCCTGCTCCCATCTCTCTAGCTCCACTGCAGTTGCTTCTTTCTGAATGTCTCGGACACTTTCAATAGTATTATCAAACAAGTCTGTCTCCCCCACCCATCGCACAGAGGAGTTTACGTACATAGAAGACATTATTGTCTGAGCTGTGTGTTTGGCTACCTGATCTGCAAAAGCATTACCCTCTCCTACTTCATCCACCACTGTCTTATGTGCACTACATTTTACAATTGCTACTTTCTTGGGGATCGTCAAAGCTGCAAGTAATCGTAATACCAAGGGTCCATTCTGTATTTTCTGACAATGTGAGGTGAGGAATCCCCTCTCCCTCCACAACCTCCCGAAGCTATGAGCCACGCCAAAGGCGTATTGGCTGTCCCTGAAGATGTTGACCTCTAGTCCCTCACTCAGCTCACATGCTCGTAGTAAAGCCATCAATTCAGCAGCTTGGGCTGATCGATGGGGTATTCTGCATGTTTCAACTACCGTTTTTAGAGTAGTGATTGCATACGCAGCTGTTGTTGTGCCATCCGCTAATTTAAAACAAGAACCGTCCACATACAGTTCCCCCTGGGGGTCAGATAAAGGAATGTCTGCGAGATCGATTCTTCCCTTCGTCTCTTCTTCTGTTCTGAAAATACAATCATGAACATCATTCGCCTGTTCTCCTGAAGGGAGGGGTAACAGGGTAGCCAGATTCAATGTGGCACAACGTTTAATGGTCACATGTGGGGCGAACAAAGTCAATTCATAACCAGTGAGGCGCGCACTTGTCAGATGCTGAGTTTTTGTTTTGTTCAATAATGCGTCTACAGCATGCGGCACCATCACCGTCAAATTAGAATTTAGAACGAGCCCTTCGGACTGCCTGATGGCCGCAGCTACAGCCGCCGTGGCCCTCAAGCAGCTGGGAAGTGCTCTGGCCACATTGTCCAATGTGGTCGAAAAAGAAGCACACGGTCTTTGCTTACCACCAAAGTCCTGTGTTAACACTGAAAGCGAGCAACCGTCGACCTCGTGCACATATAGTACAAAAGGTTTACGGTAATCAGGAGTGTCAAGGACAGGAGCAGAACATAAAGCAGATTTCAGGGCAGAAAAAGCAGCCTGCTGATTGACCGGTATCGACACTTGGCCCCCACTCTGTCCTTGGCTGTCCTATACATCCCCGAATTTATCCTAATCCTCAAAACCATAATCTTCATTGTAGTACTGCCTACCTGTGCCTCGCGCTGTGCCGTGTGCTTTATCAAAATGAATTCGCTCGTTTTCTCCTTGCACTGCCTCCTCTCGGTGCATATCACTACGGTCCGTTCCGCCACGTCCTCTACCCCTTCCTCGAACTGCCCCGTTCTGTGCTAACAGAAAAGAAAAACTGGTCTTTCCAATGACCTTCCTCTCTACAGTACGCGCACTGATTGGGTCCCCATCGGGAGGGTTGACCTCCTCCTCCCCCTCTGGAGACTGGCCCGCTGGACCCGGGCCCCCTGGCGCCTCTACCTGCGCCACGACCCCTCATAACCTGCTGTAGCAACACTCGAGTTTTGAGGTCCTTAGTCTTCTTTTCATCTTTATCCTTGCTCTCATTCTCCCTGTGTTCGTAATACTGGGCCATGCTTAATATGATAGAAGGGGTGGACGTAGTCCACGTGCTTTCAGCAGCTTGTAGTCGGGTCGAAATTTCAGGTATCAGACTGGTTACAAATCGATTCACGAATCATCGTATCCCCCCTCACTAGCAAGGTCCTGACCACTAAAATCGATAAAAGTTCCCTCGAATCTGGTAAAGAAATCGGAGACACTTTCATCCTTCTTTTGTTTGCACACAGTCAGCTTATCCCAGCCCACCTTCCGTGGAGGGATCAAAGTATGCATATAAGCCATAATTTTTGCTGGCAACGCAATTATTTCAGCCCTCGGCTTGTCCCCCGGCTTACGGTCTTGATCCCATCCTTTCAGCTCATCCCAGGTACCCCCCAACTCGGCCGCGTGGGGAGTATCATGGACTTGCCGCCATACATCTACAGGAACCATTAACCCGAAAAATAGCTCAATATCAGCTAAAGTCATGACAGCGGAGGACGCTGCCTCCGTTAATTCTTTATAATAGGCAGCGGGGTTCTTACGGGGGTCAGGAAGTTGCGCTTTTAAAGCCAACACTTCACTTCGTTTCCATGGGGTGTACACCCATTGTTCTTGAAACCTGGCTTCTACTCGGTCTCGTGTTATTACATTCTGATCATTGCGTAGTTCGGGAATTTCGGGATGATAAATAGGGTGCACCTCCCTCATGGGGTGCTGGGAACCTAACTCAGGGAACTTCAAAAAGAGTCTGCCTCGATAACCCACTAAGGTGTCGACATTCTTATATACTTCCTCGGGACTCAATTGGAATTTATGAGCGCGATCCTTTATGTCATACAAAATTTGTGGAGCTAATCCCCGTGTTCCAAAACTTTGTTCCCATATTTCGATGAGAAATCGGGACATGTGTTGTAGGGCAGTTTGTTGCATCACCGGTTCAAAGTCTTTCATGGTACTCCATATGTCAGTTAAGGTATAGATGTCTTTGTACATCCATCTAACTGCTTGCTCCGCTATCGCTTCTTTCTCTCCGTAGCCCACGCCACCTCTCGTGAACAGGCGCCTAACATTTGAGCCTTCCGAATCCCCAATCGGAGCCCGACAAGGCACTCGGGTGTCGTGCTAGCTGACTGGGAAGTTCCTACCGGGCTACACAAGGGCGATAGCACTGGAGAGACACCCGTCGCCCCCAAGGGGTGGCGTGTGTCCGGGAACAGGGTGGCTAAATTCCTAGGGGCAGGAGCGATGGTGGCCGGTACATCGGTGGGAGCCCGGGTCGGGGCCCCCTCTTGAGCCAATGCCACAGGGGCGGTGGGCGCCGTTAAAGGCACTGCTGGATATATCCGTTGTGGGGCATACGGCGGAGGGGGGCGGACATCCAGCAGATCCTCTATCTCATCCTCGGCTTCCTTTCGGACAACATAGGTCTTATCTACCTCCAATAGAAACTGTCTATCTAGGTACTCGATATTCTGCTCGCTTTGGTTTTTGTCATGCGCGATTGCTTTCTGTGTAATGGTCTGTCCTTGTTTCATTTGTACTAATTTCTCGGCCCTCATTCTTCTGCGAGTGGCCTCTTTCTGCCACGTTCTCAGGGTATCAAACATGGACTGTCTGCTGCGTTTCGCAAACAGACGGTCTTGTAAATAATTAATCTTTTTCTTATCGAAGGACCCTGTCAGAGGCCACTGCAGTTCTACATTATCCTTGGTATACTTGTGCCATAAACGATTAAATATTAAGGGTCCAATCCCGTGCTTACAGTATAGATCATGGCTGGGAGTACCTTCCGGAGGGGCCAGCTGACTTTCGTCTAATCTAGTACTATTTGGGCTGGTACAGCCAAAACATAGTCGACTGAAGCACGGCATTGTTTTACCACTGCTCAAATTGTATCTGTATAAAAGGAAAAGGTAATTTATTATTCACAAGACTTTCACACATAAATGGCCATGTTCATTTACTCATACAATCATTTGTTCAGAATCAAAATTCAGCTGATCATCCGGAATACAAATATCACAAAACAGAACATAGACCGAAATACAGACAGTACAAACCAGTGAGAACAAATGCTAGCCCAAATCAAAAGACGGAGCCCGTCGACTCCAGTCTGTGGAGAACCGGTCTAATCCAAATTCAAAGAACCAAAGATCAAAACAGCCTCACCATAGGGGCTGCCTAGAGATAGCCACACAGGTTTTTCACTACCACAGACCGACCTACCGACCATCCGACGGCCCTCTCGGTTCACCTCCCGGACTATGCTGGCTTAGCCCGCTTTTTCAAGCACCGCTCCAGATTTGTCCGAGTGCTACCCAAGTATGACCATCAGCCTTTCAGAGGACGATCCGGCCAGGCATGAACGTTTTACGGTTCATACTTAGGCGTGTTAGTTATATCTCTATCAAATACAAATTAGAGGTGTCCGCCCGTGCAGTCTCACTACTGCCCCGTCAGACCACCTCCCAAAATACCGCGATCTCCGTGGTCAAAGACCACCAAATTCCAAATCAATTACAAAAGGATATCCAACATAAGACGAGACAAACACTCACCTGGTGCACTCAGGTCTGGTTGCAGATTTCTCCACTGCCAATCGATCTATTCTTCCGGGTTTCACCCGTAGGACTCCGGCGTGGGGCCACTAGCAGCTGAGGCTTCTCCCAATCAGAAAAGCAGAGCAACCCTTTTTCTTTGGTCAGTCCACCCCCCGACCAAGTGCGCCCCTTTTAATGTCCCTTTCCTTTTCCGAATACGGAGGGACGACCCCAACGCGGAGTCCCGGCGGAGTCGCCAACTGAAGTACCGAAATTTGCAAACCCCTATCAGATTATACTTACAATAACCAAATATCATTCATCAATAATCAGTCGATTGGCAGTGTAGAAAGTTCAAGCGTTTATTAGACAAAACAATACTCTGCCAGAGGAGCTCCCAACGACCTCATACTCCGAGGACCGCAGAGAGACTGCTGGCACATTGTCAGGTCAACACATATATACTATCACAGTTTGCAACCGTTACCCAAAATGGAAAAGTACAGGTTGGTACAGGAGGTGGCAAGGGGTATGCCCATATATGGCACACAAAGCGTCTATCTGAGCTCAGTATAGCAAGGTCAGGCCGGTTGACTCCCTTCTGCTAGTTTTGGTGAGAGTCCGCACAGCGCCAGCAAGAATGTGGTTATCTGGCCGGCCCCCTCCTATAACCTTGACGGGGCCCAAAAGCAGAAGCAGCTCCTGGCTACATGGGTCTAGCTATTTCTCATGAGAACGAGAAGCTGCGAAAATGCTGAGACATGGAGAGTTTACAGACAGTGCTATGAATTGGCCAAACAAAATGGCGCTGGTCCTACTGACCGACGCTAACCTATTTACAAGGAGGGAAAAGGAAAACGATTACATGATATATGACGGATTAGAACAAAAGGAGTGTCTTATGCCATAGGGGCGTTTTTAGTATGTTAATTAGCTGTGTCATGCTGAACACTGACCTAGAAACCATGCTCTATTTCCCCGTGTGAGGCCTAATCTAATTATGGTTCCTCAGGCCGATTGCCAGTCCTCGTCATCCAATTCTATTCCGTCTCGTGTCCACTTGTCCCTCAAATTCCTGAGTAGATCCGCCCTGTGATTATTTAGTTTCTTAAAGATCAGGGAGATCATTTTTTCAGGGAGGTGACCGTCTAAAATTCTATCCTCGAAAGGCGAGGCCTCCGGTAGGTCCGCGTCCACAGGCAGAGCCGCTTGTAATGAGTGCCGAATTTGTGCATAGCGAAAATACTCATATCTTGTCAGCTCAAATTCAACCTGCATTTCCTCAAATGATTTAATTCTCCCCTTGCCCCACATGTCTTTAATGGTTGAGATCCCTATCAGATCCCTCTTATCAAATCCTCTCGTATTCCAAATCTTACCCAGCCGTTCCGAATTAAAAGTGGGGTAGCTAGTGTCAGTCTGTCCCTCCATCCCAAAGAACTCGTGGCATCGTGCCAGATCCATTGGCTTAGAGTACAGTGCCCTATTATAACTACCTCCAGGGAGGAGCCATTTATCCATAGCGTAGCCGGGATCGGCAACGGGGCCATATGTTCCATGATTGATCGCGGCCAGCTGGGAAGCCCAATAGTATTGTTTGATATCTGGGAGGGCGATGCCTCCATCATACCATGGGAGCATCAGCTTGGCTAAAGCGATACAGGGTCTGTCCTCCCATAAAAGACTACGCTGCAACCCTTCCACCTCACGGAAATAACTAGCCGGCACTACATCTAAGGTATTCTGAAGGGCATAAAGGAAGCGAGGCAGAGACATCATTTTAAAAAGAGCGCTCGCCCCAAGAAAGAGAGTTGAAGTTTCTTCCAGTTAGCGATGTCGCTCCTAAGCCTCTGTAAAGGGGGAAGGAGATTCTTGGCATACCGGACTACCGGGTCAAGAGAAATGAAAATCCTCAAATACTTGAACCCGCCCTTATTAATTTGAATGGGACAGTTTCGCGGAGGGACCGGGGGCTTCCCTTTAAGAACAGTGATTTCCCCCAATTAATGGAGAGCCCAGGGTTCTCACCAAAAGAGGCCAGGACACTGCACACGACAATGAGGGACTTCCGAGGAGAGGTCAAATAAAGCAGTATATCGTCCGCATACAAGGAGATCCGGTCCTCCCATTCAGGGGACCACTGAATTCCCCGGATAGATGGCTTCCAGCGTATCCAAGCCGCTAGGGGTTCCAGGGCCAGCGAGAAAAAGAGGGGAGAGAGAGGGACGCCCTGCCGAGTGCCCCGACCAAGACAAAAGGACGCCGACACCCGATTATTAACGACTATTTGGGCGAGTGGCTCAGTATACAGTAAGCGCACCCAGCCAATAAAGTCAGGGCCAAATCCAAATTTAGTCAGAACCGCCCACAAATAAGACCATTCTACGGTATCAAAAGTCATGGTTGCATCAAGTGAAGCAATTACGGCTGGTTCCTGCAGAGTGTGGGCCCTGGATATCAAGCCATGCAACCTGAGTAAATTCAGGGCCATTTTTCTGTGGGGAATAAAGCCCGATTGATCTGGGTGGATCAGTCCGCTGACCACTTTCATCAGCCTATTAGATAGAAGCTTGACCAGTATTTTGGGCTCAGCATTCAATAAAGAAATAGGCCTATAAGAGGCACAGTTAGTCTTCGGTTTACCCTCCTTATGAATCACCACCACCGACGCAACTCTCTGGTCACAGGGCAGGATCCCTTTTTCCCGGGCTTCAACAAACATACCTTTAAGGTAAGGAGCCCGCTTATCTGGTCTGAGCTTGTAGAGTTCAATTGGGAGCCCGTTGGGTCCCAATGCCTTTCCCGAGTTCAAGGAGCGAATAGCTTGGGCGATTTCGTCAGCTGTTAAGGCACTATCCAGAAAATCATGGTTCTCACTGGACAAACGAGGGAGCTGTATATCACGAAGCAGCAAATGGGACTTATCCTCCGGTCGATCCAAGACCGAGGTATAAACGGTTCGAAAATATGCCGCAAAGCTATCGACAATACTCTGGGATCCGTAAGCAACTCTCCCTCCTCTCTAATGAGTTCTGGGACAACACGTTCAGCTCTGTCCTTTTTGTCCAACCAGGCAATAAGTTTCCCTGCCTTATCCCCGAGGTCGTAAAGCCTACCCTGCTGCTCCCTGCCAAGAGCCCTAGCACTATCGGTGACCAGAGATTTATAATCATGTTGCTTAAGGCTCAAAATATGTAATTTAGCCTGTGTTTAGCCTGTGTTACCTCCTGTTCCGGTTCCCCTTCCAGGGGACTAATCTCAATCTCAGCATCAACAACCTCTCTATTCTTTTCCTTTTTTGTTCCAGCTATCAGTGACAGAGCCTGACCCCTGATGACCATTTTAAAGGCTTCCCAGAGAGACACGGAGGAGGACACCGATCCTTCATTATCCATAAAATAATCATCTAGAGCCTTAATGAGGTCCTTACGAAGTTTGGGGTTACGTATATACCAGGGGTTAATGGGGGCCACCCTACCTGCCGTTCCCGAAGCGATACAAAACCGGAACCAGAGCAGGGAATGATCAGAGATACCCCTGGCGAGATGAACTACTCCAGTGACGTAAGACGCCTGAGCCGCCGCAACCAAGCAATAATCCAGGCGGGAGAGGCTGCCGTGGCCACCAGAGTGAAATGTGTACTGCTTCTGGTCAGGGTGGAGCAATCTCCAGCTGTCCACTAAACCCATTGCCTCAATAAAGTCGGGTAGCCATCGCTGGGCGCTTCCCGTATCTCGCGAGGGATGTCTATCCATAGCTCCAGAAACCACTGCGTTAAAGTCACCCCCCAAGATCAAGAGCCCAACCGGCAGTTTGAGCAGAAGCTTTCTCAAATCAACAAATGAAGTGGACTGCATACCCGGGGGGACATAGGCAGACAAGAGAGTAAGAACATGCCCCTCCCAACGACCTGTAATTCCAACATATCTGCCCCTATCATCCTCCCACATGGAGTCTATCACCAAAGGGAGCGCCTTCTGAATCAGGATGCCCACCCCCCTGGACCCAGATGTGAATCCCGCATGGGCTACCAACTTGTACCCCATTCTGTGCATCGCCTTACATGAGTTTCCAACTAAATGTGTTTCTTGAAGCAAAACCACATCCGGTGCCTGGCGTTTAAGATACTGAAGACCAACACTACATTTAATTTTGTCCCCCAACCCATTCACTCAAAACCTTCAGTTCCCTACCCCCCATCATCGTGTATGAAAAGGAAGTGGCAATCTTCTGTCTGCTGCATGTTAATCAAACCCAATATACTGATGCCATCAAAAAGTTTGAATACGAAAAAACCCCCAACTCTCAACCCCTCCTCCCCCCACCCTGCACCCCTGCATGCAGCTTATGCTCATCCCCAATTAGCAGTGTGCCTGTCGCCCCCACACTAATCTACAACTAACTAAAGTTAGAAAATAGAGGGAGGGCCCGGGCAATCCCGCCAATCCCCTCCTCCCCCGCCTCGCCATCGCTTCCCCTGATCTGGTCGTTCAACACAATATCTTTCAAATACTTCACATCAGGGGAGACATTACTTACTCATCCCACCCCCTATGCACAAGTTCTTACTAATTAAACCCCACTGTCGTCAGTTCACAATGGTTTATTGTTCGTACACTTCGCCTCGGGCTCTGCTCTCCGCCTCGGTCACATGTGTACTTTCCAGCTAATCGGCCGCTACCTCTGGATTATCAAAGAACCAGGTCTTTCCATTGAGTTCCACCCGAAGGCGGGCCAGAAACATCATTGCATATTTCAGTCCCTTTTCTCTCAAAGTCCTCTTCACCGACATGAAGCCCTGACGCTGTTTTTGTACCAATTGAGTAAAGTCTGGGAAGAAGGAAAGAGTTACATTTTCGTATCTCAGGGTGGCACCGGCCCGGGCCCCCTGGAGGATTACGTCTCTATCTCGAAAGTTCAGGACCCTTGCGATCATGGGACTGGGGGTGCCCCTGGTTTGGGCCTGCCCCCCGGAACCCTGTGCGCCCTCTCCACTGTGAAAAGATTGCGGAGGCCTTTAGGTTTGAGGTAATTGAGAACTATATCTTCGACAAATAGATCCGGTGTTTGCCCTTCTGATATTTCGGGCACCCCAAGGATGCGGACATTATTACGCCTGGCCCTGCCCTCATATTCGTCCAGCTTGCGGTCCGTAAGGGCTCTGAGGTCTTGAGGTCCCGCACCTCTTGCTGCAGCTGGCTCACATCGTCGATTAGACTGGCCGTTTTGAGCTCAAGCGTCTTGACCTTCCCGTTCACCTTTGTGAGGTCGCCCGTATCATCCCCACCTTGATTGTAACAGTATCTAACTTATTGTCTAGGGCCTCCATCTTCTGGCCCAGAGATGTCCACACTCCGTTAATGGCCACCATGAGATCTGTCAATGTTGGCTCAGTGGGAGTATGTGTAGCTTCCCCCCCCCCCACGGGATCTTCCTCGGTTCCACCAGGGACCCCTTGGGGACAGTGCAGCGATCCAACCTATTTGACTGAATATTCCTGGATCCCTTAGAGGACCGAGGCAGGGACTTCTCAGAATCCGTTTTTGTCGCCATCTCACTGCCTTAGTCCAAGCCACCAGACAAGGCCGATATCCTCATATTGAATCAGAGTCTAGGGCATCAATCCACACCTAATTTCCATCAACTGGCCGCACACTATCTCATCCTCTCCGGGTATCTGCTATGAGTTGCTCAGTCACTTAGTCTAGGGCGCATCCAATCACCACAGCAGCTCCCCTTGTCAATTCAACACCTGTTGCACCCCCAGGAGTCACCCTGTGCTAGATCCTAACTTGTCTACGCTCTCCTCCGTGGTTCAAGCCAAGTCAGAAATACACTGCAAGGCTAATATCCACAGGTGGTGCTAGTAGTGCTCCCTCCTACACTACATCAGAGAGCAGCCCGAGGGCCCCCTTCAGCCTGTCTTCACACCCAGCTCACACCGTCAGCAGTGCGGGGTGGCCAAATGGGGTCTCCCGAAGGGCTGTCCAGGCTTTTCTTCACCCCCAATCCAGGTATAGCCATGGGCCTGCGGGCTTCCTCAAAGTGGAGAGGTCTCCATCTTTCTCTGGGCACCACACTCGCTGGGCTCTTTAGGGCGGAGCCGCTGCGGCGCTTCAAGCCCGCACCTCTCTCTTTCTCCGCCGTCTCTCCTTCGCAGACAGCGGTATCTCCCCCCGCCTCCGGGTGCGCTCACACGCGGACTCCGGCCGATGCTCCTCTGTTTGCAGCTGATCGCTTGCAGCTCCGGCAGGTAAATCCTCTGGCGGGGCCGCCATGCCTCAGAGCTCTCGCTCCTGCCTCCTCACTATGTTGCGTAACTGCTTTGTGCCCTCTAGGTGCCCCAAAGGATTGCGGAGTGTTCGGGCCGGGCCGGTATCAGTCGGGCCGCTGCCCCCGCAGTTCCCACACTTCCGGTCGGATCCACGCCCGGCAAGGCCCTGATCTTCCGGACGACGATTCTCCGTCTCTGGACCACGGGGGCAGCTCGGAGCGGCACGAACGGGCGTCACAACACTTCCCAGTTTTATGGGTGGGACACAGGTTCAGGATATGCGACAGGATACTGCGGCAGGGAAGGGATGTCGGCGGAGCTGATTCCCTACGTGGCCATCTTGGTCGCCGGCTTGGCTCCTCCCCCGTAACAACGTTTTTTAAATGCATCTGGTCCACTGTTTTCCAAAAATATGTAAAGATGTCAATAAACTAAAACTTCAAGCAGTAGTAGCCAATTCAGATCCTATATTGTTATCCCACATTAGTACATTGGTGCATTTGTAAGAATAATAGAGCTTGTGGTGCTTGGTGAAATGTTCACTCGTTATTATGCTTATGTTTGTGATAAGGAAAGATTAAATAAACTCACTTTACAATTGTAAAATTGTGTGAGATGGGATGTAGCTTTTAAAGATTTTCATATAATGCACTAATGTGCATTATACAAAGACATTGTCAGTCTAAGTGGTGCCTAAAACCCTTTACTTTGAAGTCAGATTAATTTAATCCATCAGTAGTACTCACCTTCAATGCATAGCTACTTAACCCCTTCCACACTCATGACGAGCTGGGCTCGTCATGAAGTAGCCTCCTCGCACGCTCATGACGAGCCCAGCTCGTCATGAATAAAGGGGTTTACAAATTCTCAGCACAGGAGGGGAATATGCTGAGCATCCATGGGGTTAATATGAGGAAAAAGGTTTAAAAATATTGCAAGAGTTAGTTGATTTTGCATTGACCCAGGCTAACGGTAGAAAAACATAAATCCGCTACATACAGAGGGACCAAATATTGTTAATAGTGCATTACCAATAAGCCATGGAGCTGAAATATGGCATTATACTTTAAAATAAGATTTGCCTATGTGCATATAAAGATTAGTAAGGAGACTCAAGTGACTGTGAAACCATTCAACAAATTATCCTAAGAGGAACTGAACCACACCTATGGCATGTGCTGTAGAAAGTCAAGTAATACATTAATGCCTTTTCATTTTGAGTGGCAGCGGCTTCTTCCTGTGCAAGTTGGCTGAATAATGACATGAAGGCATTACATTGTGCACCACGCACAATTCTGAATATTGTTTACCTGTTTAAGAGACTGATACCTCTCAAATTTTGTGGATAGAACATTTGATAACTGAAAATATAGTTTAATATATATATTCGATTCACATTCAATTTACTAAGTATGGTTTGGAGAACTATAAATAGGAACATTTTATTTGGGTAAAAGTGTAGCAGTTTCAAGGAAGAAGCAGACCTATGAATTTTAAATGCTGTGAGCTATTAGAATAAATGGCATGGGACTATTTTTAAGATTCAAATTATCATAAGAAATTGGGCATTGGTTGATCTCAAGCAAAAACTACAATCCTTGTCAGGGTGAACCACAAAAGTCACTTAATTAACATTTTCTTACCCCTGTAGTTGCTTAGCACAGGAGAAGTAAGGCTTAACTTGGAGGCAATGTGCAAAGAATGTATACAGCACTTAAATAGTGATATAGTGAAATCACAACACAAAACATATCCCAACCTAATTTAGAATAATAGGATACATTTTAATAAATAAGATGAGACCAAACCTTTAAAACTCCAATCAATAAAACCGGAGATATGCAGTTTTAAAGTTTTTGGTAGGTATGGCACTTAAAAGTAGAAAGCACCCCTCATGGTCATTTAGTTGTGCTAGACCACAGGAAAGTCACAGGCAGTATTGTTTTTCTGCAGGAAGGGCCTTCTTCCTGAACAAAAACAGCCCCCAGAGACATGTTCCACTTTCTATGTGCGCTGCAGAATGCACCACACATAGACAGTGGAATCAATGAGGAGAAATATACATATTTCTCCTCGTTACGTCTCACCTGGGGAGGCGTAGCATTTGGAAGCAATTCCCAGTCTCCCACTAATAGTAAATCTGGGAATGTCCCAAAATCCATGGATGGATGTGTGGGAACACCCATGCTCCACACCAATTGCGTTGTCTTAAACAAGAGCAACATCCCCACTTTGCACTCCTGGTAGTGTAAATTCATGTAGTCATCACTACTTTGAAATGAAAGTCTTCATTAATTTATCACCAGTGCACTTGTTCGCTATCACCCATATGCACGTGATGTTATCCGCCACCACCTTACTTTCATTCTTCTTGAGTTGCATCCACTTCGTTTAAGCAGATTTCCAACTTTGATGGATCTCACAAAACTTTTTAATTCGCTATTAATTGCACCCTAACGATTCTATCTGCTGTCACTCGGAAGCAATACACTTGAGTTGTATGCAAGTCACAGTGTTGGCCCTGTAAACACTTGTTACTTGTATATTTCGCACACTTTTGCAATACGTGTACAACATTCACCTTTCCTTGTGAGGTTTGCGCTTAAACTTACTTCACCAACAGTCACCTAGTTGCTAATTTTGTTTTTTCTTTTGGGCAAAGGTGTTTTTGATACACTTCTATTCGAAATACGTTGCTTATATTTCGCTACTCAATCATATGGTAGGCTGTATCTCTTGGTTTATTGAATATTGGTTGTTGGTTATATTGTAGGATACTTTCCCCTGACGAAGGTCTTGTCCCAAAATGCATTGAGATTTGTAAAAAAAATGCAAAGTTAATTTACTATCAACGTGTGATGGTCCAACATGTTGAATACAAATACTTCAAATTAAATAAATGAAGACTGTCATTTCAAAGTAGTGATGACTGCGTGAATATTGAAATGAAATGAAAATGAAATGAAAAATTGCATTTGTATAGCGCATAACTGCCCTAGGGCCTCGCAGCGCAGGTATTAACTACTTTAAGAAATTACGCTACTACTCTAACCAGGAGAGCAACGTGGAGACGTTGCTCTTGTTTAAGACAACGCAATTGGTGGATTTTTGATAGTGATACCCTAGATCAAAGGGCGGTACCCACCTGCACCCAAAACAGATCTACGCAGAAGAAAAGTACTATGTTTCAAAGTACTTTAACAGGAGTGCCACAACTCACATCTAACCCATTAACACCTATGCTCCACCCATGGAAAGCCTCACTGGGTCAGAGTAAGGCAATGCAGCGATTTGCTCTGCGTTGCGTTACCCTAGATTTATCAAGCCCTGCAGAGCCACGCAAAGTGGCCTTGTGCTGCTTGATAAATCTGACTTAGTTGTTGCATCGCCCTAGTGCCTCCTTGTGTGTTGCAAGTGTGCTGCAACTCCATAGTACATATTCCCCAAAACGTTCAAAGCAAATGAGTGGGAGGAACACAGTAAAATTGTGTATTTACTCACAACTGTCAGCATGACCAACAACTGTGCTACAAATCTCCCATACTCCATGCCCCCAAACATGACATCCCATAGGATTGGCTTTTTTCCAAATTCCTGTGCTGGTCTGGGGACAATTTACATAATCCTCCACAGTAAATGCCTTTGATAAGTATATTTTCAGTTAACCCACATTAAATTCTGTCATAGATCAGCCTCCTAATACAGTTCAAACTGAGAAAATAAACACCAATGAATATGTATTGATTTATTCTGTTAGTAGAACAAACCATTATTATTTGCTAGGGATTGCCATAGAATGTTAAATTAGTCACCAGGGTGTGCAGCCAATTGTATAGGTTGCTACCTAGCCCTGTGTTGCCAAGATACCATTTTTCAAGCCCTGGGGTTTTCTGTTGCAAATAAATGCCGAAGTATCAACCCAATGTTTCAATGACTATCTCATGACCACAGCTCTTGAATAATTTAGGTTCAAATAAAGGCCCAAGACTGGAACATGTTCTCAAGGCAACTTATTACTAGTTCACAACCCTAAAACAATAGTGGGCATTTTATCTATGAATTTTTCATCCATGCTAGTTGGCCTTAAGAAGTGTTTATCGGTCACCTGAAATCACTGGTGAGTTCAGAAAGCCTGTTTGCTACTTCAGGGCACAGCACATGCCTGGCTCTCCTCTTTCCTCCAGGGGAGGACTCAGAGAGTGCAGCTTGGTGATCTACTCTCCACCACAACATCGATCACCTGTGGGGTGCCGCAAGGGTCTGCCCTGTCACCCCTTCTATTTAATATCTACCTGCAGCCTTTGATTCTGCTGCTTAATCGGATGGACTGTCAGGTGTATAACTATGCGGATGACACCCAGATCATCATCCAACTGGGTGATGGTCTGGGTGCTTTCGCAAGATTACAAAACATTCTGAAGTGCACAGCCAATTGGATGGCCAGGAATTCTTTAAAGATCAATCCGGATAAGACCGAGGTGTTGCCAATCACCATCGCTGGCAACCCATGGAACGATTAATTCTGGCCAAGGGAACTAGGGTCACCCCTGGAACCTGCGGCCGTGGTCAAAAGCTTGGGCATCCACGTGGATGGCAAGCTGTCCATGCAGAAACAAGTTACGGCTGTTGTGGGTACTTGTGTCGGCCTTCTTCGACAACTTAGGAAAATCTCCTCGTTGCTGTCCTTTTCCACCCTGAGGCGTGCGGTCTCTGCCACGATCCTGGCCAGGTTGGATTATGGTAACTCGTTATACATAGGGCTGCCGCAAAAACTTTTGGATAAGCTGCAGGCTGTCATGAACGACGCTGCAAGACTTATCTTTAAAAAGACGAGGAACACACATGCATCCCCCCTCATGCGAGAACTGCATTGGTTGCCAGTTAGGCAGAGGGTAATGTTTAAAGGGTTGTGCATTGCGCACAAAGCCCTGTATGGAAGGACGCCAAGCTATATCAAATCCCGCCTGATTCCTTATAGGCCGGGTAGGGCGCTCCGTTCTGCAGAAGCTACCCTCCTTACTCAACCACGCTGTAGATTGGCCACCGCGGGTGGCCGCGCCTTCTCCTTTACTCTTCCAGCACTCTGGAATAAGTTGCCAATGGAACTGCGGAAGGAAACCAATTTGCTGTCATTCCGGAAGAAATTAAAAACAGTGCTCTTTCAGCAAGCGTGGGGTGGCCTGTAATTTATGACCAGTTGCTTTCTGTACTCGGCTGCGTGGACCCTGACAATAGCGCTTAGAGACCCCCGGGTTATACCACGCTATATAAATCAAATAAATAAATAAATAAATAAAATTGTTGTTCCTTGAGAAAAGATGATCTGCTCTAATGGGAGTTTACAGTGATGGTACCTGTCAGGGTTGCAAGTGTATCTTACTATTATACACACGCATATCAGGTTCCAATACAGGAAACAAGCAACTTGAATATGGAGATTTCGGAAGCCCGCAATGTGAAACATATAATACTATTGTGCTGACAAATGGTTAGTGTCCCTCCCTTTCCATCACAGTACTTGTTTTCATTCTAGAGTATGAAGACTTCCCAATCCAAGATGGCAGAAGTGCTTCCAGATTCAGTTGGAAGAAAAGGAATTTATTCCAGCGTATCTGAGATCACCTTCCCTGGTAGCTATGCGTTTTGTTGGGTTTCTCAGCTCTAATATTAATTGCACTTGGATCCCCCTCTCTATACCATTTATTGATTTGGTTGCTCTCTTTGGTTTCCTCCTGATGATATCCTGCTTAGCCTCTGTGTATTAATTAGCATGCCGGTTGTCTAACGCTACAAACCTGCTCCTGAAGTCATGCTGATTTCTCCTCTTCATCTCCTGTGAGTCTGCTGCTGGAGTTATTACTCTCACCATGGGTGACACCTTACCTTTAGCCTATAGTGGTCACTACAACCAACTAATTCAGTTCATCTCGATAATCGTGCACCACCAGTTGTTCACATACTGTTCCTCACCATTGATTGGGGATTATGGCAGAATGAGGGTGGAAGCCCTCAGATGTCTGCAGGGCCACTCCAGTGTTTCTCAATAGCCTTAATCGTTTACCCTGTTTGCCCCAGAGTCTTATAAACAGTGCTTGTTCTATTACGTAATTGTAATCAGACACTAGATACAGAAAATAACTCCTCAGAGCCAGTGCTATTTTCCAAAATGGCGGCTCTATAATTATGTGTTTAGCCATCATAACCATCATATTGCTGATTTATTTTAATATTGTTTTTGTTTAAGTTTTTCCATTGTTTCAAAATCATAAACATGAGCAAAGCAGGTGGCAGTAGAGGATCTTTACCTTTTGACAGAGTGTTGCTAACTACAACTTCTCCAACAAAGAAAAATGTGTCATATGCCAAACTAATCCAAAAGAAAAGCTAACATCAACTGTGGATGGACAGAAGAGAGTTTGAGATGCTGCAGAAATACGGCCAGACAGAGTTCACAAAATATTGAAACTGCTGGGTGAAGAGGAGCAAACACTTTATAATTATAACAACAAATGCTACATGTTGTATGCAATGGAAAAAAAAGCCTGAAAAAAATGTTCAAAAATAGCAGAAACCAGTGAACCACAACAAGAATCCCAGTCTTTTGAGAAAGCGAAGACAACCAAACCCATTGCCCATCAACTTAGAAGATCGATTGCTTCCCCAGGTCCACCTCTAACAACGGATCAGATAAAAGAGGATCTTCAATGTGTTATCTGTGGTTTAGCAAGAACAAGGTACAACTTATGTGTGTTTCAAAGGGAAATCTATGACAAGTGCTAAGATAGAGAGCTAATCACTTCAATGAATATGATTGCTGTATCAACAACTTATAATGACATAGTATGGCGCAAGAACTTGTTAGCAGCACATGCTGTAAAATCTTGTGAATCCTACAGCACACCATTTCCAAGTCACTCTACCAGGAAAGGATTTACAATGCTGTTCTTGATCATTTTGATTTTGAAGATGGCTCTTCTTTGCCTGGAACATATAGCACACATGACACTGCCATGGTGCTTTTTCAAGACTGTACCAATGATGTGCCAGCTGAAAAACAAGCTGCATCTGCTGTAGGCATAAACAAACGCTGGGGTAAACCTATAACCAAACTGCCTTGCAATTGTGTGCAAAATGACTACAAGTCATTAACACATCACAGTCTACCAGAAAGTTTCAAAGTGACTGAGGACATGGATCTTCTTCTACTAGATGCTGCCGTTCCCAGGGCTGATTTAACTGTATTTATCATAGTGCGTATTCGGTGTGGACTGAAGGATGAAGATGAGCCAGTTCCTCTGTGGGCTGGAATTCATGCTTTGATCTTCCAGAATACCGTCCCACTGAAGAAGGATGGAGTTTTACCAGTAATACCATCTCCAGTCACAAACTACGCACCAGTTTAGACAGCCCTAAAACATTTCCAAAATGTGAGTGCTCAGCTTGAAGACCATCCTATCCTGACAATTTTCTGTGGTAAAGGTGTTTTCTGTATTGTAGCCGAGATTTTTATGAGAAAGCTAGTAGAATTTGATGATCTTTAGCCAATGATGGGCGTTTTCCACATGACAAAAGTTGTGTTGTGGTGTGCAGGAAGTTATCTCAGTGGATGTGGCATAGATGATGCACTTATTGAGGCTGGAATCTTCGGAAGCAAAACTGTCCAGTCAGTACTGAGCAGAGCTCATTATGTTTGTTCTTTACAAGGTATGCTCTACATAACTGAGGCGATAGAAATGTTGTGTTGGAATGCTTTCTGGAACAAGAATGACAAATTAGGTTTTGCATATCTTATCTCAGAAGTGAACAAGGCATGAGGTTCACTTCATTCAAAAGACATAATGCAAAGCCAAACAATGTTCAATACACTCACTTTAAAATCAGAAAACCTGAAAAACAAGTTTGTAGAGTTTGTCAAAGAATGTGAAGGAAAATCTGAATTTTGCAAGTACTGGGGAAATGTTTTCCACATGATAGCTCTGGTGAAAAACTTGGTACATGTTAATCATGAAGGTCATTAAGAGTTGCATGTGAAGACTGTGGGGTCACTAGTTACTGTGTTTTGCTAATTTGATTGCATAAACTACCTGAGATATGGGTCCTGGTATTTGGAAAGCGTGAGAAAGATAAAGGTGGAAAAACCATACCTCTACAGAAAATGTATCCAAAGACATTTTGTGGTGAAAGACAGAGAAGGAAGTTTCAATGCTGTGGCTCCAGTCATGAAAGTGGAACAGACGATCCAGAGATCACAGAAAAGCTCAAAGGGAATTGTTGGTCGGGCACATAAAATTGGATATGTTGCTCAATGACAGCTAGTTTGCCATGAAGTCCTTTCTATTTGCAATGTTTTCAGAGAGATGACAAATTCAAAATGAATGGACCATTGTGAAACCGTTCCGCACCACACACATGTGGGCAAGAGAGGGAAAAGTTTTAATAAACATGTTGGCAGCCTTCTTAATTTCATGCAACAGCAAGGAAAACCCTTTGAAATGACTGAGCCTGTGCATCTACACACCTTTGTGACCAAACAAATGTGGATAGTGATATAAAGACATGTCTACCAGATGTCCTGGAACATGGATCGAAACTTTACTCAGAACTGAAGCAGCAGAGAGTTGTATTGAAAGAGAAAAAGCTGTTTGACATAAACACAAAAGCTCAACTTCCACGCTTTAATTGCCATAGTAAGAGTTTTGCCCCACCAGCCCCTACAAAACAGGTTACAAAAAGCAACTTTCTCAAGCTCATAGTTAGATGGATGTAGCAAAAGATAGGAGTGAATATATCAAGAAAATTCTGTTGCATCAGCTTATGCCAACAAACGTATTATTTAATGGAGATACTTCAACCAAACCAGTGAAACACAAACTCGTACGATAACTGGAAAAAAACTTTCACCTGATGAATTTCACTTTGAAAATGTGTTCACATTGAAAATTGCTGTTGTTGTAGACTATGTCACAATTGTGAATGGTCAAGATTTCATCCATGCAAAACTTCGGAGAGGTCATTCAGACTGTTCTACAGATATCAAAGTCAGTGTCCACCTTGCAAGAACTGCACATTGTCTTTGAAAGTTATATTGAAATATCTTTCAAACAATATGATAGAATCAGACAAATGTCTACAAGTGGGACAATTGACCTTGCCTTCATCAAAAATTTGACACCTATACCTGTGCAACTTGATAAATTCTGGTCATCAACATTGAACAAGATGAAATTGGAGATGTTAACTCACCAAAACATTTCTGATACTTCAGTGAACACTGAATTTCTATATATTGCAAGTTAAAACATTGTCAATGAGGACTTGGTGCCTGCAGAAATAAATGCAAAAGAAACCATCCATAATGTTCAAGAACATAGCAAAGTGACCACATGTTGAGTGGGCTATTCAAAATGGTTCCAATTGAGTCATTGCACTGTCAAGTGACATAGATGTTGTTATTGTGCTACTTAGATTTGTTGCAATGTTCACAAGTAAAGGATTGTCAGAGTTATGGATGCGTTACGAAACAGGCGAGAAAAGACACTTAATCCGGCTTCATATTCTGTACAAGAAACTTGACACAGAGATGCCCAATATTCTTATAAAGGCACATATTATTATGGGTGATAACAGTATGAGCAAAATTGGAGCAAAGCCTGGCGTTTTAACTGCTGAACCTGTGATGTTTCTAAATGGATTTGCTGAGACAAAAGAAGGATGTGACCTTAAAGACGAAGAAAAATACTGTGTGTGTGTGTGGAAAGCGAACTATGACTGTCACACGTTTGACGATCTTCACTACAGTGAGTTCAAGAGATCAGTCCTGCTAAGTAACCTTCCACTGATGTCATATTCTGTGCATGGAAATATTAAAAGAGCATTCTATTTGAACAGGAGATGTGTAAATGTTTTGGATTATGCATTTGTGGATAACGAATTTGGTTGGGAAGATAATGATGGTGATGGAGCAAAGATTCAAGAAAACTAAACTTGCATGGAGCAGTCCCTCATTAACAGCACTAATCATTAAAAATAGTAGATAAGACTAAATTAACATACACACAACACCAACATTTGGGGAAAAAAGTTTTACGCATGCTTTACTAATGTTGAATAGAATGCAATGCGACTAAAACCTGCTTTAAACTGGAAAACGCTTTTGTCCATGTGCGAACCAGAATTACGTCGATAGTAATGTGACTAACCCGTTTTGAGAGGAAAAACTCTCACGCAAGCGCAAGAATTACCAAAGTTATGTCTTGAGGCACCGCATGCCCGCCATATGCTTTCTTGAAATTAAAAGAGAGCTATTGCTGCTAATGCTTCTTCTCAAAGAAAACAATAATAACATGGGACAGAGTAGAAGTGGGTGGTGAACGGTGAAAATCATATATTTTAGAAATGAACATCTGTTTATGATTCCTTTATTAACAGTATACGTTTGAGCCTACTGTTGCACGTAATGAAAGGAAAATGCAGGCGAAAGAGAAGCAAGCTACGCATGCGCAGTGAAGTCATATTGTGACCCGATGACCGCGTTTCTGAAAGCCTGGCAAGATTCAAGGACGAGAGTTGTGTGAAAGAAGCCCTCGACTGCGGAACTGTATTGATAAAATGCCATTTAATTTGCAACAATAGATGTATGGGAACTAAGTAAAATAAAATTTGTGAATGAGCTTAAGGGGAAGGGTTTGTCAGACAAAGAAGGATTCATAAAAAGGAATATGTCAGCATGAGGTGACAACAACTCCCCTGTCAAATCAAAGTCTGTATTCCATCAATATGAGGGTGAGACATGCAGAAATAAAGAGTATAATTAGGGTAATTTAAAAAAGAGAGGTATGTGGACATCGATGCAGAAAAGAGAGAGATCCGAGAGAGGCGAGACCTGCTGCTGATGAGGAAAGGAGAAAACAGACTGGGAAGATTCACACCTGAATGACAACCTGAAGAGATTGAAGATTTCCGAAGAATATATCGAGGATGGAGAGCGTGTAAGAGAAGGATGCGTCCTGGTGCGTCGGGTTTGTAGAGAAGGTTAGTAAGTATTGTCATGTCCTGAGCCTGTCCTTTAGTCTTTGTGTCCTGATTCTTAATCAGGGGACCTCCACCAGTCATTTGGCCAGAGGGTTGGTTTCCGTTATTACCATTGGGTAACTATTATTCTGTCTCACATGTGCATATCCTTTTGCAAATGTATGATTTATTATGCCTTTTGTCTCTACATCTATCCACTCTTAATGCATTGATTGTTGAATGAGTCTGTGATTTTGAATGTATTTTCTAAACAAATTTTCTTCTCCCATGAAATTTGATGGAGTTTGCACTGTGAATTTGTACTAATGACCATTATGACCGAAATTAGGATACAATTCAAGTCAAGTCAAGTCAAGTCAAAATCTTTATTCGATTGTAGATTTTACAATCATAAAAGTGCAATTTTTAAACACACAATAAAAATAACATTAAAAAACAATTCATTTCAGTTGGCAAATAAAGACACAGTATACAGTACAATATATTTAGGCAGTACGAGCATGGGCAACATGTGATTAAAAATATAAATAACTGTGGTATTAAAAACGCCTAAAAGAGATGCAGTGTAATTAGCCATCCATGCTTTTCCTAAAGCT
This sequence comes from Lissotriton helveticus, assembly GCF_964261635.1. Taxonomy (NCBI): domain Eukaryota; kingdom Metazoa; phylum Chordata; class Amphibia; order Caudata; family Salamandridae; genus Lissotriton; species Lissotriton helveticus. Next base: position 120,223,949 of record NC_136067.1, read on the forward strand.
GATGGCTTTTTTAAGAAAGTTACAAACGAATAAAGTGCAATCGCTATTCAGTAGTTGTAAGTAATAAAGTGCAGGTTTAATTTGTGAAAAACTCAGCTTTTTGAGGCACGGTTTGAGGTATAATTTCCGTGGGATCAAATAATAGGGGCAAATGAAAAGGAAGTGTGCCAGGTCTTGTGGAGACTTTCCGTCGCAGCCACAAGCTGGCAACACTTCTCCCCGTTGAGCCCCACTAGGGACAGCCAGTAAAAGATGGAAGAGGTCGAAGCGGAACCTTGTTAACAGAAATCTTTCATAACTGGACATAGGCCAAGTCAGGTAAGGTTCCGTTTGCAAGCAAGTTTTTAAAAGAAAATGTTTCCTAACACTGGCCTTCTGCATCTCAACCTCTTCTCTGTCGGTGCCTCTTAACAATAATATAGCGTTCTTAACCAAGCTAACATCTGTTTTTGTAATTAAATTTGGGGCATAAAACAGATCCCGTCGGTCAATTGCCGTTAGGCTGTCCTTTATGTACTTCACCCACGGTATTTTAAACCTCCCATCTAGCTGTAAGACTTCTTTCAATATGGCATGTGTTAATGGAATATCATTGTTCAGCCAGCAATTCAGCCAGCATATAACAGGGCTTACTGCTATTCTGTCATCTAAGTAGGGAATCCCTAGCTCCTCGTGAACCGAGAAGTTCCCAATACCCCTGGGAAGTCTCAGGATCTTTTTTAGAAAATTATTTTCTGTAACCTCTAGGTCTTTACTCTTACGATAACCCCAAAGCTCACTCCCATAGCAGGCACCAGCCACGCTTTTCGCTTGGTACAGTTTGAACAATTCATTGAATCTTACCCAGAGTTCGTGGTTATTTCACTAAGATCTGTGAATTAGTTAGTAAATTGTTAATATCACCATCAACTACTCAACTAATGGTCCATCAACCAGAGGAAAGAGTGTTGATCTGTGAAAATTAGTTAAGGTATTGAAATACTTTTCGCAAATGATTTTGAGGTTACAGTGAGATAACTAATCTGAACTGAAGTGAAATTATAAAACTTGACTCCAAGCGAAACAGCCAGGAAAAATTGAATGTGTATATGGCCCCCATTGAAGTTTTCCTTGACTGTGAAGTGTTCATCCCTGGCCTTTCGCTGCATCAATGCGGTGCTAAAACCTACAACATTTCTTAAGCCTCTACCCATAGAACTTACATGTACATGTACTTGCAAAACCTGTGCTACAAAAATATGTCCCTGTCAATATGCTTTTCTCAAATGTTCAACATTCTGCAAATGTGCCACGAGTGATTGCCAAAACAAATAAATAAAGTTAAGTATGAAAATGTGTCTAAAACAGGAGCTATAAGCATTATTTTTGATTCATATTCAGATCATAAACATTGGTGTATCCATAAAAGGACTCAAAATTATTTTTTTTTTTAATTTTTATGTATATCTCTTCTTCCTCTATTATAGCCACCATTTGGGAAAATGGCAGAAGCGTTTCTTTGAGGAGTTATTTTCTGTCTCTATAAAACTACTTGACCCCCAAAAACGAAGGGCCTGATTACGAGTTTGGCGGTGTAGGAGCGGGTTGCCACTCCCCTGCTCCCACACCGCTAAACAGGTCTGTCGGCCAACCGCGAGATTACGAGTTTTCTCATAGGCTGGAGGACGGTCCTTTGGCATTCCCATGGCGGTGCCTTTCAAAAAAGTAGCGCAATGAGATCCTCAAAGCCCTTTCCTGCACGGCATAGTCCATGCCGTGCAGGAATGGGGTTCACGCAGACAAGGGGCCACATCCATGTGCCTCACTGCTTGCTATGTCTATACAACTGAATCTTAAATGCTGTTGAAAATAAAAATAACTACAAAAATAAGCTTTAATAAATAAACAAATATAAAAAAGATAAGTAATTTGTGTGCCAAGATTTTATTGTTGTGAGAAAATGTTTTTTGATTAGAGTTATAACCGAGTTGTAAATAAGACAGGCCAGATAAGAGGTTTTTCGCTATGTATTGATTCCTTTTTCCACCTCCTCTTGGGCCTAAAAGCATTAGGGGGATTCCTTTGTGCCCTTTTGGCCCCACTGCTTGCATCCCATGGGCCTGAGGAAAGAGGTGGCCCTGTGGGGCCCATTTTGTTTCCTCACCACCACCCTTTCCAATGTGGGCCCACCCCTGTGGTTAGGGATACAGTGACGAAACTCGTAATGTGTTTGGTGGTGCCGCAGCGGCACGGCCAAGCATATTGCAGCCTCAAGGCCACCGCGCCAGGCGTGCTACGACCGCCGTACTCGTAATATGGCGGTCGGACCACTGGTGCGGCAGTCCCTGACTGCCAACGCTTCTCCAATGCGAGTTCGGCAATCCGATGGACGCCAAACTTGTAATTAGGCCCAACTTTTTGACACCAAAATGAAGTACATACAGTGGTAGTTACGCTGCTAAGGCGGAGTGTCGCACCACTGCTTTTTAGAGGTAAGTTAAAGAAAAATAAAATTACAATAACTCGTTATTATCATTTTATTTCTGCAGCTTTGCCGGCGGGCTGCTCTCACAACATGAGCTGGGGAAGTGGTGAGCACACTGTAAGTGCGCATGAATGTTTGACTGGCCATCTCGAGCCGGCCAAACATTCATGGGCACTTTGCATGTTCTCCATTCAGGCTGCACTACAGCCTGGGTGGAGAAAATACCCAGGCTCCCAGTCAGTGTCTGAGTGCTGAACCATGGAGCTCAGGCCAATCAAAACGTTACATTGCAGTGTTGTGATTGGCTGACTGAGAGCCTGGGTGTGCCTCCTGTTCCAGCCGGAGCGAGAGACTACAGAAGAGAGACACAGCGAGGAAGCAGCGAGAAGGTAAGTTATTTTCTTTTTCTTTTTACACCCTCTTCTTCTGCGTCCTTCCACCCCTGATCCGTGCTGGACTCCACTCAGTATATAGGGCTCATGGTTTCTGAAATATTACATAATCACTGCAACACATCCGCAATTTTTAAAAATGTCTTCCAGAAACTTTGGCAGGGATCAGCAATGTCTATCCAAGCTAAATTACTTCTCTAATGATACAAAAACACAAATCAAAAATGAAAATCTCTAGACATCAGATTTTTACGGAGGTATAGGAGGGGGCAGGATTGTAGGAAACTGGCTCTATATATACTACACCAAAGTGAGGTATAGTGTGTATAGAGTCCAAGTGACCCCAGAGGTAGGCAGAGGTTAAAGTTAGATAGAACCTTACTCTTTATTTATGGTAGAGTGGTTGAGCGGTAAGGTAGTATCAGATGACAGTGTTAAGCATTTGATGTACACACTAAGGGCCAGATGTATCAAAGGGTTTTGCCCATTCTGTGTCTATGGGAAAACTTGTTGATACATATGGCCCTAAGTCAGCAAATAAATCCACACACTCAAGAACTGAACTCTCGGCCGATTGTTGTTGTATAAATAATATACTGTTGTTTTTTTTTAGAACCAAGCAAGACTGGCACAGGTAAGCATTAAATACTTTTAAGTAATACGTTGCTGAATATAGAACAGTTTGAAAATGCAATAGAAATTGTACTTTGTTTGATTTACAGGGGATGCAGTATGTTGCAACACTTAGCAAATACAGTGCTATGAAATGAATTGGCTTTTTCAGTAAATTACAGGTAAGTTACTTTTTACGTTACTTTTCTAACTCAGTGCTGGATACCTAGATTCAGCACTGGGACATTTCCCGCGAACAGGTAAGTAAATACGTTTTGGTTATTTGTGCGATTTTTAAAGAATATTTTCAGATTTCAAAACTCCACACTTAGAAACTTTTTTGAAGAAAATTGTCAATGCTATCCTATGAAGGAAAAGCAGGTTATTGGTTCATAGGTAATAATCCACTGTAGAAGTTAAGATTCTGGGGTTAGATTCAGGGGCCCCCCAGGGTCAGTGATGCACTCTTGTTACACCCTCAGTGGCACTAGGGCGGCCGAGTGCAGAGTGTTGAGGCCCAATGTTATCCAACGGGGGATAGGGGGCCTCCGGTTGGTGGCTGCTGGCGAGCAGGCCACTGGGTTGTGGGAGCAAAGCTCCTTGGATTTAGGTCAGGACAAATGGGTAAACAAAGTAATGAAATGAAATGAAAATGAAATGAAAGAAAATTTGTAACGCGCAAACTAAGCCCAAAGGGCATCAAGGCGCCTAGCTCAAAAATAGTTACATGTCCCAGGAGCTGATTACTGGTAGGCTTTCTTAAAACACCATGTTTTCAGGGCCTTTTTAAAGAGGGGCAGTGAGGATATAGACTTTAGTTCGAGAGGAAGTGCATTCCAAAGACGGGGGGCGACTGTGGAAAAAGCTCTACCTCCCCATCTGGTCTTCTTGGACCGAGGAATAACCAGAAGGTTTTGTTGCAGTGAGCGCAGACATCTGCTGGGGACATAGCCGGAGAGAAGTGAACCCAATCCAACAGATGTTCCAGCTTTCAGAGCGCTATGCACTAAGCAGATGATTTTAAAAGAGATACGGTGCTCTATCGGAAGCCAATGTAGGCTCTTTCTGGCTATTGTCGCAGAGGAAGAGTGGGGGGTATCCAGGACAAATTTTGCAGCCGCATTTTGTACAGTTTGAAGTCGCTGTATTAGTCCCTTGTTAATCCCTGCATACAGTGAGTTGCAGTAGTCCAATCTTGAACCAACCAATGCAACCACTGTCTGTTTCCTAGCTTGCGGGGAAAGATAGTGCGCTATTCGACGGAGAATTTTAAGAATTCCCCAGCAAGTAGCCATCGTTCTGTTAACCTGAAGGGTCATTGCCAGCGAAGTATCGAACATGACCCCTAGGTTCCTAGCTGAGTGGGAGGGAACAGGGCAAGTTCCTAGGGATTGCGGCCACCAATCACTTGACCACACATCCTGATCCTTTCCAAAGATCAGCACCTCGGTCTTATTGCCATTCAGCTTCAAGGAGTTGACAACCATCCAGTCGGAGACTGATTGCATACAACTCCTGAAGTTGAAGGAGGAGGTGCTGACCGGCTGGGTTAGTGACACCATGATCTGGGTGTCATCTGCGTATGACACTACTTCCATTCCCTGGGCTTTTATCAGTCTCGCTAGGGGGGCCACATAAATGTTAAATACGGTCGGGCTTAGGGCCGACCCTTGTGGTACCCCACATTGCAGTGATGTAGGAGGAGAGAGGTATTCTCCTAGTTTAATCCTCTGTTCTCTAAGATCTAAAAAAGAGGACAGAAGGTCCAGGGCTGACCCCTCCACTCCTATCTCCCTCAGACGAGATGTTAAGATCGATGGAGATAGGGTGTCAAATGCTGCGGTCAGATCGAGTAGGACCAGCAGTGTTGTCTGTCCCTGATCTACCTTCATTCTGATGTTATCGGTAACCATAGTAAGTGCGGACTCCGTACTATGGAGTTTCCTGAACCCGTGCTGGGTGTGATCTAAAAACCCAGAGGAGTCCAGGAAGGCAGACAGATGCAGATTCAGATGGGACTCAAGCATTTTGGCGGGGGCAGGAAGTAAGGATATGGGCCTAAAGTTTTTCAAGATGGTTGGGTCAAGTGAAGGTTTTTTAAGTAACGGCCTAACAATGGCTTTCTTCCAGTCTGACGGAAAAATCCCGTGTGACAGGACACTATTCATTACTTCCAGTAGGGGAGGAAGCAGTGTAATCCTACACTCCTTCAACACTTTAAGAGGACATGGATCCAGAGGGGAGGAAGATTTAGTCCTATTCAGCAATGAATTAAGATTCTCAAGAGTAATCAGTGGGAAACTAGAGAGAGTCTTGGTAGGGTTTTTTGTCCTGACTTCTAGATTTGTAAGAGCCTGGGTAGTGTTATTCCCAAGTGATTTTTTCTGCGCTTCTAAGTTAACAGCTATCTCATCAATTTTAGTGTAGAAAAAAGATGAGATCTTATCGCAGAGCTCCTGAGAACCCTTTACTGGGTCTGGAACTTGTAGTGTACAGAGGGAATCCACTATCTTAAACAGCTCCTTCGATGAAGTGAGAGAAGTGGTGAGTTCAGAAAAATATTCTTGTTTTATTTTGATGACTGAGGCCTTATATTCACCCAACATTTGCTTGTGAATCTCTCTGTCAGTAGGGTCCCATGATTTCTTCCATTTTCTCTCCTGTCTCCTGCAGCTCTGTCTCTGTAACCTAAGAGGCTCAGTGAACCAGGGGGCAGAGGGCCTACGCCTCGCTGAGTATCGACGTGTAACGGGAGCTAGAGCATCTAATGCACCAGAGATAGAGTTGGCAAGATTTTGTGCAGCCTTCTCAGGATCTGGTGGCAAATAGACAGAACCAATGAAGGGGGCCAGAGCCTCATTGGTGATATTTTTATAGTTCCTTTTACCCGTTCCCTGAGTTAGTTCTTTACTAGGGGGGACTGAGTGGGAAAGAGTCAGGGCTAACGGTACAGCCAGATGGTCTGTCCATACTAGGGGTTCCGGAGTCCCTGTCTTAACTCTAAGGTCGTTGGAGAAGACTCCATCTAGAGTATGGCCTGCCTGATGTGTAGGTCCCTTAACCAGTTGACAAAAGCCACACTCTTTAAGAGGATCGACCAAGGAGGATGTATCTTTAGAAGTGGAGTCATCTAAATGAAAGTTTAGATCCCCTAAGATAGTAAAATGGGGCTTACCAACATATGGCTCCAGGATTCTAAACAGGTCGCTGCTAAAATTGGATCTAGGTCCTGGGGGCCTGTAAACAAGAAGGCCCACAAAGGATGCTGATGGAGATAAGGAGATGAAGAAATGCAGGACCTGGAGGGGGTCGGATGGCGCCGTCAAAGCATTAATACGGCAGGTAAGATGAGACTGATAGAGAATCGCTAATCCACCACCTCTTCGCTTGACTCTGTCGAATCTCTGAAGAGCATAACCCTCTGGAATTGCCATTAGAAGGTCGTGTCCCGAAGTCTCCGAGGCCCAGGTTTCAGTTACAAAGACCCATGCAGGCTTTCTAGATGACACAAAGTCATGGAAAGCTACATTATTTTTAATTAAGGATCGAGCATTGATAAGATATCCCTTCACTACGTGAGTACTTTTATCCAAAGAGTAGATTTCTTGAGATGGATGATTAACCAGAGAGGGGCCATCAGGGCTCCAGATACCTGTATTAAGTGTGGCCATGAGAAGCAGGTCCTCTGGGGTATATCTATGATGGCAAGGAGACTCCTCCGGTTTCCACACGAACATTTCCTCCAATGTGTAGGAGTGTGGTATCTGGGAGGGGAATTCAGGGGGCCCTATGTGCAGCCCGTCCTGCAGCCCGTCCTCAGCGCGGACGGGCGCAGACAGGCTGAACTCTGGCGTAACTCCGGCGCTAATACGGCACGTCCGCTGGTCGCGTCCGCTGCGCGGAACCATGGTCGTATGTATTTATGCAGGTGACTCACCCAAGATGGCCGCCGCTAACAGTCCACCCTCTTCCCAGGTGTCTCAGCCCTAATATCGGCCGGACACTCCGTGGGGAGGCAGCAGTGCAATTGTAAGTGCTAACCGAGCGTTTTTAAAAGCCACAATTAAAATTACAATGATACCAACACCATTAGATCGATGTGGCACCAAATGACTCGCTTTCTCGGCGCGCTAGTGCAAGGGGGGGAAAGGACACACGGGGTAAGAGCTGGCAGTAAAGAACACGATCAGGACAAATAAGCTACCACCCGGCTCAAGCCTCAGGCGTTTAGTGCAGTTATCACTCGAATAGGGCGCTCACCCTGAATTTATGCAGGTGACTCACCCAAGATGGCCGCCGCTAACAGTCCACCCTCTTCCCAGGTGTCTCAGCCCTAATATCGGCCGGACACTCCGTGGGGAGGCAGCAGTGCAATTGTAAGTGCTAACCGAGCGTTTTTAAAATCCACAATTAAAATTACAATGATACCAACACCATTAGATCGATGTGGCACCAAATGACTCGCTTTCTCGGCGCGCTAGTGCAAGGGGGGGGAAGGACACACGGGGTAAGAGCTGGCAGTAAAGAACACGATCAGGACAAATAAGCTACCGCCCGGCTCAAGCCTCAGGCGTTTAGTGCAGTTATCACTCGAATAGGGCGCTCACCCTGAATTTATGCAGGTGACTCACCCAAGATGGCCGCCGCTAACAGTCCACCCTCTTCCCAGGTGTCTCAGCCCTAATATCGGCCGGACACTCCATGGGGAGGCAGCAGTGCAATTGTAAGTGCTAACGGAGCGTTTTTAAAATCCACAATTAAAATTACAATGATACCAACACCATTAGATCGATGTAGCACAAAAGGTGCACCCTCAGCTGCACTGGGACGGCCGGGTGCAGAGTGCTGTTTCCACATTGGGCGCCTTGTTGTTTTCTATGGAGAACCTCTGGTTTGCAAAATCACTGCAGGCAGGGAGATGAAGGACTTCTGGGTGCGACCACCACTTCGAGAGATAAGTTGGGAAGTTAAGGGCTGGTTAGGCACCGTCGGTTTAGGCACACAAGGCCGTGGGACGTCAGGTGCTGGGTTGCCTTTTGGGGTCGGATCTTCTAACCAGCTCCGGGTCGCGGTCAGGGGGGCCTTCTGGATTTAGGCTGCAGGCGTCGGCTGGAGGCTTGAGGCAGGTCAGGGGTTGCTATATCAAGGGTCAGGATTACCTGGGTGACCTCCTCGTGGTGTTTTTCCACTCAGGTCGGGTTCGGCGGGTGCAGAGTGGGCTGGATTTGCGGTCTCTGGCTGCTGTCAGAAGTTGCAGTTGAACAAATCCGGTGTTCACTGGAGAAGCAGTCTTTGGAAGTGAAGGCAGGCAGGTCCTCCGTAGTTTTTGAGGTTGCTGGCTACAGGACACACCATGATTTTGCAGGAGCAGATTCGAGGGGAGACAGGCCTGTAGGGCTGGGGCCAAGTCAGTGGGCGTCTTCTGCTTGTTAGTTGGCTGCATGGCTGTTCGGTCCTTCTTCTTTTCTTCTTGTTGCTGGATCTGAGGAAGCAAGGTTCAGGGTGCCCCCTAAATACCTGATTTAGGGGTGTTACAGGTAGGTAAAGGGCAGGTACCAGTGGGTCTCTTACCTGGGGAGGGTACACCCCCTATCGTGCCACCCTCCAGTGGGAGGTGGGCAGGAGCCTGTCTCTGGTTGGTTTGGTCCCCCAGTCCTCAAGATGGCGGGGACTCAGAGTTATGTTTCAACTTGCCTCCCCCACCTGAGGGGTGGTGTTGGCAGAGGAGGGCACACTTCTTTCCCTCACTTGTTTTTCCCACCGGCTCTCCCGCTCAAAGTGGGGGGTAGAACCAGTGAGGACCAGTTGCTGAAAAGCAGCAAATGGTCTGGGGAGGCTCACAAAGGAGGCATGCCTTTGAAGCTTCCCCTTTGTGAACCCTGCCCATCCTGGGGGAGACTTTGCACCTCGTCCCAGGATGTGCATTGTTTCAGGCCACAGAGAGCAGCAGGTTTTATACCCAGGGGTCCAGAAACATGTCTGGTGGTGGTAGCTGAAAGCAGCCACTCAGTCTGGACACTAGTTGTGGGTTCGTTTTCAGGTGGCATCTCTGAGATGCCCTCGGTGTGCATTTTCCATTAAATCCCACACTGGCATCAGTGTGGGTTTAAAGTGCTGAGAAGTTTGATACCAAACTTCTAAGATTTCAGTGTAGCCGTATGGTGATGTGGAGTTGGTAATGACAAGCTCCCAGCACCATATACTCTTAATGGCAGCACTGCACTTATAATGTTTAAGAATGGACTTAGACACTGTAGGGGTACAGGGCTCATGCACCTGTACCCTCTGCACTGGCATAGGGCACTCAGTTAGAGGGATGACTGATCTATGCCAGGGCAGTGGGTTGTAGGCATGGCACACAGGAATGTGTGCCATTTCAACTCTTTAATTTGTTCCGCATCGAAACACACAGCCTGCAAAGGCAGTGTGTGTGTAAAAGTAAAGGGCCTCTAAGGATGGCACAATATGTGCTGCAGCCCTTAGAGGTCTTCCCTGGTCACAGTGCCCTGGGTACCTGTGGTACCATTTACCAGGGACTGACCTGTGGCCAGAGATGCCAATTCAATCAATTAGGTGTTTGTTAAGCGCCACTACGCACCCATAAGGGTCTCAAGGCGCTGGGGGTCACAGGTTCCAGTCCATCAAGGAGGGGTTCTGTCGAAGAGCCATGTTTTGAGGTTTCTTGCGAAGATGGGGAGCGATGTTGTCTGTCCGAGGTGAGTGGAAGGTCGTTCCAGGCTCTGCCCACACGGAAGAAGAAGGAGCGGCCTACCGATCTGGTCTTTCTGGTGCAGGGGACCACGGCGTAGGAGAGCTGGGCTGATTGTAGGATCATTTGGGGTGCGTGGAATTTGAGTTGGCTGTTCAGGTATGCTGGTAATTGGGTTAGTTTTGGGGAAAGAACACACGCCCTAGGAACCTGATTGGCAACAAGAAAAAGTGCATCAGTAGTTTGGCAAAAAATGGGGGTTACTGCAACAGAAACCCACTTTCCTACAGGGATTATACGATTTAAGACACATTTTTATCAAATAAACATTGCAATTCAATGAGAAAACCAAAGGATAAAGATTAGAGACAGTTAGGAAAACTTGATTTCTTTTTTCTATAGAAGAGGTATAGTTATAGACGATTTCTTTTTCTACCAAAAACAAAATTTAACTACACAGATTCCAAAGTTCCACTTATAATTTAAATTTACAATTTACTTCCCGGCCAAAACTTACTAGAACTTGCCGACCTCCTGTACACAGTGTTGTGAACTCGCTAGGCAGACTACATTAACTGTAACTCCTCCCTCAACCATGCACAGTGTTCTTATAAAGTATGTCATGAGTGTTGCTATGAATGCTATGATTTAAGTTATAAGTCTTGTAATATGTAAGGGCGTAGTAAGCTGTGCATGGTTAAGGGGTGAGTTATAGTTAATGTAGTCTGTCTAGCAAGTTCTCTGTCTCCAGAGGTCTGTGAGTTATAAGAGTTTTCAGCCGGGCATACATTCTAACTTTGAGTTATAACTATAAGTTTAGAATTTGTAATGTTTGTGCAGTTTAACTTTGCTTTTTATAGAGATGACAGATAAAGTTTCCCCTACCATAACATAACTAACTAATTTTTTCATTGAATAGTTCTATATTATCCCTGTGATTTTGCTGTGACGGCCTCTTAGGTGTCTCCGTGCCCATTATTCCTTTCGCCCGGTTCTCGCCTCTCCCCGGCTGATCGTGTTCGGCGCGTCCCCCTTCTGACAGCTCCGCTTCCTGTCTGGGAAATGTAATGTCCAAGACTGCCCTGCGCAGTCTAGTGTTCACGCACGTAGTCGTGCGCCAGCGCGGACGTGGTACGTGGCGTCCGCGCGTACTATAAAATAAAGGAGGCGTGGTCTCGGGGTTAGTCCGGACCACGCGGAGAAGCAGCAAGGTGTCCGGAGTCCCTCTGTCCAGCGCAGCGTCACCGCGCTGCGCCAGCACTCACAGGGGGGCCCCACAATGGCGACGAGGGCGAAGAGTGCCCACGCTGCGTGAGGAAAGGCTATCTCGCCTGCACCACCGGTGCGCCCAGGCGTCCCCGACCTCCTGGGACAACACGTGTGTCTGCCGAGTGCGGAGCGGCCGGCCCTGCATCTCCTCGATGGCGCAGGCTGGCCTCAGTGCTTTTTGCCTCCCAGGGGACAATTCGAGTGCTTTCAGCTCTGGCACATGATGGGAGCAGGACTTGATCAACCCGAGGTACCAGCGCCGTGCATCTGCTCAGGGCCACAGCTACTCCTATGAGCCCCTCCCCCGCGCAATCCCAAGCAGTGCAGCCAGGGCTCCAGCATACTGCCCTCTTCTGGCCACTGAATTGACTTCTCACCTGGCATTACTCACCTGGCTCGAGATCCGCGCCTAGGAGGCAGAGGATTCACACAACCCTCGCCCCACGTGCCAGTGAAGCGGAGGCTAGTCGCACTGCGTCATCATGGCGTCCATCCCCCCAATCGAGCCTTTTGTTGTTGACGGGGCCCCAGCATCCCTGGCCCCTCGCTGGAAAGACTGGGTTGAGAGGCTCCAGTTCTACTTTGAAGGAGCAGGAACGGGGCGCGACCGACGCAGGGCGCTCCTCTTGCACCTGGGAGGAAAAGATATCTACAGGATATACAAAACCCTGGTAGAGGCCACCCCTCGAACATATGCCACGCTCCTCAACGCGCTCAATGCCCATTTTGAGCCGATGCAGAGTAAGGATTACGAGCGCTTCATCTTCAGGCAAGCGCGTCAGGAAGCGGATGAATCCCTCGATGCCTTCCATGGTCGCCTGAAGGAACTCGCGAGCACGTGCGGATTCCAGGATGAACAAGAAGAAATCCGCGGCCAGATTATCCAGAACTGCTACTCCTCTGACCTGAGGGTAAAGATCCTCCAGGAGGACGGCAAGCCCCTGGCCGACATTCTAAAGCTAGGCCGTTCAAAGGAATTATCCCACGCAAGGGCGTCGCACATGGAGGCAGCGCTTCACAGACCAGCAAAGGCAGAGCAAGTTCACGTGGCAGAGCACGTCAACGTGGTGAGACCGAAGCAACGCCCGGCGGGGAGAGGAAGAACGCCAGAACGCCGGAAAGAGTGCGGATATTGCGGGGGCGCACCACATAGAGCACAAGACTGCCCGGCACGGGGGAGGAAGTGCGGGTCATGCGGGCGCATGAACCATTTCGCATCGGTGTGCAGATCATCTAAACCCAAACCTGAAGCCGCCCATGCCATAAGGGAAGACCCTGAGAGCGAAGATATGGACGATGACGCTCACAACTATCCGGTGCACTATGTGTTCGCCATAGATCAGCCTTTGAGGAAAAAACGGCGACTCCCAAAGTGCAGGATAAAGGTACTAAACCAAGAAGTGAGAGCGACCATTGACACAGGGGCCTCGATAGAGCTGATGGCGGCAAACGTCTACAACCAACTGCGAGACAAACCACTCCTGAAACCAGCCAAGATCAGAGTCTTCGCCTATGGACAAAAGACACCAATACCGTTAATAGGGTGCTTCCAGACAGACATACAGCACCAAGAACTGAAGACGCCAGCCACCATCTACGTGACCAAAGAAGGTAGCGGAATGCTCCTGAGTGGCCAAGCAGCTGAAGACCTACACCTCATCTCGTTTGCCATGGCCGTCTGGGAAGAAGAGCTAGACACAATCCTGGAAGAATTCGAAGACACATTCAAAGGTATTGGATGCCTCCGAGGCAAAGAAGTCTCTCTACACATTGACAAATCCATACAGCCAGTAGCCCTCCGTCATCGACGGATAGCATTTCACCTAAGAAAGAAAGTGGAACAGGAGTTGGAGACCCTTGAAAAACAGGGGATAATCGAGAAGGTCAGTGGGCCCACCCCCTGGGTGTCGCCGATTGTGGTAGCGCGGAAGCCCAAACAACCAGGACAGGTCCGCATCTGCGTCGACATGCGCCTCCCCAACGCAGCGGTGAAGAGAGAAAGACACCTGACGCCTACCATAGACGACATTCTAGGAGAGTTAAACGGAGCGAAGTGGTTCTCCAAGATGGACCTGAGATCAGGATACCACCAGCTACCTCTGCACCCGGACTCCAGGTACATCACCACTTTCTCCACTCACGTTGGCCTCCGGCGCTATCGGCGACTCAATTTTGGAATATCAAGCGCTGCAGAGGTCTTCCAAAACACGATTCGAGAAGTATTGAGTGGGATCACAGGCGTCCTAAATGTCAGCGACGACTTGCTGCTATACGCCGATACAGTAGAAGAGCACCACAGAAGGCTCAGAAGCGTGCTACAAAGGATCAAAGACTCAGGCCTTACCCTACACAGAGAGAAGTGTCAGTTCCTGCAGAACACCATCAGCTTCTTTGGGTACACGTTCTCCGACAAGGGAGTAGCCCCTGACCCTGAAAAAGTGAAGGACGTGCAAACAGCCCCAGCGCCGAACAACACATCAGAAGTTCGAAGTTTCCTCGGGATGGTAAACTTCTGCGGGCGATTCATCCCCGACCTATCCAATCTCACCAGGCCACTAAGGGAGCTCACCAAGTCCACCACCCCATGGCAGTGGGGGGAAGAACAGGAGCAGGCGTTTCAAAACACCAAGGCAGCCCTGTCAGCCAACACGACCCTGTCGTACTTTGACCCTTCCAAGGCGACGAACGTAGCAGTGGACGCCAGTCCCTATGGACTCGGAGCAGTGCTGACACAAAGCCAAAACGGTGAAGACTGGGCACCCATAGCCTACGCCAGCAGGTCCCTGACAGAAACGGAACAACGCTACTCTCAGATTGAGAGGGAGGCCATTGCGATCCACTGGGCCTGCAGGCACTTCCACGTTTACGTCTATGGACATCCGTTCACTGTTTCCACGGATCACAAGCCCCTACTCCCCCTGTTCCGAGGGTCAGTCTCGAAGCCTCCCCCGAGAATCGAGAAGTGGATTCTACAACTCCAAGAGTATGACTACAAACTGGAATTTAAGCCCGGTGCGTCCAATCCGGCCGACTACCTCTCACGGCACCCCCGAGCGGCAACCACCCGAGAGAGACAAGATGCCGAAGAGACAGAAGAGTATGTACAAGTTATCCTCGAAAGATCACGCCCGCTGCCCATGAACATTGACATGATTGTGGACGCAACCCGCAAGGATGAAGTCTTGCAGCTAGTGAACACTGCCCTGAGAGACAACGACTGGAGAACACTCCAGGCCTCGCTGAGTCAGAGGACACCGGAAGCCAAGCGAGCCCTAGAGACCCTCTGCAGGGTAAAGGACGAACTGTCAGTAGACAGTCAAGGGTGCGTACTTAGAGGACCACGGATTGTGATGCCGGCGAGCCTGACTCAACAAGTAATCGAATTGGCACACCGCGGCCACCAGGGAGTGGTGAAGACGAAAAGTAGACTCAGAGCCAAAGTGTGGTTCCCGGACCTGGACATGAAGGTCGAACAAATGGTCAAGGAGTGCCACTGGTGCCAGGCCGCAGGTCCACCCGAACCGCCACCGCCGGTAATCACCGAGGAGAACCCCGAGAGACCCTGGGAACGAGTGAGCGCCGATTTTGGACACCTCCCGGACGGGCGGTACATGCTCGTTGTTATTGATGACCTGACCAAATACCCCGAGGTGGAGATAATACCTACACTCACAGCCAAGGAAGTAACGACGAAGTTCGAGAAACTCATCGCCACCCATGGCATATTCGACCTGGTCAAGACCGACAACGGGCCGCCATTCCAAAGCCAAGAATTTGCGGACTATCTCCAGGAGTGGGGCATCCAGCACAGGAAGGTCACCCCCAGGTGGCCCCAAGCCAACGGGGAGGTAGAACGCTTCATGAGGACCCTCAATAAAGTGATTCGGATTGCTCATGCAGAGGAGACACCCCTGGAGAAAGCCATCTACACGTTCCTGAGGGAGTACAGGCTGACACCCCACCGTACCACTACAGCGGCCCCAGGGCCAGCCGCCATGGGGCGAATTGTCCGAGACACGATCCCCCACCACCACACCTGGACCCCGACGGAAGCAAACCCTCAGCAGACTTTGCTCAACAGAAAGCGATCAAACGAGTACGCGAGCTTCCGACGCCGAGCCAAGGAATCATACATTGGAGAAAGAGATCGAGTATACGTGCGAGACCGATATCCCGGAAGCAAATTCAGGCTCCCGTTCGAACCCAGGCCCTGGACTGTCACCCGCAGGACAGGCACGATGGTAACGGCTCAACGCGACGGAGAGACCGTCACCCGCAACGTGTCCTTCTTCAAGCGGGCTGCAGTCCCGCCCAACGGCATGCCCAGCAGAGACCCGGACAGAGCAACACCAAGCCCAACGACTCCAAGCACCAGATCCCCGGTGAGCGGGTACAACGACGCAGCCGACCAGCCAGAGGCGAGCTCGCCAGAGTCTGAGAGGCCCGGCATAGCCAGTCGGTGTCCCTCCGGGGATGAGCTGTCTCCAACCCCAGCCCGGCAGGTCACCCCGAGGAGAACACTGTTTCGAGGTGAGGCCGCTGGCTATGGGCTAAGAAGAAATCCAGCCCCCTCATCACAGCTGGCGGACTTTGCTGTGGACTGAGACTGTGCACCATGAGCGTCAGACTGGTAACAGGCCTGCCGGCCACTTTGTTTGTTTTTCTACATGTTCACCATTGACTCTCAGTTTGCATGTTGTTTTTTTCAATAAAGGTGGAAAGGAGTGTAATGTCCAAGACTGCCCTGCGCAGTCTAGTGTTCACGCACGTAGTCGTGCGCCAGCGCGGACGTGGTACGTGGCGTCCGCGCGTACTATAAAATAAAGGAGGCGTGGTCTCGGGGTTAGTCCGGACCACGCGGAGAAGCAGCAAGGTGTCCGGAGTCCCTCTGTCCAGCGCAGCGTCACCGCGCTGCGCCAGCACTCACAGGGGGGCCCCACAGGAAAGAGCCATCATTATTAAAGCATTACCGGAAGGAGCGCGCGCGCGCCATATTTTAGCATTAGTGGCGGATTCAGTGCCCTTTATGGAGCCACGTATGAATTATACTAAGCGCCTCATGTCAGAAGTGCATTAACTAATCAGGCCTGCGTGTGATTATCCCGCGCATAATCTTTCCGGATGGCTTAATAATACCTTTATCTCTGCATTTATTGGGACGAGGCCGGGTTGTCGTGTCCTGCCCATGCATGCCGCAATTACAGCGGTTTTCTCTTAAAAGGACTTCAGACTCGGGGAATTCTTTTTATTCAAAATGCTCCTTTTAACACCCAAATGGAGGGCATCCTGCTCTCAGGGTCCATATTCTTTCCGCATGCTATTTCTATAATGTAATTCAAAATGAAAAAAAAAGCTTTATACATGTTCGGCCAGTTATTAAGAGCTCTACGCGTCAGGTGGTAGAAGGGTCATGAGGGAAGCAAGAGTACTGGCCTACATATCCAATTTTCGGTGAGACGAGGCAATCGTAAATGGGGTTCAGTGGGCACCCCTGCGTTCGGGTGTCACTGCACCTGCTGCACTGATGGCAGCTACACCCCTACTGCTAGCTGGGAATAGGACGAGTATCGAGGGCGGGTCTGAATACAGGTCAGTGCTTCGGGGCTCCTCTATGGGAGCCTTGTTGAGAGGGGTGAAGAGGGGGTCGTGGAATTCCCTGGGGAGGTGGAGGTGTGTCTAGCATGAGACGGCCTGAGCAAAGGTGGCAAAGGGGCAAAGCCTTGGGATTAACTAATGGGTTCATAGCGCACTGACTGCTAGTAAAGAGCTATTGTCATTGAGACATGAAGGGTTGGTCTTAGGTATACGACAGTTGTGCATTTAGATATGCAGCTGTGAAGATTGAAATGTAGTGCCTAAAGGCGCACAATGTGGTTTTCTGCATGATCATCCGCGAACTGCTTGGCAGAAGTGGAACTGGACTGCAGCTTTTGCATGCCTTTAAGGTCACCTATAGTGTTTACATTGTCTTCCTGGATAGTAGTATGCATTTATATTTTGGCTGGGTCTGTCTATGTGAACGCCTGTCTGACTCTGTACCTCCTAACGCCAGCCATAGAGCAGCAGAGTGCTTGTGAGGTCATCATGGAATGTTGAATGTTGGTAGCTGATATGCCAACTGGTAGGAATGAATGAATGCAGGAATGAATTAATGAATGAGATCTGTGTGTGTTCTTAGTTTTGGATTAGCATGGGACAATTGATAGCTTCTGATAATTGTGTGCTGGAATGAATGAATGAATGCATAAGTGAGACCTGTGTGTGTTCCTAGTTTTGGATTACCATGGGAACTGATAGCTTCAGATAATACTGTGCAGGAATGAATGAATGAATGAATAATACCTGTGTGTGTTCTTGGTTTTGGATTAGCATGGGACAGTTGATAGCTTCAGATAAAACTGCCCTGAGGGGAAGTAGAAGTTGCTAAACTTCTCAAAGCGCCGCTAAAGTGTTCTATTTGCTTTATTATTACCGAGATTTGCAAAGACTACAATGCTCCAATGGATTTCAAATATGGCGCTGAATATTTTACACCAGTTCACAAAGAACCCTACAAGAGCGTCTGTTTCCTTGGACGCTGCATCACAACAATGAGCCAGATGGCAGCATTTATTGACAACGCCTGGAAAAACGAGGTCAATCAATCAATCAATCATATCATTTGTAAAGCGCGCTACATACCTGTGAGGGTCTCAAGGTGCTGAGGGGGGGCTGGAGGGGGGCTGCTACTGATCGAAGAGCCAGGCCTTGAGACTTCTTCTGAAGGCCAGCAGGTCCTGGGTCTGTCGTAGGCTGGTAGGGAGAGTGTTCCAGGTCTTGGCGGCGAGGTAGGAGAAGGATCTGCAGCCGGCGGTGGTTTTCTGGATGCGTGGAACTGTGGCGAGGGCGAGGTTGGCCGAGCGGAGGCTGCGGGTGGGGGTGTAGAAGCTGAGTCAGTTGTTGAGGTATGCTGGTCCGGCGTTGTGTAGGGCTTTGTGTGCGTGGATGAGGAGTTTGAAGGTGATCCTCTTGTTGACGGGGAGCCAATGCAGGCCTCTCAGGTGGGGTGTGATGTGGCTGCGTCGGGGGACGTCGAGGATCAGTCGTGCAGAGGCGTTCTGGATGCGTTGTAGCCGTCTCAGGAGCTTGGTTGTTGTTCTGCGTAGAGGGCGTTCCCGTAGTCCAGTCTGCTGGTGACGAGGGCCTGGGTGACGTTTTTTCTCGTGTCGGAGGGGATCCATTTGAAGATCCTGCGGAGCATTCGGAGGGTGTTGAAGCAGGAAGCGGAGAAGGCATTGACCTGCTTGGTAAGGGAGAGGGTGGAGTCGAGGATGACCCCCAGGTTGCGTGCTGGGGCTGTTCCTAGCGATGTTGGCCACCAGGAGTCGTCCCAGGCTAAGGGGTTGGGGCCGAGGATGAGGACCTCCGTCTTGTCTGAATTCAGCTTCAGCCTGCTGTCCTTCGTCCATTCGGCGACAGTCTTCATTCCTCTGTGGAGGTTGGCTTTGGTGGTGTGGGGGTCTTCGGTGAGGGAGATGATCAGCTGGGTGTCGTTGGCGTAGGAGATGATGTTGAGGCTATGTTGTCTGGCGACGTGGGCGAGTGGTGTCATGTAGATGTTGAACAGCGTTGGGCTGAGGGATGATCCCTGTGGAACGCCGCAGATGATCTCGGTGGTCTTGGAGCGGAAGGGTGGGAGGCGGACGCTTTGGGTTCTGCCGGAAAGGAAGGATGTGGTCCAGACCAGGGCCTTCTCTTGGATTCCGGCGTTATGGAGGCGTGCTGTTAGGGTGTGGTGGCAGACTGTGTCGAAGGCTGCTGATAGGTCCAGAAGGATGAGGGCGGCTGTTTCTCCTTGGTCCATAGGATCCTGATGTCATCTGTGGCGGCGATGAGGGCGGTCTCGGTGCTGTGGTTGCTGCGGAAGCCGGACTGGGATGGGTCCAGGATGTTGTTGTCTTCGAGGCAGCGGGTCAGCTGTCTGTTGACGATCTTCTCCGTGACTTTCACCGGGAAAGGGAGCAGGGAGATGGGCCGGACGTTCTTGAGGTCCGCAGCGGGTTTCTTCAGTATGGCGTTGATCTCGGCGTGCTTCCAGCTCTTCGGGAAGGTCCCGGTCTCGAAGGAGATGTTGATTGTTTTCCGAAGGTGAAGTGCGGTGGCTGTGCTGGCTTTGTTGAAGACATGGTGGGGCAAGGGTCAGATGGGTATCCAGAGTGGATGAAGTCCATGGTCTTGATGGTGTCTTCGTCGCTAACGTTGGACCAGGCGGTCAGGCGACTGGTGCGGGTGGTGGTCGCAGGGGTGGTGATTTTGGCAGTGGATGTTGGGGTGGCGGTGTTGAAGCTGTCGTGGATGTCGGTGATCATGCGGTGAAAGAAGGTGGCCAGTGAGTTGCACAGGTCTTGTGATGGTGGGATGTCGTTGGTGTTGGCGCTGGGGTTGGAGAGTTCTTTCACGATGTTGAAGAGCTCTTTGCTGTTGTGTGCGTTGCTGTCTAGGCAGTCCTTAAAGGCTGTCCTCTTGGCGGTCCTGATGAGTTGGTGGTGTCCGCAGGTGGCGTTCTTGTGGGCTGTGTATCTGTCTGGTGTTCGGTCACGGAGCCAGCTCTTCTACAGCTTCCGACAGGTGTGCTTGGAGGTCCGGAGGTCTTTGGTGAACAATGCGACTTTCTTGTTGGTGTGATTGGTGGCGGAGGTCTTGAGTAGGGCGAGGTGTTGGCGCAGTCGTTGATCGCAGTCGTTGGCGCAGTCGTTTGAGGTTGATGGCGGCAGTGTCGTGGTCGGTGGGGACGGCGGGTGGTCCCAGGTCGAGGGTGGTGGTCAGTTGGTCCTCAGTGACCTTGCCCCAGCAGCGGCGTGGCATCTGTTGGGCACGGTGGTGTGTGGTGGGTTTCTTGAAGGTGAAGTGGACGCATCTGTGGTCTGTCCAGTGGGGTTCGGTGGTGTGGTTGAAGGAGACGTGGGGACTTGCGGAGAAGATGGGGTCCAGTGTGTGTCCAGCGGCGTGGGTGGGTGTCGTCACGAGTTGTTTGAGTCCGAGGTTGGCGAGGTTGTCGATCAGGACGGTGGAGTTGGCATCGTTGTTGTTCTCGAGGTGGAAGTTCAGGTCCCCGAGGAGGATGTAGTCCGAGGAGGCAAGGGCGTGGGTGCTGATGAGGTCAGCGATGGTGTCGCTGAACTGTGGTCAGGGTCCGCGTGGTCTGTAGACGAGTGTTCCTCTGAGGGTGGTGTTGGGGTCGGTGTGGATCTGGAAGTGCTTGTGCTCGGTGGTGGTGAGGGTGTCGTCGGTTTTGGTCAAGACTCTGAGGGTGTCTTTGTGGATGATGGCGATTCACCCTCCTGGTGCGGTCTCTGCGGGAGATCTTGTAGCCCTCTGGGATGGCTATGGCGATGTCTGGTGCCGAGGTGGTGTTCAGCCAGGTCTCTGTGAGGAAGGCAACGTCGGGGGTGGTTGAGTCTAGGAGGTCCCAGAGTTCGATGGCATGCTTGCGAGCGGAGCGGGTGTTAAGGTGGATGCATCGGAGGTGGTTGGGTTCTGTGGTTGATGGTTTGGCGGGCCGGGTGCTGGTGAAGCTGCAGTTCTGGCAGGTGAAGGGCCCTTGGGTGCGCTTTGGGGTGGCCCGGTAGCAGGAGTGATGTCGTCCGGGGTTGAGTGCATGGAGGGTGCTGGAGTCGTAGTGAAGTCTGGTGTTGTGGCGGCTGCGGGTTCCAGGGGTTCTGGCACTGGTCGCGGTCCAGGCACGGACGGGCGCGGACGGGTACAGACGGGTACAGACGGGCTTGCCTTTGGCGCGCCTTTGGCGCGGCCGCTGCGTTGCTGCTGCGCGGCTCCATAAGAAGGGCTATGGGAGGGAGGAGCAGCTGGGAGGCGGGAGCGGGGCGGCGAATGGGGCGCGGGGCACAAGGGGGGTGGGGCCGCAGGGAGGCAGCGGTGGGAAGCGCGAGGGAGGGGAGTGGGTGGGGGCAGAGGTGGGAGGGCACAGGGCACCAGAGGTAACAGAAACAACAATCAGGGGCAGAGGAATGATAGCAGTAAACAGTGGCAACAATCAGGGGTAGAAGAGTAATAACAGTACACAGTGGCAAGAAGAGGAGATAGTCAGAGGCAGAGGAGAGAGGACGGACTCACAGGCCGCCAAGCGAGGACACAGCGGGCAGCAGGACAGCGGCACAGGGGGACCATGTGGCGGCTAAGCGGGGCCACCTACCTGGTGACAGGGTCAAAGGTCTCCATTTGAGGAGATTCACACTGATATAAAGTATTCAGAAGAATCTCTAACTGAATCTTTAGTTGAGCGTAGAGTTCAGGTAAGTAATAAATAGGATGTTTTACACCCGAGGATAATCCTGTGGACAGTGGATAATGTATATGTTATTATGGAGGCCCTGTGGTGGCAAGAAAAAAAATAGTTCATAATTATATTAAATATATGTGTGTGTGTGTGTGTGTGTGTGTGTGTGTGTGTGTGTGTTGAGGTTCTGTAATTCTCGAGCCTGACTCCATTTTGTGTTGCCCTCACGTAGGCCTGTGAAAGAGGCCCGGCGAACAAGTGGCCTGGCCTTCTGAGTTCATGTACACATTAATTAGGTTTCTTTCGACTCTGAAAGAACTGCAGAGAAACTGACCTCTTCACCTGAAACTGACCTCGCAAAGCCAATTTCCCTTGGTTTGATCCTTGTCTAAGATTGCCACTTAATGTTCAGGACCTCGTTAACCTTTACTTTCCTTGCACATGTTTTATCTTGTTCATCATCTATTACTGTTTCCTTTATGTTCTGACATTACATGGGTTGTGCTTTTCAATTATAAATTTGTCCGGCTTGCAAAGATTGAATTTGGGACATTCCTAATAATTAACTTTTGGGTTGGGTTACTGTAAATTGGGCTTTTGTTAATGTGATACTCAGTTAGAAAATGTGCCCTATTGGTTAGAATTTTGCGCAGTGGGTGTACATTTATAATGAGAATATGGTGTATAAAAGGAGATGTCTTGCCTTAGTAATTTGAACAGTCTCCTAGGAATATACATTGTGATGTATTGTTGGGATTTCTGTTACTAGCTGCAACTAATAAATTTGGTCTCTGACGCCACCCAGAAGTATTCCGTGTCTCTGTATACCAAGACAGGTGGAACCCGAAGATTTCAGGTGTTTCCCTGGCACCGCTGGGTTCTGACCCGGTTCTTCAACTGGCGCGGCCAACGTGGGGCGACTTCAGCGGTACCGGTCCAAGCCCGAAGATTGTGAGGAGCCCCGTGAGGAAACTCTGGAGGAGGGCCCCCACTCCATCGACCCCTGCATGTCGAAAAGTGGACCGAAGGTCTTTTCTGCGAGGCTTCCCCTTTCCGACGGCTACGAAGGACTGCTGCCCTGACTTTCGCCCTGTCTTGGACCCTTGTGTGTCGATTTGTAAGGCGAGCCGTTAGACGGTCTTCTGGTGGCGTGACAGACATTTTGGTTAAGTATAAGTGGGTCGCTCCCACGACTTTGTTTTGTTTCTTGGTTTTGATTCGGATATTGCAATAGTCGAAGCCGAGGGGTTAGTATATTTACGAGTGTATCATTTTTTTATACCCTTTGAAGTTTGAAACCAGACTAGTGAGCAAGATGCCTGGTCTTGGTAAACTTGGTAAATGGTTTGTTTGTGGTCTTAATAGGGATTCCCGATTGGAGGATTCGTGTCCGATACCTCCGGTTGGAACTCCAACTTATGAGCTTTATTCGAAACATGGCGTGGGTCCCATTACCTTTAATGAGGTTTGGGTCCGCTACACTAGGAAGGACGGTGTTTTACGATGGCCCCCACATGGTAGTTTTGAAACAGAGATTTTAGATAACTTAGAAGTTGCGCTATTTAGGAAGAAAGCCCGGCCGGCAATGTTTGACTCTTTCCGCCTTTGGCGTAAGGAAGCCAATCAGCGAGAAATTAAGCAAGCGAAAAGAGATAGGAAAGAAAGGAATATGTCAGTACTGCAAGCCGCTACGCAGTTTAAGGACGATGAAGAAGATCGTGCGATTGAAGTGTCAGATAGACAGCGTTGCATGGCCATTGACAAATGTTATCCGGCTTTGCCACTTCCCCTTTCAACTGTGACTGAAGACCCTGAAAAGGATCCTTTGATGTCGCATCTACTGAGATTACCACCCCCTTATGCGCAGAGTGCTATAGCACCTCCGTTACCTCCAGTTGTTGCACCCCCTGTTGTTGTTCAACCCCCCGCTGTTGTTCAGCCATTTGTTGCTCCACAAGTGGTTCTTCCTCCTGCGGTGCAGCCCCCTCAAGGGCCGCCAGCTTTGTTACCAGCCTTGCCTCAAACTCCTTTGACTTACACTGCCTTATCTTCGTCTTCTCTTACTTCTGTCCCTATGACTCCTATTCCTCAGACTACTTTGTCTCCTGTCCTTATGTCAGCTTCTTCTCCTTCTGCTCGACAAAGAATGACTGAAACTGTCACTAGTCTTTTGTCTCCTCTCTTTGGGTCACTGAATAGGACCCCTGTTTCTGAACGTAAGCAGAGACGTAGTCAGCTTCCTGCTCCCGAAGAGCGGGCAGTGTTAGATCTCCTTGCTCGTAGATGGGTTTCGAATGCTTCCAGGTACGGTTTACAAGCGGTTATGGATGTTTTTCTACAGTTGGAAGCACCAAAGCAAAGGTATGTTTTTGATGTCATGTGAACCTTTCTTTGTCAGGAGTGGGAAGATAATGAGTTGGGTCCAATTCCGTTGGACTTGATTAATGTTCAGTCCGAATTTGCTAAGGGAACGATAGTGGGTTCAGATGTTGAGGTAGCGGTAGAGACAATACTTACTTTCAGGTCTAGACTTCCAACTCAGTCATTGTTCGAACCTGATCCTTCTGTTAGGAGAAAAGTGAAGCAGTATCCTATGCGAGAGGTTCCTCCAGTATGGAGAGAGGCAGTTGAGGCTAATGGTGTTTTCGCTGCACCAGCACATTTTCAGCGAGTGCGGGTACATGTCCCTTGGAAGATAGCAGAGGTTTTGGCACTTAAGCAGACATTGCCTGACCCCCGTAAAAATCCTGCTGGTTATTACAAGGAGTTGTCTCAGACAGTTGATGCGTGTGTTATGAATTTAGCTGACATCGATATGTTGATGGGTAATGTAGTTCCTCAACCTTTGTGGGCGAAGATCCGTCAAGAGTTAGGAGAAACATTGGTTAATATTACTGCTGCAGATGGTAGACAGGTAGGAGGTGCTAAACCTGAGCCTTTAGTTGCAGAACTACCTGGTAGGATTCTTAATTAAATGAAAACTTTGATGCCTCCTTTGCGAGTGAATTGGGACAAGTTAGCAGCATGCAAACAAAAGAAAGATGAGTGTGTCCGATTTCTTCACTAGGTTTGAAAAAACATTCATTGATCATAGCGGTCAGGACATGAGTACAGAAGGTGGTCAGAGGTTGTTCATAGATACATTTGTTTTTAATTTACTCCCCGAACTTTGTAATAAGTTAAATGACTCTGAGAGTTCATGGGCAGTTTCTTCTTCGGCCCAGATATTGGCTACTGCACAATACTATGAGAATAGAGACAAAGATGAGAAGGATAAAGTAGAGAAGAAGACTAAAGAATTAAAAACTAAAGTTCTTTTGCAACAGGCTTATCCACCTCGCCCTAAACAGCGTCAGTTTCAGCAAACCCCACAGTTTCAGAAACCATTGCAGACGCCTGAGTCTTTTGTTCCGCGATTTCCGCTAGGCCCTAATCAGTGCGCTTATTGTAAAGAGGAAGGTCATTTCAAGAGTAGTTGTCCGGTCTTGCTACAACGTGTGAATGGTATGTCTGGTCTGAGAGGTCGTGGTGGTTACCAACAAGTCAACAAATTAGTAGTGGGAAAGGCACTCCTTAATTATCAATACCAATACTCAAAATTAATTTATATTCAGCGAACATTATCAGTCATGCGTGCTACAGAAGGAGATGCAGTGTCCAAACTGCATCAAAGAATTAAACATGCATTGAAATCAAGCGAGACCGCTTGCCCTCTGTGCACTGTTGCAGGTCCTCAATGGAAACTGCTTCCCCAAATTTTATCAAATTATGTCAAAGAAACACAATCAAATTATTCTTCTGTTTTCATTTGCGTATTTTTACTAACATGTCATCAAATATCATCATTACATGGCACACACTTCATGTGCAAGAATACATTAATGCATGAATCAAAATCAATCCAAACAACAATATTTCATCATAAGCGTTTGTGTTATAACAAGGAACTGGTCATTTTTCTTGCCCAATGCATTTCGGGCCCTCCGGCCCTTCGTCAGGGGCGGTACCTAAAAAGCAAAAAACATAATTTCTGTCACTGAACTGAATGTGGTTCGTCAAAATGCAAGGTTCATAGCGAGTCACTGCGTGCATAATAAGTACTGTGAAAAGTTTTTAACCAAACTCAAAATGATTCAACTCCCTATTCTGTTACATCATACTCACTTCAAGGCCAACTAATACTTTGTGTGAATGGACGTGTTCAGAAAATGCCAGTGTGGAGAATTATGTCCGCCGCTCTGTGAGACAAAAGAATGCACCTGAATCATGACTCTGACACAATAATTACATTGAAAGGAAGACGCGACAATATTCCTCACTACTTACTCGCGAAATGTGCACACCGTGTGGGGATGCGGATTCTTACAAGGACAACTGATCTGTCTGTGCAAAAACGTAAAACCCAGAAACTTCTAGGTGTATCACTCTGACCAATACAAAGAAAAATCTATCTGCAAAACAAGAAAGGAATAATCAAATATTCTATAATCCATGTGTTCCCTTAACCAGGGAGATTTCCAGAAAAAACTCTCATTCATGCGCATCCGGGGGTAAGCCGCATCTATCATCACCTATACAATAAACTACTAAACACACCTCTAGAATTGCTGCTGCAGGAAAAATGATTCGGCAGTTTGCGGCGTGACTCTCTCAAAACCGGAAACGAAGGAAACTGCAAAAAACAAACAATGCTTAAGCTAAGCTGAACGTCTTGTGTCCAAACAACGTTTAAGTTATCTACGTTCAAGCGGCATCTACCTGTTCTCGTGCCTGCCTCAGACTCTAAGTTCCACGGGTCGGACCTCTCCTCTTCCTTGTGTTTCCCGGCGCTCTATGAACAACCATGTTGGAAACGCCGCCTCTAATGCTACTGGGCGCAATGATGACGTAATTGCTAAGCGCAACAGTGCTCGAAAGCAGCGACGGACTAGACGGACAAAAAAAGTATCATGCCTGTGTGCGTTTTGCATACGCCATATTGGTGTGGTGCTGGGTGTGAGCATGACATTACAGGGGTGATTTTAAAATTGCCACAGTACTATACAGTATGGAAAAAAATTGAACATTTCAACAAGGACATGTATAAAGTGTGCCTCGAGCGTTCTCATTCGTGCTGATATCACAAAAAGCAAATAAAGTGTGCTCGATCATTGATCCCTTTGGGATCTTGTGTCTGTAACTTTCTGATCCAAAAAATCTCACGCTGCAGTAAAGTCTTGGTGAGACTTTTTCCGGGTGTGGGGGTGACCATTTCGAGGATCTGGAATTTTAACTGGGCAATAGTGTGTCTATTTTTGTCCCAATGTACTGCCAGGCTGCTATTTGCATTCTTATTGCGGATGGTGCTTTTGTGTTCTGAGATTCGTATCTTTACTTTTCTCTCCGTCTTTCCCACATATAATGGTCCGCAGGGACATTTAATGGCATATATTACATTTGACGAATTACAATCCGCATTAATCCTGATGGGGATAGTTTCACCAGTGTGTGGGTGTTTGACCGAATTTGTAACAATCACATTGTTGCAATGAATGCAGTTCTGGCATTTTTTCATTCCTTTCAAGTTTTCTACACTTTTCACAGTCTTAGCCTTCAATAATTCTTTGATGTTGCGAGACCTTTTGTAGGCAAAAATCGGTCTGTCTGAGAACAACCCTTTAAAATCCGTTTAATTACTTAGCAGTTCCCAATGAGAATTGATGCTCTTTTTAATTTCTTGTGAACTTGTTGAAAACTTGAAACAAAAACCTGGCGGTGTAGTTGATCTTTGGTTTTTTTAAGCAAAAGTTGCTCCCTTGGTAATTTATCAACCTTATCCTTGGCTGTCTTTAATACAGTAATCGGGTACTTTTTAGACACATATTTGTTGTAGATAGAGTTTATATTCGTCTGCAGAGACTCCTCTTGAGAACAAATTCTTTTGGCTCTTAACATTAATGAAAATGGCAAATTGTCGATCAGGTTCTTAGAGTGGAAGCTGTTGTATGCTAGAGCAGTATTTTTGTCTGTGGCCTTGTGGTATACCTCAGTTTCCAGTGTGTCGTCACACAATTTCACTAATACATCCAAGTATGGAATGGCCTTTTTGTCAATATTGTAGGTGAATTGGATATTCTCATCGTGTGAATTCAACTCTGTGATTTTCTGTTCCAACAGTGCTGTTGAGTTCTGCCAAATCAAAAATATGTCGTCTATGTAACGACAGTACAGGACTGTGTTGTCAGTCCAGTCTCTGTCAGTCACTAAAAATTGGTCCTCAAATCTTGCCATGTAAGTATTCGCGTAGGCAGGTGCCCCCGAAAAACCCATGGAGGTACCTTTGTTCTGCAAGTAGAATGTGCTGTTCCATTGAAAGTAGCTGTGGTGAAGGCTGAAGTGAAGAAGTTCCAATAGAAAAACTTTACTCACTGGAAGGTTCTCTTGCTTCAACAGAGCCCATTCAACTGCCTCAATTCCCTCAGTGTGTGGAATCGAGGTATAGAGGGCTTTGACATCTAAAGTGCATAAACACATTCCTGGTTTGATAACCACGTTGGATAATTTTTGTAAGAAATGTGTAGTATCTTTGGTATATGAGTACCATGCCTGGACAAAAGGCTGCAAAAAACGATCAATAAACTGCCCCAGAGGTTCGAAAATGGTGCCGCACCCAGTTACTATTGGACGGAATGGTGGATTGAGAAGATTTTTATGGACTTTAGGTAGCATGTAAAGACCCGGTTGTTTTGGAAAGGATACTGTAAGAAACTGTCTGGTTTTGATGTTGATCCATTTCATTGCCTCAGCTGTATCCAAAATTTTTTCAAGAGTTTCTTGCAATTCCTTGATCGGATCTTTATCAAGTTTCAAATAGGTATGAACATCAGATATGTGCTCCATGACTTTAGTTTCATAGAATGACCGGTCCATCACCACTATGGCTCCGCCTTTATCAGCTTGTTGAATGAGTATCTTGGGGTTTTGCGACAGTTCTTTCAATGTGTCTCTCTCATATTTCGATAGATTACGGTGACATTTTTTATGAGTTTTAATGTTTTGCAAATCTTTCAGCACAAGATTCTCAAAGGCATCCAAAATCTTGTGGGATGTCGGTGATTGGAAGGTAGATTTTGGTCTGAACTCCAAGAACTCTGGAGGATCTGAAGCAATTTCTTGTGGTGGAATATTGGAAAAAAAGTACCTTAAACGCAAAGTTCTCATGAACTTGAAAAAGTCAATTTCAATCTCCAGTGAATTAGTTTGGTAAGTGGGTACGAAGTTCAATCCTTTATTGAGAACTTTAGTCTGTTGTACTGTAAGATCATATTTGGAAATGTTAATCACTAGGTTGGACGGGTACTCCTCAAGTTGGGTTTTGTTACCTCCTTTGCCTCTCCTGGTTTTCCTTTGATTTTTCCTGGTGGTTGGGTGGTCTCCGCGTCCTGGGCGGAAAAAGACGTTTTGGAGGAAGCTGCTCCTTCACTTTCTACAACATTTGGTGCGCTTGATGTCGTAGGTGCTATTGTGGGAGGTGCCCTATTGATGTTGGTTTCTCCTTCTGTGGCTACACTTTCTTGGGATGACGTGGTGGGAGTGCGTTTTATAAAAGTTCTCCTCTGCGCGTACACCTCCGCCCACGTGTACACCTCATTCAACTTGTAATCGAGGGTATCTCGTTTGTACTTTCTCAGCTTACCCTCTTGGATTTCTTTCGAATGTTTGTCCATCCTAGCATTCATTTCTTCCAAAAATTTGGACCAATCATCAGAGTCCATTCTAGTTTGTAGATCTGTTTCAATAAGTGTTATTTCATCAGTTATGTCCTTGATTGCTGTAGCTAACTCTTCCAATAATAAAAGAATCAAGTCAAGAGAGCATTTGTTCAACACAGCATACCAGCGGTCCATAAAATCTTTCTTCATGTGAAAACGAAAAAGCATGGGTTTGATGGGCATTCTGAGACCCCTTGGAATCCTCTTGGCGCGATGATATTGCACAAGAGTGGACGCATGGAGGCGCTGGTTTAATTGTCTCTTTGTTAAGAACTCCAACTGTTTCAGTTGCTGTGACAGGCTGCTTCCCTGCACGTTGAAGGACCTCACATCATAAATCAGGGAATAAATTTCAGATGCTTGCTCATTGGTATATGCCAAAATATTAGCTCGGTTGTCCGTCAAACTGGTTATGGCATCAAACGACATTCTTAAATTGGGGTGGGTGCTCAGTCCCTATGGACAGGGTACAAAACAACAAATTAGTAGTGGGAAAGGCACTCCTTAATTATCAATACCAATACTCAAAATTTATTTATATTCAGCGAACATTATCAGTCATGCGTGCTACAGAAGGAGATGCAGTGTCCAAACTGCATCAAAGAATTAAACATGCATTGAAATCAAGCGAGACCGCTTGCCCTCTGTGCACTGTTGCAGGTCCTCAATGGAAACTGCTTCCCCAAATTTTATCAAATTATGTCAAAGAAACACAATCAAATTATTCTTCTGTTTTCATTTGCGTATTTTTACTAACATGTCATCAAATATCATCATTACATGGCACACACTTCATGTGCAAGAATACATTAATGCATGAATCAAAATCAATCCAAACAACAATATTTCATCATAAGCGTTTGTGTTATAACAAGGAACTGGTCATTTTTCTTGCCCAATGCATTTCGGGCCCTCCGGCCCTTCGTCAGGGGCGGTACCTAAAAAGCAAAAAACATAATTTCTGTCACTGAACTGAATGTGGTTCGTCAAAATGCAAGGTTCATAGCGAGTCACTGCGTGCATAATAAGTACTGTGAAAAGTTTTTAACCAAACTCAAAATGATTCAACTCCCTATTCTGTTACATCATACTCACTTCAAGGCCAACTAATACTTTGTGTGAATGGACGTGTTCAGAAAATGCCAGTGTGGAGAATTATGTCCGCCGCTCTGTGAGACAAAAGAATGCACCTGAATCATGACTCTGACACAATAATTACATTGAAAGGAAGACGCGACAATATTCCTCACTACTTACTCGCGAAATGTGCACACCGTGTGGGGATGCGGATTCTTACAAGGACAACTGATCTGTCTGTGCAAAAACGTAAAACCCAGAAACTTCTAGGTGTATCACTCTGACCAATACGAAGAAAAATCTATCTGCAAAACAAGAAAGGAATAATCAAATATTCTATAATCCATGTGTTCCCTTAACCAGGGAGATTTCCAGAAAAAACTCTCATTCATGCGCATCCGGGGGTAAGCCGCATCTATCATCACCTATACAATAAACTACTAAACACACCTCTAGAATTGCTGCTGCAGGAAAAATGATTCGGCAGTTTGCGGCGTGACTCTCTCAAAACCGGAAACGAAGGAAACTGCAAAAAACAAACAATGCTTAAGCTAAGCTGAACGTCTTGTGTCCAAACAACGTTTAAGTTATCTACGTTCAAGCGGCATCTACCTGTTCTCGTGCCTGCCTCAGACTCTAAGTTCCACGGGTCGGACTTCTCCTCTTCCTTGTGTTTCCCGGCGCTCTATGAACAACCATGTTGGAAACGCCGCCTCTAATGCTACTGGGCGCAATGATGACGTAATTGCTAAGCGCAACAGTGCTCGAAAGCAGCGACGGACTAGACGGACAAAAAAAGTATCATGCCTGTGTGCGTTTTGCATACGCCATATTGGTGTGGTGCTGGGTGTGAGCATGACATTACAGGGGTGATTTAAAAATGCCACAGTACTATACAGTATGGAAAAAAATTGAACATTTCAACAAGGACATGTATAAAGTGTGCCTCGAGCGTTCTCATTCGTGCTGATATCACAAAAAGCAAATAAAGTCTGCTCGATCATTGATCCCTTTGGGATCTTGTGTCTGTAACTTTCTGATCCAAAAAATCTCACGCTGCAGTAAAGTCTTGGTGAGACTTTTTCCGGGTGTGGGGGTGACCATTTCGAGGATCTGGAATTTTAACTGGGCAATAGTGTGTCTATTTTTGTCCAATGTACTGCCAGGCTGCTATTTGCATTCTTATTGCGGATGGTGCTTTTGTGTTCTGAGATTCGTATCTTTACTTTTCTCTCCGTCTTTCCCACATATAATAGTCCGCAGGGACATTTAATGGCATATATTACATTTGACGAATTACAATCCGCATTAATCCTGATGGGGATAGTTTCACCAGTGTGTGGGTGTTTGACCGAATTTGTAACAATCACATTGTTGCAATGAATGCAGTTCTGGCATTTTTTCATTCCTTTCAAGTTTTCTACACTTTTCACAGTCTTAGCCTTCAATAATTCTTTGATGTTGCGAGACCTTTTGTAGGCAAAAATCGGTCTGTCTGAGAACAACCCTTTAAAATCCGTTTCATTACTTAGCAGTTCCCAATGAGAATTGATGCTCTTTTTAATTTCTTGTGAACTTGTTGAAAACTTGGAAACAAAAACCTGGCGGTGTAGTTGATCTTTGGTTTTTTTAAGCAAAAGTTGCTCCCTTGGTAATTTATCAACCTTATCCTTGGCTGTCTGTAATACAGTAATCGGGTACTTTTTAGACACATATTTGTTGTAGATAGAGTTTATATTCGTCTGCAGAGACTCCTCTTGAGAACAAATTCTTTTGGCTCTTAACATTAATGAAAATGGCAAATTGTCGATCAGGTTCTTAGAGTGGAAGCTGTTGTATGCTAGAGCAGTATTTTTGTCTGTGGCCTTGTGGTATACCTCAGTTTCCAGTGTGTCGTCACACAATTTCACTAATACATCCAAGTATGGAATGGCCTTTTTGTCAATATTGTAGGTGAATTGGATATTCTCATCGTGTGAATTCAACTCTGTGATTTTCTGTTCCAACAGTGCTGTTGAGTTCTGCCAAATCAAAAATATGTCGTCTATGTAACGACAGTACAGGACTGTGTTGTCAGTCCAGTCTCTGTCAGTCACTAAAAATTGGTCCTCAAATCTTGCCATGTAAGTATTCGCGTAGGCAGGTGCCCCCGAAAAACCCATGGAGGTACCTTTGTTCTGCAAGTAGAATGTGCTGTTCCATTGAAAGTAGCTGTGGTGAAGACTGAAGTGAAGAAGTTCCAATAGAAAAACTTTACTCACTGGAAGGTTCTCTTGCTTCAACAGAGCCCATTCAACTGCCTCAATTCCCTCAGTGTGTGGAATCGAGGTATAGAGGGCTTTGACATCTAAAGTGCATAAACACATTCCTGGTTTGATAACCACGTTGGATAATTTTTGTAAGAAATGTGTAGTATCTTTGGTATATGAGTACCATGCCTGGACAAAAGGCTGCAAAAAACGATCAATAAACTGCCCCAGAGGTTCGAAAATGGTGCCGCACCCAGTTACTATTGGACGGAATGGTGGATTGAGAAGATTTTTATGGACTTTAGGTAGCATGTAAAGACCCGGTTGTTTTGGAAAGGATACTGTAAGAAACTGTCTGGTTTTGATGTTGATCCATTTCATTGCCTCAGCTGTATCCAAAATTTTTTCAAGAGTTTCTTGCAATTCCTTGATCGGATCTTTATCAAGTTTCAAATAGGTATGAACATCAGATATGTGCTCCATGACTTTAGTTTCATAGAATGACCGGTCCATCACCACTATGGCTCCGCCTTTATCAGCTTGTTGAATGAGTATCTTGGGGTTTTGCGACAGTTCTTTCAATGTGTCTCTCTCATATTTCGATAGATTACGGTGACATTTTTTATGAGTTTTAATGTTTTGCAAATCTTTCAGCACAAGATTCTCAAAGGCATCCAAAATCTTGTGGGATGTCGGTGATTGGAAGGTAGATTTTGGTCTGAACTCCAAGAACTCTGGAGGATCTGAAGCAATTTCTTGTGGTGGAATATTGGAAAAAAAGTACCTTAAACGCAAAGTTCTCATGAACTTGAAAAAGTCAATTTCAATCTCCAGTGAATTAGTTTGGTAAGTGGGTACGAAGTTCAATCCTTTATTGAGAACTTTAGTCTGTTGTACTGTAAGATCATATTTGGAAATGTTAATCACTAGGTTGGACGGGTACTCCTCAAGTTGGGTTTTGTTACCTCCTTTGCCTCTCCTGGTTTTCCTTTGATTTTTCCTGGTGGTTGGGTGGTCTCCGCGTCCTGGGCGGAAAAAGACGTTTTGGAGGAAGCTGCTCCTTCACTTTCTACAACATTTGGTGCGCTTGATGTCGTAGGTGCTATTGTGGGAGGTGCCCTATTGATGTTGGTTTCTCCTTCTGTGGCTACACTTTCTTGGGATGACGTGGTGGGAGTGCGTTTTATAAAAGTTCTCCTCTGCGCGTACACCTCCGCCCACGTGTACACCTCACTCCTCCAGAGTTCTTGGAGTTCAGACCAAAATCTACCTTCCAATCACCGACATCCCACAAGATTTTGGATGCCTTTGAGAATCTTGTGCTGAAAGATTTGCAAAACATTAAAACTCATAAAAAATGTCACCGTAATCTATCGAAATATGAGAGAGACACATTGAAAGAACTGTCGCAAAACCCCAAGATACTCATTCAACAAGCTGATAAAGGCGGAGCCATAGTGGTGATGGACCGGTCATTCTATGAAACTAAAGTCATGGAGCACATATCTGATGTTCATACCTATTTGAAACTTGATAAAGATCCGATCAAGGAATTGCAAGAAACTCTTGAAAAAATTTTGGATACAGCTGAGGCAATGAAATGGATCAACATCAAAACCAGACAGTTTCTTACAGTATCCTTTCCAAAACAACCGGGTCTTTACATGCTACCTAAAGTCCATAAAAATCTTCTCAATCCACCATTCCGTCCAATAGTAACTGGGTGCGGCACCATTTTCGAACCTCTGGGGCAGTTTATTGATCGTTTTTTGCAGCCTTTTGTCCAGGCATGGTACTCATATACCAAAGATACTACACATTTCTTACAAAAATTATCCAACGTGGTTATCAAACCAGGAATGTGTTTATGCACTTTAGATGTCAAAGCCCTCTATACCTCGATTCCACACACTGAGGGAATTGAGGCAGTTGAATGGGCTCTGTTGAAGCAAGAGAACCTTCCAGTGAGTAAAGTTTTTCTATTGGAACTTCTTCACTTCAGTCTTCACCACAGCTACTTTCAATGGAACAGCACATTCTACTTGCAGAACAAAGGTACCTCCATGGGTTTTTCGGGGGCACCTGCCTACGCGAATACTTACATGGCAAGATTTGAGGACCAATTTTAAGTGACTGACAGAGACTGGACTGACAACACAGTCCTGTACTGTCGTTACATAGACGACATATTTTTGATTTGGCAGAACTCAACAGCACTGTTGGAACAGAAAATCACAGAGTTGAATTCACACGATGAGAATATCCAATTCACCTACAATATTGACAAAAAGGCCATTCCATACTTGGATGTATTAGTGAAATTGTGTGACGACACACTGGAAACTGAGGTATACCACAAGGCCACAGACAAAAATACTGCTCTAGCATACAACAGCTTCCACTCTAAGAACCTGATCGACAATTTGCCATTTTCATTAATGTTAAGAGCCAAAAGAATTTGTTCTCAAGAGGAGTCTCTGCAGACGAATATAAACTCTATCTACAACAAATATGTGTCTAAAAAGTACCCGATTACTGTATTACAGACAGCCAAGGATAAGGTTGATAAATTACCAAGGGAGCAACTTTTGCTTAAAAAAAACAAAGATCAACTACACCGCCAGGTTTTTGTTTCCAAGTTTTCAACAAGTTCACAAGAAATTAAAAAGAGCATCAATTCTCATTGGGAACTGCTAAGTAATGAAACGGATTTTAAAGGGTTGTTCTCAGACAGACCGATTTTTGCCTACAAAAGGTCTCGCAACATCAAAGAATTATTGAAGGCTAAGACTGTGAAAAGTGTAGAAAACTTGAAAGGAATGAAAAAATGCCAGAGCTGCATTCATTGCAACAATGTGATTGTTACAAATTCGGTCAAACACCCACACACTGGTGAAACTATCCCCATCAGGATTAATGTGGATTGTAATTCGTCAAATGTAATATATGCCATTAAATGTCCCTGCGGACTATTATATGTGGGAAAGACGGAGAGAAAAGTAAAGATACGAATCTCAGAACACAAAAGCACCATCCGCAATAAGAATGCAAATAGCAGCCTGGCAGTACATTGGGACAAAAATAGACACACTATTGCCCAGTTAAAATTCCAGATCCTCGAAATGGTCACCCCCACACCCGGAAAAAGTCTCACCAAGACTTTACTGCAGCGTGAGATTTTTTGGATCAGAAAGTTACAGACACAAGATCCCAAAGGGATCAATGATCGAGCAGACTTTATTTGCTTTTTGTGATATCAGCACGAATGAGAACGCTCGAGGCACACTTTATACATGTCGTTGTTGAAATGTTCAATTTTTTTCCATACTGTATAGTACTGTGGCAATTTTAAAATCACCCCTGTAATGTCATGCTCACACCCAGCACCACACCAATATGGCGTATGCAAAACGCACACAGGCATGATACTTTTTTTGTCCGTCTAGTCCGTCGCTGCTTTCGAGCACTGTTGCGCTTAGCAATTACGTCATCATTGCGCCCAGTAGCATTAGAGGCGGCGTTTCCAACATGGTTGTTCATAGAGCGCCGGGAAACACAAGGAAGAGGAGAGGTCCGACCCGTGGAACTTAGAGTCTGAGGCAGGCACGAGAACAGGTAGATGCCGCTTGAACGTAGATAACTTAAACGTTGTTTGGACACAAGACGTTCAGCTTAGCTTAAGCATTGTTTGTTTTTTGCAGTTTCCTTCGTTTCCGGTTTTGAGAGAGTCACGCCGCAAACTGCCGAATCATTTTTCCTGCAGCAGCAATTCTAGAGGTGTGTTTAGTAGTTTATTGTATAGGTGATGATAGATGCGGCTTACCCCCGGATGCGCATGAATGAGAGTTTTTTCTGGAAATCTCCCTGGTTAAGGGAACACATGGATTATAGAATATTTGATTATTCCTTTCTTGTTTTGCAGATAGATTTTTCTTCGTATTGGTCAGAGTGATACACCTAGAAGTTTCTGGGTTTTACGTTTTTGCACAGACAGATCAGTTGTCCTTGTAAGAATCCGCATCCCCACACGGTGTGCACATTTCGCGAGTAAGTAGTGAGGAATATTGTCGCGTCTTCCTTTCAATGTAATTATTGTGTCAGAGTCATGATTCAGGTGCATTCTTTTGTCTCACAGAGCGGCGGACATAATTCTCCACACTGGCATTTTCTGAACACGTCCATTCACACAAAGTATTAGTTGGCCTTGAAGTGAGTATGATGTAACAGAATAGGGAGTTGAATCATTTTGAGTTTGGTTAAAAACTTTTCACAGTACTTATTATGCACGCAGTGACTCGCTATGAACCTTGCATTTTGACGAACCACATTCAGTTCAGTGACAGAAATTATGTTTTTTGCTTTTTAGGTACCGCCCCTGACGAAGGGCCGGAGGGCCCGAAATGCATTGGGCAAGAAAAATGACCAGTTCCTTGTTATAACACAAACGCTTATGATGAAATATTGTTGTTTGGATTGATTTTGATTCATGCATTAATGTATTCTTGCACATGAAGTGTGTGCCATGTAATGATGATATTTGATGACATGTTAGTAAAAATACGCAAATGAAAACAGAAGAATAATTTGATTGTGTTTCTTTGACATAATTTGATAAAATTTGGGGAAGCGGTTTCCATTGAGGACCTGCAACAGTGCACAGAGGGCAAGCGGTCTCGCTTGATTTCAATGCATGTTTAATTCTTTGATGCAGTTTGGACACTGCATCTCCTTCTGTAGCACGCATGACTGATAATGTTCGCTGAATATAAATTAATTTTGAGTATTGGTATTGATAATTAAGGAGTGTCTTTCCCACTACTAATTTGTTGTTTTGTACCCTGTCCATAGGGACTGAGCACCCACCCCAATTTAAGAATGTCGTTTGATGCCATAACCAGTTTGACGGACAACCGAGCTAATATTTTGGCATATACCAATGAGCAAGCATCTGAAATGTATTCCCTGATTCATGATGTGAGGTCCTTCAACGTGCAGGGAAGCAGCCTGTCACAGCAACTGAAACAGTTGGAGTTCTTAACAAAGAGACAATTAAACCAGCGCCTCCATGCGTCCACTCTTGTGCAATATCATCGCGCCAAGAGGATTCCAAGGGGTCTCAGAATGCCCATCAAACCCATGCTTTTTCGTTTTCACATGAAGAAAGATTTTATGGACCGCTGGTATGCTGTGTTGAACAAATGCTCTCTTGACTTGATTCTTTTATTATTGGAAGAGTTAGCTACAGCAATCAAGGACATAACTGATGAAATAACACTTATTGAAACAGATCTACAAACTAGAATGGACTCTGATGATTGGTCCAAATTTTTGGAAGAAATGAATGCTAGGATGGACAAACATTCGAAAGAAATCCAAGAGGGTAAGCTGAGAAAGTACAAACGAGATACCCTCGATTACAAGTTGAATGAGGTGTACACGTGGGCGGAGGTGTACGCGCAGAGGAGAACTTTTATAAAACGCACTCCCACCACGTCATCCCAAGAAAGTGTAGCCACAGAAGGAGAAACCAACATCAATAGGGCACCTCCCACAATAGCACCTACGACATCAAGCGCACCAAATGTTGTAGAAAGTGAAGGAGCAGCTTCCTCCAAAACGTCTTTTTCCGCCCAGGACGCGGAGACCACCCAACCACCAGGAAAAATCAAAGGAAAACCAGGAGAGGCAAAGGAGGTAACAAAACCCAACTTGAGGAGTACCCGTCCAACCTAGTGATTAACATTTCCAAATATGATCTTACAGTACAACAGACTAAAGTTCTCAATAAAGGATTGAACTTCGTACCCACTTACCAAACTAATTCACTGGAGATTGAAATTGACTTTTTCAAGTTCATGAGAACTTTGCGTTTAAGGTACTTTTTTCCAATATTCCACCACAAGAAATTGCTTCAGATCCTCCAGAGTTCTTGGAGTTCAGACCAAAATCTACCTTCCAATCACCGACATCCCACAAGATTTTGGATGCCTTTGAGAATCTTGTGCTGAAAGATTTGCAAAACATTAAAACTCATAAAAAATGTCACCGTAATCTATCGAAATATGAGAGAGACACATTGAAAGAACTGTCGCAAAACCCCAAGATACTCATTCAACAAGCTGATAAAGGCGGAGCCATAGTGGTGATGGACCGGTCATTCTATGAAACTAAAGTCATGGAGCACATATCTGATGTCCATACCTTTTTGAAACTTGATAAAGATCCGATCAAGGAATTGCAAGAAACTCTTGAAAAAATTTTGGATACAGCTGAGGCAATGAAATGGATCAACATCAAAACCAGACAGTTTCTTACAGTATCCTTTCCAAAACAACCGGGTCTTTACATGCTACCTAAAGTCCATAAAAATCTTCTCAATCCACCATTCCGTCCAATAGTAACTGGGTGCGGCACCATTTTCGAACCTCTGGGGCAGTTTATTGATCGTTTTTTGCAGCCTTTTGTCCAGGCATGGTACTCATATACCAAAGATACTACACATTTCTTACAAAAATTATCCAACGTGGTTATCAAACCAGGAATGTGTTTATGCACTTTAGATGTCAAAGCCCTCTATACCTCGATTCCACACACTGAGGGAATTGAGGCAGTTGAATGGGCTCTGTTGAAGCAAGAGAACCTTCCAGTGAGTAAAGTTTTTCTATTGGAACTTCTTCACTTCAGTCTTCACCACAGCTACTTTCAATGGAACAGCACATTCTACTTGCAGAACAAAGGTACCTCCATGGGTTTTTCGGGGGCACCTGCCTACGCGAATACTTACATGGCAAGATTTGAGGACCAATTTTTAGTGACTGACAGAGACTGGACTGACAACACAGTCCTGTACTGTCGTTACATAGACGACATATTTTTGATTTGGCAGAACTCAACAGCACTGTTGGAACAGAAAATCACAGAGTTGAATTCACACGATGAGAATATCCAATTCACCTACAATATTGACAAAAAGGCCATTCCATACTTGGATGTATTAGTGAAATTGTGTGACGACACACTGGAAACTGAGGTATACCACAAGGCCACAGACAAAAATACTGCTCTAGCATACAACAGCTTCCACTCTAAGAACCTGATCGACAATTTGCCATTTTCATTAATGTTAAGAGCCAAAAGAATTTGTTCTCAAGAGGAGTCTCTGCAGACGAATATAAACTCTATCTACAACAAATATGTGTCTAAAAAGTACCCGATTACTGTATTACAGACAGCCAAGGATAAGGTTGATAAATTACCAAGGGAGCAACTTTTGCTTAAAAAAACCAAAGATCAACTACACCGCCAGGTTTTTGTTTCCAAGTTTTCAACAAGTTCACAAGAAATTAAAAAGAGCATCAATTCTCATTGGGAACTGCTAAGTAATGAAACGGATTTTAAAGGGTTGTTCTCAGACAGACCGATTTTTGCCTACAAAAGGTCTCGCAACATCAAAGAATTATTGAAGGCTAAGACTGTGAAAAGTGTAGAAAACTTGAAAGGAATGAAAAAATGCCAGAACTGCATTCATTGCAACAATGTGATTGTTACAAATTCGGTCAAACACCCACACACTGGTGAAACTATCCCCATCAGGATTAATGCGGATTGTAATTCGTCAAATGTAATATATGCCATTAAATGTCCCTGCGGACTATTATATGTGGGAAAGACGGAGAGAAAAGTAAAGATACGAATCTCAGAACACAAAAGCACCATCCGCAATAGGAATGCAAATAGCAGCCTGGCAGTACATTGGGACAAAAATAGACACACTATTGCCCAGTTAAAATTCCAGATCCTCGAAATGGTCACCCCCACACCCGGAAAAAGTCTCACCAAGACTTTACTGCAGCGTGAGATTTTTTGGATCAGAAAGTTACAGACACAAGATCCCAAAGGGATCAATGATCGAGCAGACTTTATTTGCTTTTTGTGATATCAGCACGAATGAGAACGCTCGAGGCACACTTTATACATGTC
Source organism: Lissotriton helveticus (assembly GCF_964261635.1). Taxonomy (NCBI): domain Eukaryota; kingdom Metazoa; phylum Chordata; class Amphibia; order Caudata; family Salamandridae; genus Lissotriton; species Lissotriton helveticus. The sequence goes on from NC_136067.1 coordinate 120,264,725, forward strand.
CTTGTTGAAATGTTCCATTTTTTTCCATACTGTATAGTACTGTGGCAATTTTAAAATCACCCCTGTAATGTCATGCTCACACCCAGCACCACACCAATATGGCGTATGCAAAACGCACACAGGCATGATACTTTTTTTGTCCGTCTAGTCCGTCGCTGCTTTCGAGCACTGTTGCGCTTAGCAATTACGTCATCATTGCGCCCAGTAGCATTAGAGGCGGCGTTTCCAACATGGTTGTTCATAGAGCGCCGGGAAACACAAGGAAGAGGAGAGGTCCGACCCGTGGAACTTAGAGTCTGAGGCAGGCACGAGAACAGGTAGATGCCGCTTGAACGTAGATAACTTAAACGTTGTTTGGACACAAGACGTTCAGCTTAGCTTAAGCATTGTTTGTTTTTTGCAGTTTCCTTCGTTTCCGGTTTTGAGAGAGTCACGCCGCAAACTGCCGAATCATTTTTCCTGCAGCAGCAATTCTAGAGGTGTGTTTAGTAGTTTATTGTATAGGTGATGATAGATGCGGCTTACCCCCGGATGCGCATGAATGAGAGTTTTTTCTGGAAATCTCCCTGGTTAAGGGAACACATGGATTATAGAATATTTGATTATTCCTTTCTTGTTTTGCAGATAGATTTTTCTTCGTATTGGTCAGAGTGATACACCTAGAAGTTTCTGGGTTTTACGTTTTTGCACAGACAGATCAGTTGTCCTTGTAAGAATCCGCATCCCCACACGGTGTGCACATTTCGCGAGTAAGTAGTGAGGAATATTGTCGCGTCTTCCTTTCAATGTAATTATTGTGTCAGAGTCATGATTCAGGTGCATTCTTTTGTCTCACAGAGCGGCGGACATAATTCTCCACACTGGCATTTTCTGAACACGTCCATTCACACAAAGTATTAGTTGGCCTTGAAGTGAGTATGATGTAACAGAATAGGGAGTTGAATCATTTTGAGTTTGGTTAAAAACTTTTCACAGTACTTATTATGCACGCAGTGACTCGCTATGAACCTTGCATTTTGACGAACCACATTCAGTTCAGTGACAGAAATTATGTTTTTTGCTTTTTAGGTACCGCCCCTGACGAAGGGCCAGAGGGCCTGAAATGCATTGGGCAAGAAAAATGACCAGTTCCTTGTTATAACACAAACGCTTATGATGAAATATTGTTGTTTGGATTGATTTTGATTCATGCATTAATGTATTCTTGCACATGAAGTGTGTGCCATGTAATGATGATATTTGATGACATGTTAGTAAAAATACGCAAATGAAAACAGAAGAATAATTTGATTGTGTTTCTTTGACATAATTTGATAAAATTTGGGGAAGCAGTTTCCATTGAGGACCTGCAACAGTGCACAGAGGGCAAGCGGTCTCGCTTGATTTCAATGCATGGTTACCAACAAGTACCTAGGGGTAGGGGACATTGTACGTTTCCTCAGAAGGAACGTTCCTTTCCCCCCCAGAATTCTGCAAATTATTTTGACCAACAGAATGTTCCGAACGTCCAGTCTGCTCAGTACTACGTTGATGATTATTATGTTGGAAGCGAGAGTGCTGGTTTTAATGATAGCTAGGACAGCCATAGACAAAGAGCGGTAGTAGTGTCCGTTCCAGTAGACCAGAGTGGGCCTTATGTTGAAGTGATTACATCAGGTGTGGCAGAACCTTTTCTTTTGGATACTGGTGCAACAAAGAGTTCTATCATGCACTTTAAACTCCCTGGCGCACCTTTGTCTGGCTTGACGAATGTTTCGGTAGGATTTTCTGGCGCCCAGTTAGCAACCCGGTTTCTAGTTCTTTGCCCCTTTCTATTGGTCCTTGTGAATTGGAGGCTCCCCTTAATCTAACGACTGGTTGTGGTGAGAATGTGTTGGGTTTGGACATGTTGAAAAGATTGCATGCGACATTATATTGTTCTCCGTTGGGAGTACATCTTACCTTGGGTAAGAAAGTGATATCCCGGATGTATTTGTCTAAGGATTGCCTGCCGCTGGAATTGCGTTCGCTCCCTGATACACTTTGGGCTACGGGTCCTAATGATGTTGGTCTTTTGCAGATTCCACCCTACGTTGTTACGCTTAAATCAAATGCTAAATTGCCACGCATTCCTCAGTACAAAATTTCCAGTGATGGTGAAAGAGCTCTTTTAGCTATTATTTATGATTTGGTTGAGAAAGGTGTGGTTGAAGAAATGAGAGGTAATGTGTGTAACAGTCCTGTTCTGCCTATTCTTAAGCGTACTGACTCTTCTCAGCCACCTGTGTATCGATTTGTGATCGACCTTCGAGAGGTCAATAAGATTGTTGTGCCACAGTTTCCTGTTGTTCCGGACATTACTGCTTTATTGACTATGGTCCCTGCCTGAGCTGCTTGGTTTTCTGTGATTGATCTAAAGAATGCTTTCTTCAGTATTCCGATCGCTGAGGAAAGTAGGGATATTTTCGGATTCTCTTTAGGAGGCCGCAGCTTCCGGTTTAAGCGAGCTCCTCAAGGTTATTGTGAGAGTCCCTCCATTTATAGTCAGGCTTTGAAAACTCAAATCGATACTCTTGTGTTGCCTTCTGGTGCTACTCTTATCCAGTACGTTGATGATCTGCTAGTGGCTGCTGATAATGAGGAGATTTGTAAAGAGGTTACTCTTTCTTTGCTACGACATTTGTCTGACCTTCATCATAAAGTTTCCCCTTCCAAGTTGCAGTATTGTCGACAAGAAGTGACCTACTTAGGTCATCTCTTATCGAAGGAGGGAAGACGATTGACCCCAGAGCGTATTCAAGCGATTGCCCAAATGACTGTACCATCCACACAGAGAGAAATGCTTGCTTTCTTGGGTATCACCTCGTATTGTCGGCAGTGGATCCCGAACTTGTCTTTGCTAGTGAAACCTTTGTTGGCACTTACTCTCAAAGATACACCACACCCTCTTCCTTGGTCTGATGAATGTCAGAAGAGTTTTTCTGAATTGCGTGATGCATTGTGTTCTGCTCCGGTGTTGGGTACCCCTGACTATAGTAAACCTTTTACACTTTATGTGCACGAGAGAGAAGGTTGTGCGTTGTCAATGTTGACACAACAGTTTGGAGACAAGCAGCGCCCATGTGCGTATTTTTCGGCTACTTTAGATCCGGTAGCTAGGGCGTTGCCTGGTTGCCTAAGAGCTACATCAGCAGCAGCTGTTTCTATCCGACAGTCTGCTGGTTTGGTATTGGATAATACATTGATTGTGATGGTCCCACATGCAGTGGATACCTTATTAAACAGGACGAAGACTCAGCACCTTACTAGTGCACGTCTGTCAGGTTACGAGTTGACGCTTTTGGCTAGTCATGTGCACATTAAGAGGTGCAACACATTGAATCCAGCTACATTGTTGCCGATTTGTGTAGAGACAGCTGATCAAGAACAGCATGATTGTGTTCTTAGGACAGAGGAGGAAACAAAGGCTAGAATTAATTTGAAAGATACTCCTCTTTCAAACCCTGATGGTACTCTATGGGTAGATGGTTCATGCTTTAAGCTTCCGAATGGAGAGACGACTGCAGCATATGCTGTCGCAACTTTGCACACGATTGTTGAAACAGCGCGTATTGCACAGAATTCAGCTCAGGCAGCTGAATTGATAGCCTTGACTAGAGCGTGTGTGTTGTCCAAAGGAAAGAGAGTGAATGTTTTTACTGATAACCAGTATGCGTTTGGCGTTGCTCATAGCTTTGGACGATTGTGGAAAGAAAGAGGATTTCTTACTTCTCATGGTATGAAAATCCAGCATGGCCAATTAGTGAGTGAGCTTCTTGAATCACTTACTTTGCCAACAGAAATCACCATTGTAAAGTGTAGTGCGCATAAAAAGGTTACAGATGATGTGGGTTGAGGGAATGCGTTTGCGGATGAAGTAGCAAGAGAAACAGCGAGAGATTTGACGAGTCGAATGTATGTTGCAGGTCCTGCAGGATGGGTTGTGGAAAGAGGAATGTGTGAAGATACAATAGAAAGTGTGAAGATGATTCAGGCAGAAGCTACTGAGAAAGAATTGAGTACGTGGAAAGAGAGTACGGGAATGTTGGATTCGACAGGCTGTTGGGTTGAGTTGTCAGAGCATCGGCAATGGTTGTTGCCAGATGCGTATGTGCTTCCAGTGGTTACTATGGCTCATGGGATGGCTCACATCAGCTCAAAAGTGATATGCAAGTTGTTGGATCCGGTATGGAAGAATAGTGGAATTCCCATATGTGCTGAGAATTTGGTTAAACACTGCATGATTTGCTCGATGCATAATCCTGGCAAAGGAACCCCAACTCCAGCTGGTCATTTTGCTCCTCCAACGTATCCGTTCGAGGTGTTGCAGATAGACTACATTCATATGGAAAGATGCAATAACTTGAAGTATGTCCTTGTGGTTGTTTGTGCCTTTTCCAGATAGATAGAGGCCTAGCCCCTGAAGGATAATACTGCCTTGTCTGCAGCCAAGGTTTTGCTCAAAGAGTTTTTCCCGATGTATGGATTGCCGAGGATGGTCTGGAGTGATAACGGAAGTGAATTCGTGGGTCAGATTATGCAGAAAGTGTGTGCGGGTTTGGGAATTAGACAGAAGTTCCACGCAGCGAAACACCGCCAGTCAGCAGGCCTGGTCGAGTGCTATAACGGCACGTTAAAGCTGAAGTTGGCCACGGTGCAAGTGAGCTCTGGTCTCACATGGCCCGATGCTCTACCATTGGCACTTTTGTCCACAAGAACGACAATACATTCTCGCGTGGGACTTAGCCCATACGAGATTGTTTTTGGACGCCCGGCGAATGTTTGGGGTGTGCCGAGGCCAAGAGAATACAGCGATATTGAGTACCCTATGTTGGTTGACTATTTACATGATTTGACTGCTAAATTGCGTGTTCTTCACCAACAGGTTCATGATACCTTACTTTCAGCTTCTGTTGACGGGGGACATGCAATCCAACCCGGCGACTGGATTCTGATCAGGAACTTCCAGAGGTCCAAGAACCTACAGCCGAGGTGGACTGGTCCTTATCAAGTGCTGCTAGCAACGAGGACCGCTGTGAAAGTCTTCGTGAAAAAGAGTTGGGTGCATGCCACCCACACAAAAAGGATACCTCTGCCCTTACCATATGATCAGTGGGTCCGGGAAGGTGTTGCCGATTCTGAGACTGAAAATGTCCCGAGATTTGTGCCTTTTAGTGATGCTCCTTTGAAATGGACTCAGTCGGAACGTGCGGATGATGACATTTTGCAAGAAGCTGTGCCGCCGCATTTGAGACTGGACACTACGCATCCGGAGATTCTTTTTCAGGATCAAACTGTGCCGAATAAAGAACATTATACTTTAAGGCCGAGGTCTAAAAAAGTACAAATAAAGTAATATTTTTTTGTGTATTGTGCTCTCTCAGACAAGAGACTATTTTTCTTTTTGCTATTTCGAACCACCATCCGGGTTCAGCTGCAGGGTTGCGGTATAAGACTTAAGGGGTGAACCGCGAATTGACGAAAGGTCTGTGGTTCTAGGTTGTCTAGGACACCTGGACGCACACTTGAGTGAAGAAGGAAAATTGCCGCGAGCAGCACGTTAGAGGATGGAGTCTTTTGTACCTGAGAGAGATGTTGAAAAAATAGACCTTAAAATGAAATTCTGTACATTGATACGTAGCAAATGTTTTATAATATCATGTTTTTTAATGTTTTTAAGTATTACGATAGCTTATGTGGGATGGATTGTCTATGCTACACAACAGATGTTTGCACCCACTTCCCAACCTATGCTTTCTTACACTACTGTTTCTTTGCATCAGTTCTATACGTTGCCTGAACATGAACAGACAAGGAGGTCAGAATTTGTCAACAACTCGTTCATACAGTTGTTGCATCAGCATCAGTTAGTAGTGAATACCACTAACTGTTGGGTTTGTGGTCTTATGCCGCATACGACCGATAAGGGTATGCCATATTTGGTTTTGCCTTCTTCTTTTAATGGGTCTGTGTGGGCTTTACAGACTATGTTTATCTATGCAAATGAGATACGCCCTTCACGTTCCCTTAAGGATAACTCCAGCAATAGTGCCTTGATAAAGGGAATAGTAGATATGATCCGAGATATCGATGCATATAATGCTATCCCCAAGGATGAGATGCAGGCTTATGTTGGTTGGAATTTGACCGGATATAGTACCAGCTTGACTGAGAAGGAGAGACGAAAAAGGTCTCCCCCGATTTGGATTGTGCCCCATCAAGGTTATTTTTGTTTTCAAGCCACTGGTCGAAATCCGAAAGCTCAGCTAAGTAAGAGTGTGTGTGTTCACACCTATGTCTATTCGTCCCAGACTTCTCCACTGTTCGTACCAGCTAAAGGCACATATTTTGTTTGTCACGACAGAGCCTATACATGGTTGCCACCTGATTTTTCAGGTACATGTTATGTGGCGTTTTTGCTTCCCCCTACATATACTACGGCTCCGGACTATCATAGAACGAGATATGGTAGAGGGGTCTTCGATAAGGAAGATACTGCAGGACAAGAAGCAGGAGATTTCTTCAAGGGTTTCCTGCCCTTTTGGGGTCCTATGATCAATAGTGGGCATATTCGACAGCTTGTCCGCGTTGTTAAAGCTACTATTAACGAGACAGCAGGTGCTCTTAGTAATGTTACAGCTGAGCTTCAAGCGGACCGCCTTATGACGTTGCAGAATCGTATGGTTTAAGACGTCATACTTGCAGATCGAGGTGGAGTATGCAAATTGATCGGATCTAGTTGTTGCATTTACGTACCAGATAATGCTCCTACAGTGTACCAAGCCATCTCTAGGTTACATAAGATCTCTGAGTCTATCCATGTAGACAAAAGAGACTGGTCATTGACAGGATGGTTTTGGGAATTGCTGTCTAAGTGGGGATGGAAGATTTTGACATTTCTTGGTATGGTTTTGGCCATTCTTTTCTCTTGTTGTCTTTGCATCCAGTGTGGTCCCGCCATTTGTAGTCTTTGTGCTACTATGTGCGTTAGGAGACCTGTCCCGAGAGAAGTAGAGAATAATAGAATGATTCTACAGCAACACTTAGATGACCTAATGAAGATTGATATGGACCTAGATTCAGATTAACATGAGTTTAGGTTATTGCCTACGTAATGGCAAAAGGAGGGTCTGAGGTTCTGTAATTCTCGAGCCTGACTTCATTTTGTGTTGCCCTCACGTAGGCCTGTGAAAGAGGCCCGGTGAACAAGTGGCCTGGCCTTCTGAGTTCATGTACACATTAATTTGGTTTCTTTCGACTCTGAAAGAACTGCAGAGAAACTGACCTCTTCACCTGATACTGACCTCGCAAAGCCAATTTCCCTTGGTTTGATCCTTGTCTAAGATTGCCACTTAATGTTCAGGACCTCGTTAACCTTTAGTTTCCTTGCATATGTTTTATCTTGTTCAGCATCTATTACTGTTTCCTTTATGCTCTGACATTACATGGGTTGTGCTTTTCAGTTATAAATTTGTCCGGTTTGCAAAGATTGAATTTGGGACATTCCTAATAATTAACTTTTGGGTTGGGTTACTGTAAATTGGGTTTTGTTAATGTGATACTCAGTTAGAAAATGTGCCCTATTGGTTAGAATATTGCGCAGTGGGTGTACATTTATAATGAGAATATGGTGTATAAAAGGAGATGTCTTGCCTTAGTAATTTGAACAGTCTCCTAGGAATATACATTGTGATGTATTGTTGGGATTTCTGTTACTAGCTGCAGCTAATAAACTTGGTCTCTGACGCCACCTAGAAGTATTCCGTGTCTCTGTATACCAAGACAGGTGGAACCCGAAGATTTCAGGTGTGTCCCTGGCACCGCTGGGTTCTGACCCGGTTCTTCAGTGTACACACACACACAAACACACATTACCCAGTGACGAATCTTCACCAAATTTTCCTCAGAAATGTATTCCCTTCATGGCTTTCTCCAGGGACGACTGTTTTCTTAGGGTTTCCGGTCACGCCCTTCCTATATTCTGCATCATTGTACTTGTCATGGTAATGCTTTCCTAAACCATAATTTTTAAAGGAGTACTATTAGTGTTAAAAATGGCAATACGATTAAGGTCCTGGTTGACTGTCACTCTCTGACCCTTGCTTCAGCAAGGGTCAGGCAGCCATGAACTATTTACTAGCACATGAGCTAGTACGCATGTACTTGGCTTCATGTACTTAATTTATGCAAGCTAAGGGCTTAGCTGCAGACAGCCTGGGCCTGCCCCTATCAGGGTCTTCAGGGACCACCCCTTGAGGACCGCAGCAGTGTCACTTTTCTACTGCACCGGTGAGCGCTTTGGGCTTAATCCCTACACAGCTCCGGTGGTAAGTCAATGATGCTACTTCTGTGACGTAAACTGTCTCACTGCACATGATCCAGTTGTGCTGGAGCGTATGTTTTTTTACAGCTGAAGTGACTGCATCTCTAAATCATTTACTACCCTGTCAACTTATCTGTCACCCTTATGTATGCTTTCTTGGACTCTGTTCCACACACCTTACTTCCTAAACTTGTACCTACCAACTTGAAGAAGAATCTCAACATGTGAGGAGGCGGCTTAGCCTTGAAGGGGAGGGGCCTCATGCCAAGGAGTACCTAGGAGGCACTTGTCAACCCCACCCTGCCCCCGATCCCCCTACTCCCAAAAAAAGAAAAAAACTTGCTGAGGCTGATGCGGATGTCTTGGGGTATTTTCACACCCCTGTAATGGACTACGACAGTTCAAAAACCTCGGAAAACCACTACTTACAGTGGTTTTCAGCTCGTTTACCCTGCCACCGTGTGATATCAGCTTGTCACCGGGAGACCATGTGATGGTAGCCAATATCATGTGTCACACAGAGGCACCGTGTGAGTTGGTAGGTATGCAAACTAATTTCACCATCCTTAATTACCTAAGCTGTTTCCAGTTTAAGCATCTCCTTTCACCAGGTCCAAACTCTAGGTCTGCAGCCAACTAGCCACAAGCAGGGAACCGCAACCTGACCCAGTCTGAGCCATGGATGTAATTTAGAGGTAGTCTGGGGTCGCAGCTGTGACCTCTAGTTTGCACACTGTTACTACTGGCACATCCTTTGCAGTTTGCCTCTTCTGAGGCCAGGGGTCACAAAGGAAGTGCCAGGAGTAGCAGGGATCAAGATAGAGGTCACAGCCGTGACGCTGTTAAGTTTTTTTTAGTTGCCATGCAATCTGCTTCATGACTTGATGTTTCATATGGAATGTGGAACATCAAGTCAGGAGGAGAATGGCAGTGACAGCCAGAGAGAGAGGACATGTCAGCCTGTTGGTTTCAAGCTAAATAAAGAAGTGTGCTTCCGACATGTGGCCCGTCGTACTATGTACCGTGCACAACAATTTGGCGACCACAGCTTGAAGCCAGTACCCGCGCGAGGTTTAGCACCAATGTATCTACGTCCGTTGTCAAGACTCTAGACAAATGGAAAGGTAACAGGCTGCACGACAACAAAAAAAACTCCACGTCGGAGGGTGAGTTCACTCCATTTCGGGAAAAGGTCAGGCGTGTGATATCCATGAAGATTTTGAAGAAGCCCAACCAGCAAGAGTTCACAATGATGTGAAAATCAAAAGGAGGATACAAAAAGAGGAGGATTGGAAAATGAACACTCAAGAGCTCTAGGCCTACATGCTGTTGAAGGCGACATAAACCGACACCGGAAACATAGCTGCTGGTAATGGCCTTGAGTACGTGCACTCTGGCTTCTTTATTAGCAGGGCCCCTAATTGGTAGCACCTGTGTTGGGTGGGTGTAGGTGAGTGTGGGGGCCAGCCCTCAAAGAAGTGGCTAGCAAAGCATTCAACTGTGTCCAACAGGACACAACATTCCTCCCAAAATCATATGGAAAACAAAAACAACAAACAAAAGCCCAACCTATGGGAAGGAATGGAAAAACAAGTAAAAAAACTATTAAAAGTCTCACAGTGCAGGATAGCAGTGGAATGGTGCAGCTAGAAGCCCCCGGGCATCTTGGCAAGTGTCCATATTTTAACCAGGTACATCTGGACACGAACACGGTGCTGATGAAGTCTGGCCCTCCAGCTTTGCATCAGTTAACTGACAGTTCCCCTACATGATGATAGTCAGTCCAGCGTACTCTTGCTGTGAGACAATTGATGTTGTCTAGTTCATACATAGGTGCATCAGGAGGCTGAGTGAAACCTATTGTAAGCACATTAATCCATTGACGACAACCTTGGAAATCTGCCGGTGGGGCAAAGTAAAATCCACCTCCCACGCTCTGGGAGGCCCTTTAAATGAGTTGCCACAGGACCGCCTATGGGCTACACTGGGTCTGCACGTGTCCGCATCTAGACAACCGCATGACCACCTCGGAGCCTCCGCCTAGTCACTTGCGCAACTTCAAGGGTAGATGTAACCTGGACAAACATGCCCACACCACCAGGACAGGATGTACGCCAGCTAGACAACTGGATCGGTACATGGTGCAGGAATCCACTCATGTCATTTTACGCCCCCTAGATGGTACTGATACACATGGCTAATGAAATAACTCATAAAAAGTGGCGACAGGCCACGCAATGCATGCCCTTTATATACATGCCCTAAAATGTGGCGACAGGCCACGGAAACTCACAGGGAACTCCTGCTCACTCCGTCACATCCTCAGGACTCCGCATCTTCTCACGTCACAGACCACTCCCCGGTCTGGTCCTGTCAATCGGACTGGGAAGCTTCCCAGATGCGCCAGCCAGCTCAAGGACGACAGTGAAAATAGGATCCAATCTGTAGTGCCTTCCATACCCATCTTCTCTTTAATAAAGTATTCCGGCAACTCTGGAGAAGATGTGTCAGCCTGTTGGTTTCAAGCTAAATAAAGAAGTGTGCTTCCGACATATGTCCCATTGTATTATGTACCGTGCACAACAATTTGGCGACCACCGCTTGAAGCCAGTACCCACGTGAGGTTTAGCACCAATGGATCTACGTCCATTGTCAAGACTCTAGACAAATGGACGAGTAACAGGTTGCACGACAAAAAAACACTCACGTCAGAGGGTGAGTTGGCAAAGACTTTTATTCTATTCACTCCATTTCGGAAAAAAATTTAAGCATTGGAGGAAACTCGGGTCAAAGTGGAGGAGCCCGTAGCGACTGCGACTTCTGAAACTAATTTGAAATCACTTACTGTACGTTGAGCCACATTGTTGGGTGCGCAGCCTCCACGGCTGAATCCTGGTCTGCGTTGGTTGTCACGTCACCTATGTGTGATGCGCACAGCTTTGAGCTGCAGGATTGACAGCTGAATTGTCACTGCTGTAGTTGTGAGGTCACATTACGTGACCCCATGGCACCGCTATCTTGAATTCACCAATTATACGGAAGGGTGATGTAATTGATTAAAAAAAAAAAAAGACAAAGAGGAGGAGAGGAAATAATTACAGGAATTATTTCTTATTTTAAGGAAGACCTTTAGAACAAATTACTACTGATGGACCTTGTAGCAATTATACATCTCTGACCTGAAAACACAGTCATTTTACTCAAATCTCCTTTTGCCATGTGAGACTGATACAAGTGAATCTTTTAACATGGCATCGCAAAACTATAGTATTTCTACACCCCACGCATCCTGGCCGGCTGGCCAGTGTGGCCAGTGTGGCTCCCCTGCCACAGAAGCCACACGTCGTCAATATATCGTAGCCATTGTTTGGCCATGGGCTGTCCTTATGCCCCTGAGATGGCCATATTGTTTATGGCTCAATATGAGAACAGATTTGTCGAGAATAACAATCCCTACAGTAAATACATCAAACAATGGCTACGATATATTGACGACGTGTGGCTTCTGTGGCAGGGGAGCCACACTGAATTAATAGAATTCCATCAGTGGCTTAATAAGAAACACCAGGACATCAAATTCTCCATGGAGCACAGCAGCTCCAAAATGACCTTCTTGGATGTGGAGATCAGATGCGTCGACGGTCATTTAAAATCCTCTCTCTTCAAAAAGAAGACAGATAAAAACACAATTCTCCACCACCGAAGTGCGCACCCAAGAAATCTTAAAACTAACCTACCTTACGGGCAGCTACTTCGAATCCGAAGGAGCTGCTCTGAATTAGAGGACTATGAACTACATGCACAGACATTCTGTGAAGAAATGACCACTAGAGGCTATCCCAAAAAACTATTGAAACACTCTTATAAAAGAGCGCGATACACTCCCCGTGAGTGCCTTTTTCAAAGTAAAGAGAAACAGGAACTGGACAAAATGGTGTGTGTCACAACGTTTGGCCCTCACACTCATAAAATTCGCCAAACCATATTAAAGAACTGGCATTTGTTGGAAGAACTAGAATGCCCTTTCCCTCGACCTATTTTTGCATACAAGAAAAATCGCAGCATTGGACAACATATTGTGCGTGCCGATGCATCGGTTGAAAAACCTAAACATGACCTTCTCTCCAAATGGGGTCTTAAGCCAATCGAGGGGCATCATAGATGCGGCAACTGTGTATCTTGCGGTACAACAATTGAGGGAAATGAATTCACTCACAAGAATGTAAAATGGCGAAATGAGGGGTTCTCCAATTGCAGGACCAAGAACGTTGTGTATGCAATCATCTGTGGTTGTAAAAAAATGTACATCGGAAAAACTAACCAGCAGGTGAATGCACGAATTACACAACACAGGTCACGACTAAAAAATAGAGTAGTGAATGCCCCTATGGTCCAACATTTCATAGACAGGGGACACGCAGAAACCGATTTTAAATGGACGGTTCTGTATACAATGACACAAACTAAATACACCAGGGATGTGGATGATGTGCTATTGAGAAAGGAGGCATACCTAATATTGCGCTTTAATTGCATCCAGACTGGTCTGAACACCATGTCCGAAATTTCCAGAATATAATGATCTGAGGCAATGCCTAAGCGTATGATGCTCCACACGAGACTAACAGCTGATCTCACTCCTAAAAACCAGAAACCAACATAGTTTTAATTTTAGGGGACTACATGTCCCAGCATGCCAGCCATCACGTGATGAAGGTAAATATCAAATTTTTTCAAACATGGCGCACTAACAGAGAAGCGAATGGACCGAGTAGCAGCGCAGATTAAGAAGTGACCGGGTAGGTCCAAAACTATGCGAGAATGGTAAAAATGCAGTGACTGTTAGATAACTGGCCGCTAACGGCATGTTTAACATCCTGACAGGACCATAATTGGTCTTACCGTGAATGCGAGGGAGTGAATGGTTAACACGACCCGCTCGAAATGGAAAGCACAGGCACACAGAACTGAAGAGGCTGAGAGATCACGCTGCTTCGACAAATACAGGTACATGCTTACTGCTGTGGGAAAAGCGCCTCATTACTCTATAGGCACGCTCACTGACACACGTTATCGTCTTTTGGCAAATTACAGGACCGGAAAGGGCATTCATTAATCTGAGGTGGAAGATAAAGTGCTCCCACGGAGTGTTGATATAAATAATAAACGGGACACTGAGGCTTGGACAAGCCCCACATATTCCTCTTCAATAAAAAGGTAGGAAAAAGGAGTGGATTGACGGTCATGACACTGGCAACCTTTTTTTTTAGCAAACGACTGAATTAGACTATTGCTATTCTTTCAGAGAGAGTAACCAAGATAGACACACGGCGTGAACCCTGGACACCTGCTGTAAAATAGGTCAGAAGTAAACTTTGTATAACAAAACAGTACAGCGTAAGTTGAAAGGTGGAAGCTACGACTTATACCAACCCAGTGCTTTTTTCTTTTGCACAAATTTTTTAGATACAAGTGATAAAGCCTAATGAGAACTCGCAAATTGTGACAACGAGTTCGAAACGCGTCGGCAGAAAGGAGACAAATAACTGTTGGACTGATCACAACATTTATTTATACGTTTAGTTAAATCTTCTTTCTAATGTCCTTTTGAACGTGACTTTATCTCATATGTTATATGCTACCATGCAAAAAAAATTTAATATTTGTTGGACAATAGTTGTGCAATGTAGACAAAATGTTCAATGAATGAAATGTTATGATATATGTAATGTTATGATTTCTGTATAAGTGTAATGTTTAATGTAATGTCTTTCTCATGCTAAATAATTTTCAGTTTATCGAATCTAAAAAAAAGTAAAAGGGTATAAATAAATTATACTGGACAAATCCAGAAATAGGACTGATTTGTTGCTTGAATTCACGAGCCACTTAAAGCGAAGTGTAGGGCTGGCAATTTTGTTTACAAAAAGTATCACATGGTCCAGCCAACCCTACGTCCCAGGGCCTACCTCCTCATTTTCACACAATAAAGGACATTCTGGCATTGTGCAGACCAAGAATTTGCTCAGGAATCTGTTTTGGCAGAATGTGGATGCGGAGGTTGAGAGGTTTGTGTGGAAATGTTACATGTGTGCAGGTGTTGACAAGTCATTGAAAACCTTCCGATCTCCTATTAATGATTTTTTCTTTCCTAAAAAAACATGGGAAATGATCGCAATTGATTTTGTGGTTCCTGTGGGTGAAGAGTATATTATGGTATTAATTGATCTATTTTCAAGATGGCCTGTAATTGAGGTAGTGGATCGTGCAGATACTAAATCAGTTTTAGAATTTATTGATAAAGTATTTGTCTCTGAAGGGCTCTAAAACTCTGTTTTGAGTGATAATTTGGTGCAATTCCTTTCTAATGCAGCCAAGGAATATTTTAAAAAGGTGGGCGTGCAACACAAAACTACTTCCCTTTACAACCCGAGTGGAAATGATATGTTTGAGAGATTAAACCGGGTTGTGAAGGGAATTATACAACTGGCCATCAACAACAATAATGATTGGATGATACAATTGCAAAAAAGCTAAATGGACATAAACAGTCACTAGGAATGAAGTCGAAGGATTGTCTCCATTTGTGATTAGGAGAGGCTGCAATCCTAGCTCCATGTTCAACCTAATTTGGTTACATCAGGTTGGAGTTGAGCAATGGTCACTTGAGATCGTGCAGGACGGAATGGCAGATCATCATTTGAAGATGAAAACTTTTACGACAAGAAACATGGGGCAAAGCCAGTGGAAATTGCCGCAGGTGATTGGGTCCGCATAAAGAAACCTGAGAATAGCAGGAAAGGGGAGAGTCAGTTTTATGTCCCCGAGGAAGTAATGGAAGTTCTTAATACAGCCATAGCCTCGGCCAAATCCACTTATTTTTCGAATAAAATCATGGATTCTGCAAATAAATCAAAGGACATATTTTCAATTGTAGAGGAACTATCCAACCCAGCCAGACTCACAATAGGGCCTCTTCCCTCCCAACACCTGTGTGATTCCTTGAACGAATTTTTCATAGATAAAATAGTTAAAATCAAATCTAGCATTGCTGCCCAAACCCCGTCTGTCTCTCCCCTGACTATTGAGCCTTCTAAATATCTTAATCCTCACACTTTAACCTTGATCCCCCCCATCTCGACAGTTAATTTCTCCTCACTCTTGCATAAAATTTCTTCTGGTTCTTCTCGCGATTGCTGCCCTCCTTCGGCCCTTCGAGCAGCCTTCACCTCCTGCCCTGAACTCCCCCTGGCCCTCATAAACAACTCTTTGGCTACAGGAGAAGTCCCCTGTTCCTTTAAACAGGCCGAGGTGGTCGCCATTCTAAAAAAACCCTCGGCAGACCCCTCCATCTTGAGTAATTACCGCCCTATATCCCTTCTCCCCAGTTATTCTCTCCGTGATGGACGAACTGCGCAGAGGGGCTGATGTTAACACTCGACAAGCCCTTGTCCTCCTGGATCTATCGGCCGCCTTCGACACGGTCGACCATGGTATCCTGGTCGACCGTGTCAGAGAGGCCGGTATCCATGGGACCGCCCTGGCCTGGGTTCAGTCTTTCCTGACGGAACGACAACAAGCTGTCAGGCTGTCCCAGTTTTCTGCCACCCAGGTTGAGTTGACCTGTGGTGTCCTCCAGGGTTCCTCATTGTCCCCTCTCCTTTTTAATTTGTACTTAGCCCCTCTACTCCGTGCCCTTCGCGGGTTGAGCGTTACCGCGTTCAACTACGCGGACGATATCCAGTTGATTTTTTCCATCGACTCTTCGGAGGACTCTATCGCCATCTTTCAAAATACACTCTGCTTCATCAGTAACTGGATGAGCTTAAACCACCTGAAGCTTAACCCCGACAAGACTGAACTGATTCTTGTCGGGGGAGCCTCCAACCCTTGGCAGCCTTCCATCTGGCCTGCCAGTCTTGGAAGCCCTCCCTCTCCAGTTAACTCTGCTAAAAGTCTGGGCGTCATTATCAGCAATGATCTCTCCATGACCCCCCAGATCAGCGCAGTGGTGTCCGCCAGCCATTTCCAACTCAGGAAACTTCGAAAAATTTCCCGCCTACTTACCACCGAAGCGCTCACGTTAGCGCTCCTGGCGTTAGTGATCAGCCGCCTTGACTACGCTAACGCACTGTATGCTGGTATTCCCGAGTACCAACTGAGAAGACTCCAGCTGATCCAAAATCAAGCCGCTCGCTTGATCTACCACCAGCCGAAAGATCAGCACGTTCGTCCACTCTTAAAGAGTCTTCATTGGCTGCCGGTATCCGCCCGCTGTAAATTTAAGCTAGGCTGTATTATTTCTAAGTCCCTCTCTGGGCAGGGTCCCTCCTTTATCTCTTCCCTCCTTCATCTCTATACTCCGTCCCGCAATCTACGTTCATCCCAAATGGCTCTTTTATCTGTTCCCAGGTTCAAGAGGAAAAAACACGGGGGCCTTAGGTTCTCTTTTCTAGCCCCATCTCTCTGGAATTCCCTCCCACTTTCTCTTAGGCTTGCACCCTCATATTCTAGTTTCAGATCACTCCTTAAAACCTTCCTCTTCACCACCTCATACCCTTAGATTCCGCTCACATCCTTTTCACTGTTCCTCCAGCACAGCGCCAAGAAACCTAATGGTGTTAGTCGCGCTCTAGAAATTAATTTAACATAACATAACATAATGCAGTTAGAGGAAGCAGTGGTAAAGTTTGGAATTTGAAGGGTGGCTCACAGCCCAGAGAGTGTTTCTGGAAGATGTGCGTACTATAACCAGGAACAAGATTATCACTGGTTAGATCTTGAAGATACAGAAAACAAAGAATTGAGACTTGAGCCTGACTCTAATATTATGAGAGAGGATGAGGGTGTAGTTGGTGTTGGTGCACGTATGAATGGGACTTACGGCATTAACAGCAACAGTGCGGTTGTGGGTGAAGATGGAGTTGGAGAGTTGAGGATAGAGGGCACAAATGATGTCCAGGAAGAAAGGAACATGGAAGGAAGAGAGGAAGATGGAGAGAGGAAGATTGAACAGAGAGTAAGGAATCCCCCAATGTGGTTAAAGGATTTTGAATGTGGAGAGATGGCGTTCTTGGGAAAAGAGTAGTCTTGTAGGTAAAATATTAGTAATATAGCAAATGTTTGATATGCTTCTATTGAGGTGACATATTATGTTATTTTTTTGGTATATTTTTTCTTTTTTTATGTATATTAAAAGGGGAGGGTGTGTTACGTTCTTCAGTTGCCATGTTATCTGCTTCATGACTTGATGGTCCATTTGGAATGTGGAAAATCAAGTCAGCAGAACAGCAGTGGGAGCCAGAGTGAGAAGACGTGGCAGCCTGTTCGTTTCAAGCTAAACAAAGAAGTGTGCTTCCAACATGTTCCCCGTCGTATTATGTACCGTGCACGAGACCCCTGACTACCTCAAATGACGTCCATGGTCCAAGCGCCGAGACCGTAGCCATGTGCCCTGTGTCCTGCCCACATGTAAACACATTTGCTAGGCCATCCCCTCCCAAGAGTCTCCCTGGCATCAACCATGGGCAGATTTCACCAAAGGGTGCACATCCACTCTGCAGGTTCCCATTTGATGCTAGATTCTGGCAGGTACTTGGTTGGGGGATGGGATACAGTAGCTTACTGGGCCTGAGGCAGGTTGTCTCACTATCATAAAGCACAGGTACTGTTAAAGGTGATGACACCCCCAAAAGGGCTCAATATGTCAGTGATTGTTCAACGTCCTTGATAGGCGCATGTTTTAACTGGCGAGTACTATTTAAAGGGGCGCTAACTTCCAGTGATTTAATTTAGCATTTCTTTAACATGCCAAAGTATTTTATTTAAGTGCATTAAATCATTAGACTGATGCCACTCACAGTGTAACAATTTAATTCATTAAAGGGAAATTCTTCTGCATGTTAAAGAAATACTGTTTTTATTTAACATGCAAAAGCGTTTCATGTAAGTGCATTAGATCGTATAGTGCAATGACTGGCGTCTATTTGAAGGGATAGCTTCTAAACATGAGTCACATTTACCCTTAACCCCACTGGCAGTATGACATGCCAGTGAAGAACGAGAGACAAGTGATTGATCATATTCACCTTATATATGGTCTGGGTTGTGACCAGAGATGGGGTAACATTGTGGTTTATTAGAAACTGCGAGAGCGGTGTGAGTGCAGCTTGTGAGGTTTCTTTTAATTTCAAGGTGCTCTGTCTTCATCACTTGATCCTGTGCCTCTTTATTTTGTATCATCACATTTGCTTTGACGCGATGATAAAGGACAAAGAGGAACAGTGAAATAAGGCAATTGGCGAGTATCACACAATGTAATGATAACGGGCAAAGAGGTAGGGTCAGCTAGGGCAACTGCTAGGATGGCACAATTTGGTCAGGCGTGGAAGCCTGGATTGTGCAGTTCAACCACTAGATGGATATTTTCAAACATAAAACATTCATGACCCCACTCCCCCCCACCCCCCTCACGATGATGCTAGTTAAAACTGGGGAGACTAGTCAGCTATCATGTCCAACTTATGTCTTCTAGGTTGTTATCATACATGAAGCAACATTATAGTCTCGTACAATATCTTCTTCACAGATTTTTGAATAGTGCTCATCTTGAACTGAAGTAAGTCTAAGTACTCTCAAATGTGATGATAATGGACAAGGTGGCAGAGTGCTGTCAGTTCTCTAGGATTACTCAGTTTGTACAAGCGGGAAAGCTGTGATTGGCCCAAGTTTCCTGATTTCACATTGTGCAATTCTGCCATTAGATGAGTTTCTCTGTGTCTTATCTAGCCTAAAGGGGAAGATCCCAATCCCTCTTGCCTGGTGTCCACACACTTCGGTAGGTAAAATGATATTGACAAACTGGAAATTATATGGAATATTTTAGTAATTTTCCTTTAAAAATGCCTGTAACAACATCTATTCTCAATTTGTTATAGAGATTGTGTTGGAAAATGAGCATTTTACACCAAGTTTTAAATATTTTTTGAGTGTGAACACCACTAAACACCCCTAGAAAAGTCCAGCTTGCTGGCTAGGCTCACAAGCCAAATTTCATCAATTGATCTTACATCCCACTATTATCAAACTACACCAGCCGACACTGGCTCTTTCCATCAAAGTTTCGGAGTGATCCATCAAGCAGGTGTCAAAACAAAGGAGGTGTCATGTCTCATTAATTTTTTGATCTGGACATTTAGACACAGCTACAGCCTAAACATCTGAATGGATTTACACCACATTTTGCAGAAATAAAGGCTAAAAATCTATAGATATTTCATGCTGTGGAGGATCTGCGGAGCTGACATATTTCAAGATGAGATCCGATTGGCTGTCACCATATCATCAATGATGAGAAGGCAGCCATTTTAGCGTTCAGTCCGGAGTCCTAAAAACATAGAAAAAATATAAGGGGGAGGGTCAGGATATCCTGGACCCGACCCTTCCCCCCCACCCGGCCCAAAATGTTTTTTGAAATCTTACAGCAAATTCACAGTGAGTCCACAAAAGCACGGACTCTCGTGCTTGAAATAAATAAACCCCCCAAAGTGAGCCAGGGCCCAGAGAGGGGCGGTACAAATAATGTATAGGGAAGGGGGCTATGTGGTCGTCCTCCCCGAGGGCTAATTGTGAAATAATGGGGAGTGTAGAACGCAAACCCCCTTACAGAGCCTCTCTGAGGTCCTAGGTATCCCATCCCTTGGCTTGATAGAAAATTAAAGGGGAGGGGTGCACAACCCCCACCCTAAGCCTCCAAAGCCCCTGGACCCTGTACCCCAGGCTAAAAGTTCTTGAAAAGGGAAGGGAGTATGTGACCCCTCACTCCTGAAAACCACAACAAAGACTTCTGGTGGACTACTGCTTGGGGGAAGAAGTTCACTTAAGTCCTGAGGCCCTCAGGGGGCAAGGGGACGTTATCCCCCACCACCAGTGCGCAGAGAGTTGCGTTCTAGGAGTTGTGAAGAAAGGGGCGAGTTCCCTCTGTCCAAAAGCAGTTCTGCTTCGCTTTGTGCATTTGTGAGCATTTTTCGCTTACAAGAAGTGGAGCAGAGTTTGCTATGGCTTGGAGGGTGCGGCCCTCATGCCAAGCCATAGCAAACAGCAATGTCACAGGGGTGGGCACCTCGGGACATTGCTGGAGCTGGCATTGGGGAGGTGGTGGTCACCAGGGCTATCTAGGGCTCTTGGGGGGGCAGTGCGTCTCCCCTCCTTTATTTATATTTGCCACCTGGGAGGTGCCTGGGGCTGCGGGGGTCCACTTAGCCGCCATGCATTATGTGTAATTAAAGCCCCCGGGAGGTGGCAGTCTCCGGGGCTGTGGGTGGGGTCCATGCGGGCCTTCGCATTATATATAATTAAAACCTTGGGTAGGTGGCGGTCCCTGGGGCCCACTACGGACCCCCCTAATTATTCAGTATGGGCCCCAGGTAGGTGGCGGTCCCTGGGGCCGCAGGAGAATCCACTTGCACCCTGCACTATGTGTAATGAAAGGCCCAGGGAGGTCGCAGTCCCTGGGGCTGCAGGCGGGTCCTCGGACCCTCAGTATTATGTGTAATTAAAGCCCCAAGGAGGTGGCAGCCTGTGGGGCTTTGGGGAGCCATAAGGCCCCCCCATTAACTTACAATAAAGCCCTGGGTGGTGGCGGTCCTTGAGGTGGGTGGTCCGCAATGGAGCCCCCCTAATTATTCAGTTTATGCCCCAGGGAGGTGGCGTCCCCGGGGTAATAGGGGAGTCGTATGGCACCCCCGTAAATATGTCATTTCAGCCCTGGGAAGGTGGTGGTCCCGAGGCCTCCCCCACTTTATTTACAATATTTTTGTGTACCCTGGGGAGGTGGCAGTCTTTGGGGTAGCCGGGGGGCCAAGCGGGCCCCCCTCATTTCTTCTGTTCATTACCCCAGGGAGCTGGCAGTCCCCAGGGCAGCAGAAAAGCCTAGGAGGGGAGCCACATGAGCCCCCCTCCTTCATTACATTCATGCCCCCGGGATTTGGCCCACTCAGGGGCTTTAGAGTTTTCAGATCCACCAGTGAAACAGCGGTACAATTGCAATAAGATGCTTTTTACCTCCAGCAGGGTCCCTGTGTGGCCACTCCTCTATATCTGGGGGGGCGGGGGGGAGGGGTATTCCTACCCTCCCCCATTTCCTTTATCTTTTACTTTGTTTGTGAGACTCAGCTTCAAGCCGAGTCTCAAGATGGCTGACAACCCTTCCTGGTTGATGTGTTGGCAACCAATAACATTTCAATAGGATCCGCAAGTCCAATGCATCCCAGATATCTTTATTTTTTTAGGTGAATATCTCATGTCGTTAAGCTCAGGCGTTTCATTTACTGTATTCCAAACTAGTATAAATACAATGAGAAGTATTTTTTCTATGTTGTTAAAATCGCACAAATTGTTTCTTTAAATGGAACGGTTTCTGTGCCTACACCTAACCCGTGACCAAGGAGTGACGTAACTCCATGTTGTTCTTTTTTGTTGTCCTGTGAATAACATAATAGGCTGAAATTGGATTTGAGTGGCGGCTCTGTGATTTATCTAACAGGGACATTATACCGTGGTTATCACAGCATCTTGGTGGAACATATATTTACATACACATGCGCACATGCACACACATATGCATATGTGTATACATATACTAGTGAAAACAAGTGTGACACACTAATACATGCCATTCACCCATTTATTACTACAGTGCGAAAGGTGAAATTCAAGTTCATTATCATAGCATAGCAAAAACGACAAAAGAAAAACACTCTACCCATGGAAACAGCTATGATTTGCTTGCCCGTGATTTTACTTTGCTGCAAACATTTAACCTCTTGGATCCTGGTTTTGGGTACATACATCTTATTTTATTTTAGCGAAAAGGAAGCTACAGGTTGCCTTATTCTGAAATCAACATAATTTCTAAAAATAGTACAGAAGCAACGACCTTCAATGAAACAAGTTAAACATGGAGCACAAAATCACTTGGCATAAAAGTCATTCAACCTGGATAAAACTAAATTCAGAGCAAGGAACACATAGAAGACGGCTAGCAGAAAATAGTAGCGAACCAACATCGACCGAGATGGTACGATTACACCAAACTGACATCATAAACCCAGACCCTAACACCCAACTGTCACCCAGGCCTCGCCTACTTTATGATCCCTAGAGGACCCTGGATTGTCCCACCAGCCAAAGCATCCCAAGGGGTGGGGGCACACTTCTCTCTACTACCCCCCTGGGTCCCCTTTCAAGGGTTGGAGGTCATAATGGACAAAAGGTATCCCACACACTGCAAAACCCTGAAAAGCTGGCGAGGTTGGTACCAATGCAGTACCACCGTTGTGCAATTGCCTTTGACTGAAAACACAACTGTTTTGGATTTTGGTGAGCTGTGCATTTCCAATCTTGTGAGTGGGAGCATAACATTACTGTCAGAACCCCATTCAGAGGGCTACTGCTCAGCTCAGTTTAAGGAGTCTTTCTCGTTCTTTCTGGCTCCTCTTTGCCAGATAATTAACTCCTCTTTCTCCTCAGCAACGGTGCCGGTGCGGTGGAAACAGGCTTGGGTGTCCCCCATTCTTAAGAAACCATTGCTCGACTCAACTAAACCTGAGAACTTCAGGCCTATATCTCTCCTTCCCTCGGTGGCTAAGATAGCTGAGGCGCATTTTAACATTAACCAACTTTTTGCACTTCAATAACATCCTGGATCCATCACAAAATGGTTTCTGCTCTGGCCATAGTACAGAGACTGCTCTCCTGGCAATGACTGAACATCTGCGGATTTTCCTCGCGTTTGGTCAGACGGCTTGCACTGATCCTGCTGGCTCTGAGTGCCGCCTTTGACATGGTCTGGCATGGTGTTCTGCTACAGCGACTGGAGGATGCAGGTGTAACATGCTCGGCTTTTGAATGATTCAGATCCTTTCTGTCCGGAAGATCTTACTGAGTCTCTGCCCCCCGTTTCTATCTCAGGTCCATTCCATCGATCAGGGGGTGCCTCAGGGCTCGGCACTGAGTCCCTCAATATTTAACCTATACGTTCAGATGCTGGCAGCGGTCGCCAGGCAGTGGGACCTTACTATGGTCTCATATGCGGACGACACGCACCTAGTGGTGGCCATGGCCGAAGGTTCTACTTTGAATTCCTCCAGGTTTAGAGGCGGCCTGACGGCGTGGCTGATTGGATGACCACTAACTGCTTGCAGCTAAATGCTAATAAACCGAGATTTTGTTCGTAGGAACGAACGCAAGATTGTGAGGCGAGCACTGCTGGCCGAGTACCCTGGGTAATACTCCTGAGCCAAAGGAGGTTGTTAGGAACCTAGGGGTCTGGATGGATTCCTGTCTCAGCTTGCTAATCCATACCAAAAAAGTTGCCGGCACGTGCTTTGGCCTCCTGGGAGGTCTTAGCTCCTCTTGAAGTTTTTAGAACCACCGACACGCCAGCTGATTGTCCAGTCGACTATTCTATCTCGACTGGACTATGCCAGCTCTCTGCTGTTGGGGGCCAGTCGGGCTGAAATTATTTGGATGCAGCGTGTTCAAAAAGCTGCTGCCAGAACCTTGCTGGGGCTCCCTCGGTTTTGTCCTGTTGCTGACACCATCCTGAAACTTCATTGGCTTCATATGGCGGAGCGGATACAATTTAAGACGCTGTGTCTTTCTTTCAAAATACTGAAGCTCACTACGCCTAGCCTGCTCGGTAATTTCCTTACCCCGTATACTCCCCCCCCCGCCAACTGCGCTCCCTAGGGCAGCACCCGGTCACTGTTCCCCATGTAAAACGCTGTCGAGCGGGGGGACGGTCCTTCCGCTGCTTGGCGGCCAAGTTATGGAACTCCCTGCCAGTTCAGATACATAGTTTGGAGAGTCTGTTGGACTTTAGAAAAGCCATTAAAACCTTCCTTTTTCCTTCAGTTTAGCTCTTTCTGGTCTTTCTTTTTGTTGGAGCTATCCTTTTGTAGTGGTTAGACCCATTTTCCGATGCTGGAAGCACGTGGACGCCCCTTTGCTGGTGCAGCTGTGCGCTATATAAGCTCTGATAACATTAACATTAACATTACTGGGCAAGTAGGAGGTAGGAGGTACTGAGCCCAAATGTGGGAGTTGAGGCATTTTACTCCTTATGCCCTGGGGCCCGACCTACTATGGATCCTCAGCAACTGAGCTAAGTATCCCTTGAGCACTTGACTCTCAGTGGTGGAGCGGATGAAGCAGTCGAAGGCTTCTCAAAAGTAGGTAGACACAAACTACCAACTCCAAATACGCTCAGCAGCAGCAATAAAGGAATGCCCAGTCAAATACTTGCTTTTATGAAAAAAACTATTTATATATAAACATAAAGTAAAAATATGACATTTACAAACAATACACATAGCCCCCTGAGGTCAGGGCTCTAGTGTTTCATAGGCATATCCCTGAGTTCTACTCCATTCTCGCTAGTAGTGGTGGTTATTCACCATTCACTATAGACAACCTTCAAATTAAGCCCCACTAGTAGTCTGAGCCTCAGTAGACCCACTCTTACTCTTTTGTGAAGTCAATAATGTTCCAGCGCCAAAGCGCTATCTTGCAGGCAAGTTCCCCAGGGGCTGTATGCCCTGTAAATCAGTCTTACTCGCACCAGCAGAATCCGAGCAACCAGTGTCCCTGAGCTTGGTCCCTCCACATGCACTGGAGCTCCAGCGGCTGCCTCTAGTAAGTCGTTCAAATGAAACCCCGGAGGGCAAGCATTCAGGTGGCCTCGAGTACCTCACATGTGGTCCTTCAGCAGCACAGGACGGGTAGGGGGGTCTTGATGCTCCTCCAGTGTTGGTAAGTTTCTTGGGATGCTCTCCACAGGTAGGGGGGTGCAACATAGAGTAAGGAGTATATTGAATAAGATTTTGATTGCATCACAAAAGAGATGCAAATCGACACAAAATATTTTTTTCCAATTTACCTTCCAGCGTAAAATGTGCTTTGTGAAATTCAGTTGAAAGTAGCGCAAAGCTGTGCCTAATGAAGCTTTGCATTGCTTAGCGTCAAAGAGGCATCCCATGGGTAGTGCCTGGGCTTTCCCAAAGTAGGGGGGACATTGCAAACAGGTCCTGGTTTCTTACACCATATCTTTCAAAACAATGACAGGACATACCATACATACTATACGTTGACAGGCCATATCATATTGTACAATGACAGGCTGTGCTGTACCATACCATATACTGGCAGGCCATACCATACCAAACAATATTATACAATGACAGGTCATACAATATCATAACATTCTATACAATTTACTACCATGTATACTACAGAATGACATACCATATTATTCAATGACAAGCCACAACATACCATACCGTGCTACATAATGACAGGCCTGCCCATACCATAACAGGCCGCACCAGACTGACAAAGGCAATAGTTCCCACATAGGCGAGACCTATTGGCTTTGCCAATACTTGTTTGTTCTGGAGACAAAATATTTGCATGCCTACATTGCGGTAAATCCTCATTTTACTACTAACTTTAGAATGACTTACACTTGGAGCAAATATAGGGTTGTCAGAAAGCAATGTAAAGCCTGGAGAGAAAACCTAATGAGGGCCCCAGGCAAGGCTTCTTCTATTTTTGCCAGGTTCCATAAGCACTAAGAATTCTAAGTATTTGTTTTAGAAAAATTGCATGTACTGCGAAGAAAGTGAAAACATGAGGTCAGGCTCCATCTTATGGCGTTGCCATGTAAGCTGCCTCATTATGAATGAAGACGGGAGACTTTCTTGCAATAAAAGTCTATGAAGGAAAGCTGTTGAAGAAGAGAAGGGTCCTGGAAAGCATGGGACCCTGGAAAATGCTTCTTCTTCCCCTCCTTTGTGACAACAGGAGTGACCTATCAGCCTGTATGACACCGGCTTTAAAGGGCTCTTTCTTGAAAGTTACATTTTTAATATAACAAAGAAACAGCTGTTGTAGAAGCATCATTAGTGATGACACCCTTATTGCAATTGGGTCGTCTTTTGTGGTCTTTGCTCAATCTGAGATCACAGGAATGTACATGTGCACCAGTGATTCGAACTGGATGTGCTGATTTTTGTTGGGATACTATGGGCCTCATTTACAAGCCCATTGCGCCACTGGTGCATCACTTTTTTATTTACAAGGCCACGTAAAGTGTAAATATGCCTTGTAAATATGGGCCCCTTTCATGCATTATGCTGCTTGAATGGGGCGTTCCATGGGTGTTGCTGTAACATTCATGGAACCTGACACATTCCCAGATTTCCAGCATTTTTTAAAACTGGGAATGCGTCAGAATCCTCCGCCTCCCCAGGGGAGGCGTAGGAATGGCGCAATGAGGAGAAATACTTTTATTTCTCCTCGTTATTTCCTCTTTCTCTGCGTGCTGCATAGAGGAAAATACCATTATTGATTGTTTTTGTGCAGGAAGGTGTCACTTCCTGCACAAAAACAATCAGCCCCGCTGCACAGGCACCTGTGCAAACTGACACAAGGATGCCTACCCTGGCGCATGGCAGCAAATTGTGCGCCAGCGAAGGGGAAAGCAAAGGGATGTGTCATATTGTTGTTAATATGATGCACCCATGTGCTTTGAAAATGAGCAGCATGGCGCAGCTAAATGGCTTGTGGCACCGCGCTGTCAATTTCTTGTAGATGAGGCCCTATATTTGCAGCCATCACAATTGTTTGGACAATAATGTGTCACTTGAATGTCATTGATCTGCAGGCCCCCCTTCTTTAGCTGATTGCGCTTTACGTGGAGTTTTAGGGGTGTTTGTGCTGTTCCCGCTCTGTTATGGACACTTTGCATACATTACCAGGGCCTCGCGCTACCCGACACATTACTGTTGCAGCACAGTCCTTGCATCAACTTTCGGAACAAAAACCCTTTCGCATGCAAAAGTTCATTGAGGTATTTGCGCTCTCATGTGCGCAAGCTATGATCAATATCAACCCAAGCGGACACATCTTGATTGTCATGTGTCCAAGATCACAGGCGCGCCTGCAAGCACAGGAGCAAAGCTGAGCCTGAGATGAACTGAGGTGACATTTAATTAAGAGGTCGAGTGTCTGCACCTGCGTGTAACACAAGCCAACAGTCCAACAATCTCTGTTGCTGAAATGCAAGTATCTATTTGGGAGAACGAACCAGGGCACAAACAGAGAGAGAGGACGCCAGCCTATAAAGAATTTACAGCTACACGAGGCAGGTGCTGTGAACACAGCTGGGCAGGCAGCCAATCACAACAGGCGCTGGCAGCGCACAGTGCCGGGGAGGCAGGGACAGCAGAACAAAGAACACAACTGAACACCTGCCTGAAAGGAAGCGATGCTTCTCCAAGCCCATCACCTGAATAAATAATAGCATCTCTTAATGTGACAGGACTTAGCTTGTGAGAATTGAGGCGAGACAAGATGAGCATCAAAATGAAAATGAGGCCTAATTGCATCTTGCTTTGGCGACGGGGCACCCGAAAGAAGTCACGAAGAACACGTAAGCATGAAAACTTAATTTTCAAGTATTGGAAAACACAAGGCACGCTCCAGGACGAGCTCGTTACTGCAAGCGAGGGGTTTTGGGCCGCATCCAATATCTTTTATACAAACAACTCCAGCTACATGAGGTTGGCAGCCCTGCCTCCTCCCTCCATTTCTGAAACACCGAAGGGAACAAGTCTGTTTCTTCTTACTTAAGGCTCTGAGGAGGCGAGGGTGACATTTTAATTGAGGCGGTGTGTGTAATCTGCATAATTTTGGTGATTTCACATAATTAAATTTACATGTACTAACCTAGATGAAGCCTGCATGCCTTGTTGCGTGGCGTAAATTCTATTTGGGGAATAATCCTAACTTGCGAAGCACACCATTAACTCTTTCAGCCTGATGTGAGCAGCATTGTCCGAGCGCAGACCATTATACTTTTTTTGATCGCAAAACTTCAGTTCCAAGCACTTGGCCGGTAGTTCTTTAAACCCAGACGCAAGAAAATCAACTCTAATATGCCTTTACAAGGTGCACTTTAACGTGAGTGTATCATTCTGGTAATTTTTTTTAACATGAAATGCTTTTTTTTAACAAGACTGGAACTAATCTTCCGTAAAGACTGGAAGGCTACTGTACACACGGTAGCTACTTCCTGTTCCTCTCCTGAAGACTCCTCACTCTTTTTTGTTCAGCTCCTCATTTTGTATTTAGATTTTGGAGAGAAAGCATCACTTTCTTTTTGTCTACAATTTCTGCTCCATCCACACGGCCTTGGGGAGCTTTATCATTTTTTGGAAGAAGCAAGTAACTTCAAATCAGTACTTTGTACAAAGTTTGTTGTTTGATGGAGGTTGGCCACCACTATTTTTGTTCCTTTTTAGGTCGAGCATTCGAGACTTGTTGTAATTTCTTATGTTGGCTTAAAGCCATCCCCCACCTTTTGATTTGTTGGTTTCAGTGTCCTTCAAAAATCCTTGCTTGCCAGTGGTCAGTCCTGGTTCTTTGTCCCTCCTTTCTGTCTTCTATTCCTCCCATGCAGCTGGGACTAAGTACTGTCTCAGCACATATACAGTTCTTTGTCTGTTCTTTGGGGGACAACTTTTTTTTCTTGGTTTCCTGCTCTGTTTCTGTTTGCCTGTGTGTAGTTTTGGCACCATAGTTAATTACATTTAAATATAGTTTTCCTCCCTCCCACCTCCTCTTAATTCCACAGGGGGTACATCTTGAGCCATGCCTCCCGCTTTGTGTGTTATATTTTTTAACCTTTTCCATGCTCATGACGAGCTGAGCTCGTCATGAGGCACGGTGCTCCGGTGCTCATGACGAGCTCAGCTCGTCATGAGCCGTGGAACGCTCAGGTACGGGGAGAATTCCCCTGCTGTGCTGAGCGTTCCACGGGAGCCGGTGCACCTGTGACGAGCTCAGCTCGTCAAGAGCACAGGAGCGCCATGCCTCATGACGAGCTGAGCTCGCCATGAGCATGCGGGCGCTGTGCGCGTCCCCCTCCCCCCCAGCAAAGGAGTTAATCTTTTAGCAAATTTCCATGTATAACATCATTTTGGCTTTTTTTTGGTAGGATGTTTGGTTTTGGGCTTTATTTTAAGGAGGACTGGGCTTGTTTAATGTTTGTTTTACAGCCAATGTGCATCTTAGCTTTGCACTTGTTGGGCTTTGTTTAAGGAGAATTGGGTTTGTTTTTTATTTGTTTACTTTTTTTGCAGCCTGATGCACTCGCTCTTTAGCTGTTAACAGCGTAAACTAAATTGCAAGTGACACAAAGGTCTTGCATTTCTGACACTTTGAGGTATTGTCATTATTAAATGACCATGCCTTTTATTTATGTGTTTTGAAAACCTACAAGCAGTACGCCCACATAAAAAAAGGCATTGTCATTTAATATTACCTTTACCTCAAAGTGTTGGACATGCAAGAACTCTTGCATTGTGAATGCTTGGTTCCTTTGCTAGTGAAACCGGCCCCACCTCCCGGGCCTTGCCAGGCAGGACCGGCTCTCTGTGCCTGATGTCCTTGCCATTTCGTGTTGTACTCTAGATCCTTGGATACAAGGAGTACACAGTGAATTCCCTCAATCCTGCCGCACCCTGGCTGCTCTGAGCTGAAGAAATCGGGAAACAGAAGCAGCAAAACACCCCCTTTATCATATATTCACCTTTCACTGCCCCTGCTCGTTTCCCTGAAACCCTGTTTGAGAGGTGTACCTTTTAGCAAAATTAAAGCGTTGTTTGACAGTGTGACAGAGCAGACCCATGGACTGGTAGAGGCGCTACCTCTGTGCCCCTTGGATTTAGGAACATCTTTTGTTGGTAGTTTACACGTCACTAGGCGCAGTAACTATGGCATACTCCCATTTAGGGAATTTTACATTTACTGCGTTTGGCTCGCTGTGTGAACATGCTCCGTTTTTGGAGCTGCCTAGAAACATCCATGTGCACATAGGAGCAGAGTAAGCACCTCTTGGGGGCACTTTGTGTCAACATGGCCAGATTTCAGGGCTGTCTCCCTCTGCTGGTGGTGCTGCGCCTGACCCATCTGTGCCCCACGTGCCCTCAGTGAGGGCCGGGCACAACTTTGCGCCTGTTCTGAGATGCCCACGTACCAGGCCGCCTGCACAGAACCAGCTTCCAGGTAAGCATGGTGTCCCATATCTGTATGTCCACATGTTTAATACCTTCAGTCAGGGCTCTCTGGCAAAGTGCTTTAGAGTAACATGAATGTATCTTGGCAACGCAGGACAGCTGAAACACAGGGCTCTTGTTTATGGCACTGCAGGGAGGCACGCTTAGAAACCTAACTCCCCACCGAGGGACAGAAAGGCAGGGGCCAGGGCTACCAATGCTGCAACAGGTGCAGTGGCACTGACGCCCAGGAATATGAAGGGCCCACTTCAATAACTGGCTGTGTTTCTTTTTTCCCGTCAAAACTGGCGGAAGTGTTCCAAAACGTCCCTTCTTGCATGCACCTCCTATAGAAGGAGGAACGGAAAA
This sequence comes from Lissotriton helveticus, assembly GCF_964261635.1. NCBI lineage: Eukaryota > Metazoa > Chordata > Amphibia > Caudata > Salamandridae > Lissotriton > Lissotriton helveticus. Next base: position 120,295,553 of record NC_136067.1, read on the forward strand.
ATCCTCCCCTCACGCGCCAGTCAGGGCTGGCTTCCACACCCTGGCAGAATGAATGATTTGGAACAACAGACCCCTCGGGTGGTCTGAGACAGGGAGGGCAGCCTGTGCTCCCAGCAGTGTTCAGCGGGGCTGCAGAGATACCAAGGCCCTGAGCCGAGAGCCCGCGGGGCAAGCGAAGTGTGTATAACAGACGCAACACGTCGCAATCGAAAATTATTATTATTATGGTAAATTAGTGTAGATGAGACTGTAAACATAGCTTGTCTATCATTATTGACACAATTGCAGTCTGTAGTGTGGGTTTCTCTGACTGAGAGCGGAAACTCTCTTCAAAGAGCATGGAAGGTACGAGAAGGTACCTCATTCTGCAACCTTCAGGTCTCATTTATGAAAAGTGACGCATCGCTGCGTCAAAACAGTGATGCGTCACTTTTCATTGCGCCCTCCTTGCCACACCAATGATGCATCATATTTACAATATGACGCATCATTGCGCAAGGAGTTACAGATACGTCAGTATTTCTGACGTATCTGCATGGCGCAAAAGTGACGCATTGCTGGAGTGTGTCACAAAAGTGACGCAACTCCAGCAATGTGTCCTTTCACATGGGGCAAGCCCCATGTGAAAGGGCTTGAGTCAGTCTTACCCCTGCTGTGAGGCAGGCGTAAGAAATTGACGCATTTGCTTCCTAGAAGTGGCGCAGTGAAATCTTATAGATTTCACTGCGTCACTTCTATGACCTTTTCTTGCGTCAGAGCGCCCCCCCTGCATACATTATACCTGGCGCAGGTATAATGCAGTGCAGGGGTTTACAAAGTGACGCATCTACCTAGATGAGTCACTTTGTAAATATGGTGCAACAAGACACATTTTTTACGCTGCTGGTGCGTCTCAAAAAGTGACGCACCAGCGGCGTAAAAGTAACGCACGGCCTCATAAATGAGGCCCTTCATCTTTAGCTAGGCTATGTGTGTGCCTCACATCCCAGGGTGATGCGCAGCGCCAGGCAGCACCACTATTCAGAGGTGGTGTGCCAGAGGTGCTGCAGCCTTCCAAGGAGGCCTGGGCTTCTCCTGTGCATCCAGAGTTAACAGATCCAAAGAGACTCGGGAAAGAGATGGGCCGTCGGCGTCGGATCCATCCAGTCAGCTCATTTTCCACCCCCACTGGTACAGAGGGGTAACCCGGGTTACGCAAATGCAGCACTTTTCCACGTGGATTTGGATTTGCCCCATCTTCCACATAATCCACAATCTGCTCCATCATTCCAGTAACAACACGTTTCTAGCTCAAACACAGTCACAACATTGGACCGGCGCATTTTACTAAAGTTTTCCGGTCACCTCTCTGCTACTGTTTGTCATTTCTGCCCAGCTTGACGTTCACCTCGCAGTCTTTCCCCGAGGCAACATTTATTTAGCGCATTTTGTTCTCAAAGAACAGTCTATTCAAGAGGACGTTCAGCATTTAGAACAATCAGAAATCATGCTTCTTCTCTTTGTAAGGACTGAGTCATTCAATCTTACAGTGCTTCTTAAAGAGACACATATGTAATAAATGTACAATTTACAAGACTGTTCTGCAAGAATGATTCCTAATGAAAACAGGTACTTGGTACAAAGGGACATGCAGCGTGAACCCAGAGTTGAACACCGCTTTTAAAACATAACCTTGAGGACAAACCTTTATCACAAGTAATGTATACACATAGCCTTCTATTCCGCTCAGTGCAACATTATATATGTTTTACTCTGGGTGGTAGAAGGCACCAATTTAATAACATGGAGTTCCTGTCAGTCCATGCATCAAAAAATCATTAACTGATGGAGAATTTTTACTTAAATGGGGTTCGCTCAGTAGCTATAGTTTTCTTTTGAAGAAACCTTTGCATGTTCTATCTCATTGGGACGTTTTACATAACAGTGTACATTACCCCGTAAAAATAGCTAGTTAACAATGTTATAAATTGGGCCACATATTTTATATCTAATCATAGAATACTGCACATACTTTACATTGTCTTTCCTGTGTACTTCACCCAAGCCATTTGAGACAGTTTGGAATTTCATTGATGTTCACTCTTTTTACTATGGCCGACCCTCCAACTATACTGATATTCACATTTTTTAATAGATCATTATTTGTCTGCACAAGGGCGCCGTAATTTAAATATTTGTTGTGTAAATCTTGCTATTCACAGTTTGAATATTGGGAGCGCACACTCAGACTCCCATCATTCCGAGGTCGGTAAACTGTCTCCTATTAAATCAGGCGGTAGTAACACTGGTTATATTCAGTGCTTCCAAATGGCTGACGTGTGTTTCTTTGCACCTACAAATTGTACTAACCCCACACTTTCCCTGTCCATGACCTGTGCTGCTCATTTGTAAATATAAAAAAGGCCTACACCTTATGTACCCTTTGCTGAGACTACACAATCACAGTATACTTGAACATAGCACACAATCGGAGTAGATACGTGTAAAAGTAGGAGTGCAGTTTGTGATAATTGACTGAGATGTTGCGATGCAGATTCTAGTCTGCTCAAAGTGGACCAATCAGGTGAGGAGTGTTCACGAGTCACAGTGCATGTCAGGGAGCCCAAAGTAGGCAGTGTATTCTAGGAGGCAATCTGAGGTCACAGGTCACCGAAAATAGGCTTCTAAGTAAGAAATGATGAAGGCACAGGTGCCGCTTAGACAGCATACTGACACCTCAAGACATCCATTTTTCAGCTAGGATTTTGGGAGTGCAGTGCTGGCCATAAGGCCAAGATGATGGAAAGATGATGTGAAAAAGCAGAATGCCATCACTCACAGTGAAATTGGTCAATGGCTGAAGTAGGCTAACCAAATGCCCCATGCTGTAGAGGGAGGAAGAAAAATGCGTGTGGCACAACAGACCAGTGGATTACTGAAACCCCGTCACATCAAAAGGCTTTGGTCAATTCCATACCTAAAAATACATGCATATAAACAATGCTTAGAAGAGCTTTGGGCCAGACCTCTTCATCATTAGTCTGCTCAGCTGTCATTCACATGTTTTCACATTTTGCTTGTGAGTTTGAGTATGTGTAAGCTGGTTGATTATTGTGTCTTTTCTGAAATATTTAAAAGTATTTTGGAGGGGTAAATAATGTTGTTTTGGGCTGTTTGTGATTGGTGCATTTTTAAAATGTATTTTGGTGGACCCAGACACATTTTGGGTATATGTAAATGTGCAATCCTTTCCCTGCATTACTACATGAGTTTTTTGGGGGGTTGAGAAAGGTACAGGATAGGGCAACAATATTCTTTGTTCTCCTTCTTTTGTTTGTAGTACATGGCTGCTATTCTTTATTAATTTATTCGATTTTTGCCTGCCTCCCCATGGCTCCAAAAAGGGACCCCTGGGCCCTGGAAAGAAACCAGCAGTTACATATTCATTTAATTTGATTTTTGCCTGCCTCTTCTGCCTCCCATTGGATTCCCATGGGCCCTGAAGGAAAACTGGCCAGTATGTAAGTAATTTATTTGAATTTTAGCTACCTCAATCAATCAATCAATCAATCAATACATTTGTAGGGCGCGTTACTCACCCGCAAGGGTCTCAAGGCCCTGGAGGGGGGGGGGGGGGGAGTGCTGCTACTGCTCGAATAGCCAGGTCTTGAGTAGCCTCCTGAAGGTTAGTAGGTCTTCGGTCTGTTCCAGGACTTGGCGGCGAGGTAGTACAACGATCTTCCGCCAGTAGTTGCTCTTCGGATGCGGGGGACTGTGGCGAGGGCGAGGTCGGCAGAGTGGAGCTGGTGGTTCGGGGTGTAGAAGGTGAGTTGTCTGTTGAGGTATGTTAGTCCGGTGTTGTGGAGTGCCTTGTGTGCGTGGGTGAGGAGTTTGAAGGCGATCCTCTTGTTGACAGGAAGCCAGTGCAGGTGTCTCTGGTGGGCTGTGATGTGGCTGTGGCGAGGGATGTCGAGGATCAGGCGTGCAGAGGCATTCTGTATGCACTGCAGTCGTTTCAACAGTTTGACCACTGCTCCCTTGTAGAGGGAGTTTCCGTAGTCTAGCCTGCTGCTGACGAGGGCCTGGGTGACCGTTCTTCGTGTGTCAGTGGGGATCCACCTGTAGATCTTTCGGAGCACGCGGAGGGTGTTGAAACAAGAGGATGAGATGGTGTTGACTTGCTTGGTCATGGAGAGTGTTGAGTCGAGGATGAATCCCAGGTTGCGTGCGTGGTCGGTGGATGGCTTTCATTCCTTCGTGGAGGTTGGTTTTGGCGGTGCAAGGGTCCTTGGTGAGGGAGAGGATCAGCTGTGTGTCGTTGGCGTAGGAGATGATGTTGAGGTTGTGCAGTCTGGCGACGTGGGCCAGCGGGGCCATGTAGACGTTGAACATTGTTGGGCTGAGGGATGATCCTTGGGGAACGCCGCAGATTATCTTGGAGGCTTCTGATCGGAAGGGGGAGGTGGACACTCTGGGATCTGTCAGAGAGGAAGGAGGTGGTCCAGTCCAGTGCTTTACCTCGGACTCCTGCATCGTGGAAGCGAGTGCGTAGGGTGCGGTGGCAGACGGTGTTGAAATTGGCTGAGAGGTCCAGGAGGAAGAGGGCCGCAGTCTCGCTGTTGTCCAGCAGGGGTCCTGATGTCATCGGTGGCGGCAATGAGGGCCGTTTCGGTGCTGTAGTGGCTGCGGAACCTGGACTGGGACAGGTCCAGGATGTTGTTCTCCTTGAGGTAGCTGGTCACCTGTTTGTTGACGGTCTTCTCGATGACCTTCGATGGGAACCGGAGCAGGGAGATGGGCCGGAAGTTCTTCTGGTCTGCCTTGGTCCTTCTGGTCTGCCTTGGGTTTCTTGAGCAGGGCGTTGATCTCGGCGTGCTTCCAGCTCTCCGGGAAGGTCGCGGTCTCGAAGGAGATGTTGATGGACTTGCAGAGGTGGGGTGCTATGGTGGCGCTGGCTTTGTTGAAGATGTAGTGAGGCCTCCCCTCCCAAAGGGTTCACGTGGGCTCTAAGGGGTCACCAGCAATTATTTAAATAATTCATTCAATATTTGCCTGACTCTCCCCATTTGCCAAATGGTCTCTAAGGGTCAGGGAGGGACACCAGCAATCATTTAATTCATTTGCTTGCCTCCACAGGGGCACACATGGGCCTTGGAGGGACACTAGCTATTATTTAATTAATTCATCCATTTTTTGCCTGCCTCCCAAAGGGGGCTCATGGGCCCTGGAAGAACTCCAACAAGTATTTAATTCATTTATTTGAGTATTGCCCACCTCTCAAAGGGGCCCCAAGAGGGCCACCAATGTAGCTTTTCCTGCATAATGTTAAGCAAAACAAAGTTACTTTGGTTATGGGTACACTATTGTTATACATTTTATATAGGGATTGATGATGACATATTACATTTACTAGCTTGCCCAAATGTCTGCTTAATTTTTGTTGCCTGCAGGTAGAGGAGACATCACACACAATACTGAGATGGAGTGACATTTGTGAATTAGCTGCCAGTGACAGGGTCCTTTGCTAAGTGTGTCTGGTTGTCCTAAATGAAGATGGCCCCAAAAAGCAGGTTCCTATCAAGAAAATGGTCAATGAAGAGAAGAAGTCAGTAGTAAGTGCCATCAGTGGTATCAAGACCACATAATTTTTACAGAAATGCAGTGTACCTGCTGCATTCTCTTTAGGACAGAAAGAAGCTGGGAGGAGGATCACCCATGGATAAATGCACCACCACCAAAACCCAAGCCCATGTTTCTTAGTGCTGCACTAACTGTGGTCATGGAAAGCAATAAGTCTAGCTGCAAACCGAATCTTCACAACAGGAACCACAGCCTGCAACACATGATCTTCTGGAAGGAGGAGCAGAGAAGGATGTTGAGCTTGCTGCATCATAAAATGTTGTAGTGACTGCTCTTCCATTTCACACAACTTCATAATATCAGACGAGGAAAAAAAGATCCCTTCCCCATCTTCTCCAAGCTCCGACGACCTTGTCATGGATTGGTACCCATCTGAGACCATATAATAGATGTGGGAAAATGAACGTTCCCGAAAGTCTTCAAAGTGAAGAAAACGATGATGAGCCAGTAGTTGTTAGTTTGGAGAGTGGCACAGAGGAATACAGATCAACTCTAGTCAACCTACTTTAAGTCTGGTAGTTCCGCCAACACCGCCTACTTCTATCTTTTCAAGACCCTAAAAAGTTACAGCAATCACAACCCTTACGTCAGTCCAGTTCATCCTGGAGAAATGCAAACCAAACTGCCTAGCTCCACTTCAACAAGTTCTTCAGAGTTTTGCACAATAAGAAAGCTCTTTTCTCCAGTTTGGGACTTCTTTACACTGAGGCCGCATAAGGAACACATCACAGAATGCTTAATTTTCTGCAACCAAGTTTAAGCCTGGGGAACCTTACCATACTATAGGTCAGCTGCCCTATCTGAGAAATCAACACACAATTCTGTGGGAAGAGCACTTAAAAAAACATAGCTGCTGGTGGTGAGAGAGAAGACGTTCAACTGATAGAAGGAGGTGGTAGTGAGGAAAACGAAGGAGATGTGAGCATCTCCCAAAGCATCCCTGTGACTGTTGCTCGTAGTGTGCAGTCATCACCTTCAGCAGCTTTAGAATGGCGCAAGGGACAAAGCAATACTGACACCGCAAAGGGCCTCAGCAGTCTACCTGCACCCTATATGCCACTTGCCAAGGTATCATTGAAAAGCAGTTACAGCAACCAACTTTTAAGGATGTGTTCACCATGGAGTCGCCGTAACACAGAACCCATTAAAAATTATATTTATACAATATTAAGCTGGCTTAAATGTTGCCAATTGCTCTCTTCCCTTCTTTTTTCGTAGAAGGATAGGGGATTCTTGACTTTGTGGAGATACTCTTCCCAATATGGAAGTTTGCAAACCAGACCTTTATTTTTCCACTGTTGCTGTGCAAATGCTGCACCATCAAGTGCTGTAATTGGTCGAGAAACCTAAGAAGTCCATATGATGACAAACATGTGGACCAGTTGTCAAGCAGCAGATTACCTGTGCATCACTGCACACTGGATCTTCTTTAAGGGAATGAAGCAAAGGCTAACTGCTGATGTCACTGCTGATGACGATTTTCGGGACATTCAGTGGCCTGAAAAAGTTGTGATGTTTACCAATGAAGAAATTGCATATAGCTGCCAACATCCTGGGATGAATTTAAGACCAATTTCTACAAATGACTTCAACCTGAGGTCTCCGGATTAGATTTGTTGCTACTGACAATGGCAGTAATATTGTCAAAGCCATTGCTGATAGAGGATACTTCAGAGTTTTGTGTTTAGTGCACTACATCAACCTAATTATGTATGACTTCCTAAAAAAAGAAGTAGTCAACATCATACTTGTTGAGCCTGGCCCTCTCTGCATGGTCACCCCCAACCTTTTGTGTTTAATACTCCTGTTTTTCCGAATTTGTTTTTTGTTGGCTTTTATGACTTTGTGCACACTATCACTGCTAACTAATACTAAAGTGCGTGTGCTCTCCTTCAAACATGGTAACATTGGCCTACAACTAATTGGCATATTTGATTTACCTGTAAGTCTCTAGTAAATGGTACTTCATATACCCAGGGCCTGTAAATTAAATGCTACCAGTGAGCCTGGAGCACTCATTGTGCCACCCACAAAAGTAGCCTTTTAAAACATCTCTCAGGCCTGCCACTGTATTGCAGTTTTAAACTGCGATTTCAACTGGGTAAAATAAACCTTTTTCCAGGCTCAAACCTTCCTTTTTAGGTCTCGCCCTGATCCAGTGCATGCGCTGGTCTTAGCCGAGACATTTTGGTGCTCTGAGAAATGCTACTTTGCGGCGATCAGCTTGCTATCACGCGCACAAGAGGGCGTGCGCGCGCATGCGCGTAATAGCAAGCTGACTGCCAGCAAGGTAGCACTTGCGTGACGCGTCACAGCTCGTGTTTTTTTATTCATTTCGCGGCTGCGCAGCTTTACTTTTACAGCCGCGCGGCCAATGCTTGTTTTTTTACTATTATTTAATTTTTCGGCCCAGCTGCGCGGCCAATGCTTGTTTTTATTAGTGACGTTTTCGCCAGTTCCTGGGCCTCTTGGCAAAGTGATCCTAAGTAAGTACCTTCCAATCCACTGCAGTCACAAGATGGAGTGATACAATGGAGCAGTCTGGCAGACGGTGTTCGATCTTCTCCTTAACTGTCCGTCTCCTGATCTTCTCCTTGATGCTTTCTCCGGGTTTCAGATTCCCAATGGACTCCTGATCGTCCCCTGATTTTATCTTGTCTCTGCCCTCGCCGGAACTTGACATTCCGTTTTCCCTGCTGCTCCATGGTTGCTTCTCCCGGGATCGGCGAAGTCTGAAAGTGAAAACCACATGGGCTCTGCCTCCCGATGCAGCTTTCAGTTTTGAACTAACACGTGTGCTCTGTACAAATACACCTTCCCCCCCTCCTACCCCCCACGGACCAGCAGCCCTAGACAGCTACATAGACCTGGTCTCAGTGGTACACATATTAATCCTGTTTCTCGTGTCTCAGAGTTTCTCCACTGGACTCTGAAAGTGCTAATGCTACTGAACGTGTGAAAAACACACACAGCTACAGCTGTCTGTCTGTTATGGTTTATTTCGCGGCCGTGCAACATTTCTTTAACGCATTTCTTTTGTGTTCTCTCAACACAAGAACCAAGCATTCTGTCAAAAAGACTTTGCGTGAGCTAAACCTTTGAAAAAGACTTTGCGCCCAATCTGAACCAGCATTAGCATTACCCGTAGGTCTGGGATTTATTGTGGTGCACTCTACACTCAACACAGGCCCATCCCCCACTGCACTCTCACCTCTCATGCTGCGCGCGAGCACACTCTCTTCCAGCACTCACACAGGCACATCTGCAGTCACTATAGAAATCTACATCTTTCACACACTACAGGCACTGCCTGCAATCACACAAGAAACATCTGCAGTCCTCTTATGGGAGAATCTTCGGCACTCAACTCCTATATGCACTCAACACCTATAGGTGCCCCCTGCATTCACCCTCTGGAGGCACCCTTTACACTGACAGGCACGCACACAAACACAGGCACCCCTGAACTGTCCCGATGCACTCACCCACTACAGGCACTCCCTGCAGTTAGTTAGGCACCACCGTTTTCACCCAATACTCACACATGCATAAGAGCCCTCCTGCACCAAGCCACCCCCTGCACTCATCTCTGCACTCACGCATAGGCACATGTACACGAACAATGGCATAGGGACTCATACAGACATTCCCTGCACTCACTCTCCACAGAACCCCTCAGCACTCACCCCTACAAGCACACCCTGGACTCACCCTGTAGCGGAACACCCTGCACGTACAGGCACTCTTTTCGACTAAGTTATCCTCTTCACTCACCCAAGCACCTCCTGTTATCACCATTGCACTCATCCCTAGCAGGCAGCACCTGCACTGACCTCCTACAGGCACACTATACACTCACACAAGCAACCACTGCATTCATAAAACCACTCCTTGCAGTCAGACAAAAGCACACATAACAGACACCCCACACTTACCACGTTCTGGCACCCCTTGCGCTCACATGCGACCTCTACACTCACACATTGCGCACACACAGCCTCCCTCTTATCAAGTTGAGGACATCCACGTTCACTTTAGTGCCTGGATGTAGGCCTTCCGGCGGGGGTACGGAGGGTGGGTGGGGGTTTCCTGTGGGTTTACGTGTTGCAATAGCAGTCTGTTACGATGTGACCAGCCCCTGTAATAATGTCACATTATTGTATGTGAGAATATCAGTCATCAGATATCTCATTTACTTGACGGTCCTTCCGCTGTGAGTCAAATACTCGCTATAACATAGCAACACCCTCCAACTTGAACAACCCCAATCCCTGCAGAATAAACTTTAATGTCCCTCTTAAGTGGCTTTAACATTTTTTAGCAAGTGTCCCATTTGTACGTGCTTTTCCCAAAAACACTTCTATGGGAAACCAATTTCGTTATAAAGCTGGCTCAGAAAACGTCTCTGCATCCCACCCCTGCTACCCAATGACTTATTTCTTTGAAGGATACTTTTTGAAAAAGTAAGACGTTAGTGTGACTTCCAAAGGCCCTCACGCTGCAACTTCTCCATAAATTCAACACTTTCCTGGTCTCTGATGAGGTTAATAATAGCTGGTGGTGCCGTACTTTAAACAGCGAATTGATTTTTATTAAATTGCTCAATGTGTCTTTTTGAAAATAAATTACACTTTGCGGCCGAAGTGTGACCCCTTGCTATGTGTGTGCTCTTCCATTTCTCATGCTTTCCGGCAATTTTAACACCTTTTTAGCGTTTCTTGTTGCTCTAATGGGTGTAATTTCCTAATATTTATATGTTTCCCTCGTCTTCATTGTTTGATTTTGTTCGGGAGAAAGTGTCACTCATAGTTGTTGGAATGTCACTCATAATTACACTGACATTATAAAAATGTCACACATAGCAATCTGAAACCTTGGCAGGTATGGGGTAGATAGACGCACGAGGGATGCGTTAACACTTTGCGTGGCGCATTGTTTCAACTTCCTGGCCGCTGTTTTTTAAGCGTTCACATTATCGGAAGTGAGACAGGGTACTCTGACATACTAACGGCTCGTTTAGTTAAGCGCTGCCGCTGACGTCCGGTGTGACCTGTAGGTCACAAGTTCTAATTCTGGCGAGGGCTGAGAAATTGTGTTGAAGTATATTGCGTGATGATCTTGATATACATTATTTCTTCATGTTCTATTGGATTATGTCACCGGCCTTTGTGTAGCGCTACTGGCATGATTGTAAAGTGCCTTGAGACAATTAATTTACTATGGAAGAAGCTGGAGTGCATTTGTGCAACAAAGACTTTCTTCGGTGGTTTAACCTAGCCTTAATGCTTGCATACAATGCGGAATGTGCGTAAGCTAAACCTTTGAAAAAGACTTCGCGCCCAATCTGAACCAGCATTAGCATTACCCGTAGGTCTGGGATTTAATGTGGTGCACTCTACACTTAACACAGGCCCATCTCCCACTGCACTCTCACCTCTCATGCTGCGCGCGAACACACTCTCTTCCAGCACTCACACAGGCACCTTTGCAGTCACTATATAAATCTACACCTTTCACACACTACAGGCGCCGCCTGCACTCACACAAGAAACCTCTGCACTCCTCTTGTGGGAGAACCTTCGGCACTCAACTCCTATAGGCACTCAACACCTATAGGCGCCCCCTGCATTCACCCACTGGAGGCACCCTTTACACTGACAGCACACACACAAACACAGGCACCCCTGAACTGTCCCGATGCACTCACCCACTGCAGGCACTCCCTGCAGTTAGTTAGGCACCACCATTTTCACCTAATACTCACACAAGCATAAGAGCCCTCCTGCACCAAGCCACCCCCTGCACTCATCTCTGCACTCACTCTTAGGCACATGTACACGAACAATGGTATAGCGACTCATACAGACATTCCCTGCACTCACTCTCCACAGAACCCCTCAGCACTCACCCCTACAAGCACACCATGGACTCACCCTGTAGCAGAACACCCTGCCCCCGTAACTAATAGGTCTCGCTTTTGGGACCTAATAAGTATTTAGTTTTGTAGTACAATATCATTGGTGCAACATCAACTGTTGCATGGGTAAACACTTATAAAGTCCCAAAGGCGAGACCTTTTGGCTATGCCAATGCTTGTTAATACTTATAAGTAACCCCTAGGGTAGGTCCTAATGGATCATAGGGCAGGGTGTATGGTATGTAAAAAGATAAACATGTGTATTCAAGTTTCACTTGTCCTGGCAGTGAAAAACTCCTTATATTGTTTTTAGGTCTCGTGACCTATCAATGCGCGCAAGCGCATTGAGGGAGCGAGAATTCAAGTGCTCAAAAAAATCGTGAAACCAAGGGTTTAGTTCGTGCGGTTTTCTTTAAGTTCACGTGAATCACGTGAGCAAACAAGCACGCGCATTCACGGCCGCACAGCACATCAAAGGGCTTCGCCCAGCGTGCGCTCTGCCGCTTCTCCTCCCCTAACACGCTGGCATTCACGGCCGCACAGCACATCAAAGGGCTTTGCCCAGTGTGCGCTCTGCGGCTTCTCCTCCCCTAATAAATCATGGCTGGCCGGCCGGACTTTCAGTTTCCCGGCGCTCTTGATTTTTGTGAATAACCTCTGACAAGGAAATAACGTTATATTTATTCTTACTGCCTCCAATCCGATCTGGTGCACCTGCCCATTGCTGTCTTTTAGGCTTGTGTTTTGTTTAGCCTGAGCTCACTCGCCGTCGTTACATCTCCCGTCCATTCCTTTCTTTGGTGCTTTTTCTTTTTTAACTTTCAGCGCACGCGCGCTCGGCCGCTCTTGTTTACTTCGGATTTTTGTGAATAACCTCTGACAAGGAAATAACGTTATATTTATTCTTACTGCCTCCAATCCGATCTGGTGCTCCTGCCCATTGCTGTCTTTTAGGCTTGTGTTTTGTTTAGCCTGAGCTCACTCGCCGTCGTTACATCTCCCGTCCATTCCTTTCTTTGGTGCTTTTTTTTTTTTTTAACTTACAGCGCACGCGCGCTTGTTTCCGTTCTAAATCGTGCATGGTTAGCTGCTGAAGCTTGCCTCCTTGTTCTGCTATGTCCTGAACTCACAGGCTACACCGTCCACGTCTACCTCTCGACGTCTCTATATATTTATTTAATAGAGCGCCCGTAATGCTTGCATGAAAAGAATACCCCTCCCAACTCCCAAACAGCATCGAGCAGCGATCACCGTGGCTCCCCTCCCACCTCATTAAGAGTAACGAGCAGCAATCGCCATGGCCTTATATTTATTTGAGCGCCCATGTTTGCCTGAAAAGAACACCCCTCCCACCCCTCCCACTTCTCAAACTTCACCTATCATAGATGTCGTGGCAGGTTTCACTTTCTTGGTTTAATCACCGTGGCCTTTTATATATTTATTTAACAGAGCGCCCATAATGCTTGCCTGAAAAGAATACACCTCCCAAACAGCAGCGATCGCCTTGGCTCCCCTCCCACCTTCCAAACAGCATTGAGCAGCGATCGCCGTGGCCTTATATTTATTTATTTAATAGAGCGCCCGTAATGCTTGCATGCAAAACAAGCACTGGCGATGCCAATAGGTCTCGCAGTAGGAAAGTTAGAGCTATTGGTTTTGTAAATGACAAAGCCCTTTATGTTTTTAAAATGAAAAGAAAAATAAAAGGCATTGTTATTTGCAATTGTAATAGCTCCAACTTTCCTACTGCGAGACCTATTGGCAACGCCAGTGCTTGTTCACTCTAGTAATGCCTATTGCTCACATTGACTAACTCTGGCTTTCCTTATTACTTAAAAATAAGCGCTAACTTTTGATTGAAAGCCAATAAGGATATGCTGTTTAGGCTCAAATTAATTGTAATTCAAAGTCCTCTTTGATGGTGCATACAGATTTAAGTCACATTTTTGCAAATGCCACTTTTAGAAAGTTGACATTTTTTTGTTCCGTTTGAACCTTCTGCTGGTGTTTTGGGTCTCATGACTGTGAGTGGCTCTGATTTTAGTGTTTGTATATTGTTTCCAGACAGGAACAAAAAGCAGGTTTAGGTGTGGACAGGATGTGCCATCCTGACAGGATGGCCGAGAGAGCCTGTACCCAGCCCTACTTACATTTCAAAAGGCTTTTCCTCCTGCACACACAAAGGAACCTGACATCAGGCCTGTATGAGAAGGAAGACTTGACCTGCTTACCTTCATCCCAGGCTAACAAGAGTGACTTCAAGGGTCAGTTGGCTGACCTTGTGTGTGACCCAAGGGGACACAACAACTTTCAGAGGCCTCCCTGCAACTGCCCAGCTGACCTGCGGCAACAGGACCTGCCTGTGCCTGCATCTAGACCTGTCTGAGCCCTGCTGGCCTCTGCAGGAGTGAGTCTCTGATCCCTAAGAGGTGCCTTCCCAGGTCCTGGACCCTTTGCTGGCATCAAAGTGTACTCTGCAAGAAAAGGTGTAATTCTGAAGTTTGGGCTCTTTGCGACTGCGGATGGGCCAGTTTGTGCCAAGACTCTGCCGCTTTCAATGAATACCAATGCTCGAAGCTCCAATGAGACTTGCTCTTCACACTACAGAGACCACCAGCAACAAACGACAACGCAAGAGCTGCACTACCCGCTACAGCAATGATAGCCTGCAGTGCCCTCCAACACGAAGCTACAGCAACAACCATCCACAACACCTGACTGGCTCTTCATGCTACAGCAGTTAAAGCCCAGGAGACCCGGCCTAATCTACGCACTACAGCAACGACCATTTGAGACGCTCTACGTGCTCCTCGCGGGCTCCTCCACTGTGAATGAACGTACAAGAACGCCATGACAGACTACCGCCAACACATAAGATCCACAAAGAAGACCTTCATCCGTAACAAAATCCTCACCAACTCCAGCAACTCAAAGGAACTCTTCAACATCATCTAGCAATTCACCAAGCCCCACAGCAAAGCCACAGATGTCACTCCCTCCCAAGACTTATGCAACAAGCTCAGCTCCTACTTCAACCTGAAAATCAAAGCCCTCTGCAACAACTTCAGCGAGCAGGCTCCAGAAACTACCCTTCCCTCCAGCGTCAACAGCTGGCCCACCATCACCACCTGGCCTCTGGTTACCACAGAAGATACCCCCACGACCATGAAGAGCACCAACTCAGGAACACCTACAAACTCCTGCCCTCCGCACATCTTCCACAGAGCCGCCGCCACCATAGTGCCCCAGCTACAACGCGCCATCAACTCCACTTTCGAATCCGGCACTTTCCCCTACAACTGGAAATGCGCAGAAGTCAAGCCCCTCCTTAAGAAACCCTCTGCAGACCCAACGGACCTGAAGAACTACCAACCAATTTCTCTCCTTCCCTTTGCAGCCAAAGTCACTGAGAAGATCGTCAACGCCCAGCTGACAAACTTTATCAAGGAGAACTCCATCCTCGACCCCTCCCAATCCGGATTCCGCAGCAACCACAGCCACTACAGTCGACATCCGCAAGCCCCTCGACCAAGGCCACATGCAGCCCTCATCCTACTCGATCTCTCTGCAGCCTTCAACACTGTCTCCTACCGCACCCTCGCAGCCAGACTCCACAATGCCGAAATACAGGGAACCGCCCTCAACTGCCTCCACTCCTTCCTTGCCAGCAGAACCCAAAGGATAAGACTCCCGCCTTTCCTCTCTTAACCCACAGAGATCAACTGCGGAGTACCACAAGGATCATCGCTCAGTCCCACGCTCTTTAACATCTACATGGCCCCCCTCACCGCCATCATCAGACAGCATGGACTCAGCATTGTATCCTACGCCGACGACACCCAGCTCATCCTCTCCCTCATGAAGAACCCCAAAACCACCAGACTCAGCTTCCAAGAAGGAATGAAAGATGTCGCAGCCTCGATGAGCAGCAGCTGTCTCAATCTCACTACAGAAAAGAAGTCCTAGTCCTCGGACCCTCCTCCTTTGCGTGGGACAACTCCAGGTGGCCCTCCACGCTCGGCACCCTCGGCTCCCCCATGGACCACGCCCGGAACCTTGGCATCATACTCGACTCCTCCCTCATCATGATGCAACAGAACAATGCTATCGCCTCCACCTGCTTCAACACCCTCTGCATCCTCGCAAGACTTTCAAATGGATCCCCCTGAAGCCAGAAAGACCATCACCCAAGCACTCATAACAAGCAGACTGGTCTACAGAAACACCCTCTATGCTGGTAAACTCCAGACCATCCAGAACACCGTGGCAAGACTTGTCCTCTGCATCCCATGACATGAGCACATCACCCAACACCTGCAAGACCTCCACTGGCTCCCGTCGAGAAGAAAGTAATCTTGAAACTACTCACTTACAAATCCCACCTCAACATCTGTCCCAAATACCTCAACAAAAGACTCTCCTTCCACGTACCCAAAAAGAACCTCCACTCTGCTGACCTCGCCCTGGCAGTAACCCCGAGCATCCACCGTACCAGAGCGGGTGGAAGACCTTTCTCCTACATAGCAGCCAAAGCCTGGATCAAGCTCCCAGTCAACATCAGACGCTCTCCCACTCTGCACAACTTCAGGAAGAGCCTCAAGACCTGGTTCTTCGGATGACCATGGTGCTGCCCCCCCAGCGCCTTGAGACACTCCCAGGTGAGTAGCACATTTTAAACCCCCGGATTGATTGATTGATTGATTGATTCAGGCCATCCTGTCAAGAGGAGGTCACACCTCCTCCCAGCCAAGGCCCTTTTGATTCCTTTTCTGGGAGTCATTCATACTTCCTTGCAAGGGACCAGCAGGCTGCCAGGTGACAACTGGAGATTAACTCTAAAAAGATTGCTAGAGGCATTAGGTAGAAAATGGCAACTTTATAAAAGTGGGGTTTTCAAAATAGTAATTTCAAATCCGACTTCAACCATTAGATTGGATTTTAAAT
This sequence comes from Lissotriton helveticus, assembly GCF_964261635.1. Taxonomy (NCBI): domain Eukaryota; kingdom Metazoa; phylum Chordata; class Amphibia; order Caudata; family Salamandridae; genus Lissotriton; species Lissotriton helveticus. The sequence goes on from NC_136067.1 coordinate 120,312,033, forward strand.
CACTATTTATTTGAGTCCTTGAATCATGGTACTTGCAATTCCCAAACTGAAGTTATACATTAAAAGGAGTTCTAATGCAACCCATGCTTTTCTATGCGAAAGTTAGCCTTGCCACAGTGAAAAATGATTTTTCATTGCCAGGACATGTAAACCTTAATTGCACAAGGCCTCCTTTAAATACTATGCACCTGCCATGTGGGAATTTACAGCCTACCTTAAGGGTGACTCATAAGTATTAAATAGGAATGTTTAGGCCTTGGAAAAGATTTATAATGACATGCCCAATTTTCAGTTTTCAGTCTGCAGGGGCGGGTCTAAAGACATGCTTTGTATTGTTACTTCAGTTGGCAAAATAGGCGCTGCAGTCCACTAGTGACATTTACCTTACAGGCCCTTGTTGTACTGGGTACCATATACTAAAGTCCTGAAGGTAAGTTAAGTGTGCCTTTTGTGCATCCACAGTGCAGCCGATCTCGGGGCTGGTACTGGAAATACACACACCTCGGACGCCATCTTGAGGGGAGGAAAGGGGCGCGCTCCAGTTGCTGGACGATCCCGCCCTCCCAGCTTACTTAAGGGACGGCTATTTGCAAACCTGTGATTTTCCCTAAAATCCACCCCTGAGGCGGAAGTCGGGGGCTATCTAGCGATCCTCTTAGTGTGCCTACAATTATAATTCTTGAATACGAAGTACTGCAAATATCTTAAATTGTGTATATATTTTAATGGTGCATTTTTAGCTTTGTACTTACACGCACTTTGGGCGAGATTAGCGTCGCGCCAAAGATTTGATCTACACTTTGTGCATCCACAGTGCAGCCGATCTCGGGGCTGGTACTGGAAATACACACACCTCGGACGCCATCTTGAGGGGAGGAAAGGGGCGCGCTCCAGTTGCTGGACGATACCCGCCCTCCTCCAAACCCTCCTATCGACATGCCTAAATACAATCTGCCTTCTCGGCCGCGCAGCGGACGGGCGCAGCGGGCGCGCCAAAGGCAAGCCCGTCTGCGCCCGTCCGCGCTGAGTCCGGGCTTAGGGCCATGACCCCTGGTCGGCCTCGATCGCATCAAAGGTTGGTGTACTCACGTTCGGCCTTGATAAAGCTGCAATCTTCCCCCAGCTCTCGCTGCACTCGCCATGATCCATCCAGTCCATTACACGATGGCAACATCACATGTGCGGACTGTAACACCATGATTCATATTTACAATCACATAATTCGACCTAAGTCTCAAACCCCGCATAGTGGAACAGACATCCTCATGGCACTAATTAATGCACGTTCTGCTTGTAAACATCGTCAGGAAATAGCGGACTTAATTACTGATTACAATCTGGATGTCCTGTTCATAACAGAGACCTGGATGGATGATGCATCCGACCCCGACCTAGTAATTGCCGTACCGCAGGGCTATAAGGCTTACCGACAGGATAGACAACGGAAAAAAGGAGGAGGACAGGCAATTATAGCTCGAGAAAGGTTCTCAGTTAAAACATCCCCTATTCCAACCATCACATGCGAAGCCTTTCAGTTTGCCATTAAGCTTACCCCCCTTATCAGTTTCAACGGAATACTGTTATACCAACCACCGGGTGCAAGGTCGGCGTTTCTAGCCGATATGAGTACCTTAATGGAATCACTAATTTTGGAAGAGTCGTTCACTATTATGGGGGACATGAACTTCCATTTGGAACAAAAAGACGATAGGGACACTCGGGCACTTATTACTGATATGGCCACATTGGGGCTTAGACAAATGGTCACAGATGCCACCCATCAAGCCGGACATACTTTAGATTGCATTTTCTCTAATATGGAGAGTCTACACATATCCAACATCCAACCAATGCCTTGGACCGACCACTATGTTGTATTTAGCCGACTCAATATTAAAGAAAAACTGAAGAGCACGAGCAATAACTCGACCCCACGATCTGTTAAAGTCTGGAAAAACATAAACCAGACTGAACTAAAAAGGCTTCTGGAAAGTACTTGTCCGTTGTTGTCTATGGACTCAAAAACTGCAACTCAACAATATCACGATTGGATTGCTCACGCCACGAATATGTTAGTACCAACCAAGACACTATCAAGTAATAGAAATACCCCAACCGCGCTATGGTACACAGAGGAATTAAGGAGACAAAAACAGCAGAATAGAAATAGGGAAAGGCAGTGGCGAAAAAATTATAACCCTGAGGATAAGGCAAAGTATAAAGAGTCATTGAGTGTTTATAAAACTATGATCACTGAAGCAAAAAAAAACTTTTTTCTCAGCTCAAATAGAAAATGCCAAAAATTCAAGTAGGCAACTGTATGACATTACCAGATTTTTGTCAGGCAATGCCCCTGATCTTACCCCACCCCCCTCCCAACTGATGAATTGGCAAAATTTTTCTTTTTGAAAGTGAATGATATTTATCAAGCTTTCTCGTCGCAGCCCACAATATCAGCCCCATCGGTTCCCCCAATGGATAACGTCTTGACAAATTTCAACCCACTCACTATAGATCAAATAAAGGCTCTGGTCTCTACTATCAAATCTGGATCGTTGTTAGACCCATGTCCTCTTTCAGTGCTCTCTCCGGTGATGGATACACTCATCCCTGTCATCACTGCAGTCTGCAATTCGATACTGGCCTCTGGAATCTACCCAGATTCCTTAAAAAATACGCTGGTGAAGCCCCTGCTGAAGAAAGAAACCCTCGATAAATCAGATTTAAAGAATTATAGGCCCATTGCAAGCCTTCCATTCCTAGCCAAGGTGACAGAAAAGGCCATGAATCACCAGCTAGTCGAGCATCTAGAGAAACACTTTCTCCTAGATGATTCGCAATTCGGCTTTCGGAAACACCACGGTACGGAAACCGCCCTAATCAAAGCCGCCGATGAGATTAGGACGATCAGAGACCAGGGAGCAACGGCAATGTTAATAATGCTGGATTTGTCGGCGGCTTTCGACACGGTCGACCACAAGATCTTGCTCGACCGTGTCGGAAAGAAAGCCATTCTCCTTACTGCAAGGGAGCTTATTGCATCCTTTTTGGCTGACAGATCCCAGGCAGTCACCTTGGGCCCATATCAATCAGTTGAGATGTCGCTCCCGTGTGGGGTTCCACAAGGCTCATCCCTATGTCCGACACTATTTAACATATACGTGTCGGACCTTGCTAATGTCATCAAAGCATACGGGATGAGCATAACCTCATATGCCGATGACACTCAACTGGTTCTAGCCATCAAAAACAATGGACCTGAGGTGGCAGAGCGCTTCCAACGTGGAATGCTAGCAATTGGAGAATGGATGCAGCGAACTGCCTTAAGCTGAACTCCGGAAAAACAGAGGTGCTTATCTTCGGACCTCTTTCTCCTGACTGGTCAGTAACCTGGTGGCCTGCAGCTCTGGGTGACCCCCCCCCAGGCCTGCCTCCAAGGTTAGGAATCTGGGTATAATCTTTGATGGTGACCTCAATTTTCTAGCTCATGCAAATAAGGTAGCGGCAACAGCCCACCATAAGCTAAGGCTGATCAGAAAAATTCTCCCATTTTTACCGGATTCTGCCGCCAAAACCCTGGTCACCACCCTAGTGCTATCGTCCCTAGACTACTGCAATGGATTGTTTTTAAATGCTCAGGTAAGGGTTACCACCAAGCTCCAGACTATCCAGAATGCAGCTGCACGTCTGCTCTCGGGGACACCGAAGTTCATTTCCATAGCAAACACCATCAGGAAATATCACTGTGTATCGTATATAAAACATTGAACGATTCAGGACCTCAGTATTTTAAGGACCAGTTCAGACCTTATAAACCAGCCAGACAGCTCCGATCGGCCAATTTAAACTTACTAGCCACCCCACGATCAAAAACAGTCTCCTGGGGGGACCGTCGCTTTTCGGTTGCTGCATCCAAGCTATGGAATTCTTTACCCCAGCACATTAGGATGTGCCCCTCCTTGTTACAGTTTCGTAAGGGACTGAAGACGTGGCTGTTCGATCAATAACCGGTTAGCACTTGGTGAGCCATCGGGAGGATCTAGGGAATATTCTAGCGCCAAGACGCCTAAGGGTATTCGTGCGCTTAATAAATGGCAAAAATAAATAAAATAAATAAAAATAACCAATTTGAGAAGTTTTTATGGGTCAGAGCCCATGTACTGGGACCTGGTTAGCAAGGTCCCAGTGTACAGAGCTCAAAAACCAAGAGAATCTGGACCAAAAATGGGAGTGATCATGCAAAAAGAGGCATTTTCTTACAGCAACAAGCTGGTGATTGGCAGAAATTGCACATGCTGTCAAGTTCACTTCATCGAGCTGCACAGTGTTGTGGGCATTCTCTAAAACGGATTAGTGTTATAGTGGATTTTGTTCTCACATGTATAATTGTTTTGGTGAAATGTCTCCTTCAGCACTGCAGACCTCAGTGCCTTGTGTTCCAGAGCAGCGTGAAAGGCTTCAGCCAGAATCCCAAATCATGTCACGATGAGCACAAAACCATAAATATACGCCCACCACCTTGATTTGGGAATACCAACAAATGAGCTACATAACAACAAGTCTGTTTTTAATTTGTGAAGCACATGATTTTAACTTTTATGTGTTCTCTGGAAACAATGGAAAGAGGGTTTTGAGGCATACCTTGAGGTCATTCATTGTGATGGCTTCACATAAAAGAAGAAATATGCATTGCTATGTAATTGTTTAAGGTCAGAAGGACAAAATGGTTATAAGCAGCTACCCAACGATGTGGTGTTGGCTGAAGGGGATGCAGTATATTAATATGAATCAGTCGTTAGAATGTTGTAAAACAGATACAGGACCCAGAAAAATGTCATAATTGTAAAAGATGCCAAGAAACAGGGAACCTGGGGAAAGTTTTGTTGGTGCCCAACATGTACTAGTAGCAACATGCTAGTATAACAGTTTTGAAAGTTTCAAAGAAGAAATCATCAGAGGTCAGCTTGTAGAGAAAACTAATAGCAAGAAAAATCAGATTCTCCTTGGATAAAGCCCTAGAAATCGCAGCTGGAACTGAAAGCGCTGCAGCATATATGGAGCAATTGCCCCAATCATCTACTGTTTCAAATATTCGCCAAGTGCATGAAAATCGGAAGGACTTTATTATTCAAGAAACCTGTTAAAACTTAAACAAGAAAAAGAATCAGGCGGTTGATGGCAGGTCTAAAGAAATAACGTGTTATAGATGAGGGAGTAACTCATAATTAGGGAATGCTCAGTTCTGCCCACCCATTGATCTTATTTGTAATAAATGTAATAGCAAGGGGCATTTTGCCAAAGTATGCAGGTCTAGTATGAACAGGATGCAGAAAGTAGTAAATCCTCTGGGATTGTAGAAAATTCTCAAGCTGGCTCAATACAAGGGATGAAGATGCCAAACTGTGTGCAAAATTGTCAGAGGGAGAAGTAGAAGGCCACACTATGGATGACAAACTACTGAGATTCAATAAGGGTTGGAATAATAGGCCACATTACATGGTTAAGTGAATTGAATATCTGTCAACATGATTGCAGATTTGGGATCTCCATTCATACTGATGGGTACTGCATTGTGGTAGGACTTTAAGGGAGTTAGAAGACACGTTGTAAAGCTGTTGTAAAGCCTGTGGCCTGTAGAGGCAAACCTGTTGATGTGTTGGGAGAATTCTATGCCACTTTAGAGTTTAAAGGAAACTCTACTAGAGGAGTGGAGAGCTTGATCTAGGATGAGCTGTGCTTAATAGTGTACCTGGAACAAAATAATTTGGGCATTGTGTTGGACCCCAGTAACCCAGAATGAGTGTTGTTGAAGAAAGACTGCATGCCTTTGTGTAACATGGGAGGACTGGAGAGGATAAGACAGTACCCGGATGTGTCATTGGATAAGGTAGGAAAGCTTAAAAGCTTTTCTCATTACAACCAGTTAAAAAGTGCTACTATTCCCATCGTACATAAACTCAGGAAAGTTCCTTTGACTTAAGGGTTGAGTTGAGGGAAAACCTACGAAGATTGAATGTACAGAAAATGATAGACTCAATTGAATGTTCAGATTGGTTATCACCTGTCCTATTGTTAAACAAAGCCTATGGAACTCTGAGAATGGGTGTTGATCTAAGGGATTTAAATGCCAACTTAAGGGTGGATCGCCATTTATTGCCCAACAGTGCAAAGATAATGACCACTTTAGGAGATGCAAGAATCTTTTCCACTTTAGATATTTCTTCTGCATATCATCAGATCATGCTGCAAAGTGAGCTATGGCATTTGACAAACTTTTGTGACTCCATAAGGAGCATTTGGATTCTAGTGCATGCTTTTTGGCTTCTCATCAACGTTGCTAGTCTTTCAACATCTGATGGACAATGTGTTCAAGGATATAGCCAGTGTAGTGTGTTTTACAGATTATGTACAAGGATCAATTACATAAATAACTATAATCACACCTCTACAAATGCAATAAGAATAATATTACCAAAGGTCAGCTTTTACTCTAGCCATTTTATCAGTAGTTAGAATAAACTGACTGTGTGTTGAGACACAGCACTAATACACTCACTGCTAAATAAATCAGTATAAGTCTCCAGTGAGCTGTGTGAATTTAAAGGAATTCTGTGAGTCGGATGGTCCCACGTGGGACATCCTTTACCCTCCCTCCATAACACTTGATTTGCTTCCAATTGATGGCCTTGCTCAACTTAACATTACCTCTTGAATGCTAACCCTGCAGTTGGCTTATTTCTTATATTAAGAATTAAATTACTATATATTTACACTCCAATTGCCTCAATTTAAGTTCTCTATTCCCTCCTCTTCTACTTTTGGGAACCTAGTCAATAACAAATTATACTGGTTGATCTGACCTGCCAATGTGCACTTCATGCATATGACTAGCAACCGGATAGCTTCTATCTTCATTTTTCACAGCCCTCAAATGCGGCAGAATTCTTACATGCACCATATGTATGGTGCTCCCCATGTACATCTTAAGGCAGGTACACTGCAATATGTACCCCACATCGTCACTCCTGCAATTTAATAAAATGCGTATCTTTAATGAAGTTTAAAGTAATGGTGCTATATCTTATTCCATAATTTGAAATTGCTGGCATGCCTTAAATCAATGGCATTTAAGAAACTCCGAGTTTCCTGTTAGCCAAGTGTCAGAATGTTGTAACTCTGGGCTGCTATCTACCAATTCCTGGCGCTTGGACTTTGCACTGTAGTGTAGTTCATATATTCCCAATAGGCTCTGCGCATTGGAATAATTTATCCTATAGATGTGACATAGGACTTAGGTCTACTAGGTCGCTATCGAATATATTAGACTTAATTGCGAGTTCCAGCTAGCTCAGAAGTCACTAGAAGCTTTCTCAAGATCACAAGAAGGGATTGAGTTTCTGACAACCGCATAAACATGACAACTTTGTTTCCCCAATGTTGGACCTGGCCCTTTTGGCAGGTTCACCCTGAAACTTTTTGCTTTTGCCTAGCCTGTTTCTGTAACCTGGTGTTGGTGATTTTAGGCCTCTGCGCACTTTTTCACTGTGGTACAGTGTAAAGTGCGTGAGCTCTCTGTGTATGTGTGGTGAGTGGCCTGCCCTCCCATAGGAATGCATGGGGAATATGTGTGTCCATGGTAGTTCCTGATGTGTAGGGAGTGCAGGGTCGAGTTTGGTATGTGCGAACTCGTGAGATGGAATGCTGCGCGATGATGTGTGCGGCTTTAATGTGTCTAGTGTGGAAGTGCCACTTCTAGAAGTTGGTGTGTCTGTGCAGTGAATGTGCTGGCTTGTGATTGGCTGGAGCTGGCTGGTGTGCCTGGCTCTAGAAGTCAGGATGAGTCTGCCCCGGTGGTGAATGGGAGATCTGCATGATTGATGTGAGGGAGGAGTACACCTGGGACCTGAATAGGACTGGGCTTTCCCCACACAATGCTGGCTCCGCCCCCTGTGGTGCGACTGATGACCCTAGCCTGACTAGTGAATGGGAAGAGGGGCTGAGCACCACACAGTGCTCCAAAACCAGTTGCATCTGGTTTTCCCTTCACCCTGTAGCCACAGAGAAAGGGAAATGGTGTATAAAAAGAGGCTGTGACCTCATTTAAATTGTTCTTGTTGCTGACTTGAATCTGCCAGGGGCCTGCTGCTGCTGGGGCTCAGGGGAAGGCTTGCCTCCCTGGGCCCTGCCCAACCCCTGGATGCCTGGAAGAATTTCCTTGATGGGGAGCTGGGTTGCTCCCTCTTTTCTGCCCAGGACTTCTCTTGGACTTAGTGCTGTGTTTACCATTGCCAAATCTTGTTATAGCCTTCCAGCGCCTAAGGAAAGCTCTAATGTGCTATTTCTTCCTTGCCCCAGGAGCTTTGTTCTGAGTTGCTGGGACCCTTCTTGATGTAGGGGTCATCTCTGGGGACTTTTGGGTCTGTCCGTGCCCCCAGCGCAATGTGAGCGCTTTATTTTTGGGCAGAGCGCTGCCGTTTTCCTCGAAGGGAAGCGCTCCTGCCCTTTTTGTGCCCCGAGTGCGCAGGAGCCCACCCTGCGTCTTCATTGTGATTTTATTGTTATTTTTTTTTACTACGGATGTCCACCCCATTTTCAGGAGCCTTAGCGGGTGCCCACCCCGCTTCTATGTTTTGTTTTTATCACGAGGGTGCCCACCCCTCATTTTCCGTTGTTTAATTCACCGCCGCAACACCGGGATTGAAGACGCCGGCAAAACAGGAAGTCAGGCAATTTTTTGCTTGACGGCGGGCGGGACTTCGTGTTTTGCGAGGAAAGTCTTGCGCCTGCCGCCGGCACCAGAGAAGAGAAAGTGGCAAGCCCTCCCGCGGTCCTGAGGCTCCCGTGAGCTGTGGAGAGCCCCGGGGCAACCAGCAAGGATTAAAGAGGAGTCCGGAGGCTTACGGGCTCCATCGGCAAAGTCCCGGTCCCGAGATGGGGGACCGGGTGAAGGTGCGGCCGTTAACTGCACTGCGGGGCTCCCAGGTGGAAGGGAGAGCCCCGCGATGGCGCCCGGCAAGAGAGGAGCCGCCCCGTGACCCCCGAGAGAGCCGGTAAGCTTAGACGGCTGGGGGGGAGATGGTGTCAGAGCGGCCCCGGGTGCTCAGTGGGCCGCTCCAACGTCCGGTCTCGTTTCTTTAGAGCCCCGTGGCTCCAGTGATTTGGGCAGTAATCGTTTTAAAGACCCCATGAGGGACCAGAGTGGCCCGGGTGTCCCCCTATAGATGTCGCAGTGTTTGGGTGCATAAATTACTTTGGGAGCTAGCATGCTCCAGGGGGCATGTTGATCTTTTCAAACCAAATAGCCCCACCATGGGCACAGTTGTTTAAGAGCCTAGAAGGCTCTCAAAAGTGCGCATATGTTTGTACCAGAGCCAGAGGGCTCCAACGATGAGCATGTTTTGTCCCAGAGCCTCGAGGTCTCAAATAGGTGCACAGTTGTCCTATGGGCTAGTTTTCCCTGGTGGCGACAAGTTATTCAAGGAGCCAGTGCGCTCCATGGGGCCTAGTTGTTCTTAGAGCCAGAGGGCTCCAACGTTTTGGGCGCAACGTTCTGAAGGGCCAGTGAGGGCCCCTGTCACAGTTTTGGCTGATCTACAGCTGTCCAGCAAGTAGTGGGCAGCTGCACCGTTTAGGCGCAATTGAGAGAGAGTCCCTGAGAGGGACAGCAGTGGCAGAGAGGTGCAGGCCTTCTACAGCTGCGCAGCACTTAGTGCCAGCTGCAGCGTTTAGGCCCTTGTGATTGTCCTCAGCTGCCCAGCAAGTAGTGGGCAGCTGCAACGTTTAGGCTTGCGCCGGTGGCGCACCCCTGACTGGCGCTGCATTGGCAGCGCACCCTGACATTCTGGACACAGGGCATTTGAGCCCCATCTTGAGATGGCCAGTTGGCCAGGGGGGCTGGTATGTGGATAGGGCGCAAGGCCCTAATGTGATTTTTGCGCAATGTGATTTTCTCCTATGTTTGTGATGATAATTGCCTAATGTGATTTATGGGCTAGAGTGATGTGGTACTAGGAAATGTATTGTTTATAGTATGTTTGGCGCACCCTGTATCTGATACCTCTCAAACTTTGGTTTATGATTGAGGTTGTTTTACCTATGTAGGTTTATGCTATTGAGATGTTTTTACTCTGTGAGTTATGCCCCTAAATGTGATTTATTCTTAGGAGGCAGAGTCTAATGTGTTTAGACTAGTGAGAGATTGCCTACTGTAGTTCTACTGGTTAGGCCTAAATGTGATTGTTGCGTAATGTGCTTTGCCTTTATGCTTGTGTTATACTTCTAAATGTGCTCATGCTTAGAGTTTGCTTTGCCTAGTATGTTATACTAGTGAGTTTGTGTCCCTGCGTGATCTAGGCCTATGGTTATTAGTATTGCGTAGTGTGTACCCACCTTTACCAGTGGTTACTGGTGGTGTTCTACAATTGTCAGTTTGTGTTACAGTTATTCTAAGTGCTAGTTCTACTAAGTGCTGATTCTGACAGGGCCCACGTGGCCCTGTCCTGGTGTAATTAATCCCTTGTGAATATTGCCCGTGCCAGTTGGCACAATGTATATTGTGTGATTACTATCTGATGTGTTTTGACAATACAAAAGTTATTTTTATATAACCTTGTGTGGAGTTCCTTTTGTAGTGTGCCTGGGATGTTGTTGCTGTGTGCGTGCGCAAATACTTTACACATCGCCTCCGGGATAAGCCTGTCTGCTCATGCCAAGCTACCAAGGGGGTGAGCAGGGGTTATCTTGGCGTGTGACTCCCTTGCCCTGAATAGAATGGTGGTTTCTGCCTTGTTTTGGCGCAAACCTTAGCCAACCAGAAATCTCAGTTCTAACATCCAAGATAAAACTGATCTTCAGAGTCGTGGAAACAATAGATAGATATTTTACTTAGTCAATCGTGCATGCTTCATTTCACCAGAGGTGCAGAGAAATAGAGAGACGGGCGTTTTCAATAAAAGTATTTATTGAACAGTCTTCTTTCTCAAGCAGAAGAAATGAACTGCTACAATCGTAATACTGGTTGCAAAGTATAATGCGTACAGTAAAAAGAGTAGGATAAAATATTACTGGAAGAGCATTGTATGGCTCCTAGACCATAGATAAATACATATATAAATAACAGAGGCTAAAAAGTACTCAACTGGTGTTTCTAAAATACGCCTACCCCGATGTACCTAACCTAAGTCTAGTACGAGGGAAGAAGTAAGTGTGGTGTAGCATAAGTTTAGTATTCTTGTTGCCAGGAATCTATCCAAGATTTCTCTTAGGGTCTAATCAGCTCTGTACCTTGGTTTAGAATGAAGAAGGTCAGTCTCAGGACTTGATTTCCCAACAACCCGCAAGGGTAGCTTGGAAACACTGGAGCTGGATTTTTCGGCAAGAGAAAAGACTGCGTCTCTCTCAGTGCGTCTGCTGGAGGGTCGGCTTCCTTCGGCACTTGCTGTAGCAGGATGCGTCGGGAAAGTAGATAGTAGAACTGCTCCAAACCACCGTGTGTTTGCTAAGGCAAGTGTGGGCATATTTATACCTTTAAGGTGCCGAGTTTGATGTAAAGTTGGACATAATAACGTCATCAAAGAGTCTCAGTTCTTTGAAAACTCCATGAGTTCTTGGACAAATCAATATTCAAGCAAGGGGAAGTCCCTAACTGCTGAAGCCGAGTTTTCCAACCAATCGTTGTGGATTTTCGGAACTAGTGGAAGTAGCCATGCCGTATTTGGACTGCATGAGCTATGTCTAAATATGGTCATGATTTCTATGCCTATATAAGGATATGGTGATTTATACCTATATAAAGGCATGAATCGGGAAAATTACACTAGGGTCCTAAAATGCTATACAACCGCACATCTGAAAGTGAGTAAAGTTTTTCTTTGTACCTCATGACCTATTACCGGATCACTCTTTATGATATTCCAATGCCTTTTTAACATCACTCTCACTTTCTGGTGATTGGCAGGAAATCCTGTGATCATTCTAAGTTTGTTTTTGTCACCCACCTTCTTGTTTGTTTCTTTTTGTGAAAACAACAAAGTATCCCAAGAAACCCCCTCAGCTTTATTTTTTGCTTGATACAGTACTTGGGGGCTACATAATCTTTCAACAAATCTGTCCTGGAGTTCCATCTGAGCTTCCCTCAAAGGGGTTATCTCACTGCAGTTTCTCTTCATCCGAAGATGCTCTGCATTGGAGATTCTTTGTTTTAGTTTATTTGGGTGGAAACTGCATGAATGCAGAATGGAGTTTTCTGCCATGGGTTTTATAAGTATTTTTCCAATGTAGTCTATTGTCCTTCAGAAAAACAACCAAATCTAAAAACCAGACCTCTGTAGTACTTAGACTGAAAGTGAAATTCAAATTTAAATCATTCTTATTCAATTCAAGTGCAAACACTTGTGCAGACTCAGGGGTGCCTTTCCAGAGGATAATTAAATTGTCAATAAACCTAGTCCAAAGGACAATGTTCTCTGACCATTCCCTTGCATGCTTCGTCATGAGCACCTACTCCTCCCTCTACCCCATGTGGAGATTGGCATAATTTGGGGCAAAGCAGGTGCCCATGGCGGTGCCCCTTACCTGCCTATAAGTATTTTTCCCAAACATAAAAAAGATATTCTCCGGGCACCATTCGGTCATTTTTAAAAGCATGACTGTGTGCTAATGGAGATGTGTTGACCTAGAGCATAAAAAGTGTGCACAGCTCTGAGTTCATCTTTGTGGGAGATACTAGTATAAAGGGAGATGACATCTAACGTCATAAGGACGTATGAGTCTTCCCACGTGATGTCATAAATCCTTTTCATGAAGTCTCCTGAATATGAGAAGGTAGGTTACAAACATATCCTTGCAAAAAGAAATCATTAAAAAATGAATTGGTCTCAAATAAGCTCCCTATAGCACAAAGGATTGGTCTACCAGGAGGGTTCAGATAGTTCTTGTGAATCTTTGGTATCAAATATAAAATGGGAGTTATCGCAGCATCCACTTTCAAATAAAGATGCTCTTCCCGAGTAAGTAAACCTGTCCCTCTCCACCTCGACAACTCAACAAAATACGTATCTTTAATTCCAGCCAAATTTGATTGTGACACTTTACAATAACAATCAGCATCTCTTAATTGGTACTTTGCCTCTGTGGCATATTTATCTAGGGGCCACAGAACAATATTACCCTTTTGTTTGATTGTTGGGCTACTATATCCTTTCGGTTTTAGATTTTATTAACAACTTGATGGTATCTGGCTCCCTGTGCCCCGTTGCCCAACAAAAAAATTTCACTTGATGTCACCGATAGTGATTTCAAAATAATAATTAGCAATTCCGAAAACATATTTGTATTTAGTTATTTATTTGGTGTTTTATGTAGCGCGAACATGACCCTGAGTGGGGTATCAGAGTGTTTTTCATTTGCATATCAATAAACTGTTTTGTTACCAAGTCATCAGTAGTTGTACAATGATTTTGCAAAAAACATGAAAGCTTAATAAACAATACACCAAAGAAGTTAGTGTTCAATGATAGGTAGCATGCGTGTGATCATGGTGAAACAATGATGATTGCGAGTCTGCTGCGATTATGATAGATATTTACTTATGTAAAAAGATTTGGCTTCATTTTTTAAAGCAGAGATTGATGAAATTCTTCTAATGTTAGGGAGGAGGGATTCCAAATTCTATGTGCTGCACCAGAGAAAGCTCGGTCATAAGTTATTTTCTTACGGAATGGGAACGGTTTCAGTAATAGATCTCCATGACTCTGGGAGACACGGCATCCTTGTGATAGTGTGATTGTCTGGGCTAGGTACACTGGTGTTTTGTAGTATATTGCTTTGTGGGTGATGCATGCCATTTTTAGCTGTATTCTTGCTTTGTAAGGCACCACTTAAGTGCTTTCAGAGGAGGGGTGATGTGGTTGAATTTCCTGGAGCTGGCTATAAGTCTTGTGGCCGCATTGAGACAGGCTTTAAGTAGGGCTGTTGAAATCTTGGGGAGACCAGCTAGGGTTGTGCAACCGTACTCGATCCTTGAAATTACTAGAGCCTGGACTGCTGCTTTCAGGTCTGACTTATTTAAGAAGGGTTTCAATTTTCTGAGGTAGCTTAAGTGGAACCAGGCTTTTTTGCCATTGTGTTGATATGAGATAGCATATTCAGGTTTTTGTCTAGCATGATTCGCAGGGATTTGGTTGAATCAACAATCCTCGGTGTACAGTTTAGTGCTGTGATCAGATTGGTCCACTCTAGGATGTTCGTAGCGCTTTTCTGTGGGGAAATCAGCAGGAATTCAGTTTTATGGGGGTTAAGCTTCAAGTGATTACTGGTTAGCCAATGGATGGTACTCTTTAGTGCTTGGTTCATGATATCTATCTCTTCTGTCGATGTAATCTTAATGTACAGCTGTGTGTCATCTGCGTACATGTGGAAGGAGATGTTTGCATGTTGTAAGGTTTCTGTGAGTGGCTCTACGTACAGATTGAGTAGTGCCGGGGATAGTGTTGAGCCCTGGGGAACTCGGGTCGCATTTATGGAAGAGGCTGATAATGTCTGGTTGACTGTGAATTTTTGTGTTCTATTCTCTAAGAAATATCTAAACCATTTTAGGACTGTAACCTCTAATCCCATCCTATTTGTCATGTGATCTAGTATTTTGGCATGGTTAACCGTGGTAAATGCTGAAGAGAGGTTGAGCAGGATTAGGAGACAGGGTTCATTGCGGTCAAGGGCAAGTGGAGTGTCATCCACAATGTGCAGAATCGCTGTTTCAGTACTATGGTTGGGTCTAAATCCTGATTGGAAGTCATTCAACAGACTGAAATCAAAGATATGTAGGCTCAATTGTTGTTGTACGCATTTTTCCAGGACTTTGCTAGCATGGGAATGTTTGTTTCTGGTCAGAAATTGTTAGGGTCAGCAGGGTTCTCTGTTGTTTTTTTAAAGATTGGGTGAGTTGTCCTGTTTTTAGGAAATCTGGTATTGAGCCTTGTGCCAGTGAAGCGTTGATGATCTTTGTCCGTGAGGGGAGAAGCAGCAGGTGCGTAACACAGGCCCCGCAGCTCCCGCAGTGCGGGGACCCCTGGAACCTTTACTCTGGAGGGGGGCCCCATCCTCTTCTAAAGCCTTCTTGCAAGGGCTTCAGGAAAAAACACAGCAGCTGCTGCCTGGCTGAACTTTACGGGACAGGATATCCCAGCACAGTGAAACACATAATAAGCGTGCAAAATTAATCAATGTTGGCAGAGGGGCCCCCCCGTTAAACGCGCCTCCATGTCTCTGTATGTCAGTGAGGAAGGAAACACCTGCAGAGCCCAGGGTGAGAGAGGGGAAGGACAACGCAGGTAAGGAGAATGGCAAACGAGTAAAAGCAAGCACTTAAAAAGCACAGGTGAGAGGGAGAAAGAGAGAGAGAAGTGCAACAAATAGTGAGAGGTAATAAAGAACAGGTTACAGAGAGAGTTGAAAAGGCGGGAGAGGTGAGAAAAGGGCAGATGAGAGAAGAGACAGGTGTGAGACAGAAATAGACGCGAGACAGCTGCCAGAGAATTAGAGTGGAGGGGTGATAAAAAAGCAGGCAGGTGAGAAAGGAACAGGTTAGAGAGACAGAAAAGAGACAGGTGAGTGAGCGATAGACAGGTGAAACACCATGGGGAGAGATAGAGGGGAGGCCAGATAAAAAGGTACAAAAGAGACAGCGGGAAGAAAAGTAATAGCTAAGAGAGGGAAAGAGAGACAGAGTGAGTGGGATGGGGCTTGGAAAAGAGACAGCCATGTTATGAATGACAACGGAGGATACATGTGTGGAGGGGACAGATGTGAGAGAGATATCAGACAAGCAAGAGACAGTTATTAAGATAAGTGTAGAGAAGTGATAGAGCCAGAACAGTAAGAAAGAAAGATAGCTGAGAAAGAGACAGCCAGTTGTTGGGAGGGAGATAAGTTAAACACAGCTGAGAGATTTGAAAGGAGAGGTTTGTGTGGGAAGTGATTAAGATATAGAGGCATATGGGAAAGAGACAGCTTAAAGGACATGCAGACAGGGGCATGGGAGAGGAAGAAGGGCTGGGAGGGGAAGACAGGCGAGCGAGATAAACTGGGTGATTAAGAGAGAGAAGTGAAAAAAGGACTGAAGAGTAGAAGAGACAGAGATAGGAAAGAGACAGGCATTGGATCGAGATGAAGAGAGGTGAAAGTCAACTGAGAGAGGTAAAAAGGGTGGCAGATGAGAGAGGCTATAAAGAGACAGCCAAGAAAGCAATAGCCTTGAGAGAGCATTAGTAGTCACAAAAGAGAGGGATGTGAAAGACACATACAGGTTGGAGAAAGAGATGTGAGCAAGGTACAAGCTAAAAGAGGAAATTAAGCGACAGACAGGTGCAAATGGGGCAGCGTAGAGCAATAAGGAGGGGCGAAGTGATGATGGACATGATCAAGAGACAGGTGACAAAGAGACAGTGGGGAGAGAGATTAGGGTAAATTAAGAGACAGATACAGATGAGAAAGAACTGAGAAAGGGTGGGGAGATAGGAGAGAGCATGGCGATACAGAGACAGGTTAGAAATAGAGCAGAGGGGGAAAGAGATAACAAGTTGATAAAGGGACAGGCATGATATAAAGAGACAGGTATGGAGAAGAGGTAGAAAAGAAGTAATTAAATGGTAGTTATGTGAGTGAGAGATAGCTGAGCAAGAGTGAAAGAGGTAATAAAGAGACATATATATAATCAACAATTAACTGATCGGAAAAGGTAGCAGTTATGATAAAGAGACATGAGAAATAGAGGGAAAGGTGAGAGAGGAAAACAGGTGACACAGAGACGAGTAATATGGAAGGGAGAAAAGACAAACAACCCAGTGGAGGAGAGGTGACAAACAAAGCATGGAAGAGAGGGCAGAGGAGAGGATGAGACAAAACACAGAGAAAGGGAGTGGAAAAGCATAGGACAGGGAAGATTGAAGGAGAGAGTAAAAAGAGAAGGCCACATGAGGGAGAATATTAGTAGGAGAAGATACAAATGGGTAGAGTAGCTACAGGAAGGGGAAACTTGCAGAGGAGTACAACACAAAGGAGAAAAGTGAGCATGTCCTATTACAAATATAGATTAACATTCTGGTTTTCTATTATGGATAATGTGTTTGTATGTAGAGTGTTGGCCACTGTACAAGTAGTAAAATAGCATAATGGCACTGAAAAGGCAAAGAGGACCATTTGGAACTGAAAGACTAGGAAATCTAGAATAGTGGAAGAGTACACACTGAGGGGTAGGCAAGGAGAAACATGTGGAGCAGTGGTGAGCAGAAGGACATTTGAGGATGCTTAGAAGAGCTGGAGAGGTTCTGTACTGCAATTAATCGCTGTGGAGCACTGACAGTTGGAGCTAAACTCCTTTTTAAGTGTACTGATACTCAAGCATGCTCAAGGGATCACAGTTTTCTTAAATGCATTTGCTGTATTCCGTTTACTGACAAGAAGGCATGCGCAAAACAACAGCTAATTCTGTGCTTGATGTGGTTGCTGATGAAGGCTCTTGGATGAAGGCAATGATTCCATGATTAAATGTTGCCAGAGACAGGCCACAATCTCTGTGAGCCCATACGAATGTAGGAACAGAGCCTGGCAACTACCTTCCTCCAGATGAACCCTTATTTGGGTGTCGTCTATTTAGTGCTGAAAGTCTAGTCCAGTTGAAAGTCAGCCATATACCCTTTAAAAAGCAATTGATAAACTGCAGAATCTTGTGGCAGCGCAAAACCAAAGCTCCCTCACCATGGGATAATTATCTTAATCACTAAACCCAGTCTAAAGCTGATTACAGCCAAGCTTTGTACCTCAAATTCAAAGGGAAAAGTTCTCCCTTTCCAGAAGAACAGAGTGATCTATTGTATCATAGGATACGGACAGGTTCAAGCAAAAAAATGACTGTCTCTGTACCAAGCCCCAGTTGAAATCCTAATTAACACTCACCGAATAAGTAAACATGCTTCTGGATCATTTCATGTACCACTCCCTCTGACACTTGGCCGAGACCGGCAAATAAGAACATGGTCAAAAATTGACTGTCATCCATGGGAAGACCTTCTGTTTTTTAATGTGGGGAGTCACAATAGCTGATTTAATCTATTGTGAGACCTCACCTTGCCATATCAGGGACAGATAACACAACATGTTGCTGGGCAAGTACTCAACAGTGCCTCACCCAGTAAAATAAGGAGAAAACATTTGAGTTCCTGACTAGAGAGTATTCATATTTTGTGCTGGATTATAATGATCGTGTGTTGAAAGGCAGGAGTCCCTGTTGGTTACCAAACTCTGTGAAGGCAATGCCATCAGGAAGGGGCCTGAATGATGAGTAAGCTAACTGAACCCCCTAGCAGCACAATGCTATGGCTTCCATTATAGTAGAAGTATAATACAGCTTTTGCTTTTTCCTGTTGCGAATGAAGCTTCAGATGCTTCCTACATCAAGCCCTCCATCTTCTTTCTGCTGTTCTACACATCTGTCTTTGGTGATAAATGGACAAACTAAACAGGGTTTAGACTTTTGCCCATCAGATAGACTGGCTGCCTCAGACAGAGGCACTAATATCTTCAAACACGTGATTATGATTTAATATAAAGCCTTAAGGTTTCTGGTTACCATGTCCCCAAATCCTGAAACAAAGTATTGAGAGTGTCAGTACTCAGTGCTTAATGCTCTTTGTGTGCACTACATAAGCTGCCTGATTGAATGATTTTCATTCTTGGATAAAGTTGATGTTTTCTGGCTCTGCCGTTTCCTCCCTTAAATAAAAGATCTTTTTAGATATTCTGATTTCGTCTCTGCCAGCACAAACATTGTGTAGTGTTCCCTTGTAAATGATGAAGAGACAGGTTGAGGTTGTAACAGCTGGTAGTTTAATGTAGGTTGTAATCAAAGGACCTCATCCTCCAGAGTCCAGCTAGCAAATGGCTGGTAACCAAGATACAGCATTCTGACCAACACCATTCTATGCTGGAACACAGGGTGAGAGACAAATAAGGAAGATAGCTGCAGTAGAGAATACCACAGCACCTCCCTCCTATTAACAAGGTTACTAAGACATATAAATAAAGAATAGGTAGAGAAGGAATAGGAAGGAAGAGGGTGTAAGGGATGAGACAAGCCACTCAAATCAGGAAGTAACAAATCCTTCTAAGCGTGAAGAGCTAAGTCTCTTCCTCGTGGACTTCCTCACAGCACCACCAGAGGAGGGTAATGAGGAAGAAGGATTGGCTTCTTGAATGGGACCAACAGAGCGACAGACAACAACTCTGCCGAGATTCCATACTTTATGGTCTTGAGTTCTGATGGCATTACCTAAAACCTTTATTACCTTTATAGGTTTGCTAAATTTTGAGACCCCAAATTTCCTCTCAGGTAGTTTGATCCTTACCACATCCCCTATACACACTACAGTCTTCTTTACGGCTTTTCTCTCATCATACTGATACTTCCTTTTGATCATCCTGTCCAACTCTCTCTCTTTCCAAGAGATAGAATCAGATACGTCACCAGTTTGACCAAGTTTACCTAAAACCCAAGAAGGTTTGAGAGGGGTGCAGGCAGGTCTACCTTTGAACAGGATGAATGGGGTTACACCAGTGGAAGAGTGAGCAGTGAATCTGTATTCGCAGACTTTCTTCTCTAAAGCTTCCTCCCAACAACTTTTAGAAACAAGAGCTAACTGCATCGCTTCCTTAAGAACTTTAATGAATCTCTCGACTACGCCGTTGCTTTCTGGATGATAAACGGCAGCACGCTTGTGTACAATGCTCCTCTCACTTAAGAACTTTTCTACTAGAGCAGAGGTGAACTGTACCCCATTGTCAGTGAGAACTGAGCTTGGTAGGCCTTCTTGAGCAAACAAGTTATCTAGAAACGAGATGACTGAGTTAGAATCAACTCTAGAAACAATTTTTATGAAGGGCCATCTGGAAAACATGTCTATACACACAAGAACATACTTATCCTGGCTATTCACTTTGACAGGACCTAGAATGTCTAAGGAGATATCAACCCACGGACCTTCAGATTGCTTCCTGACAGTCATGGGTTGTGTTCTGCATTTCAAAATTTTATCGCTAGAAGAACACTGTACGCAATCACGAACTGATCTTTCAATTTCTGTGTCCATGGCCGGCCACCAATATGTGTCTCTAACCCTTGTCTTGGTCTTGGCTATGCCCATGTGACTAGAGTGAGCAGACTCAATTATCTTAGGTCTAAGTTTCACTGGGGTTACTAGTCTGCTACCTCTAACTAACAAGCCATTTAGCATGGAAAGTTGGTCCTTTACACTCCAGAACCCTTTAATTTCATCACAACAGTCTTTCTTCTGGCACCAACCATTACTTAGAAACCCGACAACAAGTTGAAGAGTAGGATCCGATAGCATCTCAGACGTCCACTCACCCTCCGTGATCACACCTTCGGTGACAACACATACTTTGAGATTGTCAAAAGCATCTTCACTACTCTCAGAGGCGTTAACCAGGTGATCAGTCGTATCCTCCCCAGTAAGTCTCGATAGGCAGTCAGCAAGAATATTATTGGCCCCAGGTAAGTAACTGACAACAAAATCAAAATCTTGCAGGGCCACTACCCATTTCCTTATTCTGTGAGAGATGCAATCCAGTCCCTTTTTCCCAAAGACCTCTTTAAGGGGCTTATGATCAGAAATTACAGAGAAATGTTTACCCCAAACAAACTTCTTAAGTTTATGAACAGCCCAATACACAGCTAAGGCTTCTTTTTCTATGACCGAGTAATTGCACTCGGCCCCTCTTAAAGGCCTCGAAATGAAAAGAATGGTGTTATCAGTTTTTTCACCTTTCTGTAGAAGGACCGCACCTATGCCCTTGCAACTCGCATCGGTCATGATGAAGGACTCTTTAGAGGGTTCAAAGCTAGCCAAATCTTGGGCATTATTTAGACAGCTTTTGATGTGATTATATTCAGATGAACAATCTTCGTCCCAGAGAAATTCCTGACCTTTCTTCAACAAGTTTCTCATTCTCTCTGTTTTTTGAGCAAACCCAGGAACAAACTTGTTATAAAATTCAGACATGCCCAGGAACTTTACTAATTCATCTTTGCAGCAGGGGTATTTAAGATTGGAAATGGCTTCTACTAATGAGGGTTTGGGTTTGATGCCTGAACCAGTTACCAAGTGTCCTAAATATTCGATGGTTTCTACACCTAGCTTGCACTTGTCAAGCCTAAGAGTAAGGCCGGCGATTTCCAGTTTCTCCAAGACCTTTGACACTCTCATATCATGTTCATCACGATCTATACCATGTACTAAAATGTCATCTTGATAGACTTTAACACCTTCAATGCCATGTAGGATGCCCTCCATCACCCTTTGAAACACAGAGGCAGCTGATATCAAGCCGAAGGGCATCCTAAGGAATTTAAAGGTGCCAAAGGGAGTGATAAACGTGGTAAACTCCTGACAAGAAGGGTGCAACTTAACCTGGTGGTAAGCGGAGGAGAGGTCTAAGGTGGAGAAAAAGGTGGCTCCGCCCAAGGAAGACATCATTTCAGTTATGTTGGGCAGAGGGTAGTGGTCAACTACGACTGCTTTGTTCAATTCTCTCATATCAATGCATAATCTTGCCTTGCCATTGGCTTTCTGAGCCATAACCACTGGCGAAACCCATTCAGTACCCTCTACTTCCTCAATCACACCATTGTTTATTAGTTTGTCTAATTCAGCTTTCATCTTGTCACGTACCAAGAGCGGAACATTCCTGACCTTTGCAACAACAGGGACAGAGTCCTTTTTTAGCTTAATGAGGTGGAGATATTTTTTTAGGCATCCTAGTTCTTTACTGAACACGCCAGGAAACCTTTGGGCCCAATGACTGTTGTCAGAAACCACCTCTACCTTGGGAGAAATGTCTCTTAGACACACAGAAGGGTTTTGATTGGGGTCAAGATAGACTCCAAGATCTTTTTGATGAGCCCAACTAATGAGAGAATCACCCTTCATGGAAATGTAAATTTTCCCTGCAGTAACTCTCCCCTTAAAATCAATGGTCCCCATAAAGTATCCTAAGAGATTTATGATTTGGCCTCCATATCCTTTAGGAATAATGTCAGGTTTAAGTAACTTCACTTTCCTAAGTAAATATTTCTCAAAGAATAGTTTTGGTATCAAGGTGATCTTTGCCCCGGAGTCAAACAACATTTCCACTGGGCACTCATCAATTAATACCTTTTCCATGGGACCATCCAAATCTACTACGTTGATTTGTGAGACTACATATTCATCTTGAGTTTGATCAAAGATATCAACTTCTCTTACTTTCTTTTGCCCCTTCCCCGACCTACAACACTTCGATGAATGGCCTTTCCTCTTACACAACGAGCATATCATTTTTAACCCTGGACAATCTCTGGCATTGGCCAGATGGCCCATGTTGCCACAGCGATAACATTTCACATTAGATAATTTTGAAGTTGAACTACCCTTATTATCCGTTGAATTTCCTGCATCGTGGGAGGATGTCTTTTGTGAGCTAGAACTCGGGGAAGTCTTAATCTCTTTGACTTCAGTAGAGCCTTTCTTTTCTTCTGAAGTGTTTTTCCGAATCACTTCAGAGCAGGTATTTGAATGTTCATGTAACTTAAGTGCCACGATCACTTCTTGAAGAGTGGGATCGTCCTTTTGCCACAAACTGTCTTTAGCTTTTTCCAGAGAAGAACCAAGCATTAGTTGATCTCTGAGGCGTTCATCCAAAGTTCCAGCAAAAGAGCAGGTAGAAGCAAGTTTACGAAGAGCTGTGACATATTGCTCAACTGTCTCGTCCTGCCTCTGCATTCTTTTCCCAAAGTGAAAGCGTTCTAACACCATGCTCAATTTAGGAAGATAGTGTAAATCCATCTTCTTTATGCACACGTCATATTCATTAAGAGAGCTGGCATCAGGCAAGTCTGGTAAATTTTCGAAAACATCTTGCCCTTCTGAGCCTAAACAGTGCATAAAAAGGGAAGACTTCCTCTCAGCGCTGAGTGAGGTACCACACACCCTCGCATAATGCGTGAAGACTTTTTTCCACTTGAGCCAAGGAATGGGTGGATCACCCGGTTCTGCGAGGAAGAAAGGAGGAGCAGTGACATTTTGCATGGTGGTAAGAGGGTAGGTAAATAAATAAGGTGAAGAAGCTTCTATGCGTGTATAAAGCACCAAAAGAGGATCTTAACGATATGGTAAGTTAATTTTCCTGTTGGTTCAACACGTTATGTAAATACTGTAAATATGAGGATTGTTACTTCACGTTATGTAAATACTGTAAATATGAGGATTACACGTTATGTAAATGCTGTAAATACTGTAAATGAGGATTACACGTTATGTAAATACTGTAAATACTGTAAATATGTGGATTATTACTTCGTTTGTAAGCGTTTGTGAGTAATTACTGGGTCACACTGTGTCAAGGGTGTACAGTGCACCGTTATTGAAAGGAAATATCATCGGCTTGAGCTGTGCCGATCAGCGAGATGAGTTGAAAGGCTGTGCCGACCAGCGAGGAGACAGTTAGTGAGTCGGCTTGAAGAACGAAGGTAATAAGAAGTTCACTTGCCTGGCAGTAGCAGCAGCAGGGGAAAGTTCAGCTGGTGTCCTGCGCTTATTGTATCGTGGCGTAGGCAATAAAGTTCTTCACCTTTTTTTTTTTTAAACATGGCCGACTGCACGATGACGTCAGTGCGCGACGCGGAATGCGCGTTGCATGGGAAGGACGTTGTTGTATATTACCTTTCTTTTATTTCTATGCTGTACCACTATCCTTACCTGTGTTCTCAATTCCAGAATGTAGTTGGCTCTGTTCCCTCCTAGCGTTCTAGGTAGCGACAGTTTGTGCCTGGCCAGCTTGTGTCGTGGTTGCTTCTTGCTGTTCTTCTACAATAAACCAACTGAACCTCTACGTGGTTTCCAGCCTCATTTACCACAATTTTTGGCGACGTCTTGAGCGCTGGCCAGCAAGCTTCAACAGATTTCCAGTTGGTACTTAAAATATTGAAGACATCGTTCCTGTTAACGCAGCGGAACACAGCGGAACATCCACGACGAGAAACGAACCTGCTGCGTGTGGACTCCGTCTATTTCCAGGAGGTGCCCCTCAAATCCGGCTGAAGATACTCCTGTGGTGTACTTGTAAGTACTTTTAGAAACTCGAGCGCAAAGCTAACCCCAGTAACGGCAGTGGATCTGACGTCATCGTCTCCCTGCTATTGGAGCTTGTTGCCTAGGAGACACCACATCGGCAAGCTCCGTCAAAGCTAAAGCTTGCGTTTAAAGACTCGATAGGCGGATTCCAAGCCTCGTTTTCGCTAGCGGCGGCCATCTTAGCTTCGAAAAAACTAAAGCTTACATCTCAAGACTCGATAAGCGGATTCCAAGCCTCGTTTTCGCTAGCGGCGGCCATCTTAGCTCCTTTTGTTTGCCTGCCAAGCCTCAATTTCGATAAATAAGGGTGACGGACATCTTAACTAATTTGAACGCGATTTTTCATTGTAGAAACCCTTTCTTTATCATTTCTGTCACAACTGTCAGCGCAAAGACATCGACTTGCAGAGTTTTACCAATCTCCATGCAACAGAGGTATGCTTATAAATTAATCACATCTATAACCTGATTGTGCTAATTTAATCGTTTTATCTTATTTTGACTTTAATACACCATTTAAATGGCACAACAGTTCGTAGTTACATTACCTCCTCAGTTTTTACCCGAACCTGGTGTTCCTGAGATACCATGGGAAGACTGGTATATAATGTTCGATAATTATCTTGAAGCGCTAGACGGACAGGAATTTTCACCAAAAAGAAAAAAGGCTATCCTTTTAAGCACTCTTGGCAAAGAAGGGCAGAGAATCTTCAGATTCTTACCGATCACACTAGGAGCTAATCCACAAGATATTGATGAATTTAAGGAAGCGGTTGATCGTCTCGAGATCAGATTTGCCAAAGAAGAGAACCTGATAATGAACCGCTACAAATTCTACACACAACGCCAAAAAGACTCAGAGACAATAGATGACTTTGTAGCTAGACTTAGAGAGTTATCTATAAAGTGCAAGTTCGGCGCTATGAACGACGAACTTATTAGAGATCAACTGGTAGTACAGTGCTCAAGCAGAAAGATCCAGGAGAGGTTATGGGCTGCTAAGAACCCGACCTTGAAAGATGCAATTGACTTGGCTAAAGTAATTGAGGAGTCCAGCAAATGCATGAAAGTACTAGACTCACATAAGTCTTCTCCTCATCAAGAGGTCTCTATTGTTTCCGACAAAGGTAATATGGCGGAGTGTGAACATTGCTGCGGAGACAATGTTGCTGTAGTAAAAAACAGACCCAAACCTCCTGCGAAGAAACAACCAACAAGTAGATTTTGCAATAGGTGTGGCAGTAGTAGCCATTCTTCTGAAGCTAGGTTTTGTTTTGCCGCAAATAAAGAATGTTTGAAGTGCGGCAAGGTTGGACATTTCTCCAAAATGTGCAAGACAAAAGCTAGGCAGAGGGTTGCCATCGTTGATGACTACGTCGATGACTCTGTAACTGAACCTGATAGACTCCTGATTATTGATGATGTTGATGTAATCTGTGATGATCCAAGACAAAACAGACCCAAAGCCATTTTTAAGATCGATTCCCATGAAGTGCTGCTGATGGTTGACACTGGTTCTCGCCATACCATCATACCAAAGTCCACCTTTGACACTTTTTGGGAAAGGGTAGAATTGCATAACAGTGACATTTCACCTAAAGGGTTCAATGGTCAGAAGATTGAAATCCTTGGTTTCTTCGAGACTGAGATAGTTTTTGAGAAAAGGTCTATATTTGGGAAAGTTTATGTTTCAGTTGACGGGCCCCCCATTCTGGGTTGGGTACATCAATATGACCTATATATAGTAATCAACCCAAGAGCAAAGAATCAAATTATGGTTGTTGATGATGACTCTATCGAATTTATCCTCTCTGAATTTGGGTCTGTGTTCAAGGAGGAATTAGGTGAGCTTCAGGGATATGCCCATCTTATTAAACTAAAGAAGGGTAGTTTGCCTGTGCAGCATCGTGTACGGAGGATTCCCATCTCTATCCGTGATGAGGTCAGACTCCTGATTGAGGAGATGCTTCAATCCGGTGTGATAGAGCCTACAGAAGCATCAGAATGGGTTTCGCCCGTCGTGATTTCTAAGAAATCAGACGGAAAATTGAGATTTTGTGTGGACCTCAGGTCCCTGAACAAGTGTGTCGTTGCAGACACATTCCCATTGCCCAACATTGCAGAGATGGTGTCCACTCTTCAGGGAGCCAGATACTTTTCCAAGCTCGACCTGAAGAGTGCCTACCATCAGGTTAAACTCCATGAGTCTTCGAAACACCTCACTGCCTTCATCACCCCTGATGGGATCTTCCAATTTACTCGTCTTCCCTTTGGGTTGATATCAGCAGCGAGTGTGTTCCAGAGACTGGTCAGTGAAGTATTCAAGGGGCTAAACAACGTGGTATTCTTTCAAGATGATATCTTGGTTTTTGGAAACACTGTAGCAGACCACAACCTTGTGCTAAGAAATGTTTTGCACAGAATTTGGGACACTGGCCTTACTTTACGTAAGGAGAAGTGCTCGTTTCTCGTCCAGAACATTGAGTACTTGGGACATGAGATCTCAGTCAACGGAGTAAAACCTAAAAAGAATCTTCTTGATGCAATACGCCTAGCCCCTTGCCCATCTGACAAGGACCAGTTACGGTCATTCATGGGTTTAATCGAATACTACTCCAAATTTGTGGAGAGATTCTCAGAGAAGACCTTACCTCTGAGGGCTTTAATGAAGAAAGGTTGCAAATTTACTTGGAGCCCAGAACTAGAAAAGTGTTTCAAGCAGATCAAAGAAGCTATTTGCAATGCGAAGGTGCTGGCACCCTTCGATACCTCAAAGGCTTCAACTCTCTTGGTGGATGCCAGTGCTCATGGCCTAGGCGCTGTTTTGTTGCAGTCTCATAAAGATGGTGACAAGCCTGTTGCTTTCGCTTCACGCACTCTTTCCAAATGTGAACAGAATTATTCTGTTATAGAGAAAGAGGCTCTCGCAGCTGCCTGGGGTGTTCACCATTTTCGACCCTATTTATGGGGCATTCGTTTCAACCTCAAAACGGATCACAAACCCCTTATCCGCATCCTTTCTCCTGGCGGGGGGGCTTTTGGTTCTCCAAGGTTGGCGAGGTTGGCTTCTAGACTCCAGGAGTACCACTTTGACATTTCCCACATCTCTGGTTGGAGGAACTTCCAGGCTGATTGTCTGTCTAGGTTGGCTGTTCCTTCTGGTACTGATGTTGGCTTTAGTCTGGAGAGTCTTGATGAGAATGTTGCATGGATTGATGATATTCTTCTACTAACTGAAAGCTCCTTCTCTCGTTCTGAGTGGGTGGATGCCATGTCTCAGGATAATGTCTTACAGGAAGTCATCCAACTGATAAAACTTGGTTCCCGCAGGGAGAGCTGTGTCCATGTTTCAGTTCGGCCCTTCCTAAAAGTTATTGATGATTTGTCTGTATGCAGTGACAATGTTGTGATGCGAGGTGATAAGTTCGTGCCTCCTGTTGATTTGAGACCCAAACTCATTTCTTTAGCACATGAGGGTCATCTTGGCCAAACCCTGACACAACAACGTCTCAAATTAAATTTCTGGTGGCCCGGTATGGACTCTATGGTGTCTTCTTGGGTTGAGGACTGTCATATCTGTAAGGATGGTGAAAAGAGACTAAAAGTCGCTGTAGGGTCCCAGATGGGTGCGTTGCAGTTTCCTGAAATCCCGTGGCATACCATCTGTTTGGATTTCATAGGTCCTATGGCCGAGTTACCTCTTTCACAGAGGTTTGCCGCAGTCATTGTGGATTGCCATTCAAAATGGTTATCCGTAGAGTTCATGAAGGATATTACCACGGAAAATACCATCAAACACCTGAAGTCCCTATTCTTTGTAGAGGGTTTTCCAAGTGTTATTATAACTGACAATGGTACTCAGTTGGTCTCACATACCATGCAAGCCTTTTTAGCCGATTGCGGTATATCTCACCATAGGACTTCCCTCTACAATCCCCAAGCCAATGGCCTTTGTGAGCGCCTTAATAGATTGGTGAAGGGCACCATTCAGATGGCTCTCTCCAGCAGTTCTTCTGTCTCTTCCCTTGTTCGTGAGATGGTGTATGCGTATTGTACCACTCTTCATACCTCTCAGTCCAAGTCCCCTTTTGAAATGATGAGGGGTAGAGTCCCCAATACCAAGCTTATTCCTTCTTGGCTCAAGGACATGATTTGTCAATCAGCCTTAGATAAGCTGCCAAGTCTACCAAGACATCCTGGTAAAAGTTCTGTGGGTCTGCCTACTAAGTATTCTCCTGGTGGGAGTTCTGTGAACCTATCTACTATTAAAGGAGTTTCTGCTGGTCGTTCTATACGGGCCCAAAGTGTTCCTAAGTCCTCTGGTGAGAATTCAGTGTGTTTGCCTTCTGGTAAGGATTCTGGAAAGCTTGCTAAAGGTGATCTAGTCAAGATAAAGTCCGGTCGTCTTTCGGGTGGTTTGTCCAAATTCCGTGGTCCCTTTCTTGTCAAGATGGTCTATCCTCAATATGTAGTCCTCTCTAATGGTGAAAAATGGAATTTAAGGAGAGTCGCTCTCTACCAGAAAGCTAGCACTGGTCCTGTTTCTGTCTCACCTTCCTCCTCTGTTCCTACCCAGGATTCTACATCTTCCGGATTTTTGTTCATTCCCTCTCAGGTTTCAGCTCCGGTTGTGTCTGCTCCTCCGGATGTTTTGGTGCGGGGTGATGGGGGTGGGGATGCACCTGATCCTGTCCTCTCTTCTCCCAACCCTGTTCCCGATTCCAACCCTCCTGTGTCTGCCTCCAGACCTCAGAGGTGCCGTAGGCCTCCTGCACATCTTAATGATTTCTGTTGTGATTAAATTTTTTAGAGGGGTGACGTGTGTCCATTTCAATGCTTAGTTTCACTGGTGATTCTTAATTGTTTGATTGCTTAAACTACTTTGCTGACATTGCTAGCTTTCTTTAGTTCAGCTAGCTCTCTTTAGTTTTGGCTAAGTTTCCTTTTCATGACTGTTTCCTAAATGCGTTAAGTTTCCTTTTATTGTGACATATTTTCTTTTATATTCTACGGAAGGAGATGTGTTGTATATTACCTTTCTTTTATTTCTATGCTGTACCACTATCCTTACCTGTGTTCTCAATTCCAGAATGTAGTTGGCTCTGTTCCCTCCTAGCGTTCTAGGTAGCGACAGTTTGTGCCTGGCCAGCTTGTGTCGTGGTTGCTTCTTGCTGTTCTTCTACAATAAACCAACTGAACCTCTACGTGGTTTCCAGCCTCATTTACCACAGACGTCATTCTCCTTCCGTGAGGAATCGATGGCCGGTTCTGTGTCAAGACAGTAGGAATGCGGTGACGGAGGAAACAGCAGGTGAGTCACGTTGCTAGGCGCGATTTGAATGTTAACAGAGCGCGCTGGCAGTCTCGTTGGAGGGTGATATTTTTTAAAGATTAACAAAGTTATCCACAATTGAAATTTACAGTCTAAATTACCCTCGGTTTTAGGGAGGTTGTGAAAGGTGAGTGAGCCGTCACAAGTCTTCTGACAGGATGATAAACGGCAGCACGCTTGTCACACAGTCAAATTACCTCAAAGATTGCGAGGGAAGCAGGTAGTGAATCTTTAAAGTACTCACAATTGTCGTTTTCTTCATTTGAGTATTAAAATAAAGTAGTCACTCCCTGCAGAGTTGAGATGTGGATGGTAGAAGTTGCCAGGGACTCTATGATGATAAAGTTGTAAGAAGGAATCATGGAAGTGGTTGTAGAGCCGAGTTGAGTTGAGGTCCTTAGATGTGGGTAAGTCCAATCGTCGCCAAAATGTAGTGTTCCCTTGTAAATGATGAAGAGACAGGTTGAGGTTGTAACAGCTGGTAGTTTAATGTAGGTTGTAATCAAAGGACCTCATCCTCCAGAGTCCAGCTAGCAAATGGCTGGTAACCAAGATACAGCATTCTGACCAACACCATTCTATGCTGGAACACAGGGTGAGAGACAAATAAGGAAGATAGCTGCAGTAGAGAATACCACACATTGCAAACACTAAGAACAAGAGGAATTTATCGAAGATGCCTCTCCGTCTTGTATCAGTAACCTATCTACTCCTCAGTTTACCACCCATCTGGTCGATGCCATTTAATGTGTGCAGCCTATAGGCCTCTTATTTCACTTGAGGTACATCACAATTTCAAGGATGTATGACATTACAACGCATGCTTTTACCACGCATGCTGTTACAACGCAGTTTTTACAACGCATGCTGTTACAACGCATAGCGCTTTGGGGTGCTGGATAGTGAATAGTTTAAGTTACTATTCCAACTCCAGTCCCCGTGGATAGTAGGGAAGGTGTTGGATAGTAAATTAAAACTATTCCCTATCCTAGAGCGCCCCCCAGTGCAATGCGTTGTAATGGTTTTCGTTGTAAAACCTGCGTTGTAAAAGCACTGCGTTGTAAAAGTTTCGTTGCAAAGGATGTTTACCCAGTATCAATCCACAGCCTGCAGATTTGTGTAATCTGGGAATAGTTCTGCTGAAAGTGTCTATATGCTGTGCGGTTCTGAAAGTCCTTGCAAAGGTGATAGGTGAGGGACATAGATTGCATGTAGTTGAGCAGGGCCCCTTCATCACACCTTGCAGGGGGGCCCCCTAAGCTTTTGTTACACCACTGTTGAGCTGTTGGTTTATTGAGGACCAGCACTTTGCAGGTAAAGGATTGTTGAAGTGATTGTTTGGTTTAATGGCTGAGATAATCTTTGCAATATCTAGTTCCCTGAAAGGCTTAAATTCTGACCATTCTGCATTATCTTTAGGCGTTTCCAGAACTGGTTGCAGTTGAACCTCTTATGGGGTGCTCTTGGTGATACAAGGGCCTTCAGCTGCTTTTTTGAGCTCCACCTCCATCGATTTGGCTTTGGCTGTGAAGAAGGAGAAATCTTCACTGCTTAACTTCGAATGTGTACTCGTTGGTGCAGATTTGGCCATTTTATTGGATTGATCTTTTAGCAGATCGAATAGTTTCCTCGGTCTTTTTTTTGCGTTGTCCAGTTCTTTCCTGAAGAAGTGTTTTTTTGAGTTTAGAATGCTTTTATTGTATGCTTTCCTGGCCAGTTTGATTTGTATTAGATGGGGTGAGGATGGGTGTAGTTGCCATTTCTGCTCTGTGAATCTGAGTGACCGTCTTTCTTCATTGAGGTCACCGTTAAACCAACGGTTTTTATCTTTGTCAGGGATCCTTTTGAATTTTAGGGGGCTATGTCCTCAATAATACTCAGCATTGCATTATTGTAATACTCCGTGAGGTCATTGACGTCCACCATATTATTAGGAGGTTGCAATTCTATCTCACAGCGTGCTGCGACCATCTACATATTGAGCCCTCTAGTGTCACGCATCCATTTTCTGGTTTTTTTTGCTTGTGAAGAAGCTTTTGGTTTTAAAATGTAGCAATCTATTTCTTGTCTTTGCGATTCTGCATGCGTTAGTTGGGACTGACTGAATCCTGTGTTCATCTAACTTAGTAGGAAGAATAGGGGCTGGTTCATAGGATTGTAAAAGGGTTTGTATCTCGCTGTCTGTCAGATTATTAAGTTGATTACGGGGACGGAGTAGTCTGTCACTACGATTTGGAAAGATTTTAGTTTCTTCAGTGTTTCGTGGGTGGATTTCTGTATGAGCTCCCATATCCAAGGAGTCCTGGGTAGAACTGGAAGAAAATCCAATTTAGGTTTAAATGGAGTCCAACACTCCCGTATATGTCAATGCCAAGGGCGTCTGCCATTTCCTTGGCAGAGGGCCAGAGGTTTCTTCCTTCATTGTCGCTTTCAAGCTGTTCTGAATCTGTTCTAAATCATAAAAGAGTTCGATGTCAGTGACTGCCAGGTTGGTTTCAAGCACTTCCCCCCCACCACTTCCTCTGCCACTTCTTTTACCCTTATTGCTGAAAACTTTCATGAGTTTTAACTTTCTCATGAAATGAAAAAAGATATATATATACATTTTTGTTGGACCTGGCCCTTTTGGCAGGTTCACCCCGAAACTTTCTGCTTTTTCCTAGCCTGTTTCTGGAACCTGGTGTTGGTGATTTTAGGCCTTTGCGCACTTTTTCACTGTGGTACAGTGTGCACTCTGTGTATGTGTGGTGAGTGACCTGCCCTCCCATAGGAATGAATGGGGAATATGTATGCCCATGGTAGTTCCTGATGTGTGGGGAGTGCAGGGTCGAGTTTGGTATGTACGAACTCGTGAGATTGAATGCTGCGTAATGATGTATGCGGCATGAATGTGTCTAGTGCGGAAGTGCCACTTCTAGACATGTGGATGCATGTGTAGTGAGTCTGCTGGCACGTGATTGGCTGGAGCCTGGCTCCAGGAGTGCCTGGGCCTGCTTGTGGATGACTGTCTGGTTTGAGGGTGGCAGGGGCTGTGGAGCCCCGGGAGGTTGTCTGAATCAGCCCGTGGATGAAAGGCTGCATCTGCTGCCAGGGAAGTGGGAGGAGATAGCACCTGGGAGTGAATGGGGCTGTGCCTGCCTGCCACAATGCTGGCTCCCCCTCCTGCTGAGTGACTGTCGCCTCTGCCCCTCACACTGAAAGAAGTTCCCTATAACCAGTTCTAGCTGGTTCTCACACTGCCTGCACCCTTTAGACAAAGGATTTTATGGTATAAAAAGGGGCTGTTTCCCCTTCCAAAATGTTCTTGTTTCTGACTTGAATCCTGCCAGGGGCGTGCTGCTGCTTGGGCTCAGGGGAAGGCTTGCTTCCCTGAGCCCTGCCCAGCCCCTGGATACCTGATGGACTTGTCCTGGACCCCTGATGGACTTGTCCTGGACCCCTGAAGGACTTTTTGCTGGACTTTGCTGCCCAAGACTTTTGGGGACCCCTTTGCCTGGCTCTCCTGCCCCCTTCACTCATGGGGGCTGCTTTAGTGCTTATAGCGCTGGGAGAGCGCTTTATTTGGACTCATAGCAAGCGTGTCGCCATCACGCATTTTGCGTGAGGTTTGGCAGGTGCCTACCCTGCGACTTTGCCCATTTATTTTATTATTTTGCGAGTGCCCACCTCGCTTCTCTATTTTATTTTAATCTCGAGGGTGCCCACCCCTCGGTTTGCCCCTGAGAATCACCGCCGCGGCCGGGCCGCAAACAGGAAGTCAGGCGGCATCGCGCCTGACTCTGGGCGGGACTTCCGGTTTGAAAAAGGAAGTCCCGCCGGCCGCCGCGCACTGATTGGGTGCCGTCCGAAAATGCTGGGCGTGAGAAGAGGAGCCCGGAGCCTGGAGGGCTCCACCTACCAAGTCCCGGTCCCGAGATGGGGGACCGGGTGAAGCCGGGCATTTTTGCAAAGGCGGGGATCTCGTGAGGAGAGAGCCCTGCGGTGGCGGCAGAGAAGTCCAGCGGCGCCGGCTCGACAAATCCCCGGAGCCTGGTGAGTTGGGGCCGGGAAGGGGACCGGGCTGCATTCCCCCCCCGCTCCTCGTGGGAGCAGGGTGCGTGTTCGGCGGCCGTGGAGGGTGCTGAGCCAGGGGGGCCCCGGATGGCAGTGGCCCGCCCCACCAATTTTGCCGAGAGAGAGCCCCGTGGCTCCTACGATGGGAGCATCTGTTTAAAGAGCCAGTGAGCTCCGGGGCATAGGTGAATTCAGAGCCGGAGAGCTCCAGTTTTGGGGACACAGTTATTTGTCTCGAGAGCCTGTGTGGCTCCGAAAGGGCCATATTTGTTGAAAGGGCCAGTGGGGAGGGTCCGTGATGCCCCAGGTTGCGCACAATTAGTTTAGGAGCAGAGTGCTCCATGGACATGTTATTTTCTTCAGAGCCTGGGTGGCTCCACCCCCTGTGGCTCCAGCATTTGGCCGCAGTATTTGTTTCAGAGCCAAATGGCTCCTGAGGGGCCTAGTTGATAGCAGAGCCTGTGTGGCTCCAACAGGTGGCGCAATTTGCTTGAAGGGCTACTGAGAGCCCTGCCGCAGTTCTGCTTCACAGCTGCCCAGCAATCAGTGGGCAGCTGCACCGTTTAGGCCTTGTGATTGTTCCCAGGTGCCCAGCAAGTATTGGGCACCTGCAACGTTTAGGTTTTGCGCCAGTGGCGCACCCCTGACTGGCGCTGCAAGGCAGCGCGCCCTGACATTCTGGACACAGGGCTCTTTAGTCCCTTTATGAGATGGGGGCTGGTATGTGATTTTATTTAGGCGCAATGTGATTATCTATGTGATGGTAATTGCCTAATGTGAGTTTTGTGCAATGTGATATGGTGCTAGGAAATGTAATGTATTTAATATGATTACGCACCTTGATCCTACACCTCTGAATGTTTCTAGGCTTCATGTGTTTTTGCGCTATTGAGTTATGGTCTGGCACCTCTGAATGTTTTAGGCATCATGTGTCTTCCTTG
This sequence comes from Lissotriton helveticus, assembly GCF_964261635.1. Taxonomy (NCBI): domain Eukaryota; kingdom Metazoa; phylum Chordata; class Amphibia; order Caudata; family Salamandridae; genus Lissotriton; species Lissotriton helveticus. The sequence goes on from NC_136067.1 coordinate 120,346,541, forward strand.
ATTTTACACCTCTGAATGTGTTGGTTTATGCATCATGTGTTTTTCCTTCCCTGCACCTCTGAATGTGTTTATGATGCATCATGTGCCTAATTATTACACCGCTGAATGTATGTTTTTATACATCATGTGTTTACCTTTTCCCTACACCTCTGAATGTTGTGATGCATCATGTGTAATGTGTACTTGCTGATACCCCTAAATGTATTTTATTCTTAGGTGGTTGTTCTTTCCAGTACAGGTGGTCCTAGTGAGGTCCTGGTCCCCTGCGTGACATTCTCCTAAAGTGGTTAGGGTTGCGTAGGTGGTACTTACCTGTTACCAGTATTTATAACTGTTATTGTGTGCTATTCTTGCTAATTTGTGCTACAATGATTTTATATCCTTTTATTCTAATTTCTGACAGTATTTCTATTCCTAAAAGTATTGATCCTGACAGTGGCCCATGTGGCCCTGTCTTGTGAATAATCCCTTGTGAATATTGCCCGTGCCAGTTGGCACAATGTACATGTGTGATTTCTATCTGATGTGATTTTGACAATACAGAAGTTATTTTTATATAACCTTGTGTGGAGTTCCTTTTGTGATGTGCCTGGGGTGTTGTTGCTGTTGTGTGCTGACGCAAATGCTTTACACATTGCCTCCGAGTTTAGCCATACTGCTCGTGCCAAGCTACCAAGGGGGTGAGCAGGGGTTATCTTGGCGTGTGACTCCCTTGCCCTGACTAGAATGGTGGTTTCTGCCTGGCTTTGGCGTCAGCCTTAGCCTACCAGAAATAGCCAGTTCTAACATTGTTGGTCAGCGGTGCGGATTAGGACTTGTGTTTGCGCAGTACCACAGCGACAGCTGGCTACATTACAAAACTCTGCATTTTTTTTAGATAGTCACATGTTTGGGATTATTGTTTATGATTTTGTTTTTTCCTCAAGAGTGTCATTTTCAAATGGTGTTCCTGCGCTTTATGTTTAGTGGCAGATGAGGGAAAGTGAAAGAGCGGGACGCCAGTAGAGGGGGAGGTTCCCATAGATCAGGAATCCCTTGCTGGGTCCAGTGCCCAATTCCTGTCCGTCTGTGGGTAGATGGAAGAAAGGGAGTGTGGAGGAGGAATGGCTTGCTCGGGAGGGTGGTTATCCCCTGAGTGTAGTGTGTGTGTGTCTGCATTCCCCAATATGGTAGGATCCAGTGGTGGCAGCTAAAATGTGTCCAGTGCGTGAAGTCCCATTCCCAGTTCCCAGAGTATGGTGCCTGGTGCTCAGTAAAAGGGGTATAGGTTGAGAGTCAGGGGCAGTGAGGAACTGCCTCACCAGTCTGGAGGGGGAGTGTGTGGATGAGTGGTGTGTTGAACTGGAGGAGTTGGTGTGAGTTTTTTTAAAGGAGCTTGCACAGGAGGTGTACCTCTGGTGGTGTGCTAGATGTCTTGCAGAGACATTAGGGAGTGATTCTAAAAGTAGTGGCTTGTGTATCTGATGATCCTGTGTAGGTGAAGAGGTTTATGTGTAGCCCAGCTAGGTCCCATTAGGATGGTAGGGGTGTAGGGGCTCACGTCCTGTCTCAGTGGAGGTGGAGTGAGTGTGGGACGGTGTGTCCCACGTTGGCCCGAAACCCTATCTCAGGGCCTGGAGGGTTCCCTAAGGGAGCGCCAGGTCAGGGGCCTAGGCTGTACTTACAAGTCATTTGAGGAGGATCTTCCTGTGTCTAGAGGACGGGGAGTGTCTGTAACCAGAACTCCGGCGGTCCTGGTGTTGAGGGGTACGCTCCTAAGTGGAGGGTGCAGAACTCTGGAAGGGGGTGCAGAGGGACGGTGTACTTCTGACCCCAGTGCAACCTGGGGGTCTATATCCTAGGTTGGAAGATTAGGAAGCTTTCAGGTCAAGAGGAAAGGGGATTTTGCTGTGTGCTGCTTCCCCCCCACCTGCTTGAAGAGGGACTGTGCTGTGTGCTTTGTACCTCAGGAGTGAAATAGTTTCCAGGTGGTAGACCAGTGATGGAGTGAGGTCCTGATCTGGTAGGAGAGTTGTGTTCTGGTGGGTGCTTCCCTGTGAGGGTGCGAAAACCCAGAAGTAGAGGTAGGGTGGGGCATTCTTGCCCATGACCTCTGGTCAGCCTGAGGATGTGGTCCCTAGGTTGAAAGATCAGGGTAGTTGTAGCTACACTGAAAGGGAGAGTGGAGAATGGCTATTGTGTGCCAGGGGTTACTGCCCCCCGCTCTGTGGATTGGACAGGACCTGTGACATTTGGATGGCCTAGGGCCTGGTCCTGGCCATGGATGACTAGGGAGTACCAGTGGGGTATCCTAGTTGTACTAGAGAGCTTTTGTTGAGAGAAATCTATGTGGGTTCAGAGTGGGGAAAAACAGGAGGGTGTCCCTGCCGTGCGGGCCCGTGTCCGTGTTTTGTCGCCCAAAGCAGTGAAGCCCATCAGTGGAGTGATTGGTCTACCCTGCATTTTGGCTGGAAGGGGGTTGTGTTGGACCTGGCCCTTTTGGCAGGTTCACCTCGAAACTTTTTGCTTTTTCCTAGCCTGTTTCTGGAACCTGGTGTTGGTGATTTTAGGCCTTTGCGCAGTTTTCCACTGTGGTACAGTTTAAAGTGCGTGTGCTCTCTGTGTATGTGTGGTGAGTGACCTGCCCTCCCATAGGAATGAATGGGGAATATGTATGCCCATGGTAGTTCCTGATGTGTGGGGAGTGCAGGGTCGAGTTTGGTATGTACGAACTCGTGAGACTGAAAGCTGCGTAATGATGTATGCAGCATGAATGTGTCTAGTGCGGAAGTGCCACTTCTAGACATGTGGGTGCATGTGTAGTGAGTCTGCTGGCACGTGATTGGCTGGAGCCTGGCTCCAGGAGTGCCTGGGCCTGCTTGTGGATTGACTGTCTGGTTTGAGGGTGGCAAGGGCTGGGGAGCCCCAGGAGGTTGTCTGAGTCAGCCCGTGGATGAAAGGCTGCATCTGCTGCCATGGAAGTGGGAGGAGATAGCACCTGGGAGTGAATGGGGCTGTGCATGCCTGCCACAATGCTGGCTCCCCCTCCTGCTGGGCGACTGTCGCCTCTGCCCCTCACACTGAAAGAAGTTCCCTATAACCAGTTCTAGCTGGTTCTCACACTGCCTGCACCCTTTAGACAAAGGATTTTATAGTATAAAAAGGGGCTGTGGCCCCTTCCAAAATGTTCTTGTTTCTGACTTGAATCCTGCCAGGGGCGTGCTGCTGCTTGGGCTCAGGGGAAGGCTTGCTTCCCTGAGCCCTGCCCAGCCCCTGGATACCTGATGGACTTGTCCTGGACCCCTGATGGACTTGTCCTGGACCCCTGAAGGACTTTTTGCTGGAATTTGCTGCCCAGGACTTTTGGGGACCCCTTTGCCTGGCTCTCCTGCCCCCTTCACTCATGAGGGCTGCTTTAGTGCTTATAGCGCTGGGAGAGCGCTATATTTGGACCCATAGCGAGCGTGTCGCCATCACGCATTTTGCGTGAGGTTTGGCAGGTGCCTACCCTGCGACTTTGCCCATTTATTTTATTATTTTGCGAGTGCCCACCTCGCTTCTCTATTTTATTTTAATCTCGAGGGTGCCCACCCCTTGGTTTGCCCCTGAGAATCACCGCCGCGGCCTGGCCGCAAACAGGAAGTCAGGCGGCATCGCGCCTGACTCTGGGCGGGACTTCCGGTTTGAAAAAGGAAGTCCCGCCGGCCGCCGCGCACTGATTGGGTGCCGTCCGAAAATGCTGGGCATGAGAAGAGGAGCCCGGAGCCTGGAGGGCTCCACCTACCAAGTCCCGAGATGGGGGACCGGGTGAAGCCGGGCATTTTTGCAAAGGCGGGGCTCTCGAGAGGAGAGAACCCCGCGATGGCGGCAGAGATGTCCAGCGGCGGCGGCTCGACAAATCCCCGGAGCCTGGTGAGTTGGGGCCGGGAAGGGGACCGGGCTGCATTCCTCCCCCCCCCCGCTCCTCGTGGGAGCAGGGTGCCTGTTCGGCGGCCGTGGAGGGTGCTGAGCCAGGGCGGCCCCGGATGGCAGTGGGCCCCTCACCAATTTTGCCGAGAGAGAGCCCCGTGGCTCCTACGATGGGAGCATCTGTTTAAAGAGCCATTGAGCTCCGGGGCATAGGTGAATTCAGAGCCGGAGAGCTCCAGTTTTGGGGACACAGTTATTTGTCTCGAGAGCCTGTGTGGCTCTGAAAGGGCCATATTTGTTGAAAGGGCCAGTGGGGAGGGTCCGTAATGCCCCAGGTTGCGCACAATTAGTTTAGGAGCAGAGTGCTCCATGGACATGTTATTTTCTTCAGAGCCTGGGCGGCTCCACCCCCTGTGGCTCCAGCATTTGGCCGCAGTATTTGTTTCAGAGCCAGATGGCTCCGGAGGGGCCTAGTTGATAGCAGAGCCTGTGTGGCTCCAACAGGTGGCGCAATTTGCTTGAAGGGCTACTGAGAGCCCTGCCGCAGTTCTGCTTCACAGCTGCCCAGCAATTAGTGGGCAGCTGCACCGTTTAGGCCTTGTGATTGTTCCCAGGTGCCCAGCAAGTAGTGGGCACCTGCAACGTTTAGGTTTTGCGCCAGTGGCGCACCCCTGACTGGCGCTGCAAGGCAGCGCGCCCTGACATTCTGGACACAGGGCTCTTTAGTCCCTTTATGAGATGGGGGCTGGTATGTGATTTTATTTAGGCGCAATGTGATTATCTATGTGATGGTAATTGCCTAATGTGAGTTTTGTGCAATGTGATATGGTGCTAGGAAATGTAATGTATTTAATATGATTACGCTCCTTGATCCTACACCTCTGAATGTTTCTAGGCTTCATGTGTTTTTGCGCTATTGAGTTATGGTCTGGCACCTCTGAATGTTTTAGGCATCATGTGTCTTCCTTGATTTTACACCTCTGAATGTGTTGGTTTATGCATCATGTGTTTTTCCTTCCCTGCACCTCTGAATGTGTTTATGATGCATCATGTGCCTAATTATTACACCGCTGAATGTATGTTTTTATACATCATGTGTTTACCTTTTCCCTACACCTCTGAATGTTGTGATGCATCATGTGTAATGTGTTCTTGCTGATACCCCTAAATGTATTTTATTCTTAGGTGGTTGTTCTTTCCAGTACAGGTGGTCCTAGTGAGGTCCTGGTGCCCTGCGTGACATTCTCCTAAAGTGGTTAGGGTTGCGTAGGTGGTACTTACCTGTTACCAGTAGTTACTGGTTGTGATTTATAACTGTTATTGTGTGCTGTTCTTGCTAATTTGTGCTACAGTGATTTTATATCCTTTTATTCTAATTTCTGACAGTATTTCTATTCCTAAAAGTATTGATCCTGACAGTGGCCCATGTGGCCCTGTCTTGTGAATAATCCCTTGTGAATATTGCCCGTGCCAGTTGGCACAATGTACATGTGTGATTTCTATCTGGTGTGATTTTGACAATACAGAAGTTATTTTATATAACCTTGTGTGGAGTTCCTTTTGTGATGTGCCTGGGGTGTTGTTGCTGTTGTGTGCTGACGCAAATGCTTTACACATTGCCTCCGAGTTTAGCCATACTGCTCGTGCCAAGCTACCAAGGGGGTGAGCAGGGGTTATCTTGGCGTGTGACTCCCTTGCCCTGACTAGAATGGTGGTTTCTGCCTGGCTTTGGCGTCAGCCTTAGCCTACCAGAAATAGCCAGTTCTAACAATTTTGAATTTGAAATACATTTCTAGAGGGCATGAATGCCCAAAGGCATCTTTGCCCTGACGTACATCTGATACTGATCTATAACAAATTTGTAGGAAAAGCTTAATACAGAAGGGAAAACAACCAAGATTTCAGTTTAATCCTGAAGTTAAGTAGGTTAGCTTGACTTTTGAAGTGCATAGGCATCTTGTTCCAAAGTTGACAAGTTAGGTGAACAAAATTTCTACCACCTCAAGAAGCTTACTTGATTTTAGGCACACTGGCTGATTTCGAAGCTGCTGAACGCAACAGTCTATTCCAGGAGTACTGTATTATCTTACTTCTCAGAAAATCTGGTCCACTGCGATGCAGGGCTTTATGTGCCATGCATAAGGCCATAAAGGCCACCCTTTTTTTATGGGGAGCTAATGAAGCTCCGTCAGGGAGGCTGAAACAATTTGAATTTGTGAATCTCTTTCAAAACGCATCCGACCGAGTTTAGCAATATGAGAGAAACTTAGATAAAGAGCACCGCAATAATGTAGTCTGGATAACACCTGTGCAATGACTACCGATTTCTTTCAGTCAAAGGGGATGAAAGGTAAAACCTTTCTGAGCGTTCTCAACAGAAAGAAACCAGATGAGGTTAATTTACTGATCTGATCAATAAAGGAAAATTCTGCATAAAAAATTACCCCACGTTTCTTGACTTTGGGTACTGGTGGAGGGGGCAAACCTAAGATCTTAGGCCAACAGGCTTAAATCCAAAAAGACGTATCCTTTCCAAAAAGGAGGACCTCTGCTTTTTCTAAGTTAGATTTGTATTTATGTATATAAAGTATATGTCTCTAGGTGTGATGTGAATTAAATATAAAATATTAAACATTTTAAATATCACTTAGCCCCATACTTCCAAGTGGGTCGAGCAGGTCATCCTCCCCTTCTATTATGTTAGCCCAGCGGTGTGTCACCTACTGCTGAGAGCGGGAGATCCTGGTGTGGCAGTGCCTCTCTCCCCCACAGCAGCTTGCACTATGACAGGCTGTACCCCTTTCTGTTCCTTCTGGCTGCTGCTAGCTATTGGGGGAGGTGACACTGCACAAAATAAATCAGTGCTGCCACCTCCTCTTCAGTCAAAGTGTGGCGGCCTCAAGGCCCTGTGGACTACAGGGCCGCCATAAGGGCACTGCAGCGATGCCTGCCTCTGCCGAAGCTAGTAGGCAGGGCTCGAGCCGTGGTACCACGCGGGTGGACGGCCTCCCCCCACTAATTTTACTGTGGGTACGCCATCCCCCCTGCCAAACAGCTGGACTTCACTCTTTGGCCCCTCTGGGACGAGGAGCTTGGCACCTTTTGTGACGTCACTTCCTGTCGTGACGTCACTTCTGGTGGCAGCGTCCCCCCCCACTTCTTTATTCAGGACTTGTGCCCTGCTAGTAGGGATGAAGAAAACTAAAGTAAAAGGGGATGTAGACAAACAGTGACAAAAAATGAAAAATAAATGCACAGGAGAAGTCAAAGTAACAAAAAAATCAGAAGAAAGTTGAAGAAGGGGAGTGGTGGACATGACTAGGGTATGGTGGATGGAGGTGGATAGGCCTAGGCAGCAGGAAAACACGAGGTATAGCTATTCAGGAGCAGGCTGGAGTAAACAAAATGGCTACACACATGCAAAACATGGTTGGCTGTTTTGCGCTTCTTTTTTAACGTAAAAGGCATCCCCAGCATCATTTTGTAATGTAACGCTGGAGATGGAGTTTGCATAATTACAGGTATTCTTGCATAATTTGTGGAAAATTTCACGTATTTGCATAAGAGCAAATTGCATACATTTTGCACACTCCTAGTTCTGAGGTAGACGTTTATCAGAAAGCAAGTAATTAATTGGGTACCTATGAAAACAAGCATTGACAAAACCATCAGATCTGTCCAAATCAACAAACCACAGATGGATTTTCTTTTTACTGAGTTTTATATAGCGCAAACTTGACCCAGTATCGGGTATCAGAGTGCTTTACAGAGCACCAATTGCGTTACTTGAGGACACACATTCATTTTTGCGAGATTAAGTGATTTGCCCATAATCACAGGATGTACAGCGTCATTGTCAAGACTCTAACCCGGTTCCTCAGATGCGAGGTCGACCCCCATACCTGTTAGGACAACTCCTCACCCCAATGTACATTAATGTAGATTCTTTCTGTGGTTTTGGCAGTGACACCTTCAGCAGTAGTGGTAACCTAGCTGTTATTGCAATACTTTCTGTGCAGAATAGGTTCAACCCCTACTGTGTGTGAATGCTGAGAATAAGTGACGTAGGTGCACTGTGTGTGGCGTAATCGGTGGAACAAAATTAGGAAGTCTAGAAAGTAGCACATCAACCTATCTCTGGTCAGGAAGGATGGGGTTTGTGGGTATGCATGATTCCCAATCGGTGTCAGTGACTGCACTGAGTTGGTAGGTGTGTTCTTGAAGGAGATTGACAGGTAAGGTTAAACATCTAGGGGCAGATTTACAAGCCCCTTGCACCTCTTTTATGCCGCTGTTGCGTCACTTTTGTGCGGCGGCGCAAAAGATGCGCCATGCTGCGGGGTATTTACAACGTGACGCATCTGGGAGATGCATTACGTTGTAAAGCCCTATGCCAGAAGTAGGCATTCCTGCGCAGGTGGGGGGGGGGGGGCGTTCCAGCGCAGGAATGCCTTCTGAAAGTGGCTGAGTGAAATCTACAAGATTTCACTCAGTCACTTTTGAGCCCATGCTGCGTCAAAACCCTGCACCTGCTTGAAGCAGGCGTAAGGATTGACGCAGCATTGTAAAGATAGGGCCCCCCAGAGCATTGCTGGAGCTGCGTCGTGATTGCGACGCAACTCCAGCAATGTGCCGCCTTTACGGCACACATGCGTGATGCATCTGTGCCGTTTTTGCCCCATGGTGCACTGCATTGTAAAAGCGGCGCATCCATGGTGGCGGAGCCGTGGCGCACAATAACTGGCGCATCCCTGTTGATGTACGGGGATGCGCCAGTTATTGTAAATCTGCCCCGTACAGTCTGGAATTCTTCGAGAAGCTTAGCCCTTGATGTGAGAGTCGGGAACATGAAGGAATGGTAAGGGGCCTTGTCCCTGTCAAAGAGGACATGTGTGTCAGAGAACAGAGGTCTGCTTTCAGAGTGCTGATGTGGGCTCTGCTAGGCAACCGCAGTTATCTGTACGAGTCCCAAAAAGGGGTTAGACAGAAGCTGATTTGAAAAGAAATAGATTTAAGACGATTTACGTACTTTAAAAAATGGTATCATCTTGAGCAAATTGATTCATAGGATTATTTTGCATCACCTGCCTAAATTCTGAATATTCGGGGAGTGGATAAGCTGTTAATGTTGTATAGAATTTGACATTTTACGTCTAAAACCTGTACTGTGTGCAGAAAAGTGTGCACAGCTGCTGATGTGATGTCAGAAGTGCCTCTAGTGTCATTCAACCTCACTCTTGGCAGAAGGAAAGATTTCTTTCTTTTGAGTCTATTTGTAAATATGACATTATTCTGAATTATAAAATGGCTCAGCTAATTGTCCTCTTGTTAAGATGCTGCTCGTGCTTTCTGACAAACATTGTAATTGGGCAGACGTGATTTCGTGGCCTCGAATGAAATTGCCTTCGAGTATTTGTTGTCGGCTTTTTCGTAATAGAAATTGCTATTTGTAAGCCATCCGGTGGTGCTCAATGAGCACTGAGGGGTATTGCCCCCTCCCGTTCCTGCCGGCTTGTTGCTATCCCTACTGCTGTTGTCCATTACCGCCTGCTCCTGCAGCCCTTCTCCTGTACAGCGCTCCGTTGCTTCACTGCTAGGTCTGGGGCTATGAAAACACACGCATTCCCCAGCCCACCAATGGGGCCGCAACAACGCTTTAAATGTTCCCAGTGAACGTGCTCTTTATATAAATCCAGATGCGCGTGGACACCAGAGGTGATATCTTTAGGAAGACATACTCTATCGATTTTAATTTAAATTAACAATTGATTTAAGCCCAGATAGCTGACAACTCTATTAAACGCAATAGGCAGGGAAACAAATTGCCTGGCTTGCGAGCCTCGAACATACATCAATGTGCGATATCTAGATGAGGGTGCGAGGGGCGCATGCGTCACAGTAATCGTGCCATGGTGCTCTACCTGACTCAGGAGAAATAGAGAGAGAAAACAAGCATTGGTAAAGCCAATAGGGTAGCCTATAAGACTTATTGTCTTTGCCAATGTTTTTGTAGCTAAGGCTTGCAGCTTCGTGACTGCTCGAAGTATGGCTATAAAATATGGCCACAAAAGTCTAACTTTCCCACTTTTTTTCAATATTCACAGAGATCATTTACGAGTCTTATCTTTACGTCTGCCCGTCGGGCCGGAATCGCCGCACCCGGGCCGTACGCTCCGGCTCGAGCCCTACTCTCCGACTCAGGCCCAATAAAGTGTAATTAATGGGCCAGAATGCAATTTTTTTTACAAACGGGAACATTAGGAACATGTAATAAATGGTAGAGGAGGTCACGAAAATCAGTTTGGGCAGGGAAAAGGGTGTGGCCAGGCACTAAATTATATCCCAGAAAAGTTTACTCCTTTGCATCATGGTACGCGCAGTGCACAATTTGAGTTCCCCTCAGTGTTGACTGTAATGTCAACACTAAGGGGATCGCCCTTAGTGTTGACTGTAGTGTTAACACTACAATCAACACTGAGGGCAGCGCAAATTGTACCATGCTGCAAAGGAGCAAACTTTTATTGGGTAATGATGTAGTGTCTGGCCACACCCTTTCTTCTGCGCAAACGGTTTTTCATGACCTCCTCTACCATTTGTCACACATTCCTAATGTTTCCTTTTGTAAAAATTGCATTCTGGCCCATTGATTACACTTCATCTGTCCCGAGCCGGAGAGTACGGTCTGAGCCGCAGAGTACGGCCTGGGTGTGGAGGGTATGACCCGAGTGCAGAGATTCCGGCCTAACTGCAGACATAAAGATAAGACCTGTAAATGATCTCTGTGAATCCCAAAAGTCGTAAAGTTAGACTTTTTTCTCTGATTACCTTTATGAATCGGCCCCAATGAAGCACCTTCTTCATCGTTTTGTAGGCGTGTACATGTGTTCAAAATGCACGCATGCAACTTGAAAAGGGAACAAGAGTGCTTTTGTACCAATCTGACAGGATCGGTTCATTAGGAAAAGTAGCGCTGAAGCGCTCCTTAAAACAGCGCAAAATCATTTAAAAATAAATAAATGGATAAGTGGGTTGCAGGAACAGGTTGGGGAGGGTGTGAGAGAAGAAGCAATATGGTTCATGGGGGAGCTTCACAGCATGCTGGGGGAGAAGCAATACAAGGGAGAATGAGTGCAAAAGAGAGCAAATAGGAGTACTGGGAGAGAAATGCACAGGCAAGTGGGAACAAATATGTGTACTCTCATAAAGTGCTTAAACCAAGAGAAAAAAGCAGCTCCCTTAAAGCAAGGAACATCTGTACAGAAGCCAGCCATTCAAGGCAATGGTAAACAGGCTATGCTCCATAGGAGGGACAAACACTAGATGGACAGGCTGAAACCAGGAAAGCCATTGTTGGTCTTGGCTCTCTCTGCAGGGTCATCCCCCAAATGGTAGCCTTTATTTATTTATTGATAAGTTTTATATAGCGCTTGCTAGACCCGAAGGTATCAGAGCGCTTTACAAAATCATGACCAGATAATACAGTAAAACAGACATGAGAACACAAAAAAGGAGAAAATTCAAAATAGAAAAATTGTGAACATCCAAGAAATAAAAGCAGTATCAAAAGCAAGAGAAGCAATTCTAGAGGTTCTAATAGACATCATAAAACAGATAAACAGCCTATAGTCATTGGGACTAGATCAGTACACAAGAAAATTAACCCAGGTCAATGATCTAGGAGTTAAAGTATTTGTTGAGGAGGAGTTGTTTCAGGTTTCTTTTGAAGTTAGGGAAGGAGGGGTTGCATCGAAGCTCACAAGGTAAAGAGTTCCAAATGTTCGGAGCATTTCCAGAAAAAGAGCGAGACTTGTTTGTTGATTTTTTTAGATTTGGCGGTATGAGTAATAGAGCGTTAGAGGTTCTCAAAGATCTGGTGGACCCAGCTTTCATTAGCTTGTTTTCAAGGTCGTTGGGAGTGTGTGAGTGAAGTGCTTCGTGGATGATGCAGGCAGACTTGTAAGTACATCTTCCTTCGATGGGAAGTCAGTTTAGGCTCTTGAGGGCAGGAGTGTTCAAAATGTTTGACGTCTGAAATGAGCCGGGCTGCCTAGTTAATAACTGGCCTAAGGGGTGCGAGGTGAGATTTGAGCATCCACATGAGAATGGCATTACCATAGTCTAGTTTGGTAAGGACCAAGGATTGCACCACAGTCTTGAAATCATCGGTGGGAATGGAAGGTTTTATTTTCTTAATGTTTTTTAGTGAGTGCAGCGCTCCTTTTGCTGAATTTTTGATGTGTTCTTCCATTGACAGGTTTTTGTCCAGGAAGAAGCCTAGGGACTTTGCGGAGTTGGATATAGTGAGAGAGCAATTTAAGGAGTTCAGGTTGTTCACCCATTTGTGGATTGGAAGGTGGTTGCATTTGGGGGGAAATACAATTACTTCAATTTTGATGGGGTTTAGCTTTAGGTGATTAGAGCAAAACCAGGATTGTAACTCAATCAGTGTGGCGTTAAGATTTCGAATGTCACTGAGTGATTTGATTTTGTATTTAAGTTGCGTGTCATAAGCATACAGTTGATATTTGATCCCTGCCTGCTTCAAGATGACCGTCATGGGTTCCATGAAGAGATTGAAAAGGGAGGGGATAGAATGGAGCCCTGCCGCACTCCTAGATTGACCCGTGAGGGTTTAGAAAGACATGAGTTGATTTTGATTTGTTTGCGAACGGTGTTGTAAGTAAGATGTGAACCATTTTAAGACAGTGCAGTTGATGCCGAAGCAACACCTCAGAGATTCAAGTAGGGCTGGCTGATTAACAGTATTGAACGCCGCCGATAGGTCAAGAAGGATAAGTAGGCAAGCGTCTCCCTCGTGTAGGGATCTTTGAATGTCATCAGATATATTGAGCATGGCTGTTTCAGTACTGCAGCCTTTTCTGAAACCAGATTAGAAAGTGTCTAGAAGGGTGAATTTTCGTATATGATGATTAAGTTGCTGTAAGACACATTTCTCCAAAGCCTTGGCTAGGAATGGGAGGTTTGAGATAAGTCTGAGGTTGTTGAAATCGTTAGGGTCAGCCCTGGAATTTTTGGGAATGGGTGTGATTTGTCCTCTTTGGTGAGAGATAGGAACACAGCCCGTGGTGAGAGATGATTAGGGTCTAAAACAGGGCAAAGAAGTGGTTGTGGATTTTCACCATCGTGGATGGGAGGCGGTCAAATGCTTTAGATTCCTGATTATGTTTAAGACTTCCTTTTCTGACAGGGCATTGAAGTCAGACCAGTTGGCATTATTTTTCAGTTTGGAATGATTAAGGTATCCGTTTGTACCTTTAGCGGTCGTTTGGTCAGCAATGGGAACAGAATGAGGGGCTATTTTGTGGCTCGTGAGTCGGAGAGGGAGGTAAGGACGGAGGGCAGAGAGGAGACTTTCAAGAAGGATTGCTCAATTTTGGCGACTTTGTCTGAGAAAAAGCAAGCAATTTCTTCACATTGTTCATTTGTGGCGGTTAGAGTAAGAGGGGGTTAGACGTGGTTTGTCTTTTCACGATGTTAAAGAGTTCCCTGGGTCTATTTTTTGCATGATCCGGTTGGTCATGGAAGATGGAGGCTTTTTCTTTAAAGATGTGTTTTTTGTATGATAGCCTTGTAGTTCTAAGTAGAGGTAGGTGAGTAGTCGAGGGGTTTTGTCTCCAAGACCTTTCTGCGTGTCTAAGTTTTCTTCTTTCATTGCTGAGGACTGGATTAAACCATGATTTTGATTTAGTAGCTCTCAGTTGTTTTAGTTTGAGTGGGGCCACTTGATAGAGAACAACCGAGATTGATGACGTAAGCGTTTCTGCTGTGTACGAGAGGTGAGTGGTAGTTGTTCAAGAATCTTGGATTCAAGTTCAAGAATTGGGACTAGTTTAATATTTTGGTTAATAGCTTGGGTTTTTTAGTAACATCTGGGAGGGGTCCGAATGTGGTATTGATACTGAAGAGAATTAGATGGTGGTCTGACCAATCTATAGGAGATATGGAGCTGATGGCGATCAGGTAGTTTTTAGCGATAACTCGCCTTCACTCTCCTATTTTCTGAAACTGTTTTGTTAGCTTTAAGGACTCTTCGCTCATTACCACTTGTAACCAGTGCTAAAGTAATTGCGCTCTCTTTCAGACATGGCAAAATTAGCTTGCACCCAAATGTCCCATTTACTTTACCTGTAAGTCCCTAGTAAAATAGTACTACTACATGCACCCAGGGTCTGTAAGTTAAAAGCTACTAGTGGACCTGCAGCACTGATTGTGCCACACACTTAAGTAGCCTGTGAAGCATGTCTCAGGACTGCCAGTGCATCCTGTGTGTGCAGTTTGAAACTGCTATTGTAACCTGGCAAAGAACCTCTGCCAGGCTCAAACCTTCCTTTTTAATACATATAAGTCACCCCAAGGGTAGGCTCTTAACAGCCCTTAAGGCAGGGTGTTGTGTATTTAAAAAGTTGGACATGTAACATTTACATGTTCTGTAGTGAAAAATCCTTAAATGTGTTTTTCACTGCTGCCCTGCTGAACCCAGGACCACCAGAGTGACTCCAATGGCTAGTTGGCTGGCCTTCCAATCAGAAAAGGCACCAACCACCTCAAACCCAGTACAGCTGTGAGTCCTACCTCCCAAGTGGTGCCACCTCAGTCCTGGACACTTGTAATTGGACTTGAATGTGCTATGCCAGCCCAGCTGTGGTCTTTGGGGTAGAACCAACACAATGTAACATATCTCCTTGCAGCTCTGTTTTGAAACAGCTGGGTAGAGAACAGTCCCAAGGCTCATGTTGGTGACAGCAGCGTCATGATCGGCTTAGGGGACTCGGTGTGCTGCTGGGAGCCTGGAAAATAAGAGGATAGAGGAGGAGCTGCGACTGTAATCAGGTAAGTGATATTTTTTATTTTTTTTATCCTCACCCCACCTTACCACCACCGTTCCGCAGCAGCCACCACTGGAACTACCTCAGGGAACAGGAATACATTTCTGATCATTATAACACGCAAAACTATTCCCAATATAGTTAGGCCATATCACCCAAACAGTTCTCTGTAGGTGGTATTTGCATTTCATTGTGGTATTGCTCATATCATGCAAACACATTTTTGCTACTGGTATTTTCGCTTGTCAGTGATAACATTTGTTGGCAGTATTGTAATTTGTAATTGTAAATTGCACAGTATTTAATATTAGTACCATATTTCATTGTATAATGTTTTTTACTGTGCCAGTGGTATTTCAATGAATAACATTTTGCTCAACAAATTCAAACACCGCTGAATGCTATTATGCCAAAAACTCAAATGCAGCCAGCACAAATTTGCTCCTGTGATATGGTCAATACTACCAACAAATTCATATACCAATGACGTAAATCTGTTTGTGCGATATTGTCAACGCTTCAAAGAAATTCAAGTACTGCGGACTTAAAACCGTTCACATGTTACAACTCCTTGTCTGCCCCCGAGAGGCTGGAATGGTGGGGGTCAGTTTTGCAGCTGTGGAGACCATTTTTGCAGCGGTGCTGCAATATTGGCCCTTAGTAACAAAAGCAGCAGTAGGCCCTTCTCCTCGCACAGCGGGGGCTGGTCAGACAAAATTGCCAGGGCTGCTTTGAGCTCGCCGTGCAGCCTTGCTAAAAGCAACAGGCAGTCGGAGAGGTAGCTGAATGCGGGGACCAGAGGTACACCGTCGTGTAGTGATCTTTAGAGAGGTGAGTCTTCAGCTCTTTCCTGACTTGTATACATATCTAGAAGATTAATATTATTTCAAATAGTTTGAAATGCAGCAGGCGCCTAAGTGTCCCTTAACTTTGATGTCACTGGGTTATTTTCATTAATGAAGTTGATGTGTTTTGCTATTTTCCTTGAAAAGAATGCTGCATTATATCTTAAATACTTGAATGGCTAGTGAACAAAAAGGGCCAGATTTGTCAAATATCCAGACAAGAAGTGGGCTTCATTAAAAGGCTCTAGTCTATGTTTATTCTGCAGTGGGATTTGATCTCTTCCAAGGTAGGGCTGACTCAAAGGCCAACGCCTCGCTCTTATGCATGGGTGAAGTGATAGGCACAATGCACCAGCATCACGCGGGGAGAGGTGCCAGCTCCTTTGCTTTTGTACATGGTTGGTGTGCACATGGTCAGATGGTTACACTAACGAGAATTGCTCCAGACATGTAGTGACTGAGTCCACTGATGGCAGGAATGGTTTTCGTCTCTGTTGAATAATTTGGTTACAAAATCTTTAGTGAACAATGTAACTCATATGGATAATGGCAGACCAGTAGGATAACAAGTCCAAAAGGTGTATAACTAAAAGAACTGAAAGCCAGAGGGTAGTGATATAATGAGTAGGACTTACTACAATCCCATTAATAGTACACAGTTTATGATTTTGTTCAGGACATGTTTTTCTCCCAGCTTTGGCGTAGGGGAAACAGAACAAGAAGGTGTTCTAGGGAGAGGAGAGGACATTCGACAGTACCCAAGGTTACCCTTCAAGCATTTTAGTGATCTTCGTCTCTGGCCTCAAGCGCCTGTACTCTCAGTTTTCCACATGGACAGTGATTAGAAAAGGGTGGGTGATAAGGGTGGCAAAGTTTGAACCCACAGGTGTAGAATCTGCTCACTGA
This sequence comes from Lissotriton helveticus, assembly GCF_964261635.1. Classification (NCBI taxonomy): domain Eukaryota; kingdom Metazoa; phylum Chordata; class Amphibia; order Caudata; family Salamandridae; genus Lissotriton; species Lissotriton helveticus. Next base: position 120,363,027 of record NC_136067.1, read on the forward strand.
ATAATGAGCAAGGCTCAAGGCTCGGACTGGGGGTCATCAGATGAATTAAATCCATGTAGTAAGCCTCAGATGCCCAAGTAGGGATGACAGCTTTTGAACTCCAGGCATGCAGTCCTCGAATCTGGACAGGAATGTTACTAGGGCAATGGCGAAAGGTTTTCAGGGATTACCTTTGGAATAGTCAATGAAGCTGCAACAAGGCTACAAATATCTTATGTACCGCATGGTCGCCGACTGGCTGCCGCCCCCCTCCCTCGAACTCACCACGCCAACCCAGGACACAGGCTCATGAAACATAGTTAACTTTTGGAAGGCAGGGGTCACGAAACCCCCGGCCGTATTTATTAAGATATAAGATCATAAAATTTTAATTGCATGATAAACGTTTTATACAAAATCATCAAGACATTAGATACAATGGTGTCAACAAATGTGAAAGCCTAACCTTAACAGAGACTCTAATACATTTTGTTTCCTAACCGAATCTAACATCCTCATCTAGATTTTGTATAATACATTTCTGGCCATATGGCAAGGTCGCTAACCGGTGTCAGGTCCTACAAGCTGCGCCTTACCTAGCGATGTGCGCATGCGTAGCCAAGCCCGTTAAATTACCCGGTCCACGCCGTGAACTCCATTTACCCACTAAAGGAGGGCCCTTACTCTGCGCCATCCGGTGACGTCATGAGTATGCGCAAGAGGCCCCCGGGCGCGGGGCACGACCAGTTGCGTGGGAGCGTCCAGGAACAAGAGGGTCTCCTGGGCGCTCCCCGCCTCTATATTCCTAAGGGGCACGGTGGGGGGGCGGCTACGCCCCCCACCCGGCCCCTCCTGCGGCCCGCCCCCCGGACCCGGAAGTCCTATGATGACATCCGGGTCAGGGAGGGCACCCGGAGAGGGGAGCGGTCGCCGCACCGCCATGCGGGCGGGGGGGCCAAGAGCCCCCCCTTTTCACATGCACTGTTGGTTTAATTAGATATGTAATGGGGAATACAGGAGGAATCAGTGGGTTATGATTATGGACCCTAATGCCACTCAAGGTGCTCTCTTACTTCTCATGCGTGTTGGCCTTAAAGGCCTCTCCAAATTCTTCCTCTGGGTAAGAGAAATATAACTATTAAATGGGCATGGTGATGATGATGAGGATGTCTTGTATCCTGGAGAAGAGTTATTTCTTGTAGCAATAGAATAATGCCTTTTGGGCCCCTCACTGGTCACTCTCTGGTGGTATGTCTGGTGAGTTCAAGAACATTATTCAAGGCCATCAAAGTCATACGCACCTTCCGTCACCTTGCAGCAATTTCCACTTGATCCAAGACAACTAAAGTACATAAGGCAAGACATATACTGACTGAGTCCACTGATGGCTGAGACTCAGTTTTCTCTATTTGTGCAGAATCACTGACATGTCTGGCTTTGCAACATATATCGTCTGTCCTTATCTTTCCAAAAACCTACAAATGTGCCAAGTCATTTAATCAAAGACATTGATAAGACACTTGATTTGCAGGCAATGACCTCTCTAGAACGCCTAATGCGATATCAGTCTGGGACATGTACAAGATCAGATAAAAATAACAATATAAATAGTGTAGTCTAAATTGATGTAAAGTGTTTTTACCTTATTTGTTTATAAGAATGTGTCTAAGACTGCATACCAGTTATGTCAGGCATTCCTAAAGTTTATGTAGGAAACTACAGTTTCAATTGAGATGTATTATGAAAGGCTCTCCAATCGACCCCTTGGGAGATGTCCATCGCCCCAGATTATGATATTGTCAGAGAAGATCATCAGACTACTGTGATGCTGCCACCTTTCACTCTGTGCTAAAAGCTGAAACAGAGCCAAGTCCAAGAGAAGAGAAGCAACAGCTGATGCGTGTATTCCTTTGGAGGAAACACAGGCTCCCAACTGCTGGTAACTACAGTGTTTTGCTGTAAACAGATATAGAGAGCCTTGATTCTCTCTGAAAAAGTCTAGATGCAAGTTTTGCTGCTCAATGCTCTCTAGTGTGGTGCAAAGAACGAGGTTTTAGAGTGTTAGGTTGCCAGATGACCTTTAACTACGGTGAAAACTTATATTTTATTCTAGCTGTTCGCAAGAGGCATTTGTGCTGTTTTAATAATATTAGGGGTGGGCGGCATGCTCCGTCTACCAGTGGAGTTTGCAGAGTTTTTGTCACTCTGCACTCCACTTGGGATGCAGAGTTCTCAAAAACTGGTTCTGCTGCATAGCCGAGTTTTGCTAGCACCCACCCCTGCTTTTAACCTGAGCGACTCAGTGGTGCAATGGTTGAATGTCACCATTTGAGGCATTCAGATAACTCAGGCGTTTCCTGGGTTCAAGACAACAGTGGGAGCTAAAATGAATTCTTTACTATTCAGTAGTGTTGCAGTGTAAACTTTAATTATTGAATTTCAGCAGACATTGAGGGGCTTATTTACACTTCATACAACAACCATCACAGCCTGAAAATGCCAGCCACATCTAGTGCAAGGCTGCTACCCTCTTCCCCCCACCTCCCATTTCCAACTGATGCCTCCTCATGGCCAGCTTTCTTCGTACATTCTGTGACTAACTCGCCAGCATATAGCCATGCCCAGGCTGCTCAAAACTGGGTGGCGCTGCAAACTTTAGGAGCAGAGCTTCTCGGACAAAAACAAGTGCAAACCAAAGAACCTATCCACACTTTAGAAATGATGGGTGGCGCTCTATGATTAGCTGATGTATATGTAGTGCTCCAGTCAGAGGTCCTCTTACACCTCAACAGTACCTCTGTATCCAGCCAACTCTTTTGAATATGTTGCACCACTGGATTAGACGTTATGCAACCTGGAAGTGCCTAAATTATGGACACACGACTTTGGTAAAACATCAACAACTGGATTGCTGCTAGATGATTACGTATAGCAGTGGGCACATGGACTGATGGATCCTCTATGCTGCATAGACAGAAGCAAACACCTGTCGACTCATCACCAGAACACAGGTAAAGTATAAACGCTTTAGTTATTTAAATCTCTAGCTAGAGTACAACTAATGCTCTTACAGCGACTGTGGTAAGACATTTTTTAGCTTATGGAGTGAAACTCTGCAAGCTCCGCCCAGGCCTAAATATTATTCTGTGGGTTTATTTTAGATGTACTAAGCAACAGGATGATACTGCTGAAATAAATACTTTTCAGTTAAAGTGTCTTTCTCTTAGTGCCGTTTCTGTGTGAAATATTTTAAAGAGTGAAATTGGGATTCTAAAACCACCACTGCAACCCTGCAATCCTAGTTTAGGGAAAGTAAATAACATGCTGGACATTTCACAGCATGTATTTCGTCCACTCCACTCCACCGAGTCAGTACTAATTTTTACAGCTGAAGGGATCCGCAGGGCGGTGGATGAGGGGGGGAGGATCGGTCCTCGTACTCCTTGACCTACAGCTGCTTTTGACACCGTAAATCACACCGTCTTGGTGCAGCGGCTGAGGGATATGGGGGTCGGAGGGACCGCCCTGTCCCTACTATCCTCCTTTTTGGAGGGCTGTTCTGGGATGGCATGCAGTCAGAGAATTTCCATCTCCCCTGTGGAGTACCTCAGGGATCGGCGCTATCGCCAATCTTGTTTAATCTGTATGTCACTCCCCTGGCCAATCTAGTAAGGAGACACAGCTTTGGGCTGGTCTCGTATGCCGATGATTCTCAGCTTATCATTTCTATTACAAATCAGCCAGAGACCACAGCAGCTAGGTTTTATACCTGCCTTACAGATATTATCACCTGGATGGGCCAGAACCTAAAGATCAACACAGAAAAAACAGAGGTGATGGAGTTCGGGCCAGGCCAACCCCTCTGGAATCAGGCCTGGTGGCCGCCAGAGGCGGGAGAATGCCCCCATCCAGTCGAAAAGGTCAGAAACTTGGGGATCATTTTTGACAATAAACTAAATTTTGGCGTGCAGATGAACAATCTCATTTCCTCAGGCTTTTTCCTTCTAAAAACTCTGCGAAAAATCTTCCCCTTCATACCCCAAGAGCTTAAAAAAACAGTGACGGTAGCGCTCTTTTTGTTAAAGCTTGACAATTCCAATGCACTGTTTTTAGGAATCGATAAATTTCAACTACAAAAATTGCAACGGTAGCGCTCTTTTTGTTAAAGCTTGACAATTCCAATGCACTGTTTTTAGGAATCGATAAATTTCAACTACAAAAATTGCAATCCCTACAAAATGCGCCAGACAGACTTCTTTTGGGGCTGCACAGAGGACAGCCAACATCAGCCGGAATTAGATCTCTCCACTGGTTTCCCATTAAACAGCGCATTGAATTTAAATCTTTGACACTGGTACACAAAGCAATAAATGGTGGGAGTGCAGCTGATCTCCAAAAACTTTTTACATCATATGTTCCCTCACGAGCTCTGAGATCGGCCACTCAAGGCCTTATAAAAATTGCAAAGTTCAGACGAGCTAGATGGGGGGGCCGAGCCATAACACACTGCGCGGCTAAGCTTTGAAACAAACTGCCCCTGTCCCTGAGACGCCAGCCAAATCTCCAGCTCTTCAGAAAACACCTGAAAACCTGGCTTTTCACAACCACATAGGCTTTGCCCACCACTCCTATTCTACTCTCACACTCCAGCGCCAAGACGCTTCGGCATTGGAGCGCTTTATAAACAAACAAACATAAACATAAACATAGTTAGTAAGCTAAAAGCACTGACACTGCTTCAACAACATATGTGGTGGAGTCCTGTAATGTTAGAATAACCTGTGTTTCACATTCAAAAGATGGAGAATAAGCAAAGGCCCCGGCAGACCACACAGTCACTGAACACCACCACCTCATCAAAACTACTAAGAAAGCTGCCATAGAGGAAAGCATCAATGCCAACGCACACAACAGCAAACAACTCTTCACCATGGTCAAAGAATTCACCAAACACTGCGCTGAGACAGCAGACATCCCCCACTCCCAAGACCTTTGCGCCAATCTTGGCACTTTCTTCCAACTCAAGATAAAGGCAATACACATCAGCTTCACAAACCAATACCCACCAATTTTGCACTCAACCACCGCACTCAATTGTTCCAGACCCCAGCAGACCATACTTAACTGACGAGACCCTCAAGATCATGAAGAGCATCCACTCTAGAGCCCCCTTGATTCCCTGCCCCCACCACATATTCAACAGAGCCAGCGCCTCCATCGCACCCGAACTCTGCCACACAATCAACTGCTCCATCGAATACACCACCTTCACTGAAGACTGGAAACAAGCAGACTCATCTCCCTGCTCCCCTTCTCAACCAAAATCATAGAGAAGGCCTTCAACGTCCAACTCACTCACTTGGAAGCAACCAACATATTGGGCCACTCCTAATCTGGATTCAGAAGCAACCACAGCACGAGGCCGCTCTCCCTGCCTCCAAAGACAACAGTTGCATCCTCCTTGACAGCAACAAGACTGCAGCCCTCATCCTCCTGGACCTCTCAGTCACCTTCAACACTATCTCCCACGACACCCTTGGCGCTAGACTTCATGACGCTGGCATCTGGGACAGACCCATTGGCTGGACCCGCTAATTCCTCATCGGCTGAACACAGAGTCACACTTCCACCTTTTCTCTCAGAACCCACAGAAATCAGCAGGGGAGTACCACAGGGCTCCTCCCTGAAACCAACCCTCTTTAACATCTACATGGTCCGCTTGCAACCTTCATCAGAAACCACAGACTCAACATTGTCTCCTACACTGACGACACCCAGATGATTCTCTCCCTCACTGATGAACCCACAGCCACCAAAAACAACTTCGACAGCGGAATGTAGGCAGTAGCCTCCTGGAAAAAGGCCAGCTGCCTCATTCTCAACTTAGACAAGACCGAAATCCACATCCTGAGTGCTGCCCCTCGCCTGGGACGACTCCCGGTGGCCCAAGCACTCGGAACCCCCCCTACCACACCCGCAGACCATGCACAAAACCTCCACATCATCCTGGACTCCTCGCCATCAATGAACTGCCATATCAATGCCGTCTAGTCCTCCTGCTTCCACACAATCCGCCTGGTCTGGAAAATCTTCAAGTGAATCTCCATGAGCCCAGGAAAACGGTCATCCACTCACTTGTTAGCAGCAGACTTGACCACGGCTACGCACTCTATGCTGTCACCACGTAAAAACTCCAAACAAAACTGCAAAATATCTAAAACGCCTGCGCCAGATTCATCTTCAACATCCCCCACCACAGCCACAACCACATCACAAGCAGCAAACTTGACTACGGCAACAAACTCTATGCTGGCACCACGCAAAAACTCCAAAAGAAGTTGCAAAACATCTAAAACGCCTCCGCCAGATTCATCTTGAACATCCCCCACCACAGCCATATCACAAGCCACATGAGAGATCTCCACGGGCTCCCGGTCAACAAAAGGATCACCTAAAAACTCCTCACGCACGCCTACAAAGCCCTCCACAACGCCAGACCCGCATACCTCAACCACCGCCTCTCCGTCCACACTCCCACCAAACATCTCCGCTCTGCCCATCAGGCCCTGGCCACTATCCCACGGAGCCGTAGGACCACTCCTGGTGAAAGATTCTTCTCCCGCCTCACTGCAAATACCTGGAAAACCCTACCTCTGCATCTCAGGCAATCTCCTTCTCTGCCTCGATTTAAGAAGGACCTCAGGACTTGGTTCTTTGACTAAACAGCAGAGATCCTTCCCCCAACGCCTTAATGACCCTTACAGGAGAGTAGAAGCACTTAACAAGAAAACTAATTGATTGATTGATTGGTGCATTTAACTAAGTTTACCCGTGTCACCTGTGGGTATGAAAAGAAATCTTGTAGAACTAAGCCGAAGCCTATGTTTACATAACACACCAACTACCCTGTAGCAGGATCCAGGTCTGTATTTGTCAGTGTGAGTATCCCAGACCAGTCTTTCGGAGCAATATTCAAACCCTGAAAATATGGATTAACCACAAATACTCCTGTGCACAAGATAAAATGTTGATTTATGTATTTTGGAGAGTTTCAAAGTTTTGAGTTTGAAGTTGGCAACTAAGCTTCTAAAAGAGGTTTATAGCACTTTGCTAAGGAAACCTTCACCAGTAAGGGAGCTAGGGCAGTAACTCTAATGCATGAGCGCTTCCCTCCTACCAAACAACAACACCTTGTGTAATTCACCCACTGCTTTCCCTCTGTAACATCCTACTGATCTTATCCCTCTCTCTTTTTTCCTTTGCTCATACCCCACTCTCTTCATGTCTATAACATGGCGAGTGGTCCATCTTCTAGACATTGCAGAATAATGTTGAGAATCACGTACTGGTATCATGGTGATCTTGCTGTTATTACCTTCCATTCATGTAACTCCTACTGCTGTCACTCAGGTTTAAAGCCCATTTCTGAACCAGCATCTGGGCTGAACAGGGACCTTCACTGAATGAGAATCTCCAGACAGATCTGTAATCTTACCAAAAAATGCAACTCCTGGAAGTGGCAGCTCTGCGAAGCTTCACTAGCTGCATCAGTATTTCCACATCTTTGCCTGTATCCTCCTAAGGATTCCCTCCGTTCCAAGGTAGCTGGCTTTAGTGGAATACATTCTAAATGCACAGGGCATGCATAATCAATTTATTTAAAATAATTTCTTGTAACACATTTCTTTAACTTAAGAGTCATAGCAACATGATTCTGGGCAAGTGTGGAGGCCAACTTTAACGGACAGTCATCAAAGTTTTTGGAGACACAACTTTTACGCACAATATCAAGAATCTTCTTCAACCCTGAGATGAAACTTACTAGAATACATTCTGCCAGCACAGACAGGTGTTGGTAGATATTGCACCAAAGATCTCTGTAAAAATGTAACTGTACGAGGTAGTGAAGAAACTGGTAGGGAAAGCACCTGATGTTCCCCCCCCCCTTCACAAGTCCTTTGTGACGCTTTGGCTAACTACTTTCATGCAAAAGTCAACGATATTTATTTAGAGTTCTCATCTAAGGATAATTCCATCGCCTATCCAATCAATACTATACCTCCCGAATGTTCCTTAACTCAATTTAAAGAAATTAATGAGTTACAAATAACTGATATTATTAAACTCATAAAAACAGGATCAGCTTTGGACCCATGTCCACCTAAAGTTCTCTTTCCTATAATTGACTCAATCACGGAGGTAATTATGCAAATATGTAACGCCATGTTTAAATCAGGGCTCTACCCCGATATGTTAAAAAACACCCTTCTAAAACCGCTTTTAAAAAAAACGCATTTGGATAAAGATGAACTGAAGAACTTCAGACCTATAGCCAGCCTCCCTTTCCTGACTAAGGTCGCAGAGAGAGCAATGAATTGTCAGTTGTCTGAATACATTGAGGAACATCATTTGTTAGACGACACCCAGTTCGGCTTCCGTAAGCTTCACGGCACGGAAACCGCTCTCATCAAAGCCGCCGAAGATATTAGACTCATTAGAGATCAGGGAGGGACGGCAGTGCTTGTATTACTGGATTTATCTGCGGCCTTCGACACGGTCGATAAATCTATTCTGATCAACCGTGTCGCCAACCTCGGCATTCAACTCAGAGCTAAGAACTTGCTGGCCTCCTTCCTGGTGGGAAGAACACAGACTGTCACATTAGGACCATTTCAGTCGGCTGAACTGTCTCTACCCTGCGGGGTTCCTCAGGGCTCATCCCTTAGTCCGACACTTTTTAATATCTATATGTCGGACCTAGCTATTAAATCTTATGGGATGAGCCTTACCTCCTACGCCGACGACACACAGTTGGTGCTCGTCATCAACAATGATGGAGAAGAGGTGGCTGAACGCTTTCAAGAAGGCATGCTGGCCATCAAAGACTGGATGGCCAGCAATTGCCTTAAACTTAACTCCGAGAAGACGGAGGTTGTCATCTTTGGAAAACTCTTCCCGGTATGGTCATCCTCTTGGTGGCCTTCATCTCTGGGATCTCTGCCCATCCCTGTCCCAAGGGTCAGGAATTTGGGAATCATTTTCGATGACAACCTTAACTTTGTCCCCAATGCCAACCAAGTAGCCTCAACAGCATTCCACAAGTTAAGATTGATAAAAAAAATCATCCTGTTCCTACCAGATAGTGCTGGGAAAACATTGGTAAGCACGCTGGTACTTTCCTCACTGGATTACTGTAACGACCTATTTACTAACGCACAATCTCGGGTCATAACTAAAATGCAGATGATACAAAATGCGGCGGCGAGACTGCTTTCAAGGATTCCCAAATTCAACCCGATCGCCCAAACTATCCGGAATTACCACTGGCTGATGATCAAGAATCGTATAAAATTCAAAACTCTATGCCTCTCATACAAAGCGGTACATAAACAAGGCCCGCAGTTTCTCAGAGAACAGCTTACTGCCTACTGCCCCACTAGACAACTGAGATCAACGACAGCGTTTCAACTAGTGGTACCGCGCACAAAGACTGTCTCCTCAGGAGATAGACATTTTGTGGTCACGGCAGCCAAACTCTGGAACACTCTTCCACTACAGATTCGATCAAGTCAATCTCTTTTTCAATTCCAAAAACGGTTAAAGACCTGGCTGTTCAACCAGTAACCCATCCGGTGTACTTAGGAACCTGCCCTTTTCTCCATAAACACTTATCCCTGAATCATGTACAAAAACGTCAGTGCCGAGACGCCTACGGGCATTTGTTTGCGCTCTATAAATGTAAAAAATAAATAAATAAATAAATGTGCTTCTCTGATGACCGATACAGATAGTTTGGCAGAGAACTTTCCACTGCTTTGGCACAGATCACAAAATATGGATGATTTTACACAGTTGCCTCTACAGAGACTGTGAATCAGTGACAACAGTGGACAGAAATGGAATTAACCTTATTACAAATCATGCCTGGTTTCCTTAAACAGGTCTTTTCTTGATCAGTTGCCATTACAGCGCCTGCAGTGCCAAAGGGCTGTTTAGTCAATTATTGTCTTGGTTGAAAGATATGTCTATATTTGCTGTTGCTGTGTTGAGTGCAATGAATATCATACTATTGTAGGGGAGGTTAGAAACTGAAATACCTCCAATAATAGATGCAGATGATGAAAGGCACTTCGGGAGAAGACTTTGACTTGAAGGAGAAACATAATTACAGAGTAACACAATACCCTGACGTCAAAAGCATGGTTTCTGCTCCATGTTGAGTAAAGAAGATGGATTTGGCTTCACTAAGGAGATTGGATTCGCCTAATGGCTCACTTCTTGAAAATCTTGGCAATGGAGTAACTGGATACTGTTTTTACACTAATGCTCACCAGGATATGTGTGCTAACGTTATGTTACTGCTACAGGGGATGTCTTCCAGGCAGACTTAATCTTGATGAGATAGATGATGAAGGTAGACAGAATTGCCAAAACTATGTTAGTTACCATGGTGCTGCAAGTATTCCATGGGAGAGACGTTTGTTTGAGAATGAACAGGATCATTGCCACATCATGGTCTTGGTTGGGACTGAAAGACGGCCTTTGAGGTAGGGTTCGTGAAGCCATTATTTATGGCTATCCATACTGTTCGAACTGAAAGGCATTCTGGTTTAGGCACAGCTAGATCAACGTCTGTTATTGGAATGTTGACTAGAATGAAGCAAAAGTAACCACAGATCACGTAGGATAAAAATTGTTTCCCATTCAGCAGAGTCCAATACTAAAGGTTGAGGTTGAGAACACATAAAATTCTTTGTAGATTGGAACTTGTTCAAGAATATATTGGAAGACATCAATCTTTTTTGAAGAACAAGTGGCTCTTATGACGTTAATATGTGACTGATGAATATCTTTGGTAAATCAGTACATGGAAGATTCAGGTGTTCTTTCCTTATAGCCTCCTTATAAGAATATCATGAGTGAGCTCTCCTTTAATCCTATTACCTTAGTAGACAACCCTATGTCTTTGAAGCTGCGTAGGCATTAACATCAGCCTACAATCTCTCTTAGGCAGCTCAACTCCACTCTTTCATTTCAAGGTTGCTCAATGGTGTTTCATCTGGGCTAATGATTCAATCTAACATCTGGATGATACCACATTGCTTAACTTGGAAAGGGGAGGGTAAGATTTGTTTTGACATTCTTCTGAGGTTTTCTTCACTGTGTTGGGGCCACTACATGTGCTACCACTTGAAATAGTCAACAGAAAATACAGAGAAAGTCCCCCAAAGACTTTAGTGCATGAAAAGATGGAATATCATCTGGTTAACTACTGCTTGGTTAGATCTAGTAAGATCCCATTATGGTCTCAGTAAAGCCTGCTGCCGCCAAAGTGTGTATGTGGATCCCAGTGGCTCTGAAAGAGTTGCAATTAACCTGACCTTATTTTTTTTACATACCAAGCGTCTAGACATAAAGGAGTTACTGGTCAGAGCATGTTCATTGTGCACACCATACTTAGATCATTCTCAAATTTCAATCACTAAATTCTGTCAATTATATTCAGGTAAGTACCTTAGAAGAGGAACAACTGGCTTTCTTAAAAATATTCTGCAATGTGGATATGATCTGTTGACGAGCAGATTCCTTACTTGTCTTGTCAATCCATGCCAGGCAAGACATTTTAGACCAAGTTGCACATTTCAAGAATAGAAGAGAGGAGAAATTACAATCATTCCCGAAGACTTTACAGCAGGGTGTGAAATACAAGTCAAGAAGGGATGGATGTATGGCAGATGTTTAAGCTATCCATAGAGCAGTAATGTGCATGGAATTATTCTAACTGTCAACCTTTTGTATAGTCTGTGCTTATCCTGAACATTTGCCATGGATCCAGGCCACTAGACTTGCACCATGCACCCTCCTTTAGTTTTAAGATCATTTTAGAGCTGCCAGTCACCTTGTTCCTGAAACTCATTTGAGCCCTAGATCAAAAATATCTTCTTGAAATTGCTTAAGCACACTCTTTAAAATTAACATTGGAGTTTTTTATTTTAGTAACACATCATTGTAGGAGAGTAGGATCTGCTTACTATGGTCACCCCCACTTTTTGCTGTGTTTCACTGGTTTATCGACTTTAGTTTGGCTTTGGCCCTGCTAATCAGGACCACAGCCTAGCTGTTCTCTCTCTAAATTGATTACCTGTACATTAGGTACACTCCAGATTGGTTACTGGGTTACACTTGTGAGTCCCTAGTAGAGGGTACCTTAGGCACCAAGGGCATAGGTACCCCAGAGGCCTACCAGGGGCTGAAGCAGGTATCATGCCACCCCTGGGAAGCCTTCCAAAATGGCACCACAGGTCTGCATTTGCAGCCTGGTTAAGGTGGTGTAAGCACCCCTTACTTTGATATAGTATGCCTATATCTACCTATATATATATATATATATAGACACATATAAACCTATAAGTCACTCCTATGGCAGGCCTTGACAATCCTGAAGGGAGAGTGCTTGGTTTTGTGTGAGAGGGTGCCCAAGCATGAGCTGAGCCACTCTGCAGCTTTTGGAATCCCTTCCTTATAGCTGTTCTATGATACAGCCATACCATATACTCTTAAGTGCATTATAACCTTGCGGTAAATGCTAACTTTAGAATGGCTGCATCAAAACATGTGATGTTTGGTGTCAAACACTTTGGAATCCTACCCCCCACCCCCTGCCAGTCCTGGCGGCGGGGTAGAATTCCACCCTTCTAGAGGGAGAAGACATGTACACACTTACCTACCCGGTAAATGTTTAAAAGAGCCCCAGCATCACAAAATGGATGCTGCTGCTACAGACACGAGTCTGACCTCCTGCTCCAGGACGAAACCCCCGGCAGGGGAGGCCTGGACAATAGGTTTCCTGTCCAGGGAGGTGCCAGCACCTCCCCAGACAGGCTTTAGTGTATTGGGGCAGGGTGGGTTGCATTCAGTGAATGCTTTTCAGACAGTGCCTGGGGCACACAAGGTGTCCCCGTGCATTTCCCAGTTCAAACCGGTTGCTGGGGCACTCAGCCCCAGCTCTGGCATGAAACTGGACAAAGGGGAAGGGGTGTAACCACCCCCTCCCCAGGTCCTCCCGTAGGTATAATTATAGGGACCCAGTCACTAAGACTTTAGATTACCCTGGATGAAACTCTGGAACAGAAATCTTGGACCTTCGACATTCCATATCGACTGGAAGACGGAAGAAATCTCCCTTGGGTCAAGGAATGACTCTCCTGTTCAAACAGGCACAAAAGAAACATCTTGCCGGTCTGCATTTTCGAGGCTCCCGCCAGATCCCGAAGAATCTGCGACACAGGACACTGACTTCCAGACATCTCCTAGGCTGACACAAGTCCCCAGCAAAGCTGAGACCTGTAGCTATCACGAGAGACGTGGGGACCGTAACTCCTGGACATAACATAACATGTGTATTTGTAAAGCACACGTTCACCACTACGGGTATCTTGGCGCTGAATAACAGATGTTTGTTGTTACCCAACTCAATGGTACTCATTTTATCGACCTTAGATGGATGAAAGGCTGAGTGGACCCGCCGGGATTTGAACCTGTGACCATGAGGTCAAACACAGGCCCCTGCAGTAGACGCATTAGTCCACTGAGCCACTAGACCCGACATCCTGCACATTTGCTAGTGCATCGACTTCCCAAGCTTTCCTGAAGTTGTGAATTGGGCTACTTGTAGTCCAAGCCCTGAGCACCTTTTGCATCAAAGATTGTGGGCCTACACTCCACGAGTGTTCCGTTGGCCCGCTTTCAGCATTTCAGCTCGAGGCTCCTTTGCGATCCCTAGTCCGTCGATTGGTGGGTCCCCACGAAGGACAATCCTTTGTTCCTTGGGCTTCCCTGGTTGCTCCAGATGTGCAGCTCGCCATTGGAAACGATGACGAAACCCGACACGAAAAGACACCTATGCACCCGGCTTCCCTGGGTGAGGTAACACGAGTACTTCGGGAGTCCCGTGGATCTTAACTCTTGAAGTGTCCAGTACTGAAGGGGTTTTACCGTAGTCCACTCCTAAGTGTCCTTAAACTCTAAACTTGTATCTTTAACTTTCTCCATAGAAGTCAATGGTGATTTGCGGCTGTGTTTAGACACTGCCCACGTCCCCCGTGGGTCTCCTGCGTCCCTACCTTGGGTGGTTCCTGGTTGCCCCAGCGGATAAACAGGCCCTAGGCCTTGTCTCTATGCTTAGAGCTGTACTTATACCACTTCCTTAGTATATGGTTTGTGAAGCCCCTAGGGCAAAAGGTATACTGTGCTAATTTACTGTGTGCTAATTAAGTTCCTGTATTGTACTTTTACTTCTAGCCTCATAAAGAGACAAGAGGGGTTGTGTTTAGAATAAATACATATATATTTGATATATACCTGGTGTGGATCTCCTTTCATTTGATTATTCAAGGAATTATAGACTGGTAAAACAAGCTGCTTTACATTCCGTCAAGACTTAGCCTGAAGGCTGCTCTCCACAGCTACCACTAGGTAGCTTTCTATAAAGGTTGTCTAAACCTACCATCAATAAGGGTTGTTTGGACTGGTGCAAGGTGCCCACTAGAATAGTGGACATCATATGCCAGGCCAACTTCTCACATTGGTGTGCAGTGTGTGGGATTCCAGCTTGCATTGTTTTACCAGATAATCTTGAGAATATCATTTGAAAAACCACTAAAGGTACCATAGGTACATATAATACAAGCTTATAATACAGTAAGTTCTACTGAACTTAGAGTTGTGTGTGTTAAGGGCCTAGCATACCCTCACCACAACTCAAGAGAGGTTTAGTAGGAAACAAATAGTGTAGGTAGGTACATACACCACACCTCACTAGTCATGTCTTCAAAGGAGGGACCCAGTGGGTCTGTTTCAGATGTCAGTCAGGTACACACATCTAAATATGACACATTTCCTTTCCAAGAGTTAAGGGCTCTGTGTGCAATGAGAAAATTGAAGCCAGGACAGAATCCCAATACCCAACGCCTTATAGAGGTGTTATTGCCCAGATGACTTCAAGAGAGCATCAGATCCAGACAAGGTAGGCAATGGGGTGCATACATCTGAGGAAGAGGATCCCAGTGCGTTGCCCCACCAGGACTCTGACTCTGATAGAAACCAGGAAGGTGACAATGACCGAGACCTGGATAATCCAGTTCTGCCAGGAGATGAGGAATGCCAAAGTGGCCCTCTCTTTGTCCCCCCAGGTAGAGTTGGTGGTGTGCCCAGAAGAGAAAGATCTCCTTCACAGGAGTCTAACCATTCTGGTACATCTGTAGGGTCCTCTGCCTCTACTCATAGGAGGAATACCTCCCAGGGGAAGAGGGAGTATCAGGTGAGAATGGAAGAAGCTCAGCTGAGGATAAAGAGACATAAAGTAGCCTTAGAAAAGGAGATCCTAGCTCTTGAAAGAGAGAAAAAAAGATGGGGCTAGACACCCATGGTGGCAGCAATTTCCCTAGTGGTAGGGATAGGTCTTATGACCATAGAAACCTTAACAAGATTGTGCCTCCCTATCAGGATGGGGATGACATCCACAAGTGGATTACTGCACTGGAGAGGGCCTGCAAAGTACAGAAGTTACCCCAGGAGCAGTGGGCAGCAATCGTGTGGCTCTACTTTGCAGATAAAGGCAGAGACAAGCTCCTCACTGTCAGAGAAGAGGATGTTGATCATTACAAAGTCCTGAAGAGTGCTCTGGGTTTGGCTTAACCACTGAGCAGTATAGAATACAGTTCAGAGACACCCAGAAGACACAGACTCAGGACTGGGTTGACTTTGTAGATTGCGCTACTAAGGCTCTGAAGGGCTGGTTGCTGGGCAGTAAAGTGTGTGACTATACAGGATTGTATAATCTGATCATGAGAGAACAAATTCTTAATAACTGTCAGAACCAGCTGTTGCATCAGAACCTGGTGGACTCTGATCTGACCTCTCCCTCTGGGAAAAAAGGCAGACAAATGGGTCAGAACCAGGGTGAAGCAGAAGGTACTGAACCAAGGTGGCGATCAGAAGAAGCAAGATCATAAGGGTGGGGAGAAAGGTAAAAACCAGAAGTATTCACAAGGTCCCCAAAAAGCTTTTAATGGTGGGAACTCCCAATCTTCCAAAAGAAAGAAGACCCAAGAAAACCATGGTTGCAAAGTTTGTAAGAATAATAGTCACTGGACCAGGGACTGCACCAAAAAGGAGCCAACTCCAACCATCATTGCCCCTAAGGCAACTGTTCCCCCTAGTTCAGCTACAAGTGGGGGTTCTCAGCAGAACGGTGTAGTAGGGTTAACCCTGGGATCTGAGATGGGCTCTGGTCTAGTCAGAGTGCCAACTCAAGCTGGTTTAGTCTGTGGTGGAGGCATGGATATGTCCTCCTCTGGGAGTCCTGGGCAAGTACAGACAAACACCTTTGATAAATGAGCAAAAGGCTGAGGCCTACAGGGACACAGGGGCAAGTGTCACAATGGTGACACCAGACTTTGTGAACCCTGGACAAGTCGTACTTGGTGAGACTTACCAAGTGATCAATGCTAGTAATGTCAAGACCACTCATGCCCTGGCAGTTGTTAATTTCTTCTGGGGAGTAGTAACTGGCCTTAATAAAGTTGTGATAAGTGCAGACCTTCCTGTAGAATGCTTGCTTGGAAATGACCTAGAGACTTCAGCCTGTTCTGAAGTGGAGTATAGGACCCATGCAGAAATGTTAGGTATCGCAGCACATGTCCTTGCAGTGACTAGGTCACAGGTCAAAACGTCTAACACTGGACAGGCCCTGGATTCTGGAATAATGGACCATGTGCCTTCCAGGAAAAGGAGCAGTAAGGTTAAGGCAGTGCCTTCCCCCCTAACTCAGAGTGAGGATCATTCTTCTGTGGAAGATGATTGTGAGCCTGAAGAAGGAACTGTCCCAGAGGAGCTTGAGCCTGGTCAGGTTGAGTTCTTAGGGACAGGGAGCCCTTCCAGGCAGATCTGAGTCAGGTGCAGCGGTGCTGCCCTTCTCTTGAACCCCTCAGACAGCAAGCTGCTGCTGAGGCTGCTGGGAATGCTAGTGGCACCATAAGATTTATTGGGATGATGGACTCCTGCATTCAGAGAGTAGAGACCCCAAGCCTGGTGCAGCAAGGAGGTTGGTCATACCCTTGTTATTTAAGAGCTTCCTATTCACACTGGCCCCACATGTCTGAAGACACCAAGGACTTGTGTCGCTCCTGTGTAACCTGTCAAGCCAGTGGTGAATGATTAAATGAGATTCTTATATAGCGCAGACTGCCACCCTCCTGGCGCTTTAGACTAAAGAAATTTGACCAGTGTATAAATAGATCAGAATATCAGAGAAAAAGGAAATCAGACCCTAGGAAAGAACCAGGTTTTAAGACTCTTTCGAAACTCAGTCAGGGAGTTAGTTTGTATGATACTCTGGGGTAGCTCATTCCATAGACGGGCACCAGCCACATTAAGTGCCCTCCCTCCCATCCTAGAGTGTTTAAATCTAGGAATCAGGGCCCATTTATTTCCATTCTTCCCATTCTGCCACACGACTGACAGTGGCTTTTTCGGTGCCCTCCCCCAGCTCCCTTGATTCCCCCACCTCACCAGTCCTGATGAAGACCCCACAGTAAGGTGCAAGTGAACCTACACCATCAGGGGTCGAAATGTCGACTTACCTTTCACCTGTCCTACCTTAGCACAACAGAACATTTTTGACTGTGTTGCAGTATTGGGATAGGACTATATATGTGTATAAAAGTGCTCTATGGCGACAATAGTGCGCTCATGTGATGTCAACTTGAAAATGTACCGATGTGACCACATGTGAATTCTGTCAACTTCATCTACACCACCTTAATCCTCACTAAGCACCTACCCCCTTTCCCTCTACTCTTCTCACCCATGCCTTTCTTTGGGCATTTAAACGTTTTTAAATTCTACAATGAATGCGTGATACGTTTATGACCGAGGATGTGATTAAACAACATCACTCATGAAATACAGCCTCATTTATTTTGATTCTGTAATTGATCTATGTGTAAACTAATTTCGCAACTGGGACCCCTCTATATGTATCATTCCCTTCAGGAAAGAGCTGAAAACTTGGCTCTTCAAGAACTAGGCCCTATCTTTTCCTTGTTCTAAACCTGAGCAAGGGCCAGGACACCTTTGGGTTATCACGCACTCTATAAACATAACATAACGTTGCTCTGACATTTCATAGCAGGGCTTCATAGACTGCATATTACAGACACTACTGTAGTCTGTATATTCTGGAGTATACATTATTACGTCTATTTCCCATATATGGTAAATTCAATGTACGCACTGTGGTCTAAATGAAAATACATGTTCAGAACAAATATTTGAAACAAAATATGAAAAAATGAATGCAATAATAACCAGTAGCGAACATGTGTTAACCATCCAGAAGCATATTAGGGACAGGGCATTCTTACAAAGCTGTTTCCCGAAGAGGCCATTACATTCTAAAAATCAATGATGTGTGTGGGGGGGAATCGCTAGGGTTGCACCCAGGAGCTACACTGGGTCTCAAGCTGCCTACAGGTAGCATGGGCAGAAGGTACGTGGAGTGGCACCCAGTGAGTGTTTTAGCCCACGCGGATCCGCCACCGCCATTATTCTGTACTAGACCGTTCTCCAGCCGCTCAAAGCTCCCTGCTATTAACTATGTAAATGGATGTCAACAATGTAAAAGCTTTGGCAAGGTGTAGAATTAGCTCTCTCTGTTGTGCTATTAGTGGTGACTTTTGTAACTACTTGAATTCAGTAAATCTTTAGAGAGAGGATTTATAAAACAGTCCACTTGGGCACAACTTCAGTGTGGCCACCAAAAGCTAGAGCAACTTTTTGCGCAGTCAGAATCACCAATGGTGTAGACAGGTTGAGCCCAATTGACCAATACCTCTAATAGAGGAAATGATCTTGGACTACATACTCACAGGTTGGAATCTTGGCAACTCCACTCCAAACTTTTAATCTTCTGTCTGCAGTCGATAAACTAAGTACTGTTCAGTTAGGTACCAATAACTATCTGTTAACTGTCAAAGGGCCAAGAGACCTCCTTGGGAGCAAAAGTACTCGCTATATAAAAATACTCCCATTATGCTATTTTATTTAGCTCTGTGGTATTTCTAGCAGTATACTACAGAATCCTGCCTGTAACTAAATAGTGCCACAACATTCATTTCCCATCTCCCTTCCCTCATTTAACACAGTAAACAAAAGGCCATTAAAATGGTGGAAGGTAGAGAGGGAATTGTGCATCCGCTTTGTGTTTTCTAGGGCCCTGCTTTCCTTCAGCAACATTTATTTACGGATGATCAATTGCAAGTAAGCTTGCTGTCTCTAATAATGAAGCATCTTATGTGACCAGAGCAGCAAATGGTGCCTAGATGCCATGTTTTCTCAGTTCTCAAGTACATTATTTCTAGGCATGGGCAATTTGCAGAGTTCTAATCTGCAGAACTGTGTGAAGTGCTGCAAAAACTCTGCCACGCTCCGTGGAGTTCTGCCATTAGCAGAGTCTATTAAGTGGCGGTGCTTGCACTGATGTTAAGTGCCGGGAGTTTGTCCTGCATGTAAAATCAGTGCTTTTTTTTATTGCTCGCGCAAAAGAAATAATTGATGGGCCGAATGCTGGACAATGCAAAAATTCACCCCCAGTCACAAGGATCTGGGTTTAATCCATCATTCATTTGCTCACCACACCACCCCAGTTTGGACCCAGCCATATGCAAATCAGTCTTGACCCCCAGCCCGAACTGCCAAGCCAGGTCCTGCCTGGACCGGAAACAAGCAACCTGGGGCCGGTTTCAGGACATCACCCTTCATCAGAAAGGCTAGCTTGAATCCAGTGGGGTAGTGAGCACTGGACCCATGTCTGGGCACACCCTTCCCACTTAGGGTAACATAAAGAAATAATTGATGGACGGAATGCTGGCCAATGCAAACATTCACCCCCAGTCACAAGGATCTGGGTTTAATCCATCATTCTTTTGCTCAACACCCCAACCCAGTTTGGACCCAGCCATGTGCAAATCAGTCTGACCCTGTTCCTTATGAGAACAGTCAAGCCAGAACTGCCAAGCCAGGCCCTCCCAGGTCCAGAAACAAGCATCCTGGAACCGGTTTCAGGGCATCACCCTTCATAAGCTAGGCTAGCTTGAATCCAGTGGTGTAGTGAGCACGGTACCCACATCTGGGCATACCCTTCCCACTTAGGGCGACATAAAGAAATAATTAATGGACGGAATGCTGGACAATGTAAACATTCACCCCCAGTCACAAGGATCTGGGTTTAATTCATCATTCTTTTGCTCAACACACCAACCCAGTTTGGACCCAGCCATATGTAAATCAGTCTTGACCCTGTTCCATATGGGAACAGTCCAGCCCGAACTGTCAAGCCAGGTCCTCCCTGGTCCGGAAACAAGCATCCTGGAACCGGTTCCAGGGCATCACCCTTCATCAGCCAGGCTAGCTTGAATCCAGTGGTGTAGTGAGCACGGGACCCACGTCCGGGCATACCCTTCCCACTTAGGGCGACATATGCAAAAGAAATAATTGATGGACGGAATGTTGGACAATGCAAACATTCACCCCCAGTCACAAGGATCTGGGTATAATCCATCATTCTTTTGCTCACCACACCACCCAGTTTGGACCCAGCCATATGCAAATCAGTCTTGACCCCCAGCCCGAACTGCCAAGCCAGGTCCTCCCTGGACCGGAAACAAGCATCCTGTGGCCGGTTTCAGGGCATCACCCTTCATCAGCAAGGCCAGCTTGAATCCAGTGGTGTAGTGAGCACGGGACCCATGTCTGGGCATACCCTTCCCACTTAGGGTAACATAAAGAAATAATTGATGGACGGAATGCTGGCCAATGCAAACATTCACCCCCAGTCACAAGGATCTGGGTTTAATCCATCATTCTTTTGCTCAACACCCCAACCCAGTTTGGACCCAGCCATGTGCAAATCAGTCTGACCCTGTTCCTTATGGGAACAGTCCAGCCCGAACTGCCAAGCCAGGTCCTGTCTGGACCAGAAACAAGCCTCCTGGGACCGGTTGCAGGGCATCACCCTTCATCAGCCAGGCTAGCTTGAATCCTGTGGTGTAGTGAGCACTGGACCCACGTCTGGGCATACCCTTTCCACTTAGGGCGACATTTGCAAAAGAAATAATTGATGGATGGAATGCTGGACAATGCAAACATTCACCTCCAGTCACAGTGAGGAGGACCTGGCCTGGCATTTCGGGCTGGACTGTTCCCATTGGGCGCAGGGTCAAGGCTGATTTGCATATGGCTAGGTCCAAACTGGATTGGCATGATGAACACAAAAATGATAGAATTAGGCCCAGATCTCTGTACTGGGATAATTGTATGACATTGTTCTGCATTCTGTCCATAAATAATAATAATAATAATAAGCATATTTATAAATCGCATGGTTACACTCGGCCAGTGTGTCCCCGCGCTGCGGTGTCACTGCAAGAAGTCCACCCAACCGCCTCTCTCCTAGTTATCCCGGGGCAAAAGATACGTCTTCAAATCTTTCCTGAAAAAGCTCTCTCGATCCTCCATCCGGAGGTGCACGGGGAGTTTGTTCCAGTGCTGGGCAGCCAACAGGCGGAAGGACCGTCCACCCATCCTGGCTCTCTTGGTCACCGGAACGCACACCAAACCCCTCCCACATGATCTTAGCTGGCGAGTAGGGGCATAGGGGGTGAGTTGCTCTGACAAACAGGAGGGGGCAGTCCCCTGCAGAATGCGGTGGCAAACACACATTGCCTTAAACAGGACTCTCTCCCTTATCGGCAACCAGTGGACAGCAGCCCGCGCTGCCTTCGCCACAGCCCTCCTCGGGCGCATAAGAACCAGCCGCGCGGCTGCGCTCTGCACCCCCTGAAGATGGAGCATACACTTTGACGTGGCCCCCAGATAAAGAATGTTACCATAATCCAGGCGCGATATTACTAGGGCATGGACCATTGTCTTCCTGGCAGCAGTCCGTAGCATTTCCAGGGTTTTGCGGAGGACCTTCAGGACTCCAAAACAGGCGCCTGCCACCCGCCTCCAGCGCAAGTCGTTGTAATGACTTGCGTTGTAATGTTTGCGTTGTAATGGTAGTGCGGGGTAAAAGTTGCATTGTAAAGGATGTTCCCCCTTTTGAGTAATGGGATCCCTGTCTCACCTGGAAACTGCGCCCATCAATTGTACTTTTTGCATTTGTCACCCCGAGTGGGACGGATATGCCCAGACGTGGGTCCCGTGCTCTTCATGCCACTGGAGGAAAGCTATCCTGGTTAATGAGGGTTGAAAGCTCGAAACCGGTCCTAGGATGCTTGATTCCAGTCTGGCAGTTCGGGCGGGGCTGTTACCATGGGGCACAGGGTCAAGACTGATTTGCATATGGCTGGGTTCAAACTGGAATGGCATGGTGAGCAAAAAAACGATGGATTTAGGGCCAGATCTCTGTACTGGGGTGAATGTGTGACATTGTTCTGCATTCTGTCCATCAATTGTACTTTTTGTTTTTTATCACTCGAGCAGATATTCTACTCGAGTGGCAGCTTCCTCAACGCGAGTGGGAGATTTCTCAACGTGAGCAGTCGTGGCCTGCTGCGACTCCCCGCGCTGAGAAATCTCATTGGAGGAGGTCTGGGGCAGGATTTTTCTCGCTAGTGCTTGCCAACTTAACATTGGGGAGCCGCAAGAGAGAAAAAACCTCCGCTCCGCTGATGTTTGCGGATCTCTGTACTCTGTGCCGAGTGGGAAAAACTCTGCAAACTCCACCAGTGGAGCAGAATTCTTCGCCGACCTTTATTTCTTAGAAACAGGTGCTTTAGGCAGCTGACAAAAACAGAAGTACCCAGAGTGCCCTTCATTAACCTCTAGCCCCAGATCTCAAAAACACTTATGACAAGCCTGAGTAAATAGGGAGATTCTGCAGAAATAAATCTATGCAAATGTTAACACTTCTCTAGCGAAAGCATTTTAGGGGCCAAATACAGAAAGACCCCATGTCCCTTTTCATTCTTTACATCTCAATGAACCCATCAGTGTGAGTTACGTCATTTGTGACCCCCTCAGGATTGGACGTTAATTCGCCAAAATGCGGAAGTGACATGCCACACATCTTGACCCCTGAAT
Source organism: Lissotriton helveticus (assembly GCF_964261635.1). Taxonomy (NCBI): domain Eukaryota; kingdom Metazoa; phylum Chordata; class Amphibia; order Caudata; family Salamandridae; genus Lissotriton; species Lissotriton helveticus. The sequence goes on from NC_136067.1 coordinate 120,386,151, forward strand.
GACATCACTGATTAGTCCTTTGTCGCATCCTTGGTCCCTCGGCAGCTTTTCTTCTGCTGCTGAGAGGTTAAGCAGCTGAGTCTACAAAAAGGAGATTTGTGGCAGAAAGTATTCCATCTCAAATGCGTTTTTCTCCACACATTGCACACAATAATGTCTTTGTGCTGCAGGATATTTAAATATAGACTAAGTAGATTTTTCGAAGCACATCCGCGGGACGGAAAGCAGAAAAGAGACGCCAGACATCTGACAATAAGCCACGAGGGGCGCAGAGTCCTCAGATTGTATTTTCTTTAATAAAGCGGAATTGCAGGTAGTTTGAGCGCAGATGAAATGCAGCCGACAGGAAGTAAACTAGTTTCGGGCTGCCTGCTGTGCTGCTGCAGAGCTGAGCAGATGTAATGCGTATTCAGCGTGGAGCGTAAGGCACAGATCATTTTTGGTATTTGTAAAATAACAAATCAATAAACACACATTTTAATATCCAGCGGCATCCACCCAGCCGAGATTTGCTGTTTTAAAGAATAAAAGAGGTATCACTGAGTATTGTTGAGTGTACGGGCCAAAATGAAGAAACAAAACATACGGTGGCAAGTTCTGAGCAGACACAGTGCCTAGAAGGCAGGCCGGTGGCCATGAGGCACCGCTTCCAACCTGGGCCCAGGAACTTGTGTAAACCAGCGCAGCCTCTGACCCTTCAGCGAGGGCCAGTCTTTTCGGGCTCACAAAGATTTTCTCAAGAGAGATTTGAGTTTTTATGGCCAAAACAAATTACCAAATGCAAAGTCTGCAAAATGGCATGCGAGCTGAGCTGCTGCAGGAGAATCGGTGCCTTCGCAAACATTTTAGGTGCATGTTTGTCGCATGCATTTACTTACTGGCAGAGCAGGCCCGGTTCGGGTGGGCTGGGTGGGCCCCACGGGCCCACCCAAACATGAGCCTGGCCCACCCTTGGGCGTCAGATTGGCAAGGCGGGCCCAGGGCCCGAGGCTTGTTGTGAGTGTCTTCTTCCAGTTGTCCACCTAGCTATATTCCTGGCACCACTCACATGTACCATTGTCGTAACTACTGTTTACATCAGTGGTCGAAGTGGGGAAAAAAAAGTAGGGGAACTGTGGGCGGAGAATCAGAGGGCGGGAATAACCTGAGGATTGGATCAGTGGGCGGAGTTAGAGGTGTGGCCAGGATGTGCAAAACATCCCAATCTTTAGTATTTGTGTGGCATTTCACTGACCAGTTACAGCTTATTATGTTATGTAATTCAATCAATGGATACACATGATTATTTAACGATTAATATGAGCTATTGACATTAGAAACATATTCCACTTTGTGAATTTATTTTAATCACAGCATGTCCCAAAAATGCTAAAAAGTGGAAGCACGAGCCATTTGTTTCCGAGCCATGGAGTTTCTGTCGTCAGCAATATACACAGAGACAATCGATTTTACATGTGTAAATGACTGTATAGGAAATGTTACATAAGACAAAGGACTACAAGGTGTAGGAGTCACATGATAACCATACTAGTAGACAGTATAGTTTAATAGTGATTGGCCTGGAGAAACACAAACTCAGAATTTAAAACTTAATACCATGATTGGGGGTTCTCTTTAAAAATCATTATTGATTTGTATAAAAAATAACACTTTTTGCAACATTAGGATAATCAATGGCTTAGGGAAAAAACCACAACGCTCTAGTTTATACCTTGCAGTTTGCATGCAGCTCTTAGATGAAAGTTAATAGCTCACTGTTCTTTGTTAGGATTTTAACTTATAAACTGCAAGTAGCAAATGGATCTCACTGACAAAAGCAGTAACCCACTGATCTATTTACAATATGTGCACTTTGTGATGGGCCTGGTACATTTTCTTCTGCGCTATCTTTCCATGAGTCAAAACTTCCACTAGACAAATCTCCGATCTCGCTCTAGGAAGAAGTTTATTCATCAGAGTTATCATGACATTTTTATTATTGCCGAAAATAGCTGTCGGCCAGGAAGAAGGCAGCAAGTGCTTTTAAAACGATAATATACGACGCCCCCACTCAAAGTCAGCGCCCGTTGCGGTCACACCAGTCACACCGCCCTAGAGCCAGCCCTTCTCAGGGGTCCTGTGACCTCAGTGACAGAGTCACTGTTGCTCTAGGGTCTGCTACTTCGTAGGCCTGCCCGCAAGACTGGAGGTGAACTTCAGTATGGATTGTGGTGGGCAAGCCTTCAAGGTGAACCCACACTTGCCACTGCTAGGGTCCACCTGCTGGTGCTAACACACCAGGGCTTTTCTGGTGCCTTCTAAGGTCTAGCATGGGAATGTGCTCCCTCAGGAGAGTGGGACTGTTCATGAAGGCTGAACCTGGTTCCCCAGTTCTAAATTTAGCAGCTCTGCCCCCAGTGCTACATCTGCTCTCTCACTGAACACCATACTGCCACACTGAGAGAAACTCATACTGCCTTCAGCTACAATCCAATTTGACCTGCTATAAATAACTGGATGCGACTTAATTCAAATTTCACACTAGGCAAGAGCAATATGCTGCCTAAAAGAAAAGGTAACAACATTCTGGAAGAAGCAAACACTCATAAGGAATGAAAGGTTTACTAAAGCATGTAAAATGTAAGCAGGAACATGGTGAACTTAACACTTTTACAGTCATTATTAAGAAACCAACAACTATTTTTGCCTGAAAAGTTAAGGACATAACTACAGGGCCCAGAAAGGACCCATTTCAATGTCCACTGCTTATATGCTTACAAAACGTAAGCAGTATGGTTTCAAAAGACCACATTTGTGAACACAAAGCCGCTGTATACATTTCGTTTTCCAATCCACCCATCTACCAGGTATTGCAGTACCTCCAGGCAGGGCCGGTCCTAGGATTTTCGGGGCCCTGGGTAAAAGGGAATGTGGGAGGCCCCTGAAATCTACATAAGTGACACCTTCTGATCTCGGGGAAGCTGCTTTGTGCAGACTCCACTTGGGCCGCAGCTCCTCTTCTCAGCCACCCCAAGCAACTCTCGTACAGCCCATTTCGAACTGAAGGTGTGAGAATTGCTTGGGGGCTGAGTTAAACCTGTGTGGGCTAAAGTGCTGACAATGGGTGCCCTGCCGAGTCTCTGAACTGGCTGCCTGAGAGGTGTACCCTCCCCTAGGCCTTCCAACACCATCCCTTAGAGGCCCCAGGAGGGGGGGAGGCTCCCATGAGCACGTTTGTGAAGCATTTCTTTCACCCTGATCGGCAGACATACACGAGGACTAGTGGGGTGTTAATTGCCATTGTGGGGGGCCCCATCCTGGCAGGCAGAGTGCCAGGCCCTGGGCACCTGCCCACACTGCCCATGCCTAGCGCCGGCCTTGCGTCCAGGTAGGAGGTACTGAAGGAAAACAATGCTGTTCAAAAAAAGACAAGAAAACAAAAGTAGTGCTTTACTGGCAAACTCTGTAAGGTGGCGCTAATGCGTTGGGGTTTGAAAAAAATTATCTGGCCACTTTAAGAACACTCCATCTTGCTTTATTTGATTATTTTTCAGAGTTCGAACATTTTATTTCCGAGGCTGCACTTTGGAATAGAAAAATTTAAAAACGGCATTTCCAGCAAAAGTGTTTTTCTTTTTTGCATCCATTTCACAGGGGTACACATGGACGACAGGAAGAGATGGTGAGAACCGTTTCTTGATTCATGATTTTCGGAAAAGTGAGAAGGAGTTAGACAGAATGAGAGGGAATAGGAGTAAGAAAGAGGGGGCAGCTGCAGAGCAGAAGCGGACACCTTCCTTGTCTTGTCTGGGCAGGAAGTAAGAGACAGAGACCTTTTCCTTCTCTGCTCCTCGCCCGTCCATGAACAGAATATTTCTGACGCCCAGGGACGCATGTTCATAATAAAAAAGTAGGGGAACGGAACCTACAGAATTAAAGAAGTAGGGGCACGCCGTGCCCTGCCGTTCCCGCCCACTTCGACCACTGGTTTACATGGACAATGCAAAAGCATTCAAAAATCTGTCCTGTGCCTGCGCTTTCGCAGCCTACCTCACTCAGTTCAATAAGATGCCAGCCCCCTGATGCAATTATTTAATGGGGGGCACAGACACGCTATATTAAGCAGACCAGGTGATGAATAGATTAGAGAGCAGGGCACATTTATTTAGTGATTGCCCAGGGCTGTGACAATAAGGCATGATAACATCACTAGGATGATAAACAATACACATTCTTCATGCCTAAACAAGGGGGGGGGGCAGTCTGTGGAGGCATGCCACGCAGTGGCCCAGCTAGTTATATATTATTTTGAACCAGACGAAGGTGTATAATGATATCCGGAAAGGATTTATAAAGATTTATACTCCACTCCCATCCACATAGGAGTCAGTAGAAGATTAACAGTGGGTGCTGTGAGACATGCTGGCTTACTCTGATACTGGTTTAATACATGCAGTGCAAGAAAGTCCGGCGCACATAACATTTGTGTCTGCTACGTACATTCAACTATCTTTACATAGATAGGTGTATAAAATATGCAAAAATGTAGAAACGGCATTTGTGGCGCCTTTTTGTTTTGCATTCTATGTTTTACTGGGCGCTTTCTCTACCACCTAAGAGCTAAAAGGTTAAATATCTGGGCACACATAATTTGTGCTCAGCTCCCAAACGCTACCAAAACTGTTTTGCACCTATTTGTATTCTATCACCAGAGGCAGGTGACTGGAATGTAAATTTGTTAACTTCGGCAAGAGAATCCTGTAAGATACAAAGGCACACTTGTGAAAACCGGGGTGGGTGTCCTTGCACTCACTCACATGGCCACTGACTGCAGCGACAAGACAGCAGGAACATGTAGTTTCACAGAGCTTGAATATCGGGAATTTTCTCCTAGCAGGCACGTGGGAGGAATCACTTCTTTACACTGTGGACTGGAGGGCAGATGGATGGGGGAGATAAGAGGTGCTTCACATAGGACAAGTAAAACTGGGCCCTGTACAGACTGCCCAGGGCAGGAAGGAGTGTCACACACAGGATAGAGAAACCACATTCACAGCAGTACCCACAAAAGCGTTACAGGCAGCCAGCCAGCACAGGGTTAGGTGCCAGGCTGGAGGGGCTGGAAAGGAAAGGGGCACACATGGGAAGAACGAGGGGGCCAGGCGCTGGCACTTACATATAGCCAGGCCAGTTGGTGCCAGCTGACAGCCAGGCAGCCAGGCGCAGACACAGGTCCAGTTCTGGTGAGAATCCACCACCTGCTCCTGGCAACTTCCGGTAGACAGGGCGCTAGTACTGAGACATACGCAGCAGCTGTCATCGGGGTGATGATGAAAACGCTGGAGTGCCAATACTGGGGCACAGGCAGCTTCTGGTACCAGGGTGATGCTGAGCTTGCTTAGTGAGAAGAAAACATGTGTAGTCCTGCCCCTGTGAATTAAGTGCCAGTGCCGAGCACCAAAAACCACCAGCACAAATTAAGCACTGCAGTCCCTCCTCGGAGTGGATGGCTGGCCCGACTCCAATTCATGCTGGCCAGGCAAGGCATCCTCACTGCTCTACCAACCTCCCATCTCAAACTCAGAATTTAACCAGAAACAAACCCCGCCTTACCTGTCTCTTTGAGATGAGGCACTTAATTTAGAGGCTTTGCCAGCAGATGCCCTTGGCAACGAGTTTCCTGGGACCTAGTGCCACCACAGTGCAGCTTTTAAATTACCTAAGTCAAAGGAGCGCCACAGCAGATCTGTTACGGTTTTTCTGAGAGACCAAATGTTTGATCATGTACTCCTTCCTTGGAAAAAACATAAAGTCCTTTCAATCAAAACCAGCAAAACTAAACATGTTTACACCTGTAGTTTATTTTTTCAGGTAGCACAGTCATTAACTGCTTCCTGCTGGGGTGTATGGATATAACCAGGGCCACTGGAATTATGCAGCATTAGAGGACCAAGTTATGGAGTAGGGTTGCATACATTTTACTGCAAGAAAAGGAAAATTATGCAATGTAATGCTGAACATTTAATGATAGTATTACTTCAATATTTTCTTAATTTTACACTTGTTAATGGTTTTTAGGCATTGGTTGCACATCACTAGTACCAGTTTAACACTCAAATATAGAAATAAGCAACAGAAAGGTGACCAGTCCAGCTTTGCGCAGTCACATGTGCACTTGCGGTTTAGATAACTTTTGAACTGTTTGAGCTGGGAACAAACTTTTTTTGTTAAAACTGCAGATTATGTGGCAGATGATGGATTATGTGGCAAATGCGACAAATCTATCTGCAAAAAAATGCTGCAGCCACACATTCACATAATTCCAGGAGGCATTTATATAACCTGCAGACTTCATTCTGGATAGTTCCAACCCAACTATTTCTCTTTCTGAGAAAAATGGATCATTGTTTTAACCCCTTCAGTGCTGGCCACATTCAGCGGACGTCGCGTGCACTACCTCGGTAGTGCTGTGCACGTCCGTTGATAGTTCCGGCCCCGCCCGCGCAATAGAATGTTCCGCACCAGCGCGGAACGTTCAGCGCAGCGGAGGGGTTAAAAACACCTGTTGAGTAGAGTGCTACAGAATGGCAAAAAAATTCAGTTGAATGCACTATGTAACAACTCAAATTGTATGCACCTTTCCTTTTCTGCCTCTTCCAGCTTTGCTCTGACATTTTGACTCTGTTCCACCAATGTCTATAGCTCACTTTATTTGTCCTCATTAAACGCATCAACACGCAGTGCTTAATTTCTGCAGATGGTTGGTAGCAGTTGTCACAAGCACTCATTTTAACATGAGATTTTGACCAGCGTAAGAGAGAGAAAGGCAGAAAATGAGGGGAACACAGTCATAGGAAACTACTGACAAAGGAAGAAAGGAAAGCCAAACAAGACTTTCGCACTAGTGCTAAAATTGGCCCTGTCATGCCCTTTCAGTTTTTTGTTTATTTAATTAGCAGTCAGGTCATGAGTGCACAGACTGTTTGGTTAGCCCTCTGGGGCTGCCCAAACTAGTCATGCCCACTCTGCCCTTCTCCAGGCAGGCGGCATTGGCTGCAATGCAGTCGGCATGGAGAACATGGCCTCCACATAAACTCCTGGCTGGGCGGTGTCCCGACCAATCACAACAGTGTTTGCAGCGTTGTGATTGGCTTTGGGGAGGGAGCCTGGCTGCCTGCTTCCTGTTCCTGCTGGAGGCGGAAGAACAGGAGCCGAGAAGACCGAGTAAGCCTGCCCCGCGTGAACCCCCTGCACCCTCACCCCCCGTGAGTCATGCCGGTTGCGACTGCCAAAGTGGCCCACCCAAATAAAAATTCCTGGAGCCGGGTCTGTCGCAGAGAAAAGCAATATAAAGTATATAGGTACAAAATGCTTGCAGGCTTATCCGTTTGGCAGGGTTGAACGCTACTCAGGAGAATGCGGGATTAAGGCATAGGTGAAGGACAAACGGCATACTTTGCATAACTTTCCTTGAGTAATACAAACTTTCCACGCCTACATAATATTGAAATGAGCGTCCCTTCTCAGTTTGTTTCTGTTTTTCTTTAGTATAATATTGCCTTCTTTCCACAGGTCTTTTCTGATGCCTTCCTATTGAATTAAGAGGTTGTCATATAGTTGGCTTCGTAAAATCAAAACGTTTCTCCTCAGTGTCATTTTCAGGTTTTTGAGGGGGCCTAGCAAGAAATATTTTGGGACCCCCTGTTTGGAACAAGTTTGAATTTTATTGCCTGTTTTTTGATCATTTAAGCCCTATGTTGCCTAATAATTGTGAAATATATTTTAAAAAGTTAATATACAAAAATGCACAGAAGTGATCTAGAGAGAGAGTTAACTTTCCCTCGGGGCTCCTCAAAGGTGGGGGCCATGGGTAATTGCCCACTTTGGCCAGGCATTAAAACGTCCCTGCTCAGTGTAGATTGTATCCAACATCGCTGCAGTGCTTAATTTGTGCCGGTGTTTACTGGTGCTCAGCACCAGCACCTTTTTCTAAACACCATCACTTAATTATCCACCACATGGTGGTGCTGTGCGCTTTTTTTTTTAGCAGTAATCAGCAGTGGTGATTTAGCATATGTGGGTACTGCTGTCACTGGTATTTGGCAACTGTAGCAGGAGCTGGGTGGTGCCAGTTGAGCAGGCTCTCAAGAATCTGTGCATGCTGTAATGTAGCATCTTCCAATATGAGCGTGGTTCTACAAGTTTTGGTTTGAAAACTGCTGAAGGTTGAAAAGCCAGGCCTGGCTAAGGGAGATCACCGTGCCATAGAAACAGTTGTCTGCTACTCCAATACTGTTGACTACTAGCACAACTCTTCTTTAGCTATACATTCCATCTTCATCTTGTATTGTTGGGTGTATGTATGTCATAATATTGAGCGGCTAACCATAGTCCTATCACAAATATTATAGCCAGAATATACAGTACAACAATATTATGAAGACAAGTATTTACAGGTATGTAAAGATTTACTACTCTTGACTGTAAAGCTACATATCATGAAGATAAATATATATATATATATATATATATATATATATATATATATATATATATATATATTGCGAGAAAGTGTACAATCAGTTGGGGTTGATGAAATAAGAAAAAAAGTCACTAACTTCTTAGGTCCAGTCAAAGGCTTCAGTAATTTGAACCTGAGTTCATACCCTGTACCCTACAGCACAGAGTAAAATGTGTAAATCATTTAGATGTACCAAAGCAGTTAAAAAGTTGAATACACAAAACAATAAAAATACAAGTCCAATTTAAAGAAAAAGAGAAAAATGTAATAAGTAAAATTACACCAAAACGACAAAAATCTAAGAAGAGGAACAGGTCATATAGTTGTTTTATAGATTTAAGCAAAATAGGGCTAAAAAGGGGAGCGTTCCAATGGTAGTTTTTGGTCTCAGTAGACCAAGACCTAGGTATGATTTGAGGCTGACTTTGATGGTGCGCAGGTCATACACAACAAACAGATTGGCCCACGATGGCCTGGATCTACGGAAGTTCGAAAAATGTTTCTAAGTCCCAATCGAAAAAGGGGCTTTGTTGTTTTTCTGAGGAAAAACTCTTCTCCATGTGGAACAAACCTCAAATTCAATCCGATGACATTGAACTGCCAGTTGGATACTTTTCGCGGTCAGCGTCCCTTTAAAGCTCTGGCACTCTGAAGTAAAACATTGGAAAAACTTCCCAAACTTCTTCTGGTGCCTAAACAACCACCGGAGGACACTACCCCTGCACCTCAGGGGAAGCACTCAGAGACTCTCAGAGTGTCAAGCAGAGGGCATCAGCAAAGTCCAGTCCACATCCAGTGGCCACTAGTCAGCTGGGAATTTTCACACAATCAATCAAGAAATTTCTAGAGCGCACGGCTACTCAAAAAGTGTCTCAGTGCTAAGAGAGTAGAGCCCCTTGTATCCCTCCCTGATCTACCAAACGCCACCATCACCAATTGGCCGTCACTTTTTGTCTTACGGAGGTGCAAGGGGAGGTGATTCCAGGGAGATGATTCCAGGACTGAGCCGCAGGGAAGGAGAAAGAAGAGTCTCCCAATTTATTGTGTTTAGTTTTAGGGACACAGCAGCTCTGCATCGGTGGTTTAAAGAGTCTTAGCAGGGTAGCATTGCATAAGTCTGTTCGAAAGATATGAAGGGCCTGTGCCATACATCACTTTGTGTGCTAGAACCAAAGTTTTGAATAGAATTCTCTCTTTAATTGGCAGCCAATGCAATTCCTTGAAATAAGGGGAGATAGATGCCTGGCGTGGAGTCTTACATAACAAACTAAGTAAGTAAAAGTATTTCTAAAGCGCAACATATGCAGAGGCATCTTGGTGCTGAAAAGCAATGCTTCAACTAAGTTGGAAAGAAAAATTACTTAAAACTTAGGGGAAAAGAGCCAGGTTTTAAGCAACTTCCTAAAAGAACATCTGTTGGATTAAGATCTAATGGAGGAAGGCAGGGCATTTCAGAGTTTGGCTCCCCAGTAGTAAAGGCTCCTGCCACCTCACTTAGCCCTTCTGATCCTTGGGATGTGAGCTAGGCAAGCATTAGCGGATATTGTCGCGTTGGGGGACATGCTAGACAAAATATTTCTGGAGGCCTCATGGTCCACCACCAGACAAAGACTTGTGAACCATACAGAGAGATTGAAATGTAATCCTCTCTTGGACTGGCAGGCAATGGACATCCTTGATGCTATTAGATATGGAGCTGAATGTGGGAATTTTCAACAGCACTCTGGCTGCAGCGTTCTGCAGGGACTGTAGTTTTGACTGTAAACATTTGTCAATTCCTGAATAGAGAGCATTATAATAATCTATCCTGGACAAAATCAAGGTGAATATCACAGTTTTTTTAAAAAAAAAGCATAGAGGCAGCACCAGGTATGAAGTCAAAAAAGCACTAGTAGTATACTTTAAATAACGTTCTTTTATTCTTGTTTGTATAAAAGGTGAGACAACCAACGCGTTTCGTTCCCCCTGTCGGAGAGCTCGGTAGAGTAGTGCCCAGTTGTGTGTGTAGTAAAATGCCAGCCTCACGAGCGACTGGGCGCTACTCTGCCGAGCTCTCCGACAGGGGGAAGTGATGGCATATTAAGGCCACCTTCACCATCCAGTTATATTGTATGTTGGACTACCCGTAAGGAAAGGCTTACTATTGTTCTTTTTATTTCGCATACTTGGATGAATTTTATGCGGATGGGACCACTGTCAAAACTTTGGAATATTGTCTACCATAGGAACCCATACCTTGGAACTTGCCTATTACAAATTTTGGGGATTGGAGCCAATTGGACGCCATCCCACCTCTAAGCATTGTCTATCTACGCATTTGGAATTCAGTGTGTGCAAAACACTGTATTATCTGCCCTGTTATGTTATGTTATGTTATATGGGACTTTTATAGCGCAACGGCTACTCCAAAGGAGTGTCCCGGCGCTTTGTGCTCCAGACCTTGAAAGAGACTGGAAAACATAACAATGAAACAAAAACCTAAAGGGGGAAAGCACACTAACCTGACGAAGTTCCTCAGATAGGAACGAAACGCGTTGGCTGTCTCACCTTTTATACAAAGAAGAATAAAAGAACGTTAATTAAAGTATACTACTGGTGCTTTTTTGACTTCATACCTGGTGCTGCCTCTACGCTTTTTTTGACGTTTTCTATCTGGAATCCCAGGGGGACATAACCACAGCAAGTCCCGGAGGCCTGCACAGAAACTAATTCATATGGGACTTTGGGATTGAGCTGCTCAGACTATAGTCGGCTGTGGGTGCTACAGTTTGTTTTTTCAAATCACAGTTTTTTGCATCTCTAGTGGAAGAAAGGGGGAACTCTTTCTTATGATTTTAAGATGAAAAAAGCACGAGGATGTGATGTAGTTAATCTGTTCTGAAACACAGAGCTGATTATCAAACAGTACTCCAAGGTTTCTTCCTTTATTTACAGGATCAGGACGCAGTCCAGCGCGGTGTAGCTGCTGTGTTTTGTACAATTTGCAGTCTCTCGATCAGGCACGACAGGCAGGCCTAAGTACAGGACATTCACATGATCCCGATGGGAAGTGATAAGTGCAGGGATCACCGTTTTCTGTACCAAACAAAAACAGAAATGTCTTGAGAGATCTCAAAAAAGCAAAGCAGGAACTTACAACTGATGCAATATCTGAGGAAGCATAGTCAAATGATTATCTATTTAGACTCCCACGTTGTGAACAACCCTTTGTAGGAGGGGAAAGTGGATATGTGATCCTGCCATTCCAATCTCCATTGAGGAGAGAGGGAACCGAACAGCAGAATTTCAGTCTTGTCTGCATTACACTAAAAGTTACTGTTCCACATCCATTCAAAAACTGCACCCAAACAGTTCTTGAAAACTTCCTGCGCATCAGTTGTGCCTTTCTCCAATGATAAATATAACCGAGTGTCATCCACGTAGGAGACATACAATCCTACCATCCCATAGGTCCACCCCATAGGATTCTACCAGAGAAGCTAAAGGGGACATAAAAATAATAAATAAAGTGGGGCTGAAGGCCGAGCCCTGCAAGACTCCAAGGGGCATATTATCAAGGACAGGCGATACATTATCGCCGCTTTTATCGGCAGGAAACTGCCGATAAAGCGGCGATAATGGCCTTGATAATATGCTCTATGAATTCCAATCGAAGCCCATGTTAGATGTGTTTACATCTAACATGGGCTTCGATTGGAATTCATAGAGCATATTATCAAGGCCATTATCGCCGCTTTATCGGCAGTTTCCTAGCGGCGATAATGGCCTTGATAATATGCTCTATGAATTCCAATCGAAGCCCATGTTAGATGTAAACACATCTAACATGGGCTTCGATTGGAATTCATAGAGCATATTATCAAGGCCATTATCGCCGCTTTATCGGCAGTTTCCTGCCGATAAAAGCGGCGATAATTAATGGCCTGTCCTTGATAATATAAATTCAAATTTCAGGGTTTTGAAATCAGATGAGTGCAGGGCCATCCAAAACTGCTTGGCTCCTATTATCTAAAAAGGATTGACTTCAAGAAAGAGCAAAGCCTCCGACTCCCATGTTCTCCAGTCGTTGGAGGAGGATAGCATATGACACTGAATTGAAGGCTAAACTCAATTTGTCCAGGGCAACCCGCTTTTCTTGATCAAGTCTTCCTGGTTCCAGGCTGACACGCGCTGACGCTGGCTCCGCTCTTACCCAACACGGATGGCGGTCTGAAGCACTCTGACGCTCAGGCCACGGAGGCCCCGGTCACTTTCACGGAGACACGCTGAGACGGCTCCTCTCTGAAAAAAAATCCCCTTTGGACGAGCGCCTTGGGGAGTGCCTAAACGTACTTGAGGGACCCCACCCGCCGGGCCATCCATAACGGTTGTCCTAATCACTATAAGACAACTCCAATATTAATCTGGACTGGGCCCGGCCTGGAGACGCAATACGCCCAGCAGGCTTGTGGCCTTGTCTACCTGCGCTGCCAGGACCCGGCCCCACCTCTTCCTTCACCCCCCCACGTCCTGATAAAGACCCTCGAGTAAGGATCCAATATCCTACACCTCTGGGTCGAAACGTAGACCATCTTCTACCTATACGAACTCCTCACCCCAAGATTGATATTAAAAATCACTACAGGAGTCTCTGTTTTATGTAGAATGTTTTATTTAACATGTGTTTGTCTTGATCTTTCATTCATGGATCAATGATAATGATGGTTTCACTTGTGGATTTGTGCTTATGGATTTGTTTGATTAGTGATGTTAACTAATTGAAACACCCCCCCTCCCTCTGCACTCCTCCCCCTCCCTCGTGTGGGCGCACTTAAAAATTTTGTGCTTAATATCAGCGAATGTACAACCATTATACGGTTCTTCTGGGTTCAGTGAAAATAAAAACACTGTCAACCTGCATTATTTTTTGATTTTGATCTTATTTAACTGTGTGAAGATTAAGTGTTTATTGTGTTTGTTGGTCTGGGACCGCTCCATATACTTCAATTTCTTGATCAAGTGGAAGCTTGATTGCATCGGCCACCTCCATCAATGCTGTTTGTGTGCTTTACCAAAGACAGAAAGCAAATTGCAACGAATGTAATACATTAAACTGTTGCAAATGCGCAGAAAGTTGACATATTTTCCAGCATCTTAGATGCTGCAGGGAGAACAGTGATGGGTCTAAAATTAGAAGGTTGCGATGTATCCACTGAAGAATGTTTCAAGAGAGGGACGACTCTATTCTTTTTACAGCAAGATGGCACTGTTGCTGAATGAATGGACATATTTAATAGGTGGTTGAAGATTGGGTTAATGACCGTCACCATCATTTTCAGAATCATAGGAGGCCCTGGGTCGTCAGCAGAGCCTGACTTGCATGCAAGAATGGCACGTTCGGATTCTTCCAACAAAATGGAAGAGATCGCGAAAAAAGTACAGGTAGTGGATGTGCTAGTAGCCTTTGCCCATCTTTCAGTACGCAATCTAACAGGATTTGATTCCAAACTGGAGATTTTAAAAATGTCTTTAAAAAAAGTCAGATAACTTATTGTAGAGGTCACCAGAGGCAGATACTGGTGGTGCACAAGATGCAAGGTGGAGAAAGTTTTCAAACATTTTAAAGATTTCACTCGGGCTACTTTCAACTGAAGATATTTTGTCTCAAAAACAGGCGGCTTATGCTTTTTTAATTCATTTGATTTTATCCTCCAGCAGATAATGTTTCCGCCAAAGCAAACGCTTGCAATATTTTTGCTCATCCCTCAATGTCTCAGAGAACCAGGGAGCAGAAATATTGCGTCACTGATTGACAGAAGATCTTAGAGAGGCCACCATATTTGCTTTGTCTTGGAACAAGATATTAGGGGCCACTACAACTTTCTCAATATCCCAAACAAGGTGATAGACCAGGACGTGGTCAAGATGGCCATGATAGAGTGCCATTAGAAAAGATGGAGTCAAGAATATGGTTAGCCTGATGAGTTGGGAAAGTAACATATTGAGTCAGGCTAAAAGAGGCCAGCGTCTCCAGGAGTACGGCTGTCAGGGGGTCAGCTTTATCATCACTACATACATTAAAATCTCCTAGAATTATACAGTTGGAGAACTGGAGAGTATAAGGGGTAATAGCCTCCTCTAAAGACTTAAGAACATCATCTGCATACCCCAGGGTCTGATAAACCTACATCCCACCACGGTTAGCTGGACCGAAATTGTGATGCAGACTCCATGGCTTCAGCACCTTTTAGATCTGGTAAATCAAAGGAGGAAAACTTAAAACAATTTTTAAAAACAATACCCACTCCCTTCCTCTGTTGCCAGCTTTCAGCTAATGCATGGAATGTCCTCTTAAGCTTTCTTTATGTTCTTGGAGCTACCCTATGGTCTAATGATCCTTGGAGAACTTTCTGGCCTTGGATTTCAAATAGAAAGGATTTCCAGCCTCCACAGCTCCTCCTCAAAGGTCACATGTACACGGAGCAGCAGGGTCAGTGCACCTGGTTTCCTTTCAAAAGTCCAGCAGTGCTCTGATGATTGTGCCTTGGGGTGCCACATGAGTGCTTGGTACCAGCTAGTGGGTGGGGGAGGCTCATGGGCACTCCCTAACCAATGGTGTGAAAGGTACCGGGGGCAACTCTAGCCAGTGTTTCAGTAGTTCCTGTTTGCCTTACTGCAAACAGCACAAAATGCCAAATGCCAGGACATTTTCAAGATGGTGAAGGTCACACTAAATGTGAGCTCTAAAGGCTGTGTGTGTGTGTGGGAGCGTCACCTAACAACGAAATCAGTTTGAAGCAGGCACTGTACCTACAACAAACTGAGATAGAGCAGTCTGATAGGACATAAAGCAGGGCCCTTCAGCAACCAGATAGGGGACACCCAAAAATTGTCTTGGCATACTGTTCTCTCCCTTTTACGTGTACCCCATGTACTTCATGTGGATCTACAGACCTGTCAAGCAGGATTGCAGCATTGGCAGTGTGGTGCCAAAAGGAGGCCTACACCTACCACTCTGAATATTCTGCGGAGTACAGAGGAATCTTCTCTGTCCATTCAGGTCAGCCTATTTGCTCCTGGTGGGATTTCACAGCTCTTTCAAACCTATTCCTGGGCTTGAGAACAGACCGGGAGAAGCTGATGATAATTAGCCTTCAGCCAGTTCAGGCAGGCAAATGGTAGCTTTCAAAAAGTTACTTTTTCTTACTATTTATTAAAAAATCAGCCTTCACCATTCACGATTGATTCATTTAGGCAATTTTCCAGGTGTTTCTTGTATAAATCGCTTGTGCGGATCGGGATCGAAGGTTTTGACAGATCTGGCGAAACAAATATGGTATTTCTGTTGAAATCACAAGATACTTTTGAGAGCAGAATACATTCCTGGTCAGCAGAATATAAGGGCGGATTAGAACTCCAGGGACCTCCGGGGCTTCAGCGGCTGGAAGTTGTATCCAGAGGTTTTTGGTCTTATACAGGGACTATGGGGTCCATTTCAGGTGGACTCGTTTTCGAGCAGGTTGACATATCAGGTATCCAAGTACTTCTGTTGGAGACCAGACCCCTGAGCAATGGCAGTGGACACCTTTCTCCAGGATTGGGGAAGAGAGGGAGGCTATGCCTTTTCACCCTTCTCGATGATCCAGAAAGTGCTAATGAAGGTAAGATCGAAAGGATGCAGCATCATTCTGGTGACACCCTTTGGAAGTCTCAGGTTTGGTTCCCAGGTGAAGGAACTTGCAGTTGCAATACCCCATCTAGTTTGGTTTATTTAGCTCTTCTGGTGGATTTAGAGGGAGGGGAACAGCCTTTGGTTTTAGATGGGAAAGTAACCTTCTTGTCTGGAAGATTTCAGAGCTACTAGTAGATATTCAGGAATTTCATTAAAGGGTAAAGATCTACTGGATTAGTCCTGGGTGCTGGGTACTAGAAAGAGATACAAGGGGGTCAATCGATCCATCAGCATTTGTGTAGCGCAGCGCTATCACCCCTAGGGGTACCTGGGCACTGAGGGTGCCGTGTCTCTATTGAAAAGCCAGGTCTTGAGTTTCCATCTGAAGTCCACCAGGAAGGGTGCCGTTTGGCGGTGGAGGGGCAGGTAATTCCAGGACTTAGCGGTGATATAGGCGAAGGAGCGGGCACGCCGCAGCTGCGCCGGATGTTGGGTGCATGTGCGAGGGTGAGTGAGGCAGAACGCAGGAGTCTTGCGAGCAGGTGGAAGTTGTTGATGGCTGATGTGTGATGGTCCTTGCTCATGTAGGGCTTTGCATGCATGAGGGACAATCTTGAACTGGCATCTCTTCTGCATGGGAAGTCAGTTGAGGTTTCTGAGGTGGGGGGGTGATGCGGGTCCATTTGGGGAAGTCCAGAGTGAGTCTGGCAGCTGTGTTCTGCACAGTCTAGAGTCTTCAGAGGAGCTGCGAGGAAATTCCGTTGTAGAGAGTGTTGCTGTAGTCAAGGTGGCTGGTGATGAGGGTCTGCATGATGGTCCACGTAAGGGCGTTTTGCTGTATGCCGATATTGTAGAGTCCTTCAAAGAGGGTGTGGAGGCAGATGGTGTTGAACGCAGCAGAGAGGTCTAGGATGATCAGGCCCACAGTTTCTTCGTGGTCGAGGAAAGTTCTGATGTCTTCTGTGGCAGAAATCAACATGGTCTCAGTGCTGTGGTTGGCCCCGAATCCTGATTCTGAGTATGGAATAAGTGGTGAAGTTAATGCATGGAGAGGGGTTCCGATCCCACAAAGTTCCTATAGCGGAGGTGGCAAACTATCTAGCAGATTTGTTTAAATCTAGTCTCTCATATAGGACTATTAACTGTTATAGATCAGCTGTCTCTCCTGGTCATGCTTTAGTTAATAATTTTACAATAGGGAATAACCCTTTGATCAGGGCAGTTATATGAAGGGTGTAAGACTAAGTAGACCCCCGGGGGCTCATTACAAATAGTTATGGGTAGTTGGTCTAATTTTCAGGTTATTCACTTCATGCTAGCTAATAATTATCTTTTTCTGAGACAGATCTCTTTGAAGTTAGCAAATTTACTTTGCCCAATTTCCTTTAGAAGGGTTTTTGGCATTAAGCATTGTAAATTTTGATTATGTTCTATTCTCCTGAGGGGAGACATTTTTGTATCCCTATTTTCATGAGTGTGAAAAGCTATGCGTGGTGAAATGTATGAAGTCATATGAGAGTAAGTAAGAAGAAGAGAAACAGTTGTTACTGTATTATGTCTAACCTTATGAAGCAGTTTCAACAGCCACTTTAGGCTAGATGGGTGCGAGTAGTAATGAGTGAAGCAGAAGTAGATCTTTCTAGGGTTGCTACCCACTCTTTAAAAGGTGCAAAGACTAGTAAGGTTTCCGGGCAGGCGGTTCGCTAACAGAAATTTTAAAAGCAGCTGATTGGTCTAATGCGAACAATTTAGCAAAATGTTACGTAAGACCTGCGGGCACATGAGTTGTGTGGATCTGGATGGCTTTAAACATGAATAATGATAGCCTCGGGTCCTGTAGTGAAATGGCGATTCTCCAATCAACATGTATAGAGAATCTTGATTTCATTAAAGACAACGGAGGCTAACATTATCGCACACTCCTCACCCTTTGAGGAGAGAATGAAAAAAAAGGTATTAGTTGAGTTTATTAAGGCGTTTATAATGGATAATGGGTTATCATGAAGTACTAGTGGATTAATTTTTGATTTTTATTTGCAGACGCCTTATTATAAAGTCTGGCAAAAGATGGATATTTGATCCTTTTTAATCGCAGCTTAAAGAGGAGAAAAACTGCGTGCCTTGGATATATATTGTCTGGACATTCTAATGCTTAATCATGTATTTATTTTTCTTTATTGGGGCTGCATGTTGGGGATAGCAATAAAAGGGTTATTGCATAATGTTAGCCTCTGTTATCTTTATTGAAATCAAGATTCTCTTTGCATGGTAAGTGGAGAATTGCTATTCCCCCTCTGTCCTTCCGAAACCCAGTGACTCTGAGCTATGAGAGGAAGGGTCCAGTGTGCCCTGCAGCTCAGCCTCTGCCTTTCACTTTCTCCTGCCCACTACAAGTATTTTGGAAAGGCAAAGGAAAGAGAAAGGCAGAGGATTTTAATTTGAACTTTAAAATGCTGAGAGCAGCGGGCCTATATCAGTTTACATAGACCGCTGCTGCTCATTTTCTACAATGGAGCTCTCAACATTCCAATGGTCTAATATAGCCTTACAATCTGCTGCAGAGGGCTATACCAGTTGTTAATGACCCTGATGCCTGGTTATTGTCCCGAGCTGCAGGCAGGGCCTATAATGAGGACAAGCGCCTTTAACAAGTGGTATGGCAAAAGGAGAATGGCTATAAGGCTATTAGAACATTCCACCCCTTAAAGGTAGAATGTTCTAAATTAAAAAATAAGACACATAAATATTGGAATGTTGCAGCAGAAAGCTTATACCAGCCATTAAAAGCCCGGAGCACTCCATTGATTTCAATGGAACTCTCAACATTTCAATGTTCTAATATAGCCTGCTATTAAAGCCCACTCCAGCGTTAAAGGCTGTAGCCAAAAACGAAGGCCTTTAACAAGGGAGCGGGACTTTAATAGCCGGTATAGCCCAGCTATGAAGGGCTATAAGGCTATTAGAACATTCTGCCAATAGAGGGCAGAATGTTCTAATAAATTAAACAAAGGCCACTCGGAACCCGAGGGGCATGAAATCCCCTCGGGCTCAGAGAGGCCTTTGTTTAAACACCATTGGAATGTTGCTCTGCAGGCCTTTACCGGCCCATAGAAGCTCAGAGCACTCCATTGTCTGCAATGGAGTGCTCCACATTGCAATGTTCTAATATATATTAGAACATTGGAATGTTGAGAGCTCCGTTGAAGACAATGGAGCAGATCCAGGCTTATAATAGCTGGAGAAAGCCCGAAGCTCCAACATTCCAGTGTTTACCTTTGTTCACAGCTCATGGCTGTTGCTGTGACCAAAGGCCTCACGGAGTCCAAAGGGATTTCAATCCCCTTGGGCTCTTTGAAGCCTTTGTTTTATAGCCATTTAGCCCGCTGTAGTGGGCTGAACTGACGTTGAAGCGGGCCTTTAATTGCCAGTACAGTCCACTACAGCGGGCTCTAAGGCTATAAAACAAAGGCTTCAAAGAGCCCAAGGGTATTGAAATCCCTTCGGACTCCGGGAACAGGCCTGTAATGGCCGGTAGAACCAGCTACGGAGGGCTCTAAAGTTATTAGAACATTCCGCTACTAGAGGGCAGAATGTTCTAATTTGTAAAACAAAGGCCTCATGGAGCCTGAGGGGACTGAAATCCCCTCGGGCTCCGTGAGCCTTTGTTTCTCAGATTTAGCTGTGAACACATATTCTACCAGCAATTAGAAGCACAAAGCACTCCATTGTCTTCACATGAAGCGCTCAGAATTCCAATGTTCTAATATTTGTTAGAACATTCTGCCCTCTAGTAGCGTAATGTTCCGATAGCCTTACAGCCCTCAGTAACTGGGCTGTACCAGCATTAAAGTCCAGCTCCCTTGTTAAAGGCTCTCGTCTTTGGCCTTTAACGCTGGGGCAGGCATTTAATGGCTGGTATAGCCAGCTATGGCAGTCTATAGTATCCTTGCCTGATCTTTCTGTGGGTTCTGGAAGTGATCTTATAATGACCTTGTTTTCTTTCTATCTATATATCTGAGGAAGCTGTCAGAACCTAGAGATGATAAAACCTGTGCACAATTTTTTTTTTGTATTGCAAATTCTCTGCAATGCACATGAATTAAGTGTATTCTTTTTCTGTCCCTTCTGACAAAAGTGGAAATATAAAATACAGTGACCCTTAGTTGTGGATGTACTGTATTAGCCAGCATTAAGGGGAGTCAATTTTCTTTGCTTGCATCAGAGACCCTGGTAAACCACGGGAGCAACACATTTAAAATAAACTCAAAGGTATCATTTATGTACCAATTTGGAGGAGAAAACTTAAAAAAGTCGGAAATCTCATCTGATAAGTCTACTTATACAATACATTTAAAGTATATAAACAGTAGAATCAAATTATCCATTGTCTCCGTATTAGCTTGGTAAGGTCTCTATAACCATCCCACCCCCCTCAATATGGACTGATTCAGTGTTTTTGGGAAACTCAAGTGTTGGTGTTGGGTTTATATGGATTGTTGATTGAGTGAGTTTATTTAGTCCCCTGTGAAATCTGTTACTAGTCTTCTGGCCAGACATGGTTCATTATGACTAAACGCTGGACAATTGAACAGGTTTCCTTGCCTCTCACAATGGGCTCCTGAGAGTGATAGAGCGTGCAGGTCACCCGTCTATAAATTTACCAAATACTCACCTGGGCCCATATCCAAATTAACCACAATTACTTAGAATAGGTAACCTGGGCACTAACTATCAGATATTTGTACTTCCTAGGTCCTATACCCTTGACTTACACTCCTGGTCATCGGTACCTGTGAACCTATGGGATCAGGGAGTCTAGCATAATAAGTATGGTAGCAAGACAACAATTTGCACTCACATATTAACCACAGACTCGAGAAGTTTTGAAAACCTTTATCTAATCTTCATCAAAAGTCATAAGCCAAAGATTAACAGCAAGCAAGCTATCGATAATCAGAATCACAAACAGCGTATAACTATGTAAAAGATATATTATGCCAACCATTTAGATTTCTAAAGGGAAGGTAAGAACAAGGAACATGCTAAAATGAATTTATAGAAATCAGACTTGAAATGGCATTTTCTAAAGGACGGGGAAAAATGAGGGACATGCTATAAGTCAAAGTTTAATCGCTTTCAAGAGGGTGGGTGAAAAGACGGAACATCAATTGTAATGACGAACTGAATCAATCATGTAGCTATAGCGAAGGTAAGAAAAATGGAACACGCTAATAAATCAAAAATAATCACTTCAGCTTCTTGAAGAGTGGGTAAAGAAAGGACACCCCTATACATTCATGGATAACATTTAACAATCAACTCTAAAGGAGGAAGGAAAATGGAACATGCTAATAACGACAGGATTTATGATTTTATTAATTGACACATAGGGAAAGGTAAGAAAATGGAACATATGCAATTAAGACTTTTAGCAAAATTCAGAGAAGGTAAGTAAATGATGCAATGTATACTATTGTTATCCACACAGATTTATATTTACCTAGACAGAGTTAAGACCAACCCTGGCCACGGGTCAGTTAAGGACAGAAACCCCGAAAGTTGCAAACACCAGTAGGCCAGCAAGTGCAGGTCAGAAACAGGACAGGAAAGCCAGATTTGGATCAGAACCGGACCACCGAAAGTGGAGACCAAGACCCGCAGTTCGATTGCAACGCCTGCGCTACTCCCTCTCGGCAGCTATCAGTCAGAACCCCGATTAGGTTATCGAATTTCCCAACAAAGTGCTTTGCCAGCACTCCAGGTCCCAGAACCCCGATTAGGGTCAGCGAGTCTTCTAACAGAGTGCTTCGCAGCACCTCTGTTCTCGATCAGCTATTGAGTGCGTTGGGTCAGTGACAGGTCAGCTATTCGGACAAGTCGGACGATTTCTCTTCCTAAACCTAGGCTAGTTATACTATTTTCCAGGTCAGTGTACCACCCCCAAATGTTATGTGATATATCAAGGACCCCCTGGTAAGGATAAAGTTCCTGGGTCAGGTAAATTAGTTCAATGTGAAGGTATCAACCCAGGCCAAATTACAAGACAAACACTGGCTATTTAAAGACACAAATTATGCAAAAAATTATTATGAACTATAACACAGAAAAATATACTGTTGTAAAAAGGTTTTCTTTAATTATATTGATAAAAATAGATTAAACACGTACATCAAGTATACAAGATAAATTGATACAATAAAAAGATTTTTGTTAATGATAAAAATGAAACATTTGTTTTAAAAAAGGCTCGAGGGAGTTCTATATGTTATTGGCGTGGCTGTAGTCTGTCAACGCGTTTCGACACGTCGTAGTGTCTTCCTCAGGACAATATTTTTTGCAGCCAAATTTTCATTATATATAGGATGAACTCAAAATCACTTAGATAGCTGTAATTTCTGCGATATCAGGTTAAAAAACAGTCGATATTCATCAAGCCTGGAGTGGCTTCTTATATGCCATTCAGTCTTCACAATAACCACGAAGAATGAGGCACCTCAAAAGACTCTTTGTTTCGGTATGTGAAATCTTTTTTTGAAGATTTCACTGCTCACTTCTCATTCTTCGTTTCAGAGATATATAACCACTTTTTTCTTTTAAAACCAAAGTTCGCCACGAATGATGTTTTAGCTTAGAGGTCGTATAAAATGCTGATACTGGAGGAAACGCTCAGGACGTCATGATAAGTCTGGATGTTACCCCCTACACCTTTTGGAATTACGCTATAGATATACAAATGATGATTTTCTATTGTTGATTTTATAATGTGAGACTACAGCAGGTTAGCTGAGTCTATCTTTTTGCGTATGGCTGGCAGGGGCCACTCTTTATAAGCTTCAAGATGTGAAGACATTAAGATGCGAAGACGTTCCCAAAGCGAGGGTTTGAGAAATCTCTAAGGATTCTCCTGCTCTAGTACTTCTGGCGTCTGCTGGCTGATTCGAAAAGCAAAGGGATGCTTTTCGAACCAGCCAGCAGACGCCAGAAGTACTAGAGCAGGAGAATCCTTAGAGATTTCTCAAACCCTCGCTTTGGGAACGTCTTCGCATCTTAATGTCTTCACATCTTGAAGCTTATAAAGAGTGGCCCCTGCCAGCCATACGCAAAAAGATAGACTCAGCTAACCTGCTGTAGTCTCACATTATAAAATCAACAATAGAAAATCATCATTTGTATATCTATAGCGTAATTCCAAAAGGTGTAGGGGGTAACATCCAGACTTATCATGACGTCCTGAGCGTTTCCTCCAGTATCAGCATTTTATACGACCTCTAAGCTAAAACATCATTCGTGGCGAACTTTGGTTTTAAAAGAAAAAAGTAGTTATATATCTCTGAAACGAAGAATGAGAAGTGAGCAGTGAAATCTTAAAAAAAAGATTTCACATACCGAAACAAAGAGTCTTTTGAGGTGCCTCATTCTTCGTGGTTATTGTGAAGACTGAATGGCATATAAGAAGCCACTCCAGGCTTGATGAATATCGACTGTTTTTTAACCTGATATCGCAGAAATTACAGCTATCTAAGTGATTTTGAGTTCATCCTATATATAATGAAAATTTGTCTGCAAAAAATATTGTCCTGAGGAAGACACTACGACGTGTCGAAACGCCTTGACAGACTACAGCCATGCCAATAACATATAGAACTCCCTCGAGCCTTTTTTAAAACAAATGTTTCATTTTTATCATTAACAAAAACCTTTTTATTGTATCAATTTATCTTGTATACTTGATGTATGTGTTTAATCTATTTTTATCAATATAATTAAAAAAAAACTTTTTACAACAGTATATTTTTCTGTGTTATAGTTCATAATAATTTTTTGCATAATTTTTTTCTTTAAATAGCCAGTGTTTGTCTTGTAATTCCACCCCCAAATGTTGCAAGTGTAAGGATCCCCAATTTCGATTGGACAAAGGAAGAGGACAGGTCATCACACCACCTAAAATTTTAGAATTTCGTCGTCTCCTATTCAAATTAATGTTCCCGCTTATTGAATTCAGGTTCTCATGACATATTTCTTCCACCTAACAATGGTGAATTTAACATAAAATACATTGTAATAATTTGGGTACAGTTCAGCTCCTTCTAGCAGGGTTAGGGTTCAGCTTGCCAGGCGCATCTTTGCTGTGGCTGCCATCTGGCTCACGTTCAATAACACAGAATTTATCCTCTCGCGGCAGACTGTCATGCGCAGAAGGGATTTCCAAAATGGAGTAAATAGCACCTCCCAGGCCCAAGGATTACGATACATGAAAAGTAAAAGAAACAACTTTAGAACACAGAATAAAATGAATACACTGTATACCATGAATCTCTACACTATACCCATTATTTTATAATAAACTATAGCATTAGGATAAAGCAGAACGAACAGCTTAGCTAAAGCAGCAGTGCAAGCTTCTCGCATGTGAGAACACAGAGCAGCCATATTAGCTCTAGGGCGCAGAAGCAACAGATTCCCTCCAAAGCTGCGAGTACGTCATGTCGCGTGGATATGACAGGCACATGCGCAGTAGAAATTCCCACGTAGCAGCAGCCATTTTATTTGCAAGCGTATTAGGATTAGAAAACACATAAGCCAGCTTCACTCGGATACCCAATAATGAAGGAAAAGGGGCTAATTAGTAAGACAAACATATTGATTAGTTAGTTAACGTTATTCGAGGTTCATGAATATAAGCAAGTCGCTTCATATGCGAATCCTTGCTCCATCAAGAGAATCCAGACTGAAATTCTCTTATTTTAACATTATCCATACATAGTACTGGTCTCATCATTGGTTGCATAAATGGGGACCTTTCAGTGCATAAATTGTAAACAAAATAAGTACCAGGCCCTCGTCAGGATGCCACTGCAGCTTGCTCCAACCATTGCACCTGTCAGCACTGCCAGTGACAGAACCACCAAAACTAACCATCGCACTCCTACAAGGGTGACAATTTAGGCTATTTAAGGCCACAGAAAGCTATAAGAATGGTTTGGACGGCAGGGATTAGTCATTTTTAATGTGTATTGAATTAATAAACAACTGTTCTGATGTTAACATGGGCTTCTATGGGAATTAACAAGGGCATATTATCAAGCCCATTAGCGCCGTTTTATCGGCAGTTTCCTGCCGGTAAAACGGCGATAATTTTAACACCAGTCCTTGATAATATGCTCCCCAATTTCATTTGTAAGTGGAAGATGGTGGTAGGTCACCCCTTCCGAAACTGATGCTGGCAATTTCATAAACGTAACAGTTACCAGCATCCATAGTTCTAACATACTCAGATAATAACCTTGAAAAACTGTTCTTTGAGAAGTCACTGATAGATCTACCCTTATGAATCTCTGGCTTATACACATGTACTTTATCAGTTTTTAATTCATTACTTCGTCCATTCATAGTCCCATTTGCTTTCATCTTCTCAAAATTTTCTCTAAAGGGAATAATATTAGCAAAAATTAACCATACTAACATTAATAGCCCAGTACATATTAACCACATTCTACACCACTTTCTAAAAATAGAACAGTTTCCTTTACTCAGATTTTTGCCTTTACTAGACTTTCACTTTACACTCATAGTGGTTTTCTTATACCAATGTTTCAAGTCTTGCTTTTAATTTGCAATTTCAGATCAATTATTTCTTTTTCTTTCTTTGAGTCTCAGTTTTTACTCACTTTGTTTTTCTTGACTGGTGAAATTCAAGTTCTGTTGCCTGCTGTTTACTTCCTCAATAGGAGGCAAAAACATGTAAGCCCATTCAGGTGATTTATATTTCTGGTTTGGCCTTCTCACTCTTTTTGGCCTTTGAACAACCTCTATTTTCTTTCCCAAAAACTCTTTCTGACTTGTTATTTCATTCACTTGATCTTCTGGGTTTCTTGATTTGTTAACCAGTTTGAATTTCAGTCCATCATTTTCTCTAGGCCAAGTATCTCCTTTACAAGCCCTTTTTGTCTTTGGTTGTGGAGTGTTATGTTCCACTCTCCAAGCTCTTTTCCTTGAAATCTTTCTCAATTGAGTTTCAACTTCAATGTCATCAGTTTCAATTTCAGTATTTTCAACAGTTTCATTTATGATGAACTTTATAATGTCTGTTTCTTTTTCAGAATCTGTTTTCTCTTTACTCTGCAGTTTCAATCTGTTAGGAACAGCTCCATAACTGGTACTTGGAATCTCATCCTTGTTGTGAGTTATTTCCTCTTTTACAGTGTCAGGATTTTGGTTCCTGCTTTAGAACTAGCATCCAATACCTCCAGCTGTTGATGTTCTTGTCGAGCTTCAATATCTGGATTTCTCTCTGGTTCTCCTTCAGAATCAGAATCAGTTGTGCTTTCACCATCCTCATTTGGATTTTCAGGTTCAGGTACACGGATGGTGTGACTGGCATGCACCCATCTTTTTACTCCAGCACATTTAACTGCAGTCGTGCTGACCAAAATAACCTGTCTCGGTCTTTGCCAGCGAGGTACCAAGCAATTTCTTCTTCGGTGTACCTTTATTCAGACCCAGTCTCCAGGGACTAGATCATGAACTGGATGTTTCTTTTTCGTGTTTGACTCAGTTCCCACCTGATGGAACACGTCAGACAGGTTTTTGCAGTAATCCAGTATGATGTCATCATTAATAGTTAACAGTTTATCAACTGGTACAAATGCTTGTCTCATCACTCTGCCCATCAAAATCTCATGTGGACTCAGTCCAGTTTTTCTGTCAGGTATACTCCTTAAGGTCATCAGAACAAGTGGCAATGCGTCAGGCCATTTCAGTCCTGTTGCTAAACACATTTTTGCAATTCTGTTTTTTATTGTTCCATTCACTTGTTCACTTGTTCAACTACCCCTGAAGCCTCTTGTCTGTAAGCACAATGCAGTTTCTGACGAATGTCCAGTGCTTCACAAATCATTTGTAATTGTTCATTCTGAAAGTGGCTTCCACGATCTGTTTCAATTGTTACTGAAAATCCGTATTGTGGTATGATTTCACGCAAAAGCAGTTTTGCAACAGTTACTCCATCATTTCTCCAGGTGGGGAACGATTCTACCCACCTAGAGAACAGGCAAATAATTAGAAGCATGTATCTGAGTCTGTTACATGGTGGCAATTCGATGAAATCCAATTGCGCTCGTGTGAACGGACCTCCCTTCCGTCCTATGGTTCCCAAGCTCACAACTGTTTTTCTTCTTGGATTGAAGTGTTGACATACTAGACATCTCTGGCACAAGCTTTCAGCAATCATCCTAAACTTAGGATTATACCATGTCTGTCTAAACATTCGAATCATGGATCTCTCCCAACATGAGCTTGACCATGGTACATTCGGGGCATATTTGAAATCATGTTATCAGGCATTACTGGTCTTTCAACCCAGATTTCATCTTCTTTCCTTTGTCAACCCAGATTTCATCTTCTTTCCTTTGTCTACACCATGCTTTTAGCCAAGTGTTTTTCTCTTCTTCACTAGCCTCATCCTGCATCTGTCTTACTTCCTGCCAAGTCTCAACTACTGTGGTTAGCATTAAAGGACTTGAAACATGTTCTTCTTTTCTGTCACGATTTATGGATGCAAGATTTCTGGCACAGTATTTTGCAATGGAATCAACATATCTATTTCCTCTAGTGATGTAGTCATCTCCCTCTTTGTGTGCAGCACACTTCACCACTGCAATTTTATCAGGCAACTGGATAGCATCAATCAGCATTTTTACAAACTCAGCATTTCTGATGGGGGATCCTGCAGAAGTTAAATAACCTCTTTGGGACCACAACTGTCCGTAATCATGGACAACCCCAAATCCATACTGGCTGTCAGTCACTATGGTGACTTATATCCTTTCCTAGTTAACATGCTTGTATGAGCAGAACAAATTCCTTTCAGACAAGATGCTTCCAGGACATCTGCCACTGTACACACAGCATATGCAGCACTCAAAGCACCCTCCTCTGTTCTCAAGCACGAACCATCAGCAAACATCACATAAGCTGATTCAGGCAATGGTTCATCCTGTCTGGTCTTGGCTTGGTACAATACTCAAGAACATCTAAACATTTGTGATCAACCTCATTTCTTACCTCAGCTTCCATTGCATCAGATAACAATATAGATGGATGTATATTCACACATCATGAAATTGTCACATTATCTGCACCTAGAATTGTTTTCTCATATTTTGTCATTCTGTTATTTGTAAGGTACTGTGTTTTTGTCCTAGTGAGAAGAATCTCCACTGAATGAGGTATATATACCCTCACAGGAAATCCCATCACTATTCCTTCACTCTGTTCCAAACTCACACTTGTTGCTGCTTCTGCTTTCAGACAACCTGGCAAGGCTTTTGCAACTGGATCCAAAACAGCAGAGAAATACGCAATTGGTTTCCTCTGTTTTCCATGTCTTTGAATTAATACTGACAATGCACATCCTTCTCGCTCACTGCAATACAGCTCAAACTCTTTTTCATAGTCAGGCATTCCTAAAGCTGGAGCTTCACATACACTTGTTTTTAGCTGTTCAAATGCCTCCATTTCAGTCTTATTTAGTACGACGGGGTCTCTGATGTCTGCTTTAGTTAGTCTTTGTAAGGGTTTTGCTATTAGTGAGAATCCACTAATCCACTGTCTACAGTAACCCACCATTCCTAAGAAAATTCTAACTTGTCTTTGTGTTTTTGGTGGTTGCATCCCTTGTATCATTTTTATTCTTTCTGCAGTGACTTGCCTAGTTCCTTTAGCAATCTTATGACCTAAGTATTGCACTTCTTTCTGACAAATTGCAATTTCGATGGAGACACTTTATGCCCTTCTCCTGCCAAATGGTTCAACAATGCAATGGTATCTGATATGCATTCATCTTTTGTCTTTGATGCCACTAACAGATCATCAATATATTGAACTAATACAGATTCTCCAGGCATGCTTAAACTTTCTAATGACTTCTTTAACAGTTGATTAAAAATAGATGGACTTTCAGTATACTCCAGAGGAATTCGGCACCATGCCAAAATGCGATCTTCGAACCGGAACGCAAATATTGGCTGGCTTTCTGGGTGTAATGGAACCGTGAAGAATGCATTACACAGATCAATTACAGTTACAGTATACCATTCTACATTATGTGGAATTTGATATAGAACTACTGCTGGATTTGGTACAAATCGGACAACATGGGACAATGATCTTATTAATCTTTCTAAGATCTTGTACAATTCGAATTGTTCCGTTAGGCTTTTTAAATCCCATTATCGGTGAGTTACAAGGACTGCTTTCTAGCTCTCTTAAAATGCCTTGTTCAATCATCTTGTTTATTACTGGTGTTATTCCGTCAATCATTTCTGCTGTCATTTTATATTGGGGAATGTTTAGGTAACTCACTCCTTCCGTTACAGAAATTTTCACAGGATTTACATCTTTCATTAATCCAATATCTTCTCCTGTAATATCCCATACTTGCTCTTTTACTTCAACAGGTATCTTTTCTCGATCAAACACAGGAAACAATTAATTCTTTTCCAATTCTATCATTTACATGGTCATTTTATACAGGCTATCTTCATCTGGGGTTTGGTGCTCTATGCCATCTGGTGAACAATACATGGCTCAGTTCATTTTACATAGAATGTCCCTGCCTAACAGGTTAACTGGACTAGTATCACACACCACAAATCGGTGCATATCTTTGAAATTTCCAATTTCTACTTCAACTGGTTTTGTTAAGGAGGTTTTAATCTGTCTATTAGCTACACCTACAACTTGAATTTGATCTGGGTAGCACCAGTGTCCACTAGGAAAGTTACTTTTACATCATTCACCTTTCCATTCACAAGCTGACCAGACTGATATACCTCAAGAGTGGCTCCAATCACACACTCTTCTTCCTCTCTCAGGCACCGTCAGAAGCTATCATCCGACTAACTCCCGCCATCCTTTTGTAACCAATACTGAGGACTCACATTCACTCTGGGCGATCGGTTTACCTGTTCGCCTCTGCTGAATCCTGTCTCTGCACTGTATCTCTGTAGATTTACACTGCGTGGTAGTGGCGGTTGTGGCACCTGACTTTGCTGAGTAACTACCTGTTTTTTTTTGTTTAAAAAAAAAAAAATTATTGAAGTGATTTGCAACCTCTTAGATCAGATACAAAAAATATAAATCTCATAGATATACTATTGACATTATCATTCTTTCCAAAATAAGACATATTATAGAGAGAATTACTCAAAATACGATCCCCAAATTTTTTCAAACTTTTTTATCCCCCCAACCCGTTTTGCATACATTTGTTCACTTTCCTGACCCTTTTCATTTTATCAAGCCACTCCTGAAACACCGGAACCTGTGATGAACGGCAGTTCTGGAGGAACAATGATCTGGAAACTGCCATTACAATATAAACCAATTTTGCCAAGTAATCTAAAAGTTTACAATCAGGATCATATCCAAACAGTAATAATTTGACGTTACACGAAATCGAAATCACATAGTAAGTTTTAAGAAAAACAAAAATTTCGTCCCAGAATGACTTAATTTTTGGACAGTTTCCCATGATGTGAGACCAATTGGCGGGATCACATTGAAAACATCTGAAACAGTTAGCGGACGTATTATCATACATTTTAGCGATAACTGCTACAAAAGCCACTTGCTAAAGAACAACATTCTACGCCAGTTGGCACCACGCAATGTTACAAAGTTAAAATTATTAATAGTTTTCCATATATCGATAGATAGTACTACATTTTCCTGTACATGCCATTTTTTTTTATAGCTTTAGACCTCAACTCTCCCTCTCTACTACGTGCCAAACAATGTTTCCATTCCCCGGGTTTCTTAATTGAGAAGTTCACAAAAAGGTCTTCTGCCAACGGAGAGGGGATACTAATATGGCTGGGGTCTAATTGCGCCAGAGTTTTATAGATTACTTTATAGGACCGGATTAGCAGAAAGTTGCCAGGAATTAAACGAATCATTGCGTCGACCGCTAACCAGGACCCATTCCCCATAAAATCTGCTAACGTTTTAAACCCAGCGAGTCCCCAATTTACAATAGTGATAGATTCAATTTTAATCCCCAAATAAGCAAAAGCACCAAAAAGGGGAAATGTTGAATTGAAGAGTGGGAGGGAGTATCTCTTAAGCATGGCATCACGGCGTTTAAAAAACCAATTCAGGGTCTTATATCTAACAAATTTAGGTGATTTTGGCACAAGAAGGGGATATGGGATCTGAATCTCTCGACAAATTAAGTCAAAGAAAAAATGTATAAATAAGCCCACACCTGAAATTGTATTTTTAAATCTGTGTAGATACTGCGCAAAGAATGCAGTATAGTAATCTTTTAAATTTGGTAATGAAAGGCCTCCATATTGTGTTTCTTCGTATAAGGTCCCTATGGCAATTCTAGGCGTTTTTTAGCCCAGACAAATGCGGAAAACATAGATTCTACTCTAGAAAAAAAAAGCGCCAGGCAAAAAAACGGAAATAGTAGAAAATAAGAAGTTAAAAAGGGGAAGTATGGACATTTTGATCAGGGCAACCCGGCCGAGAATGGATAATGGTAGTGGGTCCCACCGAGCGAACATTGAGCGGACCTTCTGCAGCAAAGGGACGAAATTAACTGTATATAATTCCTGAATTTTAGGAGAGAATAAGACCCCCAAATATCTTTTAGATTTTGAATTAATGCAACCGTACAGGTCTGAGTGTAATACGGGGTCTGCCCCCCAGAAACCAGAATTTCTGTCTTTTTTTTATTAATTCGATATCCCCCTAGAGCTTCGAATTCTTCAAACATCTGAAGAGCCTGTGTCTGTGATTGAAGATCCGCTTTGATTAATAACATAATGTCATCCGCGTATAGCTTTATCTTAGCCATAGAAATAACCGGGGGAACAATCTGTACACAATTTTGAATA
This sequence comes from Lissotriton helveticus, assembly GCF_964261635.1. NCBI lineage: Eukaryota > Metazoa > Chordata > Amphibia > Caudata > Salamandridae > Lissotriton > Lissotriton helveticus. Next base: position 120,418,204 of record NC_136067.1, read on the forward strand.
GCTACTGCAAGTGGTTCAATAAAATAGGCAAAAAGAATAGGAGACAAAGGGCAACCTTGCCTAGTTCCCCGTAGAACTGAAATTGAACCCGCTGAAAGTTTATTAATAATAATATTGGCTGTAGCACCAGTATATAAATTCTGTATTAAACTAATAATTTGTTGTGGAATCCCAAAATATTTCAAAATAAAAAAAAGTGTGTCCCAGACCACCAAATCAAAAGCTTTTTCTGCATCTAATAGTAAAATCAAAGCCGGTAACCTCCGTGTCTCAAAATAATCTAGTGCCTCAATCAAAAAATGTGTATTTGTGAATAATTGCGTTCCTTTAATGAACCCGTTTTGATCGGGATGGATCAGATCAGCCGAGATATTGTTAAAACGAAGTGATAATAATTTAGTGGCGATTTTTATAATCTGAGTTTAATAACGTGATCGGACTGTATGAATTAGGGTCCTTAGGTTCTTTCCCCTTTTTCAAAAAACTAACAACAGTGCCTTCGTGAAAAGATGTGGGAACTTGCCCACCATTAAGCATAGAGTTTAACAATAACAGAAACAAATCACAAAAGGAACTAAAAAAAACCTTAAAAAACTCTGCAGGAAAGGCGTCAGGACCACATGCCTTGCCCAATGGAAGATCCTTAACGACCAAATCCAATTCCTCCCTAGAAAATGGGTATCGCATAATTAGTTGATCGTCTAATGATAGACTCGGAAGTGCATATCTCCCCAGAAAATCAGACAGATTTTGATGGTCAATATAATACTGTGTACTGTAAATTCTTTGATAGTGGGAAAACATTATTGAACTTATTTCTGCCTGATCAAATGTCTCGATATGGGTTACTGGACGTTTTAGTGAGTGTATCATATTCGTAGCAGCTTGTTCTTTGACCCGCCAGGTTAGAAATTTACCCGTAAAGTTACTTTCTTCGTAGACTTTTTGAGATTGTCTACGAAAAGCCTCTTCACTCTGAGCATAATAATGGGCACTAAGTTCCCGTTTAGCCTCACTTAGTTGATTCTGAACCTTGCTGGTTGGATTGCAATATCGTTGTGCTGTCAGAACCTGAATTCTTTGTGACAAAGAATTCCTAATATTTTTTACAGCGAGCCAATCGGCTGCTTCTTTGCTTATAACTATACCCCGGATAAAAGCCTTCAGGGAGTCCCAAATGATATGTATGGGAGCTGTGCCTATGTTTGGAGTGATAAAATTAGTGATCTCTGATTTAAGTGCAGTGACCCAGTTTATCTCTTGTAAATATGCTTTATTAAAGGTCCAGCGTTTAGGAATTTTAGTGTTGTCTCCCAAATCAAAATCTATAACCACCATAGCATGATCGGAAAAAACATTCTGACAAATTTTCTGAGTAGAAAAATTAAGTTGCCTAGAGGCCAAAAAAAAATCAATACGGGAGGAAGATTTAAACCTGCCCGACCAACAAGTAAATTCGGTTTTCCATGGGTTTTTAAAGCGCCATGGATCGCACAAATCGAGTGTTGACATATTGTCTAGCATAGTCTTAAGTGATTTAGGTTTAGACTGTCTCTTGGAGGATGTGGTTGAATCAAAATTGGGGTTCATGAGTATATTAAAATCGCCACCTATAATAATATCCCCTCCCACCAATAACAAAGACTGAAACATAGCGTCGTAAATCTGAGGATTATCCTCTATAGGGGCGTAAAAGCTGACAAAGGTGATAGGCCTTTGTCGGTTTTTAATACGGCATGAGGCCCAACATCAACCACCTAGTCCATCCTCCTCCGTTTGAATGATTTCAGCCTCCAAATGTTTGTTAAAAAAAAGAGCAACTCCGCGTTGTGCACTAATAGCGGCTGGAAAACCACGGAACAAAGCCCATGTTTTAAACATAGAAAAATCCTTCTGTTTGGAAGTGGGGAGATGAGTCTCCTGTAACATTATAACAGCAGGATTCTTAGTCCTAATCCATGACTCTATGGCGCGCATTTTTTTCTTATTATTAAGGCCATTGACATTAAACGAAATTAACTTCAACCCCCCATTAGTAGACATAGCAAATATTACAATTTATATACAGCAAACATTGCGACATCATGACAAGTACAATCCCAGCTTGTACAACAAAAATCTTGAGAAGAAACTCTTTCACTAAAAAAAATCCTGTTGCAAAAAAACTTTCCTTTTTTAACCTTTTTTATCCCAACGACCCGTGCCCCCAACCCAAACTTTACCCGTGGCCAACCTCCTGCTGCCCTCCCACACGCCTGCCACTGAGTCTTAACCCCTACCATAGAGGTGTCTTGTTGTAACACCCCATAACCTCCCAAACACCCCCCTCCGCTCCTCCCCTCTTCCATACCAGATATGACACCATCTTTTGATGAATTAAGAAAAAGAAGAAGAGAAAGGACAAAAAGATGGAAAAACACAGAAGTACATTAAATATCTAACCAGGCGATATTGTGCTAAGGAGATCTTGTGCCTCATCTACGTCTGTCAACAAATAGAATTTGCCTTTAATCAGCACTTTTAGTTTAGACTGTTGCGCAATTGAGGCTTGAGCCCCCCTAGCTTTGAACAGATGTAGAATTTTTACAAACTCCTTTCTGCGGCGGGCTGCAGCAGCAGACATGTTGGAGAATATTCGACATTTAGTGGTGGCATTAGCTGCAAATTGACCCTGTTTTTAAATGCCTTGGACAAAATTGTTTCTTTAATACGAATGTCTGCAAAATTTAGCAAAATAGTGCGGGGAAGAGTGGAATTCGAAAATGGCTTAGCAGGCACCCGATGGGCTTGGGTGATCGTCAGTTCCCCTTTAAACTCCGGAACAACTTCTTGCAGAAGAAAAGAAGAGACCCATTGGACCATATTAGACCCCTCAATTCCTTCCGGAACCCCTACTATTCTGAGGTTTGATCTTCGATTGAAATTTTCCAGTTCATCGAGCTTAGCTTCCAAAGTCTTAGACGTTTTGGAGACATTTTTAATGTCCTTCTTAACTTCGGACATCTCGTCTTCTAGACAGGAGATCCTACCTTCAGCTTCCTGAAGACGAGGAGGAAATGTGGATACTATGTCCTCAATTTTATCCAGTCGAAGTTGAATCCCGGCCAGCTCTGCTCTCTGAAACTGTTTGACCTCTCGTACTTCGTCTAATATCAAATTCAACATATCTTTAACAGACAGCTGCAGTGTTCCAGTAGTATAAGTGGTCTCGGTATCCATAGCCAGGATAGGGCTAAGTATATCCTTTCCCTCGATTATGGTATGAGCCATATGAGTGGTGTCCGGATTCACCGAGTTACATACCGCATTATTTGTAGTTATAGTTAGGGGTATCGCAGCAGCAGTCGTTGCCTCTGAAGCCGTAGCCGTAGCCGTCGATAGACAAGACGGTGTTATGCCAGTCTTGTTTGCTATTAAACCACCAGCCTGCAAAGATGAAATACCGGTAGTAATCTTTAATGAAGCTGGACCGGGGTCCAAGCCAGAAGAAAGCAGAGTGGTGCTGCTAGTTGCAGAAGGATTAGGCTTGATCTCAAACAAAGGAAATTGCTTTAGAGGCTGATTAATAACCGGTGTCTTCAACTGTGAGGCCACTCTCGACAAAACTTGTCTAGGAGCCCCCGTCTGCGTTGTTTCGGATACTGGATTATTATCCAATGTCTCAGCTGGTGTCTCGATATTGCAAAGGTTGCCGGGTGTTTCTTCCGTCTCTTCCTCTGAGCTCTCAGAAAACACCTCCTCTCTGCTCTCCAGACCAGCTAATTTTGCTGCCTCAGCTTCCTCTTTTACTTGGAGGCGATGGGCTCTCGCCTTAGCACGTATGCCTATAAGTTTGCCCATTGTAAACTATATTGGAGAAATGAATAGAGAGAAAAAAAAGAGCCTGCAGCCAAAAAAAAGGCCAGTCCGCGAACACCACTCACCCACAGTCTCTAGAAGTTCTTCCGCTTTTTTTCCCCCGCTGAATGGCAGAAGTAGAGTTGTCTCGCTAGGAGAGATGGGACATGTAGTCCTCCCCGCGTAGCTGTCACAGAGAATACATTTTCAGAGCGGCGGGTAGAGCCTTCAATTCCTTGAAAAGCGGGTGCCCTCCTAGAGCTCGACCAGCTAAAGTGTCAACGCCAATGATAATGCCAAAACGTCAAAGCATGAAAAAGTCAGCCGTGACCACAGCCGACTGCGCGCATAAAGGAAAACACCACCGTCAAGCCTCCACAGCCCTTCGTACCCGTCCGGGTCTCTGCAGCCCGGCACTCAGCACAGTTCAGCGCATTGATAATCCGGGGGGAACAACGTCTCCGCTTCGGCAAGGGAAGCGCAATGCCGGCCCCAGGTGCCTCGAACAAACCAACAGACGCGGCGGAGAGAAGTGAGAACCGCCAGCCAGCAAACGCTATCATGTTCCTGGTAGGAGGGGCAAGGGAGCGAGAGCAGGATGCACAGGTGCTACGTGGAGGCGTGGAACTCCACCGTAGCGGCCAGTCGGATAACCAGGAATCTTACATTCATTGAGTAACTACCTGTTGATGTTGCGATGATTGTTGTATTACCTCATCCTGCACCTGTGGATTCAATGATGTATTTTCTGGGTCAACTCTTGGTGCACACTTACACTCTTTCTTCCAATGCCCTATCCTGCCGCAATTATGACAAGGATATTTTTTCTTAAGCTCCTCTATGTTCCCTACTAATTTAGGTTTATTGAAATTTCCCTTCAGTTTCCCTTTGCTCCCGTATGCACTTTTGTTTTCCATTTGTGCCACTTGATGTTCCGCTACCTTCACTTGTGCCCACATGGCTTTCTCTTTGAGCTTTCTCTGCTTAACCTCAATTTCATCACTACAGTATTTTGCATGTCTCAATACCTCGTCTCCAGAACATGACTGCCATCCCATCAAATTATGCTTAATCATGACTCCTATTTCTGGTCCTAATCCAAACACAAATCGATACACAAAGTGACTCATATCTTTTTCATTTAGTTCCTCAAATCCACTATATTGTTTAAACACTAACAACAGTCTTTCATAAAATGCATGTACAGATTCTTTCGGTTCTTGCAAAGTCCTGTCAATTTTTACCCAATCTGTTTCTTCCAGTGGAATTTTATTTTTCAAAAACACTATTACATGTTCATACTTCCTCATCACTTCAGGCGAAGGAGCACCTGTCACATTGTCTCGAAGATATTCAGTTTTTGGCCAGTTCACTGTTATTTTGCACTCAGATCATAGGTCTGCTGGCACTACTATGTCAAATAATCCATCTAAATCTTCCCATAGTACCTTTGAAACTTTTACAAATCGATCCACCTGTCGCTACCATTTTACTGGTTTTTCTCTCAATCTGGGGAAATCATTAGTAAATGATAATTTGTCTTGCCTAGTCAAAGGAACATGTACATATCCTTCTCCCGGTATTTCTCTCATAGGAAATTCATTTATTACTGTTTCCTTTTATCTCACTGCGAACGCTAATGTAGATTTATCATTGGCATCTTCTTTTTTCTTTGCCCATTTTGCTTTCCATTTATTCACATCTCCCCATCTTCTTAGTAAAACAATTAGCTCTTTTATTTTGGTTTATCTTCCTGCGGTAGAGGGGGGCAGAGCTTGCCGGCGTCGATGGCGGACGCTTGACTCTAGAGTTCCGCGCCATCGCCCACAATATCCTACAGATATCCTATCTAAACGGACCCCAGAGACCGGAATTTGCGGCCCCACCTAACCGGACACCTCCGGTATCCTGCGAAGGCGAAATCCCCCCTGCTCCACTCCTGTGACGCCAGCGAAGGGCAGAGAAATGTTGCGGCTGCTAGGCCCTGAAGCCGCGGACCTCGGGTGAGCGCGCGCCGTCCTGCGTCACCGGGCGTGCGGCGCTGCGGTGAGACCTGAACCCGGCGGCTGATTCGACCCTGAGAGACGGCCCTGGAAGCGACGGCGGGACTGGCGGAGAAGAGCAGCGGCACCTCCCTACAGCCTAACACACCTCTGGGACACGACGTGGTCGCGGGACGGCGCTCGTCTTGGTGGTGAGTGGGGGCTCCTGGCCTGCTTCTGTGTGGAGCACCCTTCTTCGCTGCCCCCCCCCCCCCGGATGGCGGGAAGTAGCCGATAATCACCTGGACTTTGCCACCTATACTGCGGACTTGGCTGCCCCTGGGGCTTGGTGGGCCCTGAGAGCTGACCTGGAGAGACATCAGGTGGGGGACAAGGAGTGACCTGAGGCGCTCTCGCGGGGGGGTGTAGCTAAGCTACTGCTGCACTACCACTGAACAGACTACGGAAGGGCTGCACCGCCATTAATTAGGAGTCGCGCTGCGACGTCCAATGATCACCAGACGGCGAGGGGTGGCTTTCCTGGCGTACTGCACTGGGGAGGCCTGTGGCGCCATCGCGACTCGAGTTCGCAGCAGGACAATACTGGAGGGATACGCTGCGGGCATTGCCGTTCCTGCTACCTGTTGCCTGGCGCTTCTTGTCAAGAGTGGTGTCTTCTCTCTACCTCGGAGTGGCCCTTCACACCACGATGGGCAAGGGCGATAAATCGCAAAGCAAGCTCCCCTTTGAGAGCCGTCGCACCAAACCCTCTGATGCCCCAGACGCGGATGGCGCACCCATGTCCAAGGGCAACAACAGTAAAATCTACTCAGATATTAAAGGTTTGCTGCTCACCATGGAGGAGGGCCTCCAGGACAGTATGGCATCCATTGGCACCAAGATCGACGCGCTCACCTACCGGATCGCATGGCGGAGCGCGTTGACAAGCACGCGGAGCGCCTGGACATGTCCGAGAGGCGCTTGACTGAAGTGGAGGAGGCCCAAACGGAACTGGACAAGGACCGTCGGCTGATTGGAAAGCTTCTTCAGGTGATACAAGACAAATCAGAGGACTTGGAAGCCCGCTCACGTCGATCTAACATTCGGATCACTGGAGTTGCAGAGACGACTCCAACCGGAAAAATGTAATTATTCGTTGAAAAACTTCTTCTCTTGTTACTTGGGGACGATGTCTTCTCGCCAATGTTTATTGTGGAGAGGGCGCACCGCATGCTGGGCCCTCTATCAGGCTCGGCTTCCAACTTCTTCGGGGCTGTGCTGAGAGTCCAATACCCTTCCCTACTGAACTACCTCAGAGTCCAATATACAATGACACGAACAACCGAGATAGTACAGCGGGACGCGGGAAAGGAAGGGGACAGCGGGGAGGGAGATCTGTAACAACAAAGAACAAGAATTAGAACACCCTATCTCCCTCAACCTGAAACAAGTGTTTCCTAATATCCCATAACCAAAAACACCCCACTGTAACCAAGCAATACCTGTAAAGGAAAATACACAAAGATCAAATCCAATGGAGACAGTGGTCTGAGGAGGTATAAGGAACTGTACCCAGCTGTGAAAACAAAACGAACACCAGTCAATGCCTCTAATAGCTGGTAACGGTTGTTTCGGTTGTTGTTCAAAGGGTGCAATACACATACCATAAATACTGTATCAATTCTTATATTATGGGTACTCCACAATTCTCTTTCTCCAATACCCCTCCTGTCTCCTGTATAAACGAGATAAAAAAATAATAATGAACCCTGCACTCCAAGGGTTCCGCTCAGAGTAATGCAGGGGGAATGCTCCTCAAGTTTGTACAAAGTGTTAATCCACACTATGAAACAACTTTCCAAAATAAGCTTTCTCACATGAAAGTTCTGAGGTTTTAGTCCTTTTAAGTTTTGAAATAGCGAGGCTCAGAATATGCTCCAAGTGAGTCCTATCGCAACTGGAATAGTTTATAACCAAGTAAGTATATATAACAATGGCTTTACAATGTGTTGCCTGTGTTTGGCACTGCACCAACAAATAGGTCTTTGTCCCTATGACCAAACACAATGCAAACAACTACTATGACTGAAAGCGAAGGTCTAGGAGCATTCGTGTACCACTCAGCCGAGTGAAACCTCCACACGGAATACTGCTAGCTGGGTGTGCTGTTGGGATCGATGGAACCAACGCCTCACACCGCCAAACACCAGATTACTCACGGTCTCGCTGGACTTGGGACAACAAGTCTAATCCTACCGCTACCAGTCCTGGAATCCAGAAACGCCACCGCAGAACGGAATTATCGGCGTCTAACCGCCGTCTGCAGCAACCCTTTATTTCCTGGCATGCGCGCGCAGCTCACGTCGTTACGCGACGTATGCACGGCATGCCGGGAATTGTAGTCTTTGTTCATGTTGGCGGCCCGTGATCGTCTGGCGCTGTGGAACCTGACAGTACACCCCCCTTCACAGAGGGGCCCAACCCCAACCGCGGCTTCTCAGGAAACAAACAGTGGAATTTGGCCACCAACCGGGGAGCCCGAACAGCACCCGCCGGTTCCCAGGAATCTTCCTCCGGACCAAACCCCTTCCAAAAGAGCAGGTATTGCAGGCGACCCCTCACCCATCTAGAGTCCAAGACACTCTTCACCTCATACTCCCTGTCCTGCTGCACCCAGATAGGCAAAGGGGCCCTACGAACAGGACTCCTGGAAGGTTTTAAGAGTGAAACATGAAAAACAGGATGTATGCGCAACTGCGCAGGTAAACGCAGACGCACAGCCACCGGATTCACATGCCCCACCACCCGATAAGGGCCTATGAACCGGGGGTTAAACACGCTGTGTTTCTTAAATGTGATGTTCTTAGTAGACAACCACACCAGATCACCCTTCCGATACACCGGATTGGGTCTCCGGTGTTTGTCGGCTTGGTGTTTGTATCGAGCTTTGGCCCGTGCAAGATTCTTGCGTGTATCCAAAAGAACTTGGCGCACCCGCAACAATCGTTCCCTTACTTCTGGCAGCTTCACATTATCAGATGGTAACAGCATGGGGGTGAATCTGGGGTGATGCCCGTAGGAGCAATAGAAAGGAGTGTGTTGTGTGGATGCATGTTGGGTGCTATTATAGGCCACTTCCGCCACCCACAACCAATCCACCCAAGAATCACTGCTTTCTTGTACATAACACCGGAGATATTGTTTCAGGGATTGGTTCAGTCTCTCCGTCTGTCCATCCGTCTGCGGATGGAAACTGGTGGACACTGATGAGGTTATGTGCAATGCTGTACACCACGTTCTCCAAAATCTAGCCGTAAACTGGGCCCCTCGATCGGATACAATGTCTCGGGGAAGGCCATGCAGTCTTACAATGTTCACCAGGAGTAGCTGAGCCAATTGGCCCGCAGTGGGCACTTGGGCGCAGGCGATGAAGTGGCCCATTTTAGTCAGAAAGTCCACCACCACTACTATGGCTGTTTTGCCTTGGTCTTTCGGAAGACCCACGATGAAATCAACTGAGAACCTCTCCCATGGATTCTCTGGATTGGGGTGAGGTTGTAACAATCCCTGAGGTCTTTGCCTGTCTGTTTTCATCTGATTACAGGTGGCACACTCCGCCACCCATCGGCTCAAATCAGGTCTGATGGAAGGCCACCAGAATTGTCTCTGGGTTTTCTCCAACGTTTTGATAAAACCCATGTGACCGGCACATGGAACCTCGTGGCACCAGGAGAACACGTTTTTACGCAAAACGTTCGTGGGTACTAGGACCTGCTTTCCTCTCATGGGAACGCCGTGTTTTATCTTCCATTCTGGATGATGTCTGAGCCATGTGCGCCACACACAGGTTTGTACTCCTCTCCTAACTCCAGACAAAAAGTCATTGGTGTGCGTCACCCCTATGACTTTTCCCGGCTCAATGATTGACCGAATGGGTTTCTCCGAAGGAATCAGGAGGTTTTCTCTTCTCGTTAGAGCATCCGCTTTCCTGTTGTTGGCACCAGGCCGGAACGTAACCATAAAGCGAAACTCCTCGAAGAACATCATCCACCGGAGCTGTCTGGGAGACAGGTGTCTAGTGGCCCTTAGGTACTGCAGGTTTCGATGATCGGTATAAACCGTGATCAGGTGTCTAGCCCCCATTAGCCAGTGCCGCCATTCCATGAAAGCGTCTCGAATGGCCAGCAGCTCCTTTTCTGCGATTGTATAGTTTATTTCCGCAGGACTGAGCTTCCGAGACATGTAGGCTATCGGATGAAGAATGCCTGTAGAAACCTCCTTTTGGGACAACACAGCCCCCAGAGCAATTTCAGAGGCATCCGCCTCGACTATGAACGGGATATCAGGATTGGCATGCGTTAATACCGGTTCGGAGGAGAATGCTGTTTTTAGACTGTCAAAAGCGTTTTGAGCTTCCGCATCCCACACGAACGGTACGTTCTTTTTCGTAAGCCGCGTGAGCGGTGACACCATTCCGGAGAAACCTGATATGAATCGCCTGTAAAAGTTGGCAAACCCCAACAGGCTCTGGATGTCTTTGACGTTATGTGGACGTGGCCATCCCACAATAGCCTGCACCTTTCTCTCTGCCATCACCTGTCCTGATGGAGTAAGCATTACACCCAGAAACTCCACCGTCGTTACGTGAAATTCACATTTGGTGATTTTACAGAAGAGATGATGTTCCCGTAGCGCTTGCAACACGGATTTCACATGTGTTACGTGCTCCTCAGTCGAATTCGAATAGATGAGAATATCGTCAATATAAACGACTACATGACGATCCAGATATTCGCGAAGCACCTCGTTGAGAAAGAATTGAAAAGCGGCCGGGGCATTGCAGAGCCCAAAGGGCATCCCAAATACTCATAGAGCCCGTACCGCATCTTAAAGGCCGTTTTCCACTCATCACCCCGTCTAATACGAACAAGGTGATAGGCCCCCCGTAGATCCAATTTCGTATAGATGCGCGCTGCACGGACCTGTTCCAGTAACAGTGGGATCAAAGGCAGGGGGTATTGATTTTTTACGGTGATGGCGTTCAAAGCTCTGTAGTCGATGCAGCACCTTTTTTCACCATTTGCTTTCGGTATGAAAAATAAAGGAGATGCTGCAGGGGATCTAGATGGTCTAATGTATCCTAGAGCCAGATATTTATCTAGATAGTCTATCAATGTATCTGTTTCAGGCAAAGTAAGAGCATAAATTCTCCCGTTGGGGATTTCAGAGCCTGGGATGAGGTCGATGCGGCAGTCATACGACCGATGGGGTGGAAGCACCTCTGCCTCTTTATCACTGAAGACCGTCTCAAACTCTGCGTAACACAAGGGCAGGGACACGTCTTTTTCTGCTGCTGTGGCTATCGTCTGCGTAGACGCTAACGTTGTTGCCGGGCTCCAGTTCTTCGAGTAACAGTGGTCCAGGCAATACGGAGAAAGAAACTGGATTGTTTTAGCGGTCCATCGTATATCAGGATCGTGTTTTTGTAACCATGGAAGACCCAATATGATCCCGTATTGCGGGGCTTCTATGATGTTGAATACCAGACGTTCATGGTGGGAATCATCATGGATTACTTCGTACTCCCTCGTATGATATTGTATGGGTCCCGCGTGCAGTTCATGTCCATCTACTGCGTAGACTGTTTCAGGTCTTTCTTTGTGAACAAGTTGTACTCCCAATCGACGAGCCTCAGTAAAGTCCATAAAACAACCTGTAGCCCCTGAATCAACCATCACCTGAACGTCTTGTTTCCGATCATTAATCAACATGGTCATGTTCAAAATGAGGTGATTCTGCTCGTCTACCAGCTTCGGGGTGAGTGAAGGGATGATATGCGTGCTTGAGGGTTTCCCTTCATCCACCATCAAGCAGTGGAGTTTTCCGACTCTTTTCCTGCTACTCCTGCGAGGCTTTGTCCTCCCCGAAACCGGGCATTTTTCGGTTTCACTGGGCATTCACGCAGGAAATGTCCTTTCTTCCCGCAATAAAGACACAATCCTTGTTTGCGCCTATGTTCTCTTTCGCTGGCGGTTAACGAGGCTCGCACCGCTCCTATATCCATCGCCTCTGAGGAGGTAGTTGTTTTGTCCCCACTACCTGCCTGTTCATAAGGCATCACGGCTCGTTCCTTCTTTTTATGCTCTCCTTTCCTTTCCTTCATACGATGGTCCAAGCGTAAGGCAAGCTCGATTAAGGCATAGCAAGTACGGGGCTGAGGGTCGATCTGAGCTAAAACGTCCTTCATTTCTTCGCTAAGGCCTTGATAGAATAAGGCAGTTCTCTTGGCTTCAGGCCAATCGGTTTCGGCCACGAGTCTTCTGAAATTGTTGAGATAGGTAACCAGATCGGCCTCTCCCTGTTTCAGTTTCAACAACTCTCTGTCCGCCGTGAATGTCTCTGCTCTCCTATCGAATGTTTTTTTCGAATTCTTCCCGGAAATTGTCCCAGTGATATAAGAGGGGGTCATCTCTTCTGACTATTGGAACAGCCCACTGTGCAGCCTCCCCCCCTAAATACGAGAAAAGGAAAGCTACCCTCGCTTGATGCGTAGAAAACATCTTGGGTTTGCACATAAAGTGCATCTGAACCTGTGTCATAAACACTTGAACCTTTTTATTATCCCCATAGAAACGTTCGGGTGGGGCTAGAGGGATCTGTGCAGGCATTTCTACCACTACGGAGGTGGTAGGGGAAGAGCCACTTGTTGCCCCTGTTGCTGTAGTAGTTGTGGGCAATCTATCCACCCTAGCTCGTAATTGCGCATTTTCAGCCCTCGAGGCAGCTACCTCTCTATTGGAAGCTGCCAGCTCCACCTGAACTAAGGCCAAAGCAGCCAGGACATCCTCTAAGGTAGTCATGGCGAAATCCCAACACAGCCAAGAAGAGGCAAAATCCTTGGGCCGATAATTCTATCAGGCTCGGCTTCCAACTTCTTCGGGGCTGTGCTGAGAGTCCAATACCCTTCCCTACTGAACTACCTCAGAGTCCAATATACAATGAAACGAACAACCGAGATAGTACAGCGGGGCGCGGGAAAGGAAGGGGACAGCGGGGAGGGAGATCTGTAACAACAAAGAACAAGAATTAGAACACCCTATCTCCCTCAACCTGAAACAAGTGTTTCCTAATATCCCATAACCAAAAACACCCCACTGTAACCAAGCAATACCTGTAAAGGAAAATACACAAAGATCAAATCCAATGGAGACAGTGGTCTGGGGAGGTATAAGGAACTGTACCCAGCTGTGAAAACAAAATGAACACCAGTCAATGCCTCTAATAGCTGGTAACGGTTGTTTCGGTTGTTGTTCAAAGGGTGCAATACACATACCATAAATACTGTATCAATTCTTATATTATGGGTACTCCACAATTCTCTTTCTCCAATACCCCTCCTGTCTCCTGTATAAACGAGATAAAGAAATAATAATGAACCCTGCACTCCAAGGGTTCCGCTCAGAGTAATGCAGGGGGAATGCTCCTCAAGTTTGTACAAAGTGTTAATCCACACTATGAAACAACTTTCCACATTAAGCTTTCTCACGTGAAAGTTCTGAGGTTTTAGTCCTTTTAAGTTTTGAAATAGCGAGGCTCAGAATATGCTCCAAGTGAGTCCTATCGCAACTGGAATAGTTTATAACCAAGTAAGTATATATAACAATGGCTTTACAATGTGTTGCCTGTGTTTGGCACTGAACCAACAAATAGGTCTTTGTCCCTATGACCAAACACAATGCAAACAACTACTATGACTGAAAGCGAAGGTCTAGGAGCATTCGTGTACCACTCAGCCGAGTGAAACCTCCACACGGAATACTGCTAGCTGGGTGTGCTGTTGGGATCGATGGAACCAACGCCTCACACCGCCAAACACCAGATTACTCACGGTCTCGCTGGACTTGGGACAACAAGTCTAATCCTACCGTTACCAGTCCTGGAATCCAGAAACGCCACCGCAGAACGGAATTATCGGCGTCTAACCGCCGTCTGCAGCAACCCTTTATTTCCTGGCATGCGCGCGCAGCTCACGTCGTTACGCGACGTATGCACGGCATGCCGGGAATTGTAGTCTTTGTTCATGTTGGCGGCCCGTGATCGTCTGGCGCTGTGGAACCTGACACCTCAACCCCGTCCGGGGTTTCACCCAAGGCCTATTATCACAAAACTTCTGAACTATAGGGATCGAGACACGGCCCTACGGATTGCTCGAGAAAAGAAGACCCTGCAATACGAGGGTTCAGAGATTTCCATATATCCGGACTTTACAGCAAAGGTGCAGGAAGAGCATAAGCGTTTTGCCCCATACAAAAAACAGCTGAAGGATCTGGGTCTGGACTATGCCATGCTGTACCCAGCGAAGTTGAGAATTAACCGGCAGGGCCATTCCCACTTCTTTACGGACCCAAAAGACCTCCAAAAGACCCTAAAGGTGTGGACTAAGGAGCACCGGAGAGACCTCGGCACCCATGTGGAAAACGGGAGCAATAACAGCCAACTGGATTAACAGGAATGAGAGCGAGGGCTGCTATGCTGAACAAGACTCGAGACAAGCCTCATTCTATGATATACCGTCGCTACTCTGATATGCTACGCGACCCTGCTGGAACTACAGTTTCTGCTCCAGTCCGGGGGCGGTTACCGGGTCTCCTGGATACACGCATGGATACGACCTACTTGGTTTATGGGTGAGATCATTCCGAACTGTATGGGTGGGCAATGCTGGTTTATGACTATAATGAACTATATGTACTAACAACACACTTCGAGATGGTGGTGGGAGCAGCCTCTACATATACACATATTGGAGTCTGTACGCGGGAGAGGCCTCATATCTAAGGTGTTTGGTATGATATTGCAGTACTGATGTCCGTTACGAATGTATCGCAGGGCGATGGTGCTAGGGGCGGTCTTCAAGTCGTAACCTTTCTGAGTTACTGACTTTTCCCCTGGTAACCTCGGCCCCAGCGCTGTGTGCATTCTTTGCTCCCTTGGGAGCCCTTTGTTGTTCTCAGGGTAGTTCTTCTAGAGAGGGGGGCTGACATGTTAGTCCAAGTTGGGGTTGGTCTACTGTGGGAGGGGGGTGGAGGGGGTCAGGGACGGGTTGGTTCAGTTGCTCAAGGTAAAATGTACTCATTTCCTACTGACACAGGACTCACATGGCACATGCAGGTGACATTAATTATGGTGGAACACATGACCTGCACTAATGGCGATGGTGGCGGATAGCGCGGCCACACAACTCCGCCCAGGCTTAAGATTCTAACGTGGAATGTGCGAGGTCTCAATTACCCTAGAAAGGTCAGGAAGGTACTGAGTTACTTACAGCGTCAACATGTTGATATTGCGCTAATTCAGGAGACTCACCTCCCAAACAACAGTGGGATGCTAAAATGTAGGGGTCTGGAGGGAAATACAGCTACTGCGGGTTTCACAACTCACGCCAGGGGAGTGATGACCTGGGTAATTCCAAAATCCACACTAACGCAGCACACATTAGAGGCGGACCCTGAGGGCAGATGCGTCATATCCAGGTGCACTGGTCTTGGACTGACCTTGGTGGTTATCAACACTTATGGCCCCAACTTTGACTCCCCGGAGTTTTATCGGGCGATCGAGGCCAAGGCACGCCAACACGACCCGAATCTCCTGCTGTGGGAGGGGATATGAATTTCACCCTTGACCCTGCCCTAGATAGGTCATCGGGACCATACCGTAGACCGTCAGCGGCAGCGATAGAGTTACAGAGAGCTTTGACCTGCCTGGGCCTTGATGATGTATGGCGGTCCCGGTACCCGCAACAGGGAGGCTACACTCACTACTCCGCTTACCACGACATACACACCAGGATAGACTACATGCTGGTTCTCTCCTGCAGAATGGGTGCGGTTGGTGATTGTAGGGTGCTACCTAGGACATTATCGGATCACTCTCCTGTACTCTTGGAGCTGCTGACACCTGGCAGATCCATCCCCCCTTTTACTTGGTGGTTCCCGCCATACTCGCTACTTGATCCGGTGATTAGGGGGGAATTGGCGGAAGCCATTGATACTTTTTTTTAGACTAACCTGGGCTCGGTTGAGAGCTTTCAGACTGTCTGGGAGACTTTTAAAGTATATATACGTGGTGTGGCTATGTCAAAGCACTCTGGAATACTTAAACTATCAGGAAGAGGTTAGCTGAACTGGAGAAACAGCTTGGGGAGTTGGAGAGGAGACAAAGAGAACAGGCAGACGAGACGGTGATGGCTGACATCAACAGGCTACTGTCTGAGTACTACGAGGAAGCAGATAGGGAAATCAAACACATGGGAAAGTACGCCACGGCCAGAGTCTATGGAGAGTGTGACAGACCTGGTACCTTGCTAGCCAGGATTATTGGAGGGACTAGAAAACGACACACCATTATAGAAATAAAATCGCCCAATGGAGCTCTCCTTTCTGATCCCATTGAAGTGGCGGGAGTTTTTAAGAATTACTACTCCGAACTACACACGTCTCGGGGTGGGAACCTCGACAATGACATTGAGGACTACCTTGGCCATATAGATATCCCCATGCTATCGAACTCTGATAGGGAATTGCTTATGCAGCCGATAGAGAAGGATGAAATATCGGATGCTCTAGCGGCTATGAAATCGAGAAACGCCCCTGGCGCAGACGGCCTTACAGCTGCCTTTTATAAAGCCTTTAAGTACCAGCTCATCCCGCACCTGTCGGCCCTTTTCGATGACATTTGCATGGAGGGCAGTATGCCAGACTCCATGAGGGAAGCGCTTCTGATAACGATACTGAAGCCGGGCAAGCCCAGGGAGGACTGTGGCTCATACAGGCCCCTCTCCTTGTTAAATGTTGACACAAAACTTTTTGCCAAGGTTTTGGCTACTCGGCTGGCCCTTCTTGCACCAGCCTTGGTCGCCCCTGAGCAGGCGGGGTTCATCTCGAGCAGGAACCTGACATACAACATCCGGACTGTCCTGGGTGTGCTACAGCATGTTCAACAGGATAGGAAGGCTTTAGCGGTCTTCCTTGACATGGAGAACGCCTTTGACTCTGTTGAATGGTCGTTCATGAGAAAGGTTTTAACGAAGATGGGCCTGGGTCAGCCTTTCATTCAAATGATGGGGGCGTTGTACTTCCGACCTCGAGCCAGGCTTCGATTGAATGATTTAGTCACCGACTCGTTTCCAATCACGAGGGATACTAGGCAGGGATGCCCACTTTCGCCCTTGTTATATGCCCTCGTGGCTGAACCCTTAGCCTGCGCCCTGCGGGAGTATCATGGTGCTAGGGGCATACGTTTTCCCACCTATCAGATAGTGGTATCTATGTATGCGGATGATACATTGCTTTATGTCCGCGATCCTGACAATAACCTGTCGCCTGTTCTAAGGGAGATGGTCCGCTACGGTGCCTTGTCTGGCTTAAAAGTCAACTGGTCAAAATCACTAGCATTCCCCTTGACCCCAATTACTCAACCGACCACCATGGAATACCCGCTTCAATGGACAACTGACACGATCAGATATCTGGGGGTCCAACTACACATAGACCCGGAGACCATGTTTAGGGCTAATTATGGCACAGCGTTTAGCGAACTTGAGGATGATGTGGAGGTCTGGTGTAAACTCCCCCTTTCCCTACTGGGACGGATTGCCATTATGAAGATGGTGGTACTCCCGAGATTCCTTTTTCTGTTTTCTACTATTCCAATGGTGCTCCCGAGGGTGTTCTTCCAGAGGCTGCAACAATTATTAACGAAGCTCGCCTGGGCGGGGGGCCAACCCCGTGCTAAATGGTCGCTTCTCACTTTGCCCTACTCCATGGGGGGTCTGGGCGCGCCTGACCTCGAAGTGTACTACAGGGTAGCACAGGCTGCACATCTACACACTTGGGTTCATGGGAATCGGGATATACCACACGTTACATTGGAGACCTTGTTCGCTAGGCCCCTCACACTCCCTCACACGGTCTTTGAATCTACAGACCGTAGGACTGGAATACTTGATACCGTGACCTCTACGAATCATGCGTGGTCCAGGCTCTTACACATCCAAGGCGGTGTGTTACTGTACTCCCCTATTATGCCTATGGACTGGGTGCGATGGTTGCCTCCTCTCCGAGAGAAGGGGGTGGTAGCTGCCATACTGAACCTTAACATCAAGGTAGCAGGGGATCTATTTGTTGAAGGAACTGTCAAGACCTGGGAACAAGTGATCACAGAATTGGAATCCCCGACTCCACTGCTGAGATTTCAGTTCTACAGAGTCCGACATGCGCTCTCTGAGCTTCTGGGAGGAGACATGGCGGAACCGCCCGAGGTGCACGAGCTCACGTACGTACTTAAGGCCACTTCTCCCCAAAAACGACAATCTCACTTGTACTCACTTTTGCAAACACATAGAGAAAACACATACACTAAATCACGGCTGGCATGGCAGTCGGATTTGCAAATGGTAATGGATGATGATATGTGGAAATACTGTTGCACTGCCACTAAGACGCTTTCATTCAATGGCCGGCATCGGTTAATACATTCCAAATTCATAAATAGAATATATTATACACCTGACAGACTTAACAGATACGGCCTGAGGGCCACAGCGGAATGTGATAGATGCCGTGCCCCTGATGCGGGGTTTCTACACCTGGCTTGGCAGTGCCCTGGAGTGTGGGATTTCTGGAATAAGATCTTTGTTGAAATCAGCGCGGCTGTAGAATCGGACATAGCTCCAGACCCGGGGATGGCCCTGTTGGGATACACAAAGCAGCTGCCGGTATCTGTGCATAGGCTAGTGGGCATGGGACTGTTAATAGCGCGTAATGTAGTAGCGTGCTGCTGGATGAGAGGACCTGCTCCGACCCCTGCGCGATGGGCACGTGAGATGGTATACTGCTGTACGCAATCTGAAAACTACTGCAAACTTCTCCCCCCCACGAGTAGGCCCAAGAACTACTGGGAACTCTACCAAACGTATCTGGCACGCAAGAGGGAGGGGGCTGCAGCTGCTGAGGTGCAGGAAAGCTAAATCTGGCAAGTACTCTGGGTGCTGCCCCTGAGTCGCTTTATGCTCTTCGGTCCTGACTGCGGGACGCTATGGGGGATGGCGTTGTTTCTGACTATTATTTGTTGTATCTGCTGTACTCGCTGAGATGTGGGATATATGCGCCGCCTGCCCTGATTCCTGGGTTGTTGGCTAAATGGCTGTGTACCCCCTGTCCTGTAATAGGAAAACAGATGAAGGTTAAGTGGATGCATCTATACCTTGAGGGGTGGGAGGGGGGCGTTGATGCTCATTTCTGGGGCTACTGTTTGTTACCTTTTTAAAACTTTTAAAACAAACTAATAATAAAAAAAAATCTTCCTGCAGTAGTCATATTTTCAATGTCCTTTTCTGTAAAATCTACTCTGTAAGGTTTCTGTAATGATCTGCAAGATCTACATCTAATTCACTAGCTAATCCTTCCAAATGGTCATGTATAGATTTTGCTTTCCAAGTAATACTTTTACACATGAACATCAGTTCATCATCCTGATATGTTTTTATTCTATCTGTTCCGATTGTTCCAATAATTAATTCTTCCATATCAATCTTTAGTCTAGCTACATCTAATACTTAAGGTTCATGTTCTTTTACTTTCAGAGTTTTAAGCCAATCACTTAATTCTTGTTCTGTTGGTCCTACTGGGGTTTGTGTTAAATCTATTTTCTCTACATTCCTTTCGGGTGTCGCAGAATCAGATTCTGCTCCAGTTGGAAACTTGTATGATAGGCTCTAATTAAAAGTCAAGTCAGACGGTATTATGTTACTTGTTCGCCTAATTTCAGACAAATCTGTATAAATCTTTTCTCTTACTTTTTGCAAACTCTGGTTTAAAAGGCTCGTCAAAGTTGGTTCTTTTATTTTCTGATTTTCAAACACTGGAATTACAGGACCTATTGTTACTGGGACTGTTACAGCTTCTATATTTTTAGTAAGTTCCTGTATCTCTTCAGTTAATTCATTTGTAGAGCGTATATATTCAGAAGTACCTGGGTGTTCTTCAATTTGTCTCTCTGCTCTTGCTACACTTTTTCTGATTTCATCATTTTGCTTAGGAGTACCGGTAAGTCTAGTTTCTACCACTGGGGTGTTTGAATCATATCTCATTTTTACCCTTTCTGGAAGGTCTGTAACATTTGAAAATCGTTTTGGGGTTTCAGCAAACCTATCCTCTACTGGTGGACAATTTGGAGTGGTCCATATAGAACCCTGTTGATATGGTGGTGGTCTCCTATTTAATATCTCCTCCAGCACCGTATCCTCTGATTCACCATCTCCATAATGTTTCCTTCCTAATTCCACATTATTCTTTTTCTCTGCATTTTCGCCGTTCTATTTCATCTGCCAATCTAACCGGATACATTCTATCACACATATCAGCATTTCTCCATCTTCGCATTCTACTCTCATGTGTTTCTCCCCATAATCCACGTAATCTACCTCTTGGTCCTCGATGATTCTCCAACCTTTCTCGCTCTAACTCATGCATCTCATCTTCCCACTCAACTAGTGCCTCAAATTGAGTCGGTCTAGGTCTCGGTTCAAGCTTCATCATCTTTTCTCTTAAATTTCGTAAAACTGCAAGATTAAAAGATCCTACTTCTGGAAATGGTAACGTACCATAATTTTTGGTATATCGAGCCCAATACTCTAGCCAAATGCATGTATGATAGCCATATTTCGTTATCATGTAAGAAGCAGGCAGTAATTTTCCCTCTCTCGTTATTATCACCTTGTCTTTCTTGAATACATTTTCAATCTCCTAAACCATGAAGGTTTCTCCTTTTCTTCTCCGTAATAAAACTCCATCTTTCTGATTATTTCCTGTCTTTCAAAAGATTGCGCACTCTTCCGTAAACTGCTTTGTAACACCAGCCTATCACAGCGCGGTTCACACTATTGCACCAATTAGAACAAGATACGTTGTCTTAGTGCTTAACCAATTATTTTGCTGTTTTCACTGATGCACCAATCAGCCCTTACTCTGTCTTGATCACGCGGACCAATCCCTGCGTGACAATTTTGACGTCAGCCCTGCTCCGGCTTCTGCAGCTTCGACTGACACCTCCTTTACAAGGTTTGTCGAGAAGCCGTATTTACACCTTTATACAACTGAATCGGTTAGTAACTACATAAAACAACTCCATTAGTCTGTTTCGCTAAACCAAAGTGATAGTTTTCTCAATCACACAAGTATTCTGTATTTCCAGTAGACAGCGCTTACCTCTTCTCTACCACAAAATTTTACACTCTCCGATAAAGTAGTACATCACTCTACCTTACCCTTCTCTCAAGCTCGGGTTAAGCTCTATTACTCTCTCAGCAGTAAGTTTTAAATCAGGATACACAATGATCCCTGTACTTGAAGGCTAAGATTTTATAGACTGTCCTCATTCTGCATTTATCCTTTCACACGTGAAGTCCCTAAACTTGTGATATACGACGATACCACTACCTTTTGAAACAGACTATGCGATGTGCGACTTCACTTGCCACACTTCCTCTGCCTGCATACAGAGTTACCAGCTTCCCACACTTTCCGGAAGCCTTTGCTAGACTACATATAACATAATACAAACTCAACAGATGTTAGTCATAATTTTGTACATCAAATTCTGTATACATCACTTTATACATTATCCTAGCTAATTCTATAGCAACCTATGCTCTGCTACCAAGTTAATTACTGATGCAGTGCTTCTCTGGAAATAACTTCTAAAACCTCATCACCTTTCCCTGAAGTTTCAAATCACACATTTATTCATCAGTAGGGCCCATAACACTGCAAATCACTTGTACGCACCTTCTCTGCTTTATGGATTGGTGATACTCAAAGGAGAACAGCTGAATCACAGCGGAGTGTCTAAATTAAGCTAAATATTTATAATATGTACAACTGCAGTTTAAATCGTTTACCATTGTTTTATCAAAGAGACAATTTATTCAGACACACCACCATTTTTATGGTCTATGGAGCTGCTAGTAAAAAATTAGGCTAAGGATGAACAAGACCAGCTTAATTCTTCATTTATCTAATTTTTATTTAAAGGAAAAATCTTCTAGCATGACCTTTATTTATTCACTTATAAATTTGTTTAATGCAATTAGATTTTAAGAGAAAGAAAGAATTTAACTCATACATTTATATTTCATTTAATTCAAAGCTCAGGAAATAAGCACATTATTATTAAAATTATAGGACATGAATTAGCAAAAGACATAATAGTTCCCAAAGTTCATCTCCCTATTCTCTCTAGCTATTAACCTAATCTAAAGACTCCTTACTCTTTCAAGTAAAGTTAAAGTTCAGAAAAATTCAAAGTCCTTACACCTCAGGAAAATTCAGCATTCCGGCAGCATGTCAGGATACACAGATGGAAATCGAAGAAGAGAGTTTTTTCTTAAGTCCGAACATAATCTTTTATACCCTTTTTCCCTACTTAATCTATCTACAAAAGTAACTATCAGTGTCGCTCAACAGTTCTGATTGGTTGATTCAAGGGGTGAATGAGCATAACCTCATCATCTTATTGTTTAATTTCCGCAAGATCAGCTCAATAAAAATTTTCTTGGTCCTCCTTATATCCGCTTCGCTCATGTTCTTTAAGTTGTAAGTTTTGGTTTCTTTCCCACGTTGTCTCAGCACGGATGTCCATTTTGTTGGCACTCAGCTGGACTTTCAGGACACGCTGTCCTTGACCCATTCAGTTCACGCACAAGCAGTTCAGACTCGTCTGCAGATTCATTCACTATGTGCATGCGTACTGTATTTCAATCTCGGAGTCACAGAAACGTCCATTTTATTACAGGCCTCATGGGCCAGAACGGGAACTATCATAGAAACAAACACAAATAAATGTAAATTATTGAATTAAAACCCTTCTGTTTACCTCCCCCCTTACTAAGGTATCCCTGTTAGTTATTACCTAGCATGTAAAGCAACATATATGCGTAATTTACTCACCAGTCTTCATGTTTTTGCCACAAATAAACAAACAGAAAGCACATTCATTCCGCTTTTGGTTAGTTTATAGCTGCTGCATTAATTCTGAACGTGACAACATCACTTAGTTAGTTGATTATAGTTTGCAACATGAGCAAAAAGTTTCCCACATGTACTTGTGTGTGCATTCTATTCTATGTTGATTAATTTTCAAAACCACACGATTAATTCATGTTATTGTTACGAGTAAGTGACTTCACGAGGGGTATACAAAAATTTTGTTTTTCCACCTCGCTCCATCACCCTCCACTGCTGATCAGGTGAATCACCAACAAGGTGCTAATTACATATATTTTACTAAGCATGCAAGTTTGTGTGCATTAAGTATAAAGAGCAGAAGTGGGCCCAGGGAGTTAGTTTCCCTAGGTCCTGATGAAAAGCCATTAGGGGCACAGCTAGAAACATGTTGACTTTGTAGTAAACCAGACTCATTATTTCTCCTTTCCTATCTCACATTTTAAACATACCGTCTAGGGGTTAGATTAAATTAGTCACACCCACAAGTCAGGTATTTTGAAACTTCACCCTACACTTAAACCCCCCCCACTCCTATTTTGTAAACATCATCTTTATCATTATACAGAAAGTGCTCTCATGTAGTCCGTAGGTCGCAGCACGCCTCGTTCCGCAGTGGGACAGTATGGACCCAATGATGAAGCATGCCACCAAGGGGTAACACTGGTGGGTGAGGGTTTCACAAGAAAACAGCTGTTTTCTCCAGTGGAGGGCCAACCTTCTAAACATAGCTAGGTTTCCTTTTTTGTGAAGTAATATTTAATGTGGAGGATGAACATAGAATTTCCTCTCACTCCCTCTTGTTTTTGGTCCGGAATCGTGGTTCCACATGGGAGTAAGAAATATTGTTTACATTGATCAGACACTTGTTTGTGATTTTTAGTATTGCTTTATTTTTTTTTGGTGTGTTATTTTTACTTATCCCTCAAAATTATGCTTGCATTGGAGGCGAATATTGATGTACGTTATTGTTTCCACTCTCCAATGTTCAGGTTGTTTGCTTGACTTTGATTGTTTAATACCAAAGTTTATATCTGTGTAGTTTGTCCCTATATCAATAAAAAATCTTTGCAACAAGTCAGTCATGAATGTGATCTAAACCCTCTTACCCACTTTCTAGTTCTTGCATTCAGACAGCAGTAGCTGTCTGTCGTCGGCTGCCCTGGTGTATCATATACTTAGAGTGGATTTTAGGTCAGCCCATTTCAAACCATTAGCTCTTTGTGTCCTTCCTCATCCAGCCATTGACTTGAGACATTAGTATTCATATCTTAGATAGTCCCACAGGTGATTAACTTTCACTTCTTTTTATCAGCTGTTTCTGATTCCATCCGCCTCCTATGGAGCTCATTGCAGTGTTTGACCAATTACTATCTCTCCCTCCTCCTCTCTCCTTCCTCTCCCTTTTGTCACCCGTGCTTTGGCTCAAACTCCTTCTACCCTCATCTCTTCAGTTATGTGCTCCTCAGGCCTACTTTACCCCTGGCACTCCATATTTAGTCTTCTAATAGTGTGGCAGACAGCCATCCTTGAATGTGAAAAAGAACAAAACATATTCAAAGGTAGATACATGTACAGCCACCTTTCAATGGTTTTTATTATTCTTTATCACAAATACCATACCAAGATGACCGCCTTTGTGTGCGCAAGGCTAAGGACAGCAGGCATCAATCTTGGTGCTCTCTTCGTTTGATTCCATAATAAAAACCATATAAAGATTTCCTTATGTGCATTTATTTCCATAAATTATAGCAAAAACAGATAAGCATTGGCTAAGGCAGTAGCACTGTGCCCTGGAGCCACAGACAAAACTTATTGGCTTTGCAAATGCGCTTTCCGCTTTGCATGAACTAAAACCAGATATCCCCTCAACCTCAGTTCCCCACCCTTGAACACTACGCTTCCTGGATACAACAGCCATCAGAAGCTTACTTTATACAATTTGCATTGTCTCTAGACAAGTCTTGAAGGGGGTGAATGAGTATCTTGTTTAGATGGTGGTTCATCTAGAAATGCTTCAGGCTAGGCATGTTTTCTTGGTCTCAATTTCCAGACTTGTTAACATTAGCACCTTTAAACTGGGTATTACTTTAGTTCAGAACAGCTGTACTTTCTTTGTTTGGCTCATCTTTGGGTAATTGAGGATTATGTATTGCTGGAACTGAATTACTAATTAAATCCTCCAATACAAGTGACATAAAGATTTTCAGGCCTAAATACATTTTAGGTAGGCTAAGACTCTATTTCCTGTATTTCTGCAGATTCCTCAACATGTCTGCCTTTGACACAGATGTCATCTGTCCTTATCTTTCCAAGAACCTGTGAAGGTGTCAGGTCACTCAGTCAGCCAGGAAGTTAATTGTGTTAAAGGCAAAGGCCCCTTAAAATGTTGTCTTAGATGTTTGCCTTTAAACAGAGCAGTGTGACTTTAAAATAATAGATAATTCTAACCTTATTAGTGGACAGCAAGACCAACAATGGATAATGAACTCTCTGCCATTTCCCAATGTTCAGATGATAAGATGAATGAATCAGAGCTTGACAGGTATCCAGTCAGTATGAAAAAAGATTGACAACCAGATTACTTTTCAAAATTCTTAAACATAAGATTATGTAAAGGGAGGCCATATTTGCCTTCAAGGTTTTTAAGGCGCTGGGGGCTGTCGGGAAGATTAAGGGCCATATGTATGTAAATGGTATTTACCGATTCATAAATACCGAATTTTACCGATTCGGTATTTACAAATCGGTAAATGCTATGTAGGTATATTTACCGAAATAATTACCGAATCGGTAACATTCGGTAATTACCGAATCGGTATTTACCGATTCGGTAATTGCCATTGATTCCTATGGGCCTTGAGGCCCATAGTAACCAATGGCAATTACCGAATCGGTAAATACCGATTCGGTAAAATTACCGATTTTACAAGGGGAACAGGGTGTCACTTTGACACCCTGTTGCACCCCTGATTCAGGCTTGTGTGCCATGTGACACACATACATGCCCTTAGGGCATGTGCATGTACACCTGTGCCATGTGGCACACATACATGCCCTTAGGGCATGTATGTGTGCCACATGGCACAGGTGTACATGCACAGATGTGCATGTACACAGGAATTCGATATTTACCATCAAATAGTATTTGATGGTAAATAACGACTTCTTAAGGGCCTGTGGCACTGTTTTCAGTGCCACCTACATCCCATATTACCGATTCTGTAAATTTACCGATTCGGTAATTTACAGAATCGGTAAATTTACCGATTCGGTAAATTGACAGAATCGGTAATATTTTGGCCCCCTACATCTGAAACTCCAAATACCGGTCGGTAACGGCCGAAATCGGCCGTTACCGACCGGTTTTGGCCACCTACATATGGCCGTAAGTAAGCTATTGCCCAGAGTCATATGATGCTGAGCTGAGCTGACAACGGGGATTGAACCACGGGCCCCACGCTGTGAAGTCAGCCGCTCTGGCTGCTGCGCCACACCTCTCTGTCAAACATGCTTAACTCAACCAACATATCATGCATACTATTCTGCTAGCAACAGCCAGCTCAGCAATATAGTCTTGTGTGGTCTTTTTATTCTCTACTCAGTATATCAAGACAATTCACATACTTCATGTTTTTTTTTTATAATTCTAAACTAGTGCTTTGTATCCTTTTCCCACTGGTGTGCAATTTGTTTTCAGGCAGAGTTACCAGCCGTAAACAATCTTAGGGTTTTGTTTGATCAGGCACTCAAAATGGGCCTTAAGTGTTGTAAGCCGCTCTGCGTCTTAAGACAAAGGCAGCGGCATGTGACAATATCATGGGCATCATGGGACGCAACCAAGGCAACATCATGGGCACCTGCACCACAGAAGCTGCACAATCAGCTAAATAGTCGCTCTCTCTGGAGCGGGTCTTGACAGGTCACCCCTCCTTTAATATTCCTCCCCTCCCTGATTTATTGAGATGTAGTCAATGGAACTTTCTTTCTACAACTGGTCAGTGGCAGCTCAACCACTATGACGGAGGAGCATCGCCCCACTGCTTTTGAGCAGTGAAGTAAAGGAAATATAAAAAGGATAATAACTTTGAGTTACTATCATTTTATGTTTCCTTTGCAGGTGGGCTGGGCTGCTCTCAGAACAGGGCAGGAAAGGAGTGGTTTGCCCACTCCTAAGTGCACAATGACTGTTTGGTTGGCCCTCTCCGGCCACGCAAACCAGTCATGCACACTTTCCCTGTTCTCCAGGCAGGCTGAATCACAGCCTGAAGGGGAACTTGCCAAGGCCCCCATTCCCTGGTTGAGCGTTGAGGCAAGACGCTCAAAAGCATTGCATTGTTATGATTGGTCAGGGGAGCCTGGGTGCTTACCAATCACAACACTTTATTGCAGCAGTGTGATTTTTCAGGGGAGCCTGGCTGTTCTTCCTGGCTTCCTGTTCCTCGATGTCCCATGAGGAGCAGGAGCTGAGAAACAGGATCCAGCGGAAAGGTAAGTGTATATATATATTTTTTTTTTGTGTGTATTGTGCAACTCTGCGTGCCCGCACCCTCCCAGCCACTATCGAGTCATGCAACTGGTGCAAGGATGCCACCTCCCATGACTGTTCATTTGGGACTGTAATCTATTGAATCCATTAGATATCATCTATAGTCTCTAAAGTCTAGGGTTTGCTGCATGTTGTATGGCTTTTACACAAGATAAATCTTTTTGAACAAAGACACACGAAAGACTGGATGTATTCAGATGGTGGGTGCTAAGAGCAGCTTGGCTGCTGCAGTTCTAATAATTTCTTTTAGAGGGAAAGGGCCCGCCACTGGGGTCTTAATTTAGGGGGTCCTTTCAAGGCGAGATGACAGGTGAAAAGCTTTACCCTATCTCTAGATTGATATCACTACTTGGGGTTTGGTGAAGTATTCTCCAGCGTTCATGAGCCACTGAACAAGGACAATTCTCGTAAAGATCTGTGGTGATCTGCATACAGGGTAAATAATGGTGAAAACCCTGCAGATCTATGTCCTGCATTTTCATAAGCAAATGTCACTATATTGATACTGTGTAACCAAGATCTCCCACATTGAAATAAATGATATTGCATAAATTGCTCCATCAACTGATTATGTTATCTAAGATTGTCCATCAGTTTATGGATGTCATCTGGTGGAGAATTTTAGTTCCATTGCTAATAAATTACATTGGGCTTTCCAAAATTTAGAGTTGACCTGTGTTCCCAAATCTGAGACCACACTAATTGGTAGGTAATTGATTTTAATTATGTTATCAAGGAATAGGGTAGCTAGTCTTGGGGCTAATGGAATTCCTTTAGTGGGGATGAAGTGTTCCTGGTCAGATAATCAACTACTACTAGTAGAATGTGCTACCCACAAATCTATAGCATATCAGATACAATGTCCATAGGTTATACCAAGATTGTTCCGGGATGGACATTGGTTTCAGCAGCCCTTGTGGTTTCTGATGATCTGCTTTACTTTCTACGCAGGTTAAACATTTGGGGCCTGATTTAGATCTTGGCAGACTGGTTCCTCCTTTACAATGGTGATGGATATTCCTTCCGCCGAATATAAATCCTAGAGTAAATAATGGGATTTATATTTCGGTGGACGGGATAGCCATCACCGTTGTGACGTGGTAACCTATCTGCCAAGATCTAAATCAGACCCAATGTTACAAAGTGAAGTGAATGTCTTGAAATACAGTTAGCTTGAAAAAATGCCTTCGTACCTCAACCAAAGTTTTAGTCACTTCTAGATGGCCTGCTAGGGTATGTTTGTGTTAGCAAGTGAGTATTTTATCTTGTAATTAATTTTTTGGAAATGTAAATCAAATTGCCTCCAAAGGGAACCCTATGACATAGACATTGAGAAATCTTTTGCAATCCATTTATCTAATTCCATCTTAGGGACAGAGTGCAATAGTTTTTGGACTAAGAATTCCTTGGTAATTGGGGCCTAAAACTGTCTAGAGCTATGATGGGTCTTGGCATCTCTTTGGTTTTCCTTTGCATGATACACATCAGCTTTTAGATTAAGGGCTAGATGGAGCAAGATTAAAAATGGCAGCCAATTCCTAAGGAGGCGGGACACTGTTTGATCAGGCCATGGATCATGTGCCTAAGGAGGCGGGACAATGTTTGATCAGGCCCTTGCAATTGGCCCTAAAACCTTGTAAGCTGCATGATGGCATAACACAAAGGCAGCAGGGGGCAATATAATGGGCATCCTGGGCCACATTATTGGCATCCTGGGACTCATCCGCAGCACAATTTGTTGAATCATCACTCTCGGGAGTAGGCAACGCCACATATATTTTTAATATAATTAAGAAGGTAAGGAAGCATTGGCAAAGCCAATAGGTTTATTCTGTATTGCAAGTTCTGATTACACATTTAAAAAAGCCTACAGAAGTGAAAAAAAACTAGGTGTGAAAAAACTTTAAATAAGATTGATTTCTGTATGCAATGCTATGATATCAATATTTTATTGTGTGATGATTCAGTGCTCTATTGAGATGGAAAATAGTCCCTCGTGCATGACAATATAAGGACTTCAAAGGAGGCCGAATGCCACATTAAACAACGAATAGGAAGTGGTGAGAGAACAACAGTCTTTTTGGTGGAACCATTGCTCACTCTATGTGTTTAAAGAATTGGTAACAATAGGTTTGAAAACAGCTACAGTGTCAAGCCAGACTTACAATGTGTCATCAGTGTAACTCTTCTATTTATTTCAGGACTTTATTTTCCACTTTGCATATTTGCACACCAGTGTCCCTTTGCCTGTGTTCACTTCATTTCTCTGCACTTTGTCTTTCTGTCCAGGTACACTACTTTACGAATCCTACAATGCATATTCTGATCATCCTAATCTATTTTACTCATTTTAGGCGGGTTTAAGGTGTTCAATTAGAGAGAATCGTTTTTTGGGGGGCAATAAATATTCCAAACTTGTTATATTGGTTTCTTTTTTGCTATCCTGAAACAGTCTAACAATGTTAACACTTACTTGGGGGGAACTTATGGTTATACACTGGGAATGTTTCTAATGAGGCACCCAACGTTTCACAAGCAGCTTTACCAACACATGATTTTAATTTATACCCTGTATGTCAAGCGAAATTTCAGATTTTTTTTTTTCAATTGTTGGTTCCCCCTTCCCAAAACCCCCATCGGCAATTTCTGCAACAACAGGTAATTCAGAGTGCAATGAGAACAGGGTTGGGACTTTGGCATCCATTGTGACCTCGTTTAAGGTTTTTCAACTTTATTTTTATTTCTCCCCTCATTTTTCCTGATTTTAAATTAAGGGGTGACGTGGTTCCTTATCTCAGAAAGAGAAGATTGCTATACATGGTTAATATTTTTAATTCTTATTCCCAAAAATTCTTCAAAATACAGGGACTATTTCATAGCAGAGAGTGAATCAATCAGGAGGCAGGTGCCTCAGCTGCTGTTCTGCCGAGTGAGTTGTCCATCATCCTCTACCGTCTTGAATGTGATGCTGCCAAGCTGCCATGACAATGCAGCCTCCGATGCTATTAATTTCTTTTAATTTCCACTTATTTGCACAGTCTACTGGAAAGACTACATGACTGATACAACATTACTTCCCTGTTTAGGGATTGATTGCGTTTTTAGGTTTTAGGCTTTTAGGGCAGTAGTACTGAAAAAGAGAAATACTGATATGGTGGGCATGGCGGCATCTGCATTTTTTTCTATTTATTTTGATACCACACAACAATACCACAGACTGTCAAGCTTCGAGCCACCATTACAACAATCAAACAAATACGATCAATATAATAATACAAATATAAAACTACCAACAAAATAAACCAGACAAAATGTAATCCTCTCAAAAACATAATAGTGGGGATATCAGTGCCATTCGTCCACCACACTCTCCCCACCACAAAGACACCTTACCCGATCTTGGTGTTCACTGCGTAGCTTTATTACTTGTCAATACACCATCTTTATTAGTTGTTAAAAACTTCCAACTTTTGACCAATTTTATTAACCATCAAAATCCCATTACCGAACATAGGGAGGCGCAGTATACATCTGTGCCACAGGTTATCATGTATTTACAATTCTTCAGCTCTAGATCCCCTCGAGGCGTGTTGTACCAGCAGGACACAACCCAACCCCTTACCGCTTCATCCATATGAGATAACATGTTGCTTCATCCAAGCACCGGCTACTGGGGTAGAGCCGGAGAGTCCAGGACCACCGGCAGGACGGCCCCCTCTCCCGCCTGCCCAGAGCCCCAATGACTGCCTCCCTGTTGCAGGGTCGGGCAGTTTCCGCATACAGAGGTCCCCCGGCCTTTTCCTGTTGTCCGGGACCCCGCCAAACCTCCTTTAAAACTTAGGGATGGGTGGGTGGGCAACTGTTCCCGCTGCGCCTTTCCGGCCACTCCGAGCGGTGAGAGGACAAAGAGGGCTAATCCCTAGAGTCCAGCTATTTTATCAGCTACAGGGGAGGGGCCGCCAATGCACCTCCTTCTTACACGCATTTCAGGCGTCCCTCCCCCTGCCCACTTTCAGGGAAACGAAACTGTTCCCTCAGCACTAAATCCCACTAAAGGCACCCCTCCCCTAGACGCGGGGGTTGCCTCTCATAGTGGGGATATCAGTGCCATTCGTCCACCACACCCCCCCCACCACAAAGACACCTTACCCGATCTTGGTGTTCACTGCGTAGCTTTATTACTTGTCTATACACCATCTTTATTAGTTGTGAAAAACTTCCAACTTTTGACCAATTTTATTAACCATCAAAATCCCATTACCGAACATAGGGAGGCGCAGTATACATCTGTGCCACAGGTTATCATGTATTTACAATTCTTCAGCTCTAGATCCCCTCGAGGCCTGTTGTACCAGCAGGACACAACCCAACCCCTTACCGCTTCATCCATATGAGATAACATGTTGCTTCATCCAAGCACCGGCTACTGGGGTGGAGCCAGAGAGTCCAGGACCACTGGCAGGACGGCCCCCTCTACCGCCTGCCCAGAGCCCCAATGACTGCCTCCCTGTTGCAGGGTCGGGCAGTTTCCGCATACAGAGGTCCCCCGACCTTTTCCTGTTGTCCGGGACCCCGCCACAGGGCAAGTAGCCCACTGGCGCTCTTGCCCTCCCCCAAGCTACTTCACCTTCCATTTGTGATGCTCTGGGCTATACTTTTTTAATGCAATTCCATAGCCCCCCAGTATAGTTTGGACAAAACAGCTCCAATCCTTGCCTGGACAGCTGCAATGCCTCCGCCCAATACAGAATCAAGTTTAATGCTTGCAGCATACGATGCCTAATGAGATGAATTTGCGAACCCCGCAATAATTTCACTACCTCTCGATTCAGTTTTCTCACCGATGTGTTTGCCACAGCCATAGACACACCATCACCCCAGACTCTATGAGTGGGCACCTCTGACCCCACGATAGTGGTGTCTAGCCATACTCTCCTGACCCAAGAGAAGATAGAGCAAAGGGGGCTTCTTACTTCCCCTCCTGCCCCCCCGGAATCCTATTTACACCTCCTGAGTGCATCACCAACACATCTGAAATGGGCATACCATTATCCAGTGCACTCTGCGAATGGGCTGCGACGTCCTCCACACGTTGCCCATCCCAACCTAACCAATTATGGTTGACTCCCATGGCCCTTTGCATTCCCAAATCTCCGGATTTGTTGCACCCTTGCCCAGCTCTGTGTATAACCGAGTCTCCAGTCAGCATACCTGCCTCCCCCTACTTGCCACCACTGCCTATAAGCCCAAAGCGAAAGACAGAAGAGGGGCAACCGCCGAAACCCCTGGCTCCGAACTACCCCAGCTGTGGTCTGACATAGCGCTCAAAATCAGATGAATTCCCTCTGTCCACTTTCTTGATTGCCCCAGAAGACAGACCCTGATATTAAATGAGTGGTCTCTTCCCCCAACATTCTCAAGGCAGGTCGTATAACCTGAATGCTTCGCAAAGGTTAAGGAATACGCTAAACCCAACCAATGTACGTCATTTGCTGACCAACACACCTGAGGTAATACGTTCCCGATATTAACCAACCTACTGACATCCATGTGTCCCCTATTGTTAATGGTACGGAACTCAGCCCCGTACGTTATACTAAATCGGACAGCCCGACTTCGCAGGGTCTGCTCCCCCAGCATTGCCTGACTACGTAATGTGTAGCTGCAATGGTACTCAACCACCCCCCTCTACATAATGACCCAACCGGACCATCCACCCAACTGACACCTGATAGACTTTGTAAACAGTTAAGAGGGAGGCTTTGCATCGCATCTAGACTCTGCTACTCCACGGCAACACTGGCTATATGTACCTTGAGCCCATTTGCATATCCCATACAAACCAGTGACCACACATGACACGGACTGCTAGTCGCTGTCTCGAAAACATGTTGCTGCCATGTCCACGTTATGCGCCTCCCACGATCATATAAGGGAAGAGAAAAACAAGCCATCAATAAGTGGAACGTTTACATATGCAGTACACAAACAGAAGCATTTATTTCGCTGCGACTTATGAGGTTTGCTTTTAAGCTTGACTGAATACAATATATACATTAGGCCTCAGACATGATGTGCGGATCCAGCGCCGAGACTTGAAACTTGTACTCCCCTATAAGTGGCTATAATGTCACCTATTCTAAATTCCGCGTAACCCTGAAAGTTTTTTATTGCAATAGTTCCTGACTGAATTCCAGGCTCCTATGCCCACCGAGACGTTATGCATCTCTCTGCATGCATTAGGCCTGTACTAGGTCAGAAAGTGTAGCTGTACCTCCACCTATTCTTGATTTTGAAAGGAATTAATTAATGAGCCAAGGGATAATATAGTAATTAATAAGACTGAGGTATTCTCATACAGATAATGGATTGCTATTTATGGTGCCATTTAAGCTATGGCCTAGGAGAGGGTGCTATGGAGCAAACCTGTAACCTGTCCCCCACCCTTCCCTTCCTTAGAGTATGTAGCAAGAATCCCCTGTGGGAATGCCGTGGTACCTTCTATGGGAGTGCCGTGGTACCTTCACCTCTTAGGGCCTATTGCCCCTGTGCCTGATGCACTATTGACACTGCTTCCTGGGCACCGCTTGCTGATAACCTTGAATGCCTCTCAACTGAAAGCTGCACCAATTTGCAAAAGAATTTCGCCAGTGTACCCGCACTGAAGCCCCGCTAAGGGGAACTATCAGCGGTCGCTTTATTTAATGTGTTTTGAAAGCGAGGCTCATTTGTGCAAAGATAAATAAATAACGTGTTCTTTTAAACTATGCCGCGTTATACCCTCAGTTCAGACACATGAAACCAAAGCGGTACGAATAAATAAGTAAAGTAAGATTAAAGAAAATCGTAATGTTTATTCATTGTGCCAAAATGTGCATTTATTTTATTTATGGGTACACCCTCCCTCATCATTTGAATATGTCAAGAATTGAACCACTCAGCACAGCTTCCAGAGCCACCCGTCTTAACCACTGCACAATCGGCCTCATATCCTGTCAAATGTAAAAAACGCACTTGGGAATACCCCAGAAAAACCATAAATCACCACCTCATCTCCCCAACTTCTACAGTTGCTGGCCCCTAGCGCGAAAGGACCAAGACAAGATACCTTGTGGGCCCAGACATGTCTGGTGCATACCGTCTATCAGAAAGTCCAGTGTGTAATTTATTGCAGGCCCCTATGGTGTATCCCCCCCTGCAGGCCCCCGAAGCTTAGAGCACGTTATAATCCGAGCGGTATAGAAGACACCAGCATTTGGTGCCCCACCCTCGAGACCGAAACGAAAAATGTCCTATTGTCCTTGCTATTTGAATGAAAATGTTTTATTTGCCTGCAGGCTATCAATCTGGAACCGTGAGGAAGAGACGGTGATCCAGTTCCTCTCTGTTGCCATCGAGAATCATTGAGTAATGAACCGAAAATGAAAATGAAACAATTTCGCCCAACCACCGCCCTCTTTTATGTATTTAATAAATATAACTGACCCCAGTGTTTAACATACCCCCTCCTAGGCAATGGCAGGAATTGAACTGAGGACTGTAGACTCCTGCAATCCTGGCTTGAACCACTACGCTATGGGCATTGCTTCCAATGTATCATTGACCAGACTGTCATGAGTATCAAATATTACCTACAGTAACGTGTACTCCTCTAATACGTTGACCACCCCTGCCAAAAGCACATATATCGCTTCCTTTATTGTATGTTTGCCTATTTATATAGCACGAACTCGACCTACGAGTATTGGTGCGCTTTACATGAGCACTGTAATTACATTACCCATATTGCCCACAGTAACCTGTACATCTGTAATCCATTGACCACTCCTGCTAAAGCAGATATATCGCTTTCTGTTCCCCACAAGTGTCTTTATTTTATGTTTGCCTTATAGCACGAACTCGACCCACGAGTATTGGTGCGCTTTACATGAGCACCGTATTTACATTACCCATATTGCCCACAGTAACGTGTACATCTGTAATACATTGACCACTCCTGTTAAAAGCACATATATCGCTTTCCGTTTCCCACATCTTCCTTTAATTTATGTTTGCCTATTTTCATAGCACGAACTCGACCTACGAGTATTGGTGCGCTTTACATGAGCACCGTATTTACATTACACATTCCGTTACAGGAGTTTAAGTGATTTGCCCAGAATCAATCACCGGATGTGGACGTGAGGCCCCGACCCCGCGGCCCCCCACCGCCGCCTTATTTACCGTGCAGCCATAAATGGGAGCATCTCCTGAGCACCAAGCTTAAACTTTCTGTTTCCCACAACTGCTTTTATTTTTGCATATTTATATAGCCCAAACTCGACTTACAAGTAAAAAGGTGCGCTTTACATGAGCACCGCATTTACATTACGCATTCAGTTACGGGAGTTTAATAGATTTGGCCAGAATCGCAGGGTGTGGACGTCGAACCCTGCTCTTTCCAACCGGAAACTCGACAGCTTAGCCAACGGCCCACATCTTCTCTGCTTAAGCAGATGCTGTCTCCTGAGCACCGTGATCACCCCGCGCCACCCAAACATATCTTTCCACCCGAGGCACGAACCTCGGAGAAGACGATGCCCCAGACACCATGTTTAAGACCCTGTTCAGATTTGCATTACCCAGTTCATATTGTGCAATTTGACTACACCAAACCCAAGAAACTCGCTTAAAGGTTGGAAAGGGTTTTAGTTCCGTAAGGGCGTTTGTGGCCGCAGTCTACTTAATGCCGTACACGTTTCTATTGTGAAGTGCTCTGACATCTTCGGGTAATGTCCGCGCTATATAGACCATCGCGTGCATAAATAATTGACCCCTTGCCGAGGACTTTTGTAGTAAACACTGCCATCTTGTGGTGAAGGTTATGTTAATACCTTCAAATAGAGCCAGTTCTAAAACTACGCTACTTTCTATGAGAATCCTACAATTTGTTATTGGTTTACTTAGGTTCTTTTAAGGGAACCTAATTGCGAATGATGCGTTTTAAAATGTTCATTTAAATATAGACATTTATACATTTACCTGGTTGAATACATTTCCTATCAGTGTACTTTTCTGGGAAGGCCCGCTCCCTAGGCTTGCACTTATTTTTGCTCGCTAACAGTGCCTCCCCGGCTCGTGAGCATTATCACTCCCATCCGAATTAATACTTGAAGTCTATGTCGTTTCCTATTTACATTCCCTCTTCCTCACAACGTTCTTCAGTTTTGTAAAACTAACTGATCGTGATGAAATAGCAGAATGCACACAGACAGCCTGTCACTGCTTGTTGCGCTGCCCTTAGGCGCGAACCCAGGTCTCCCATACCACAGTCAACTGCTCTAAAACTACGCCACTCTGCTTTCCAGTAAGAACGGTGGTACTGTTACCACGTGACTCAATGCGCCAGTGTTTGATGTCTCTGGTCCCCATTCAATTGCATCCGATTCATATAGTGCAAACTCGACCCGGTGTCTCGGAGCGCTTTACCGAGTACCAGTTACTTTACATCCATACACAATAATTTCGGTAGGGAGATTAAGGTATTCGCCCAGAATCCGAGATGTTGCCGAGGACCGATCCTGTTGCCAAAGTCTGGCGGTATCATACCCCGGGCTTCTCGCGACCGCGTTCCTCTCTTTTTTATTTGTTATTTTTTTGGTAAATACTCGAACTCCGCTCTCTTATAGCCCGTAGGCCAACTCGCACCCCATCCCGTCACGCGGGTCGGAAAGAAGCGCTCTCTTATAGCCCGCCCCGCATATTTATGATTCTTGCTCAAAATATGGGAAAATATATCTCTACAATTAAATAGCTTCCCCCGGGGCCCGAACTCGAGGCTCCCACTCTGCTCTCTTATAGCCCGTAGGCCAACTCGCACCCCATCCCTCCGCTACGCGTGAGGCCCCCTCACCTTTGAGAGTCGCCGGGAAAACCGCAACTGTTCCCGCTGCGCCTTTCCGGCCACTCCGAGCGGTGAGAGGACAAAGAGGGCTACTCCATAGAGTCCGGCTATTTTATCAGCTACAGGGGAGGGGCCGCCAATGCACCTCCTTCTTACACGCATTTCAGGCGTCCCCCCCCCTGCCCACTTTCAGGGAAACGAAACTGTTCCCTCAGCACTAAATCCCACTAAAGGCACCTCTCCCCTAGACGCGGGGGTTGCCTCTCAAGACAGCACACCGGAGAAAATATATTGCAGAGAGGCCATTTAGAACATATTAGCGTGCAGTCAATGAGGCAAGCAGGAGCGCCTGGTATGCTGGAGGAGCGAGGGGCGGGAGAGGGGATGAAAGGGGCGCTAGGGGGCGTGGGGAGGAGAGGAATCAAAAACATTTTTTAAACTTACCTGCAGCCGTCCCCGTCGAGCTGTTCTTCACCTCTTCAGGAAGTCTCAGGCTCCCAGAATGCCCTGCGGCCAATCCTAAAGCTGATCTCGCACAGAGAGTAGCTTCAGGATTGGCCTGAGCGCCCTCAATTCGCACTCCAGGACAGACTCTGAGTCTGTGCCTGCTCTGTCCAACCCAGCTTCTCGGTTGGAGAGAGCCTTCACTGCGCATGATGGTTTGGCTGGCCTGAGACGGCCGGCGAAACTATCATGTGCAGTGATGGGAGTGCACTACCAATGCCATCAGTGCCTGTAACTACCAGGCCCCTCCCCAAAGACTCGGCAGGAAAGGAAAAATCAAACGAGTGCCGTTTTATTTTTCCTCTCCTGCCATTTTTTGGGGGACGAGGCTCCTCCGCTATAGCGGAGGAGCCGCCGCTGGACGCAAGCCCAGCAGATGTTTTTGGTTCTTGGTGACCTATCTACATCTGTAACTAGTCCGTTATCAGGTTTTGGAGTAAGACACTACACAGGTGAGTTAAGAAAATACCACACGGGAGAGCAGGAGAATGGGGTAATAGAGACTACGGTCATGGAGGAAATCAACAGCTTGCGACTTAGGGTCTGCAACACATTTCCCCAGCCTTCAGAGGACCGATAATTGACTTTGAGGTCAGAAAGAGCAGAGCCCTATAAAGGAAATGGATGCAGAAGACCTTGTCTTGCATCATCAGGTGTCTTGACTTACTAGACTGACGTTACAGTTCACACCTGTGATTTTATTCAGATGCCTTTGTTGTGATCCCCCTTTGTCAGATCCTTCAGTCTGTCTTCTCCTGCTTCCTTGCACAGACCTCTGTATTTGTTTTTGGCTTGGTCTTGATGTTTTAACCCGGCTCCTGTTTTTTGACCTAGTTACATCAATGCTTCACTTCACACCATGTAAGTTGCCTCAAGTATTTCTATAGTGCTTACCAGTTGTAAGAGCTCTTCTTCCATTATTCGATATTCACTGCCTCCCGTTTTTTGTATTGTGCCTCTGTGACCTCCTACATCTCAGAGTTCAATCCAGGTAATCTACCAACCTTCCTAAGGGGAACAAACGTTTGCTAAATGTCTCCTCTCCCCCTTTTCAGGCCGAGTACATTGTTAGCTGCGGAGGCTTCAGTACTAAGGCTTTCGGTTTTCCTTGTGGGGTCCCTCAATGAACCTCACTAAGCCCTACCCCTTTTAACCTCTATATGACCCCTTTGGCCGAGCTAGTGAGATCTTTTGGATTCCAGGTGCCCTCCTATGCGTACGACACACAAATCATTGTCTCAAACTCAAATGATTTGCAATCAGTCGCAGAGAAGTTTAGTCAGTGTATGTCAAGCATTATTTGCTGGATGAAGGGTAACTCATTAAATATCAATGCAGATGAGACCGAGGTGCAAGTATTCGGCTCACAGAATTCCATCTGGTTTAATGTTTGGTGGCCTGCATATTGTGGTCCCCTTCCTGTCCCGGTAAGGACAGCGAAAACTCTGGGGGTCATTTTTGACAATTGCTCTGATCACCTCCCGTCTTGACTACTGCAACGCCCAGTACCTTAACATCAATGCGGTATCACTGAATAAGCTCCGGGTGGTAGGGAACGCAGCAGCGAGATTGATCCTTAACATTCCTAAACATCAGTCCGCCAAGGAGGGGATTCAAACCTTGCACTGGCTCTCTATCTAGAAGTGCATTTCCCACAAGGTCCTGAGAACGGTATGCAAGGCTATGCCTAGTAAAGGTTCGCCTCAGCTAAAAACCATGTTTCAATGGTACACTCTTGGGAGGACCTTGAGATCATCCACACAGAAAAAATTGGTCTCTATCAGATTTCGCAGGTCCAGATGGGGTGGCCGCTCATTCTCTGTAGCCGCCACTAAGCTT
This sequence comes from Lissotriton helveticus, assembly GCF_964261635.1. Classification (NCBI taxonomy): domain Eukaryota; kingdom Metazoa; phylum Chordata; class Amphibia; order Caudata; family Salamandridae; genus Lissotriton; species Lissotriton helveticus. Next base: position 120,457,858 of record NC_136067.1, read on the forward strand.
TGGAATTCGTTGCCCCCCTTCATTTCCAATGCAGACTCTCTCTCAGTCTTCAGGAAACGTCAGAAAACATGGCTATTCTCTTCTTATTCGGCCAACAGCCTTTTGTCTCTTTTCTTTTGTCTGCTCAGCGCCTTGACACCTTCGGGTATAATGCGCTTTACAAATACCATCCTACCCCAGCCTATCCTAGCATCAGCGCACATGCACTGTCTGCAAGACCTGTTGGAATCACTCGTACTGAGTGTATTCCCTCCTGCTGCTTGCAATTGGTTCAGTCTTGCGTCGCTTATCTTTCCTAGCTCCTTATTCGTTAGTGCTCCGACACATCATTTCCGGGTTTACGTCGAGGAGCACCGGTAAATTAGAGTTTCCTTACACACATAAGTGTTGTGTGTTCTTTGGGGACTACTTGTTCTTTACTTTTTTTGGAGGGGTGGTAAGTGCATTTTATGGGGGCGTGTGGAAAACTCTCACATGAGCAGTTACTACTTAAATGACATGTAACAAAACAAAATGGCATTAGCCGGAATCTTTGAGAAGCTTTGCATCAGCATTTCAAAGGGGAGTGCACACTTCTCTTCGTCTAAGGACATTCCTTTGGGAAATAGCTACACTTAAAAAGTACGGAAACGCATAGAGAGAGCCAACGTAGTTACATACCCTGATCGCAATTTGCAGACCAGCAGGGAATTATGCGCATAATAATACTCGATGTTCTGCTGATATGCATTATCTAATTGCTTATTGATTTTGGTGTTTGAATATAAGGTGCATAATGCGCATTTGCAGGGTAAGGGAAAATATACATTATGAGTTAACTGAACATTTCATAGCTAGAAAATGAATAAACTCGGAGTGATTTATGAAGGTGGTTTCCTGGAAAAGCTTTTCGTAATTCAGTTTGGCAAACTGGCTTGCTGTGTTCTGTTTCCTTATTTTAAATGCTATCAGAGCTGGCACTTTAACCTGGCAGATTCTGGCATTGGTCTAGGATGGCAGAAACTACCTGCCCTTTCATCCCAAGAAACTCTTTCAATTTCCACCTTTGCCTTCACTGATACAATAACACACATGTGGCATTGCAGTACAGTACCTACTTATATCTAGTGCGACCATATGTCACATTGAGAGGGTCAAGGTAGCTCTATTAATCCAAATTAAAGCCCTGTCCTTTATTTCTAGAAATCAGAATCAGGCATGTTAGGCCAATGGAGTAAAATTGCGCAAGAAGACTACAAGTTACACAAGCACCTAGGTGTTTGTAAAGAGATCTGGCAACCCAAGACGCACACTGCAGCATCTCTACGCTGATTGCACCAGGTTTGATCTTCGATAGCGAGCAGATATTTTAGGATTTTGATGCTGACAGTTTCACTGACTTCTGTCGCAGCAAATTTGACACATGCAAATAGATGTCTTTGGAGAGAGTGAGTGTGGCATGATGTCGCCATTCTCCATTTTCAAAGGTAAATTCTTTAATTACTATAAGTTTACATTTCACTGGGGCCACAGAGGGTCTCATGAAATCAATTGTTCTAATGGGTCATTCAAAAATTTAAAAAAGAGCTGCTGACCTAAGTTGAACCTTAGGACTTAGGCAGGGCAGCTCATTGATATTGCTGCTCAAACATACATTGTGTTAGCAGAACCCTGTTGATGAAGATACTTTTGTTTAATCTAAGAGCACTATAGCTTTAACAGGAAATACTAAATAATCATGGGGAAAGTGCAAAACTCCATTGCCGAGGCATGATGCTTTCAAACCACTTTTGCTAAATAAGTCACAAAGTCAGCAATTATTCTTTCTGAACTATCTCCCTTATTCTTGTATCTTCAAACGGATTAGCAGGAATTAATGCTTCAAGCTGCATTCATTAAACCAAACCTGAAAAAACAGCCTCTACTCGACCACTCGCTACACTTTTCTTTTTCTTTTTTTTTTCAGCATCAAAAAATACATAACTACATACAAAAATATTTGAGTGAAGGTTAGAAATCCGTGGACTCCTGAGTTTGGCAACATTAGTCATTCAATACCCATGATTCAGACTCTTGAGAAAGTTCAGACGCATTGACAAAGCTGACTTCTAACAAAATTACATCTTGCAATAGCCTACGGTTACTGTAAAAAACGTTGGTTTTTAGGTCGAGCCTGGGCAGGGCATGCGCTGCCCTGCGAGGCATGCTATATTCATGTACGGACTTGAAGCTCCGCCCATTACCCACCCATCTTTTCAATTGGCTCCTGTTACTGTCCTTTCGACATTTTTGCTATTCATTCGTGAATAGGCTTAGTAGTATCTCTTTGGTACCGCCTTGTCTGCATTTTTAACCTTCCAAGAGGACTGGACTTTTTACTTGTGTTGTTACACAGTCTGCTTTATGTAGTCGGTGAGAACTATTTTCTTTAATGATCTTCCCCTATTCCACTCACGATGTCTCAGCATGCCGCCAGCTCTTATATTGTTGTTATTTTCAGAGAATTTGAGCTATTGGTATTACAAATGACAATGACGTTTATATATATTTTGCTTTTAAAAACAGATACATAAACGGCATTGTCATTTACAAAGCCAATAGCTTAAACTCTCGCAAATGCAAGACCTATTGCATTGAAAATGCTTGTTAGAATGGGTGTTCCCTACATTCCTGGAGTCTGATACTGGAAGCAAGGCAAACTAGAATTGGAAAACACAGTATTAACCTTGTTGTCCTTTGACCTGAGTTGCAAAGGTCCTGACATCCATAACATGCCACCTGCCACTCTGAAAAATAATTATTTGGGATCAGCTGAAGATTACAGGTTCCTAGGCCCTCATTACGAGTTGTACAGTATGGATTTGCCACACTTGTTTGCATTAAATTTCTCCATACAATTAGAAGGTAGCATTAAATCAAACCCAATAAAATTCTGTAAAACGGACCTTGAAGAGGTGCAGAATTAGCACCAAAAAATATCATCTGCTATAAGCTGGTCGCAAATTATTAAATATTGTAAAATATCAAACCATAGAGTTTAATGTGTTTGAGGAAACCACAAATGAATGTTTACATAGTTCACCAGGTTGTAAAAAAGTTTGTCTTTAAATAAAACGTTGTTAAATTTAACAAACACATTCATCGAGGAAGTCAAACACATTCACATCAACCTCAATGAAGCTATTACACCTGAAATTAATTTACTACATTCTGACATACGTAAGTGCAGAAAACACCTCTATTACATTCTTCAACAAATCGCTATGCATTGATGCATTGAAGTGGTGTCCCTTCTGTTTCCAGGAGCAACAGGGCCACATGATCATAATAGGGTGCACTATTCAGGTCTATGCCAGGCACAATTTTTGAAAGGTGTGCTGTTATGTTATGTTAGGTTACATATATATTTATAATGCGCGCAGATACTCATGAGTGTCCTGGCGCAATGCCAAGAAGGTTATGGGAAGAGACTATCAGGCAAAGAAGTGTGTCTTTAATATCTTTAAAAGCTACTGGGTCCTGAATGGATCGCAGGACGAGAGGAAGGGCATTCCAAGCCGTGGCAGCCTTCACAGCAAAGGAGCTGCCCCTAACCTCTGATACTTAAAACAGGGGACCTGGTCAAAGCGTAGGGACATGGATCGAAGGGCTTGCGAAGGAACATAAAAAGAGAACCGTCTCTGCAGATAGAGAGGACCGCATCCATGGAGAGCACGATGGGTCAGAACCAATGATTTATATTTAACTCTGTCCACCACTGGAAGCCAATGGAGAGATCGCAGCTGATGGTGAACACTGTTCCTAGCCGAAATGCCCAATAGCAGTCTGGCTGCCGTATTCTGAACCACCTGTAGCCTTTTCAGCAGGTAGCCTGGCGCACCAACATAAAGGGCGTTGACATAATCCAGCCGCGACAGAATGAGTGCACATGTGACCGTCACCCTCGCCGCCTGAGGTAGAAGAGGAAAACATTTTCTAAGAGTTCTAAGAAGGCTGAAACAGCACCCGGCCAGCTTCTTAATGGGCGTCGCAAAGGAGAGACTCTCATCGAACCAAACCCCTAAATTTTTGACAGGCTTCCCTGTGGAGGATGGCACTGGAAGGTTAGGCGGCCACAGCAGCTCTCGGAAATTGGGAGGGAATTTACCAAATTGCAAGATCTCAGACTTCTGTTCATTACACTTGAGTTGTGTGTCCGCCAGCCATTTAAAGATAGAGGCTAAGCAGTGTTGAACCATTGAAACAGAGTCTACATCTTTGTCCCAGGTGAAGAGCAGCTGGGTATCGTCTGCATAGGCCATCACCTTAGCCCCAAGCTCCTCTGCCAAATATATCAGTGGAGTGACATAGATATTAAAAAGGAGAGGGCTAACAAAGGATTCCTGAGGGACCCCAGTTGTCACAGACTGAGGGGAGGAGGAAGATGGTGGGAGCCAAATCTGCCCGACCCACCCCTCCAGGAAGGACCTACGCAAATCCCAAACGGCCCCCGACACCCCAATACCGGCCAATCGTGCTAGAAGAAGTGCATGCTGGACCGTGTCAAACGCTGCTGACAGATCCAGCAGAATTAATGCCGCTCTCCTGCCGGCATCAAGACACTCCCGAATGGCCTCCGACACCTCCACTAGAACTGACTCAGTCATTTGCGATGCCCAAAACCCTGATTGAGATGGGTGCGAGTGCCCCTCTTTCCACAAATTCTGTAAGCTGCTTATTAACCACCTTTTCGCACACCTTGGCCAGAGCCGGAAGGAGGGAGATAGGCCGGTAATTCCCTGGGCTAAGGGGATCTAAAGATGGCCTTTTTAAGAGTGGCAGGGTCTTAGCCTGCTTCCAGACCTGTGGTACAACAGCTTTCTGGAGAGACATATTAATAATGAAGTTTACTTCTATGCTCTCTGCCACTGCTGCCAGAAGCCTGGCAGAACATGGGTCCGAGGCCGAACCAGACTTGAGACCGCTAAGAATTTTGAGGGATTCCAAAGGATCGCCCTGTCTGAATACCGACAGTGAGTGAGCAGAATCAACGCAGCCTCCCCAAGCAGTAGTGTCCCCCAAGCGAAGATCCCACTTGTTCTTATAGATAATAGTCACACCGCCCCCTCTCCCCTCCGGGCCGTCGCTCTAGAGATCTTATAGCCCAATGGAATGGCAAAAGAGACAATCGTATCTGAAGTAGAGTCAAGCCAGGTCTCAGTCAAGAACAACAGAACAAGTGAGTTGTCCTCTAGGAGGTCAAACGCGTCAGCATAGTGTTTCCTAAGCGAGCAAGCATTAATCATGGCTGCCAGAATAGGAGGGTCCTTGACCAATTGACCGTGGCTGTGGTGCAAACAGGGACATTGTGCTTTATGTATAATACAGGCCCAGGGTATGACCTCAAATTGAGGCTACTGAGACCTTTGACAGGGCCTAACATGTGAGCGACTTAATTATTTGTAGTGAACTACCATACACCCCAAATAATTCACTTTCTTACAACACATATAATATATATGTACAATTATTGTGACTTACCTGGCTCCTCTGCTCCTCCAAACTCTGTGGCTCCATGAATTTTCTCAAGGCTACAGAGGTTGATAATGAAATGTACTCTTACTTTCTAGGGCTTCAGGTTTATGACTGTTGGTGATCCTACTCTTGTGGCAAGGCGGTCCTTTCAGTGTTTGAAAAGGAGTTTTCTTACTCTTCTTTTCACATCATTCAACCTCTCCTTGCAATTCTCCGCTGACCTTGGTTTGGTGGAAACAGCACTGACCTTGTTTATAATATTATGCACACTATTTTTCTACTTGTGGGGCTTACTACCTCTTCTTCAAAAACTTGAAGCTCCCTCCCAGAAAATCTGTGCTTCCTAATTCTTTCTGAAATCACATTGTGAGATTTTCGGAAAATGTTTGATGGGATTGCTATGGATTCAAACAGCAACCTTTCTTTTTTAAAAGCACAAAGAAAATGCCTGCATGAGGTGGATCTAAGGCTTCCAACTAACCAGTCACTGATGCCCTATTACACAACGTCCTATTACAAACATTTTGTTTTTCCTGGGAACCATGTGATTTGCAGATCATGAAACTTTGTGCATGTGTGGTAATTCCTCATGCTATTTTATTGCATCTGGTAATTTCGGTGTGGTAAAATCTCATGCAGATTTACCAATTTTGCTTCTGCACCCGGTAAATCCAATATCACAGGACAATGATGTAACGGGTAATCACATCTTCCAAGACCGGACTTAAGGCCCTGTAATATTGCTACCTGGTGCGGATTAACATCCCAATAATAAAATAAATCATAATGAAGGCCCTAATGTGTTGTTGCAAGTAGAACTGGCTCAAAAGAATGGAGGGGACAAACCGTCAAAAATTCCTCACCTCAAACAATGCCCTAAATATTATAGGCTTTTTTATTTGTAGCCATCCAAGCTGGGTACGATGGAAAGCAATATGATCATAGTTTCTTAAGCAAAATTACTTTCTGGGTGTATATTTTGGGCAGCCTTGATCAATGGATCTCCGAAAGAAATTCAGGTACTCGACACAACAAAGTAATGTAGATATTACTACGTCCTGAATCAACTGAATATATGCACTCACATTCAAGAAGGGGGCATTGTTGAAGATATTATAATGCTTGAAATGAGTGGTTTTAACTGAATCAAGAACTTAATGGTAAAACAAATGGATTGGAATCAAAAGTGACTCATCATTTTGAATTTGGCAGCTTGAAATAGGGAAGCACATGAATATTTTGGTATACTAATATCCCCAACAAAATTGTGAGATACAAAATATCAAAAGGTATGTGCACAGAGGGAAGTATAGATTTGATATTCTTAGCTTTATATATTTACCTCTGCTACTATTGCCAGGTGGCTCAGATATATAATGACAGAGTCAGGCATTGACACTGACATGTTTGGAGTGCATTCAGTGAGAGGCGCTATGGCTTCAAAATCCTTTATGTTAGGTACCAGTATATAAGATATAATGAGAGCAGCTGATTGGTTGTCCAGCTTTACATTTAAAAATTGTATTATACACCTGTGGGCGATGTTGCTTCTGTGGTTCTAGATAAGCGTTAAACCAGCATAATCTGAAGCCTCCGGTCATAATCCGAAGCCTGCTAGCATTCGCGCCAAGAATGTTCAATTCTATTAAGGACACGGAGGCGAGGATTATCTGGCCCATGGTACATTTCTTATTGATAACTGCCATGTTTTTACCCACTCTGAGACGATTATTTGTCACAGTTATTACAAGTGCTGTTTCTATTTCAGAACAGGGTGGTTGGACAGGATTATTCACACAACAATTCCTTAGTCACACAGTCAATCTGTACCATGTGACCCCTGGATTAGTATTCCAAACGAATTTATTTTTCTTTTTTATACATTTGTCAACAAATTTTGGAAAACAGACACAAACAGAACCACTGTCAGATCAAAAGGTTCATATATACAGTATCTACAAATGTACACATTTACAAACTTGCAACAATGAATTAAACAAAAATGATTTGACACACCAAAGAAAACAATAACATATACAATAGTCCAAATGAATTGCAATTATATACAGTGCAAAAAATAATCCATAAACAGAAAACGGGCACCAGTCCTAGGAATTGAAGAACCAGGTGACAGGCGGGATTGAGATTGAAAACAAGCCTGCCTGTCTACAAAAGCCTGTGGTATAATGTTTTTCAGGGTTACGAAGCTAGGGTACAGAGTGGAAGTATGATTTACATCCTAGCGGCACCCTTAGTTGTAGCCACAGGGTGGTATTGTCGACGCGTTTCGAACCTCAATGTTCGAGGTTCTCTTCAGGACGGGGACTGGGAGAAAGATTCTGCACGTGGGCACAAGAGATTGCCGTAGTGTAGGTATGTCGTGATTCGTGGTCACACCTGCAGTTAACGCAGAGCAGAACTTTGGGCGTGGTGTCAGACTTCAAGAGCATTCGAGGATCAAAGCAGCTCACATTATTATTGCGCGTTGGTCTGAGTCTAGGGACCAAAGGGAAGAGAGCGACCGGTCACTGACCTCAATTCAGGCCGGCAGGCGAGGTTGGCCCGTTCAATGGGGAAATTAATCCAGCCTCAGAGGGATCTTTGTTGCTCACTCACTCCAAACGACTAGCAGTCTGTAGGTGGGCCCACCTCGCCTGCCGGCCTGAATTGAGGTCAGTGACCGGTCGCTCTCTTCCCTTTGGGGAAAAACATTATACCACAGGCTTTTGTAGACAGGCAGGCTTGTTTTCAATCTCAATCCCGCCTGTCACCTGGTTCTTCAATTCCTAGGACTGGTGCCCGTTTTCTGTTTATGGATTATTTTTTGCACTGTATATAATTGCAATTCATTTGGACTATTGTATATGTTATTGTTTTCTTTGGTGTGTCAAATCATTTTTGTTTAATTCATTGTTGCAAGTTTGTAAATGTGTACATTTGTAGATACTGTATATATGAACCTTTTGATCTGACAGTGGTTCTGTTTGTGTCTGTTTTCCAAAATTTGTTGACAAATGTATAAAAAAGAAAAATAAATTCGTTTGGAATACTAATCCAGGGGTCACATGGTACAGATTGACTGTGTGACTAAGGAATTGTTGTGTGAATAATCCTGTCCAACCACCCTGTTCTGTTTTCCCTATTGTTGAGATCCGGGTTGGGCAGTTGTAGGATCCGATACCTTCACTGTTTCACAGTTTCTATTTCAGGTTCAGAACAGAAAGGCGAATAGGCGATCGCTTTGGGCGTCTTGGAAGTTGTGTTGTAAAGTCATCATCTGCAGGGTCTGCGGTTGAGTCTACGACGTTACTGTTTGCTGTTTTTCGACAATTTCTATTTTCCTTGGACAAATTACAATTAATACATGGACAATGCTCGTTGGGCAAAGAAAGAGGAAGTATTTGTAGGAAGAGCGTCATTAATAGGGCTGTAGTCTATGGTTATTTATGAAGTACCATGGCATTGTGGGAAATGCCATTTTTGTTAATATGTATCTTGAAGGTACATGTATGTGGAATTAGAAATAGAAAATCTATACATACTTACCTTTCAATATTTTGTATTTCAATATTTTGTTCATGATATTAGTGTCAGGCGATATCATGGACTTGATATTCAAGAGCCACACCTCCATGTATTTACATGTTCCAAGTTGCAAAGTTCAGAGTCTTCTGGTGTTTTCTCGCAAATATTTCATGCAATCTTGTCTGTCTTAAAATGTGCATTCCAAACTGTGTGGTGATGTGCTGTTCTCCACACAACTTCAGTCCTGATTTAAGTGGAAACGTATGTTTCCGCTCAAATCTGGATCACAGAGGGTCTCATTATAAGGTCCATTTGGGCCGGATTTAGAATTGAGTAGCAATAGCAAATCATCAGAATCCCTGTGGAAGGACTAAATTCAAATCAGAAGCTAATGATGGAATTTACTGCACCTTAGTAATGGTATGGTGGAGAAAATCTTAACAGTGCATCCTCTTCAGTATGTTGCATTTTCTTCAGAAAACATGGACATTTCCATTAACATCCTTTTCCAAACCTTCCTTAACCACTTGGATGCTAAGGCCCTGGAAAGATTTACTACCAATTTCCATTGAAATCAATGGAAACTCCATGACCGCGTCGAAGGGGTTAATCTACTCCATCCTCTTTCCACGGTGATGCAAAATGACTGCCACATTTGAAGGGAGGGGCTGTTATTAATCAACAGTCTTCTGACTAATCATATTATAAAAGGCACCCTGACTCTTCAGTGTAATATTGAGGGCTGTATCAACGCTTTCAATGGGCCATCCAGTTTAGAAAAAAGCCTTATCTTTAATCGGTTCTCTATCAGCAGATATCAACAACAACTGACATTAAAGAACGTTGCTTTGTTTGATGACGTGTGCTTGAGCTTTGAAATGTATTGCGGCAGCACTGACTGGATGACTTAAAACTAATTGATTCCCCATAACAGTTTAGAGAGCACCATTGAGTGATTTTTAAGAATTTATATTTTTTGTGCATTAATAACAACGAGCAGAATGCCTTTTCACACTTGGTTATATATGTACATACTTATGTAGTACTAATGTTGCTTTTGAAACAAAGTCCTGTGATGATGCGTAGATATGTGTTTTTCTGATGTATGCTAACTAGGCCTCAGTTTAGAAACAAATGCCTTCTTGCCCAAAATGTAAGTCACATATACAACCTTTGCCTTTTTTGTCAATGCATTTGCAAAAAGATGCAAAAAAGGGTGCCTTTTTTGGGCAAGAACCTACCGAACGCTCAAAGAGGATCTGAGATGCTCTCTACTGTCACTCTTCGCTTCTAACTTCAAAAATGTTTATTATGAATGACAAATTCATAAAATATGAATCATTAACAAACTCATAAATCACATCGGACGGCAGAAAAAAAAAATCAATTTGCCATAAATAAAGCTTCAATAATGAATCTGTACAATCCACAAAACATCAGAAACCTGGAGAATCGATAAAACCCTTTATCAATTTCCTAAGGTACATCTTTAGATGAAGCTTTGCATCTATACAAGACCGCAGCCATTGAACGATATTGAACAAACAATTCTGTGTATACCACTCTTTCAGTAAGCATTCTTATTCCAGACAAAATATCCAAGGTTCAAGGTTCAAGGTTCAAGGTTAGCTTCATTCGGTGAATTTTAAAACCATCAAAGTACAAATCACATAGCATAACAATTCAGAGCACAATACATTAATACATAAACCTAATCAGATTATCACACCTTCAACAAATTTCCGGTAAACCATCATGAGTTATGCACTCCTACCCAACGCAATGTCCCTTCGGAGTTTAAATAAATATATAAGATAAAAGTTTGACCTAGTATCAAGTCACCCATTTACAGGAAGATAAAAAAAAAAAAAACAAGATAAAGACTTGATAAATTCATTTTAAAACAAAGTCCACACTACGGTTCAGTGAGCCCGTTTCTACACCTAATTGCTCCTATTATGTAACTTGAAACCCCAAAGCACACTACTGGAGATGCCAACATTTGCAGGTATGCCAGTGCTGGCCTGACTTGCTCAAAATTACATCCTCTTAGGAGTGGAATGATAAATTTCCTGCGTAATGAAACATAGAATTCGCCGAAAAATATCATATGTAGGGTATTCTGTTCAGAGAAGTTGTCACAAGGACAGGGGCTTAACGACCATTCTTTATAAAATCCTTTCGGGAAGGCCAGTAGCCAGGGAACCATATTGTGCTTGAATCTAATTAAAACAAATAGATTGCCGGGTTTATTTATATATGTTAAATATGGTTGCAACTGTCTACCTAGACTCTGCATGACAAAACTTCTCACAGTAGGTTTAACTATTTCCCTTTCCTTCCTTATTGACATAGATCTATCCAAAAACTGTCGCTTCATATCTCTAATGGCCGACTTACCAAGGGCTCTAGGGATCAAGAATAAGTCAGGACAGCCAAGAGATTCCATCTGAGTCTTAATGTAGCGGACCCATGGTATGTCTAACCCTTTATCTAGGGAAATGCAATCTTGGATGATCAACTGGTTTAGATTGGGGGTTGGTTGAGCCCAGATTCTCAACCAGCACAATAGGGGAGCAACCGCAATCTGGTCCGAGATAAAACCAGCTCCAAGTTCCTCATGGATGTTAAAAACTGGGGTAGAGGCCAGGACCGACAGCAATCTATGGAAAAAGGTGTTTTCAACTGCCTGGATTTCCCCAGTCTCAATATATTCCCATATATCACTCCCATAGGTCACCATAGGGAGACAGTTAGCGATGTAAATCTTCATGAGTGCCGGGAGTGGTTTTTAGCCAATTCTTTTTGCAAACTCTAAAATAGCCCCCGAAGCTCTAGCTAGGGTGTTCTTTTTGTGTGCGCACTGCGTAATCCACGAGCGCCTATCATCAAAAAGTACACCTAGATATGGAAAAGCGGGGAATTTGATTAATTCCATACCCTTGCAGTAGATTTTGGCCTTCCTTGCTTTACCTGAGCCAATGGACATTGAGTGTGATTTCTTAAAATTCATAATTAAGTCCAGAGAGTCCATAAAATCAATAAAACAATCTAAAAGAGATTGCAGCCCTCTCGAGGTCCTTGCCACCAGGACCGCGTCGCCGGCATAGAGTAATGCAGGGATAATTTTTGCACCAGCTCTTGGGACGTCTTTACAACAGGAAGTCAGGGCGTCAACAACAGGGTAGCTAAAATGCACCCCTGTCGAACCCCTCTTTTGACAGCCCAAGAATCAGTTAGGCTGCCATCCTCGTTATAACACACTGCGGCTGTGGTGTTTTCATGGATGGCCGCCAAGAAGGAAATCAGATCTACATCCAAACCAATACTATGAAGGGACGCTCAAAGCTTAAATCTATTGACAAGGTCAAAAGCTGAGGTTAGGTCCATAAAGGCCAGATGGAGATCCCCATGCTTTGCGACCAGGTACTTCCCAATCACTAAGTGAAGTTTAAGACATTGTCCTAATGTACTTTTTCCCTGCCTAAATCCGTATTGAAGATCAGAGATGATACTATTCTGATCTAACCAGTCTGTTAGGCGAGCAAGGACAACTTTCCCCATTATTTTGGCCACGGAGTCCAAGAGTGAAATTGGCCTATAACAGGCCGGGTCGTCTTTGGCTCCCTTTTTAAAAATCGGGATAATTACTGCTTTAGCCCAAGACGGGAGAAAGCCGGCCTGACTAGCGGCATTAAAAACACAAGTTAAAATTTTTGCCCATAAAATAGGATCTGCTCTATAAAGATCGTCCGGCACACCATCGGGGCCCGGGACTTTCCCTCTGGATGTTGACTTAATTGCCTCAGCGACTTCATCCAAGGTAAATGACAGGGGGTTTGAAACACAACCCCTGTCAACTGGCCGGATGTATGTCATTACAACGCATGCTTTCACAACGCATGCCTTTACCACGCAAGTTTTACAACGCAAGTCGTTACAACGACTTGCGATGGGGGGTGCTGGATAGTGAGTAGTTTAATTTACTATTCCAACTCCAGTCCCCGTGGATAGTAGGGAAGGTGTTGGATAGTAAATTAAACTATTCCCTATCCTAGAGCGCCCCCCAGCGCAAGTCGTTGTAATGACTTGCGTTGTAATAGTTGCGTGGTAATGGTATGTCGTTGTAATAGTTGCGTTGTAATGGTTGTTCACCCAACTGGCCTACAGGAGATCCATGACTCACATCACTTTATACGCCCCTAAAATGTTGAACCCACCTCTCAGGGGAATGAGACAGTGTTAGACCTGTCAGCCCTTTGGGTGGTCCCTCCTGTTATTTGTTTATTTTTGTTCCCTTTCTGCCTCATAGCCTTTGTTTTTTTATGTCCACTGGAACTTTTTGTGCTGCCTTACCAGGGCTGGGTGCCATTTTATCCTTGAGGATTATTTTCCTGAGGCCTAGGTGCCTTTCTGACTGAATCCACAAGACCCACAAAATGGTGGCTTTCAACTGCCACCTGACAGGTTACCTCAGGGACCAGGGCCATAGGACACCATGAGGGCTTCCAGAACCTTCTGGACCTCTCTGGACACTCTAGGGACAGCCTATAAAAGGTGGAATGTTGGGCAGCCATTTTGTGTCGTGTGGAGTGGAAGCAGAGGAGACAGAATCTTGCGGGAGTCCAGGCTGTGGAGGAGGAGGTTGGCACTGTGAAGAGAGGGGTCTTGACTGCCTTCAGAGGCTGCTATCCCTTCCTGTGATGCTACCCCAAGCCCATTGACCTGACCTCACGAAGACTTTGGCACTTGAAGCTACAATTCAACTGAGGGTATCAGTTTCCTGAGTGGAAGTCCGGGTGGAAGGCTGATAGAAACCTAACGGGACTGGTGAGGGTGAGTGGGGCTGCCTTCCGAATGGGGCTGTAGCCCTGGAAAAACTCCTTTGGGTTAGACATCTCCCTACGCCCAGCACTAACTGTTCCCTCGTTGCCCTGCTGAGCCCGTTAGACGGCGCAGCCAAACTGACCTGGATTCCCCCGCCTGGGAGGTGATCTCGCAAATAATTCCATCAGATTTCCCGAGGTGGTAGCGCCTGCAGGATAAGCGCCGGCGGCGATCCAGCGTCTGGTTCCCCGGGGTCCAAGAAGGGGTCTGAGGAGAGGCCGGGGCTTCAAGAAAAGAGACGACCCCACTGACGAAACTGTAGAGAGGGCCGGCACTGACAGGGTGTGCGCGGCGTCCTTGAGGTGGTTGCCAGGACACGGAGTCCAGAGTAGCGTCCTGCCCTGACGTAAGGAGGAGGAGCGGGGCGGGCCGTGAGGCGGTGCGTCTTGCCTTGTGGGAGGAACTGAGGCAGAGACGTGCTGGAGTTTCCGGCATCACGCTTCGCTTCTGAGAGAGCATATGGTGCCGATCTAGGAAGGGAAGTTGCTGCATGGGAGCGCCTTGTATCAGGTGACGGTTTTACCCTCAGGGGCTTGCTCCAGTGACTGGTGACTGAGGAACTTAACCCCCACTCTCGGTCAGTGTTCAAAAAGCGCGCTGAGGTCTCCCGGCAGGAGGGAACAAGGATTAGCCGAGGAGAAGGGAGGGGGAAAAAGTCGCATGACCTCTATGGCAGTTGCTGGCCAAATGTAAAGTGCTTTATTTTCTTTCCCTTGAAATTGGGATTATTCGAAGGAACGGAGCATGACCAAATATTTTCTAGGCGACAAGCCCTCCTTCCACGATTAATGTGTACTCTTACTGGGGTCAAAACAGGAGTGCTTTAGTTCTTCTAAAGTAAAAGAATGCTCCGACTGTGCTAACTGAAAACCTTTTGCATGGATACTTTGCACTAATGAAATAACGTAATCTACTGCATTTTTAGGCGCTGCTTTGATAGTCAGTTGTTATAACCTAGGGCCAGATGTAGGTAATTCTATTTTACCACTTCTTAAATACCGAATTTTACCGATTCGGTATTTAAGAAGTGGTAAAATAGAGGGGGGTGTGGGTATTTCAGAATCGGTAAATACCGAATCGTTAAGATTCGGTATTTACCGATTCTGTAAATACCGAATCGGTAATGCCATTGATTCCTATGGGCCTTAAAGCCCATAGGAATCAATGGGCAATACCGAATCGGTATTTACCGATTCGGTAAATACTGATTCCAGCAAAGGTGCAGGGGGTGTCACTTTGACACCCTCTAGCACCCCAAATACAGGCATGTGTGCCATTTGGCACACAGACATGCCCTAATGGAGTGGTGTGGCTCACTGGTTAGAGGCAGCAGGCCCGGAAGCAGAGAATGGCCCGGGACCAGGGTTCAATTCCCGACGCGGCAGGGTCATGGACCAGGGTCAGCGGACTCGATAAATCTCGCCTCGGTGCCTACTCTAACCAGGGATCACACTCGGCAACTCTGGGCATTAAGCTTGCCTCATCTCTACAACGGCCCCCCACAGACGCCGGGGATGCCTGGTTTCACCTTGGAGATACCCAGAAGGGACCATCTCACAGGGAAAGCCAGGACGGGTTCCCCAGCGGTCTTCAGCGCCGGGACGCTTACGGGAAGCTGTGCGCTTTACAAATCCAACACATTTACATTTACATTTACATTTACACATGGCATAGGTGTGCATGCACACATGTGCATGCACACCTGGATTCGGTATTTTACCACCCAATTGGGTTGGGTGGTAAAATACCGAATCTGTAAGGCCTTAGGGACTCTGAAGAGTCCCACCTACATCTGGCCGTTACCGAATCGGTAAAAATACCGATTCTGTATTTTACCGATTCGGTAAATGTACCGAATCGGTAAAATAGGCCCCCTACATCACAAATACCCATTTACCGGTCGGTAACGGCCGAAATCGGCCGTTACCGGTTGGTAAATGCCCTTCTACATCTGGCCCCTAAGGCTTAGTGTAAACTAAGGGTCATTCTGCTGTTTTGTCTTTTTGATCACCTGTATTTGCTCCTAATGTTTTAATGACTGTACAATTCTAAACTTCTACTGGTGCTGTGAATAAGTAGGATTCACTGGTGTGACTGGAGCTTTTGCTCTAACTGAAATAGGAGACAGGAATGCTAATGGTGAAATTTATGTAAAAATGACATGTTATTACAGATGCAACTAAGAAAAATCTGAAGGAAAGATAAAGCTTTTCTTACTTTTTATAAACACGGTGTAGTGTCATTTTTGGGTGGACGCTCGCTGGATCACTGTGTGAGTGTGGCGCAAGTACCTCAGACAGACTAGGAATTAGACCTTACCGCTTGAGCCAGGCTACCCCAGGTGGACCGGTAACCCCGGGTCCAACATATTGCTGTTCAGCGGTGGGATAGAGCTTGTGCTTGCGTCCACTTCGCAGTAGCCTAGTGTACTCCACAGACCTACACCTGGAGTTTTCTCCTAGCGGACTCCCTAATTATATTTTTGTTTTTCCAAATTTACTCCTGGTGGTGGGTGGAGGTAGCCCTTACTTAATGCCCTTCCTTGAATTCTTCCAAGTGGCTGTCCCTGACTCTCATTGGCAAAATGGAATTTGCTCTGGAAGAATTGGAGACCTATACTGTGGCTCAACTCTGAGAATTTTGTCAAAATATGGGAGTGTTCTTCAAGCGTGGTGCTAAAAAGGGGGAACTCTAAACCAGCTTGAGAGCGTGGGTGGTAGCTCACCCAGATGGGAAGGAGGAGGAGGAGGAGGCAGACCGGGACACTGTCATCGGGGTAGATGTGTTGTACCGACCTGAGAGGGAGAACCTACTGACAGGTCCCAGGACACTCTCAAGGGAGGGCAGCAGTGTTTCCGTGAGGAGTCTAACTGAAGCTGAACTAGTGGACAGGAGGGAGGAGAGGCAGTTAAAATGGGAGTTGGCAAAATTAGAGAAGGAGAGGGAGGAGAAGAGGCTAGCTCATGAGTTGAGTCTCAGAGAGTTAGACTTTAAGGCCCTGCAAGTAGGGACTCCCAGTACTCCTAATGGTGGCAGCGAGTCCAAAGATACAACCAGGGAACCCAGACCCTATTTACCAAAGGACGTAGTCGCCAGCTACAGCGCAGGGGATGACATCGCCAAGTGGCTGGCTGCCTATGAGGTCTCCTTAGGAGCCCATGGGATACTGGAGAAACACTGGGGGGGGGTGGCTTGTATAAATACATGCCTCCTGCAGGAAGGGATACACTATTGGCCCTAGAGCAGGGAGAGCAGACCCACTACCCCACCATGAAAGTGGCGCTGATACGAAAGTTTGGACTGACTCCAGAAAAATACCGACAGAAGTTTAGGGGTAGTCACAAACTAGGCACATAGAATTGGGTGGATTTCTTGGACTACGCAAAGAAGGCATTAGAGGGTTGGGTGCAAGGCAGCGAGGTGGGGGACTATGAGGGGTTGTATGACCTTATCCTCAAGGAGCACCTACTCGAGAAATGTTTTCCAGAGCTGCGACAACACCTGGTGGACAGCAAGCTGACCAGCCCCCGGAAGCTTGCTGAGGAGGCGGACATCTGGGCTAGTACTCGGGAGTCCTCAAAGGGGACTGGAGGGGATTCCCAAAGGACCGGACAGGGCGCTCCCCAGAAGAAAGAGGGGGGAGATAAAAAGAGGGAGTTCTCAAGAGGTCCCCAAAACTATTTCCAGGGAAAGGGAGCAGGATTCATTCCCAAGGCTAACCCGCCCAGAAACCCTCATCCTGGCCAAAGTCAGTAGCCAAGGGTTGTCCACTGCTTTGAGTGTGGTGGAGTTGTACACTATAAGGGAGATGTCAAGTGCCCAAAGAAACCACCCCCTCCCACTGGAGGAAAAGCCCCGGGAGTAGCTAGTGTAGTGCTCGGGGAGGAGTTGCCCTTAGATAAGGGGGGGGAGTGGGCGGATTTCACCTGGGAGATCGGGAGATGGTTCCTAAGATCCAGGTGCCCTCAAATACTACTAAGTATGGGCAGTGGGTCACCATCAATGGCCAAAGAGGGGAGGCTCTGAGAGACACAGGAGCCAGTCTGACTATGGTAAGGAGTCAACTGGTGTCTCCAGAGCAGGTGATTCCACATGTACTCCACCCCGCCGCGATGGCTGACGGCAGAATGGGCCACTACCCAGTGGCCGAGGCTCCATTTGAGTGGGAAGGGGTTGCAGGTTCACTTCGAGTTGCCGTAAGCCCTGCCGTGCCAGTCGATTGTCTGTTGGGGAATGATATGGAGCACAATGCTTGGAAGGAGGTGGAATACCGGACTCATTCTGAGATGCTAGGTACACCTGACTGGGCCTGTGCTAGCACTATGTCCGCGATTACCCGAAGGGGGAGTTCGATTGGGCTGGAGCCTGGAACAAAGGCACAGCCTGCTGCCAAAAAGGGAAGGAACCGAGGACAGGAGAAGCCTACCTCGGCATCCACGCCCCGTGAGACAGATAGGCCACCTGTGGTGGTGGACCAGGAGTCCGCGGAGGGGGATGTTGTCTCCCTGGAGAACCTACCTATCCCTGCCGAGTGGCATGTGGAAGGAGGGCCTACCAGGGAGGAGTTTTGTAAGGGCCAGAAGGAGTGCCCTACCCTTGAGGGACTGAGGCGACAGGCCGAAGCCCAGGCAGCAGGGAACGTTACTGGGAATTACCATATTTACTGGGAGGATGGACTCCTCTACAGTGAACCTAAGGCACCCGTGCACGGTTCATCACGGGCCTTGGTTGTCCCTCAACGTTACCGAGCCTTTCTTTTAGAACTGGCTCATGAAATACCCTTGGCAGGACACTTGGGTCAGGACAAGACATTTGCCCGGGTTGTCCCCCACTTTTATTGGCCTCAGATGAGGGTGGCATCCGACACGTACTGTCGGGCATGCGTGTCTTGCCAAGCCAGTGGGAAAACAGGGGTGAAGCTGAAAGCTCCCCTGGAACCATTTCCTGTCGTTAGCACCCCCTTTGAAAGGGTGGGCATCGACATTGTGGGGCCATTGGATCCACCAACTACAGCTGGTCACAGGTTCATCCTGGTTCTGGTGGATCACGCCACACGATACCCAGAGGCAATTCCTCTGAGGATCATTACTGCACCTGCAGTGGCGAGGGCCCTGATGGGAATCTTTACCCGAGTGGGTTTCCCCAAGGAAGTTGTGTCCGACAGGGGGACCAACTTCATGTCAGCTTACATGCAGGCTATGTGGAAGAAGTGTGGAGTTACCTACCGGTTTACCACTCCTTATCACCCACAGACCAACGGTCTGGTGGAAAGGTTCAACAAGACCTTGAAAGGCATGATAAGAATTCTACCTGAGAGCCTGCGGAGGAAATGGGACGTCCTCCTACCCTGTCTGTTGTTTTCCTATAGGGAAGTTCCACAGAAGGGAGTGGGCTTCAGCCCCTTCGAGCTTCTGTATGGGCACCCTGTGCGTGGACCTCTCAGCCTGGTGAAAGATGGATGGGAAAAGACTCCCAGGAAGCTTCCCCAGGATGTGGTGAGCTACATGCTGGCCTTCCGGAGCCAAATGGCTAAGTTGTGGAAGCAAGCTTCACACAACTTGGAAGCCAGCCAAGCAGTGATGAAGGAGTGGTATGACCAAAACGCTCACCCTGTGGAGTTGGAGCCTGGCCAGAAAGTGTGGGTGATGGAACCTGGAGAGCTAGGTGCCCTCCAGGACCGCTGGACAGGCCCCTTTGAGGTGATGGAGAAAAAGGGTAAGGCCACTTACTTAGTGGATCTTAAGACCCCTAGGCAGCCCCTACGGGTGCTTCATGGCAATCGTCTCAAACCCCACCATGAGAGGCCCGAGGTCATCTTAATGATGGTGACTGATGGAGCAGAGGAAGCGGAAAACGAGCCTCTCCCTGATCTCTTTACGTCTCAGGAAAAGGATGGGTCGGTGGAGGGAGTGATTCTCTCACCATCCCTAACTCCTGAGCAGCGAGAGGACTGCCGCCAGGCCCTGGAGCAGTACTCCTCGCTGTTCTCCCTTGTTCCGGGAAGAACCCACCTGTGTACCCATGATGTGGACACAGGAGACAGCCCACCTGTGAAGTCTAAGATTTACCGGCTGTCAGACAAGGTGAAGGCCAGCATCCACAGTGAAGTCAGTAAGATGCTGGAGCTAGGAGTAATTGAACCTTCTAGTAGCCCCTGGTCCAGTCCGGTGGTTCTGGTACCAAAAGCTGCCCCACCGGGCACCACTCCAGAACTAAGGTTCTGTGTGGATTACCGGGGAATGAATTCAGTGACTAAAACTGATGCACATCCGATCCCTAGGGCGGATGAACTTATTGACCGGCTGGGAGCTGCCCAATACTTGAGTACCTTTGACCTCACTTCAGGGTACTGGCAGATCTCCCTTACCGATGGAGCCAAGGAAAGGTCAGCCTTCTCCACGCCTGAGGGCCACTACCAGTTCTGTGTAATGCCCTTTGGGCTCAAGAACGCCCCTGCCACTTTTCAGCAACTGGTGAACCAGGTCCTCTCTGGGATGGAGGCCTTCTCCGCTGCTTATCTGGATGACATTGCTGTCTTCAGTAGCAGTTGGGAGGATAATTTGTGTCACCTACAAGCTGTTCTCCAGGCCCTGAAACAAGTGGGCTTGACAATCAAGGCCAGTAAATGTCAGATCGGGCATGGGTCGGTTGTGTACCTAGGTCACTTGGTGGGCAGGGGAATGGTGCAGCCCCTCCAGGCGAAGATTGAGGCTATCATGGCCTGGGAGCCCTCCCAGACCCAAACCGAGGTCCGAGCTTTCCTGGGCCTCACAGGATACTACCGTCGCTTTGTGAAGGGGTATGGCACTATCGTGGCCCCTTTAACTGAACTCACTTCCAAGAAGCAACCCCGACGGGTAGTTTGGACGGAGGCTTGTCAGCAAGCCTTTGAGAAGTTGAAACAAGCAATGTGTGAGGCTCCAGTCCTAAGAGCCCCGGATTTTTCCAAAGAATTCATTGTCCAGACAGACGCATCAGAGCATGGCATTGGGGCAGTGTTATCGCAACTCAATGAAGAGGGTCTGGATCAACCTGTTGTATTCCTGTCCAGGAGACTGCTTCCCCGGGAACAGAAGTGGAGTGCAATTGAGCGGGAAGCCTTTGCGGTGGTATGGGCTCTGAAGAAGTTGCGGCCATACCTGTTTGGCTCGCACTTCCTGGTTCAGACCGACCACCGACCCCGTCGTTGGCTGATGCAAATGAAGGGAGAGAATCCCAAGCTGTTGAGATGGTCTATCTCCCTACAGGGAATGGACTTCCGGGTGGAACATCGGCCTGGAGTGGACCACGCCAATGCAGACGGTCTCTCTAGGTATTTCCGCCTTAGTGATGAGGACTCTCAAGGGGTTGGGTAGCTCTCCCCACTTTCAGCTGGGGGGGACGCGTGTTAGACCTGTCAGCCCTTTGGGTGGTCCCTCCTGTTATTTATTTATTTTTGTTCCCTTTCTGCCTCCTAGCCTTTGTTTTTTTTATGTTCACTGGAACTTTTTGTGTTGCCTTACCAGGGCTGGGTGCCATTTTATCCTTGAGGATTATTTTCCTGAGGCCTGGGTGCCTTTCTGACTGAATCCACAAGACCCACAAAATGGTGGCTTTCAACTGCCACCTGACAGGTTACCTCAGGGACCAGGGCCATAGGACACCATGAGGGCTTCCAGAACCTTCTGGACCTCTCTGGACACTCTAGGGACAGCCTATAAAAGGTGGAATGTTGGGCAGCCATTTTGTGTCATGTGGAGTGGAAGCAGAGGAGAGAGAATCTTGCGGGAGTCCAGGCTGTGGAGGAGGAGGTTGGCACTGTGAAGAGAGGGGGCTTGACTGCCTTCAGAGGCTGCTATCCCTTCCTAAGATGCTACCCCAAGCCCATTGACCTGACCTCACGAAGACTTTGGCACTTGAAGCTACAATTCAACTGAGGGTATCAGTTTCCTGAGTGGAAGTCCGGGTGGAAGGCTGATAGAAACCTAACCGGACTGGTGAGGGTGAGTGGGGCTGCCTTCCGAATGGGGCTGTAGCCCTGGAAAAACTCCTTTGGGTTAGACATCTCCCTACGCCCAGCACTAACTGTTCCCTCGTTGCCCTGCTGTGACCTGCCTGAGCCAGTTAGACGGTGCAGCCAAACTGACCTGGATTCCCCCGCCTGGGAGGTCATCTCGCAAATATTTCCGTCAGATTTCCCGAGGTGGTAGCGCCTGCAGGATAAGCACCGGCGGCGATCCAGCGTCTGGTTCCCCGGGATCCTAAAAGGGGTCTGAGGAGAGGCCGGGGCTTCAAGAAAAGAGACGACCCCACTGACGAAACTGTGGAGAAAGCCGGCACTGACAGGGTGTGCGCGGCGTCCTTGAGGTGGTTGCCAGGACACGGAGTCCGGAGTAGCGTCCTGCCATGACGTAAGGAGGAGGAGCGGGGCGGGCCGTGAGGCGGTGCGTCTTGCCTTGTGGGAGGAACTGAGGCAGAGACGCGCTGGAGTTTCCGGCATCACGCTTCGCTTCTGAGAGAGCGCAGAGCATATGGTGCCGATCTAGGAAGGGAAGTTGCTGCATGGGAGCGCCTTGTATCAGGTGAAGGTTTTACCCTCAGGGGCTTGCTCCAGTGACTGGTGACTGAGGAACTTAACCCCCACTCTCGGTCAGTGTTCAAAAAGCGCGCTGAGGTCTCCCGGCAGGAGGGAACAAGGATTAGCCGAGGAGAAGGGAGGGGGAAAAAGTTGCATGACCTCTATGGCAGTTGCTGGCCAAATGTAAAGTGCTTTATTTTCTTTGCCTTGAAATTGGGATTATTCGAAGGAACGGAGCATGACCAAATAATTTCTAGGCAACAAGCCCTCCTTCCATGATTAATGTGTACTCTTACTGGGGTCAAAACAGGAGGGATTTAGTTCTTCTAAAGTAAAAGAATGCTCTGACTGTGCTAACTGTAAACCTTTTGCATGGATACTTTGCACTAATGAAATAACGTAATCTACTGCATTTTTAGGCGCTGCTTTGATAGTCAGTTGGTATAACCAAATGCTTAATGTAAACTAAGGGTCATTCTGCTGTTTTGTCTTTTTGATCACCTGTATTTGCTCCTAATGTTTTAATGACTGTACAATTCTAAACTTCTGCTGGTGCTGTGAATAAGTAGGATTCACTGGTGTGACTGGAGCTTTTGCTCTAACTGAAATAGGAGACAGGAATGCTAATGGTGAAATTTATGTAAAAATGACATGTTATTACAGATGCAACTAAGAAAAATCTGAAGGAAAGATAAAGCTTTTCTTACTTTTTATAAACACGGTGTAGTGTCATTTTTGGGTGGACGCTCGCTGGATCACTGTGTGATTGTGGTGCAAGTACCTCAGACAGCCTAGGAATTAGACCTTACCGCTTGAGCCAGGCTATCCCAGGTGGACCGGTAACCCCGGGTCCAACAGACAGTCTTTGACGGAGTTAGAAGATTCGTCAAATGTAGGACTGTTTACCACACTCCAAAACCTAGTGCTATTTGCCAGAACACTCATTTGGCTAAGCTCATCCCATGCCATCTCTCTTAACTGTTTCTTCCTACTGTCATCTGCAGCTTTATATGCCCTCCTAGCATGCTTGACCCTGTCAGCAACCCTTGGTTTCCCATTAAGCTCCTCCAAGAGTGCTCTCTGGGCACTCATGCAGGTGTCATCAGACCATTTTTTGTGTTTAGAGGGCATTGATTTGCAGGGAACCGTCAAATTGACCGCTACTTGCCTTGTGATTCGACCAAAAGCACCTAAAATTAATGATGGGTCGGAGTCCTCGTCTGTACAGATACCAAACACCTCTACACAATCATTAAATAATTTTTTGAAAAAGCTATCCTGAGTGATTACTTCCCATTTTAACCTACGTGCTTGATCTTTTGGGGCAATATTGGTATTATTTATGTGAGCCAAGGGTTTGGCCTTCTCTGTAACAAAAATGTTAATATCCAGTGTCAATGGGTTATGGTCCCTTAGGCAATTATACATCACACTAAATGTACCTAATAGGTCCATCAATGAGCCTGAGACTAAAATATAGTCGATGGTGCTTTGGTGGCCCTGGCCAGTATATGTGGGTATAGAAGATGAAATATCCGACTGCACTGGCCAGATCAAATTATGGGTCGATAAATAACTCTCTAGAAAGGTCCCAGAGGCAGTGTGTTCAAAATGTGTTAGCCCATGTGAACTATACTCCTCTTCTAATCTTGTTAGACAATTAATAGGGCAAACGTGAATATTAAAATCACCCAGGACTAATACGTGGTAGTACATATCAACCTTGGCCTCATAATCAGCCAAAAAGGCAGTAAGAGATCTTAAGTGCTCTAGATCATCACCTCTCATAAAAGAATTATAAAAATTAACCACTAAAAAACTCGGTAAATTCTTCCCTGTTAATTCGGCTGCCAAAATATTGGGCGAGCATGAGTCTATTACCTTGGCTTTGTATAATAATTTAAGATTAATTAACAACAAAAGCCCCCACTGGCTCTCCCCATACTGGAAGGTACAGCATATTTGCAGAAAGACACAAACCCATCCAGGAAAAAGGATTCTTTAGAATCCCATGTTTCCTGCAGGGCTATAATATGGTGGCTAGCAAGGAAGAGTTCCCAGTTAATATCCCCTTTTAGACCGGAGACCTGCTATGTTCCATGATAAGACTTTTAAGTAAGAGCCACTGTATGACCGCCAAATAGAGTTAGAAACGGCGGCTCTAGGAGAAATGGGACAGAGCTCTTCGGTAATAGGGGTTATTATAGTTAAAGGACTAGTCATGGGGAAAAGTATTTCTTCCTCTCCCATTTCCCCCGAGTTCATTGGGTCCACTGTAGCTAAATTGGTAACAGATAGTCAGCCTTGAGCGTCTAAGCCAGACAAAACCTCAAACCTGTTTGAGACCGGAATGTAAGAAGCTATCTCCTTCAGGGTTCACAATGGGGGTTTATAAAAATAGCCAAGTGGCAGGGCCCAAATGGAGGTGGCAGATAATGGGTACTGATCCAGGGCCTTTATGATCATTTGGGCAACCGCGGGGCTTTGAAAGTTAACAACAATACAATCCCCCCCTATTTTCTTTTGAGACTGCCCCACCCACGAAACTATACGCACCATCAAAATGTTATTACTCATGGCCACCCTGAAACCTTTATATCTGGATAGCCAATCAAAAGTTTTATTTCTCAATTGGGTCCAGGATTCTGTCTGGTCAGACCTGAGCGGAGGAACACCAGCCAAGACCACAACAAAAGGACAAGCCGCCGGTGGAAGATCTAAATTATCTCGAGCTGGCTTGGTAATCACATGATTTGTAAGACTAGAACCATCTCTATGACTGTCAGATACAGCCGTTAATACCCTTGGTGGGCCCTCCGACATAGGCAAATTCTGACCACCTGAACAGGACACAATTGTCTGCCCACCCACCCCTTGATAAACTGAACTTAGTTGTGGAAGGACCCCCCCTGGGCCTAGAGTTACGTGCGGCACTTGCGCTCTTACTGTGCACATCTCTCCACTAAGATTTTTTGCCGCCCCATGGGGCATATCCCCATTTTGATTCCCCAACAAGGCCACTGCTTCTTAATTGGGCTGGTGCCATGAATTTCATGCCTCCCCCTACAATGCTGCTATGAATCCAAGCTAGCTCTGGATTAGCCCTCACTTCAACGCCTTTTGAGAGGAGAATTAATTTTTCTTCAATCGCCCCAAGTTTAATCCAAAAGTGTGCGAGTAGAGTAGTAATTAGGGTCTCGAGACGGTTCCAATCATCCGGATTGTCTATCAATCAATCAATCAATACACTTGTAGAGCGCACCACTCACCCGTGAGGGTCTCAAGGCGCTGAGAGAGGGGGGGGGTGGGGTGCAGCTATTGCTCGAATAACCAGGTCTTGAGGTGTTTCCTGAAGGTGAGATGGTCCTGGGTCAGTCGTAGGTGTGCGGGGAGGGAGTTCCATGTTTTGGCTGCCAGGTAGGAGAATGATCTTCCTCCGGTGGTGGTTCTGCGAATGCGTGGGACGGTGGCGAGGGCGAGGCTGGTGGAGCGGAGCTGGCGGGTGGGGTGTAGAACGAGAGGCAGTTGTTGAGGTATTCGAGGCCCATGTTGTGGAGCGCTTTGTGTGAGTGGGTGAGCAGCCTGAACGTGATCCTCTTGCAGACGGGGAGCCAGTGCAGGTTTCTCAGGTGGGTGGATATGTGGCTGTGGCGAGGGGTGTCGAGGATGAGTCGTGCGGAGGCGTTCTGTATGCGTTGAAGGCGATTCTGAAGTTGGGCTGTGGTTCCTGCGTATAGGGCGTTCCCGTAATTCAGTCGGCTGGTGACGAGGGCCTGGGTGACCGTCTTTCTGTTTGTGGTGGGGATCCACCGGACGATATTTCGGAGCATGCGCAGGGTGTTGAAACATGAGGACGAGACTGCGTTGACTTGCTTGGTCATCGTGAGGGAGGAGTCCAGGATGAATCCCGGGTTGCGTGCGTGGTATGTGGGTGTCGGTGCGGTGCCCAGTGTTGTGGGCCACCAGGAGTCGTTCCAGGCAGATGGGGATTGTCCAAGGATGAGGACCTCCGTCTTGTCCGAGTTGAGCTTCAGTTGGGTGTCGTCGGCGTAGGAGATGATGTTGATCTTGTATTTGCGTGCGATGGCAGCGAGGGGGCTCATGTAGATATTGAAGAGGGTTGGGCTGAGTGAGGAGTCCTGGGGTACGCCGCAGATGATCTTGGTGGCCTTGGAGCGGAAGGGAGGGAGGCGGACTCTCTGGGATCTGTCGGAGAGGAACGATGTGATCCAGTCCAGGGCCTTTCCTTGGATCCCAGTGTTGTAGAGGCGGGTTAATAGGGTGCGGTGGCAGACGGTTCCACCAACTTGGTTGTGTCAGAATTAACAATTAGAGGCAAACCAGTATCAGATTTTGGGGATGACTTCCCGTTTACCCCTGAAGAAAGATGTTTAAGTTTAGCTTTAGCTTTTCCCCTCATAGGTACTCCACCCCTTGTGTGCTTTGCCTGTGGCTCCCCAAGTCCACCCTCATTATTAGTGCCGAACCCCATTATGGATGCACTACCCACCCCTTCACTATCTTTAGCAGGTCTTTTGGACCTAGTGAATCGGTCACCTTGAGCTACGCGGGGTGTATTTAGGGGGTAGGCTTGGGCTTGGGATAGGATAGGAACAGCAGAGTGGTCTAGGTTCTGCTGATGGGGAGATCCCACAGGAATCCCATAGGCGCTCAACCTTGGGGAGTGAGTAAATTCCGTAGCACTCAGGTTGGCTACCTCTACCGTCCCTAGATCAGAAATGGGATCCATACCCCCCATCCCGGATACTTCTGTTGACTCTGTGCTTAGGTGAATTAAAGTATGCGGAACAACTACTGGTGATTTAGCCATTCTTATAGCCCCCAGGGACAATCTTTTTTGTTCCACATGTGACCCCAAGGAAAGTCTTTTTTCAGTTATCCGAATTTCATGCTGGAGAACCGATTCAGCCCTAGATAAAAATGCGTCCAGCGTACCCACTACATCCCCCCCCTTTGCCCAGTAGCTTTACGTTTAGTGGCCATTTGAAAAAGACAAAACTCATTCAGCCAATATCAAATTAAAAAAACAGTGTTAGAACAGTTCCCCACAAGGCCTGCAAGCTTATGCCAAAAATGGGGCGGGCTGGCAACTTGAGTTTAGAGTTCAAAGTTCAAATACAATTAATAATAATATTACTAACCAAGTCCTCAAGGTAAAAGAAGTCCAATGAAAGGAGGGTGGCCCAGCCCTGCCCTGCCTCCTCCTGGCTTCGACGCGAGCGGACGCCCTGTGTCACTTTTAGGCACCTCCTGGTGGAATAGCGTTACGTGGGCGGCGTTCCCCGGTGGTGGCACTAGGGACTATGGGAAGTGTAGTCCCAGCACGAGAAGACTCCCCAAATGACTCTCTCGGCGGTGGGCAGTCAAGAGAGCGGCGTCTCCGCTAAGCAGCGCAACACAAGATGCCCGAAAATCACCTCCGGTAAGTGCCACAAGTTCAGAGGACTCCCGCGCTGCGGGAGCCCTGCGTCGCTTTTAACTGCCTCCTGGAGCAATAGTGTTACGTGGGCGGCGTTCCTCGGTGGTGCCACTAGGGACTCTGGGAAGTGTAGTCCCGGCACGAGAAGACTCCCCAAATGACTCTCTCGGCGGTGGGTGGCAAGAGAGCGGCGTCTCCGCTAAGCAGTGCAACACAAGGGACCCGAAAATCACCTCCGGTAAGTGGCACAAGTTCAGGGGACTCCCAGAATATCCAATATGTATAACACAAACAAGGTCTCACAAGCTATATTTAATGGTTCCCGGCTCTGAGCAGTCTGGACACACTTGTTCTGTTTTCTTATGCTAATGGATTCAGTGGACAATAGATCTTCACAGGCCCCAACCCAAACAGTGTCTGATTGATTCAGATGCTCCGTCCATCACCACCCCCTTTTGTACCACTTTTGGCCGCCATAAGTGTGGCAGGGTATGCTCAGACGTGAGTCCCTTGCTCACTTTGCCACTGGATTCAAGCAAGCCGGGCTGAAGACGGCTGGAATGCCATAAACCGGTCCTCGGAAGCTTGTTTCCGGTCCAGGGAAGACTTGGCTTGGCAGTTCGGGCTGGACTGGTCCCATGAGGCACAGGGTCAGACTGATTTGCATATAGCCATGTCTGAACTGGGGTGGCAAAGTGGGCTAAAGAACGGTGATGGATTAAACCCAGATCTTTTGACTGGGTGTGAGTGTTTGATTGATTCAGATGCTCCGTCCATCACCACCCCCTTTTGTACCGCTTTTGGCTGCCATAAGTGTGGCAGGGTATGCTCAGACGTGAGTCCCTTGCTCACTTTGCAACTGGATTCAAGCAAGCCGGGCTGAAGACGGCTGGAATGCCAGAAACCGGTCCTCGGAAGCTTGTTTCCGGTCCAGGGAAGACTTGGCTTGGCAGTTCGGGCTGGACTGTTCCCATGAGGCACAGGGTCAGACTGATTTGCATATAGCCATGTCTGAACTGGGGTGGCAAAGTGGGCTAAAGAACGGTGATGGATTAAACCCAGATCTTTTGACTGGGTGTGAGTGTTTGATTGATTCAGATGCTCCGTCCATCACCATCCCCTTTTGTACCGCTTTTGGCCGCCATAAGTGCGGCAGGGTATGCTCAGACGTGAGTCCCTTGCTCACTTTGCCACTGGATTCAAGCAAACCGGGCTGAAGACGGCTGGAATGCCAGAAACCGGTCCTCGGAAGCTTGTTTTCGGTCCAGGGAAGACTTGGCAGTTCGGGCCGGACTGTTCCCATGAGGCACAGGGTCAGACTGATTTGCATATAGCCATGTCTGAACTGGGGTGGCAAAGTGGGCTAAAGAATGGTGATGGATTAAACCCAGATCTTTTGACTGGGTGTGAGTGTTTGATTGATTCAGATGCTCCGTCCATCACCACCCCCTTTTGTACCGCTTTTGGCCGCCATAAGTGTGGCAGGGTATGCTCAGACGTGAGTCCCTTGCTCACTTTGCCACTGGATTCAAGCAAGCCAGGCTGAAGACGTCTGGAATGCCAGAAACCGGTCCTCGGAAGCTTGTTTCCGGTCCAGGGAAGACTTGGCTTGGCAGTTCGAGCTGGACTGTTCCCATGAGGCACAGGGTCAGACTGATTTGCATATAGCCATGTCTGAACTGGGGTGGCAAAGTGGGCTAAAGAACGGTGATGGATTAAACCCAGATCTTTTGACTGGGTGTGAGTGTTTGATTGATTCAGATGCTCCGTCCATCACCATCCCCTTTTGTACCGCCCCAACCCAAACACATCAACATAAGTTAAAGGCATACATTTCAGTCGCAAAGTGCAATATGGGTGGGGCAACTTGGATTAGGGAATCTGCCACAGGTGGCAGCAACCCTCTGAGTGGCATTGGGATCTGAGGGGACAGGCAGGCAGGAGATGGAAGGGTTTGGTCTATGCAACAGCCAGTACCTCTGGTGTCATAAACTAAGCCTTAGAATATCTGTAAACATCAGTGAGGGCACTTTGAACTTTGCCCAGGGAAACCACATCCCTAATAAAATGTATCCGTAATAATCAACTGTTACTGCAGCAGTAAATCTCTATTAAACACACATGCAGTAAAATAAAACTTGAAATATTTGCTGTGATGTGAATCTAAAATCTACAAGGATGAACCAACTATCTGTGTACATGGCTGCACAGCCACACAAACCAGATCAAATTTCTTTCTGCGATGAAGACCACAAACCCATTTGAAAGCCATTTCGGGCTACCAGATTCACTTCAGCGCCACACCAAGAGCAGATTGTTTACAATACAAATATAGCCAAGGAAACAAAAAGTAAAACATTTTTTAAAGAGTCCAGTTTCCATTTTGTAGTTATCACCTGTGACTGCCCTTTAGATCTCAGCAGCAAACAGGATGCTGCTGAGAGGCAAGTCGTGGGACAAGGGATCAGCCTAGTGATGTCATCTATATTTTAAAGGATAGGTATCACTATTTCTAGCCCTGTCATTTTGTTGACTCACTGCAAGTTGCTAAGGTTTATGATAATCAAACTAATAATTAGTGACCAGTGAGCCGCAAAACATAGCTCAATTCCCCTCAGTCGATCAAGAGTGCTTAAGGTGAATTAAGACAGCTGTCTCACAGAGCCACCAGCAGGGGGAGCAAACAGTTCTGGGAGCAGGAAATACTTTTGCTGGGGCCTTTAGGGGTTGACCCAGGCCGTGGCCATTATGGATCACCTAAGCTAAAATGTGTTTTGCCTGTGCCGCTGATAATCCTTGCACTGCAGCTATTCCAACCTCTATTAAAATGTGCAGAAAGGTGCATGCGCACAGCTTCCCCCAGCGCGTGCACCCAGTATATTTTTTAGGTCTCGCCTAAGCAGTGCATGCGCTGTCTCTTTGAGACATTCTGTACCTACTCTGTGAGCTTTCACAACGCCCATCACTTTTCATTCGTTTTCCAGTTGTAAACCATGGCCTTTTGTCCCTCCCATGCTTACTGGTGCTGTTACATGTGTTATTTCACTTCTTGCCATTTAAGTTAGTTACATCGCACTATTATTTTAGATTGCTTCGGTTCATGTGTTTGTTGGCTTTCAGAAGCAGACCACTCCCACGTCCCGTTGCTTTTGTTTCTTTCCACAGGCCACAGCTCACTTTAGTCACTTTTAAAAAAATGGAAAACGCAGTGTGCACGCAATATGAGGCTCTTAACAAAAGGCTGTTTCTTCACCGGTTTTGTCTAGGGGTGTACTATTTTACACAGTGTGCAGACTGGTCAGTATATGGGTTCTGAAAGCACGCAGTACTCTTAATAACAGTACTTGTGAGAGCCTTACCATGTGAAACATAAGCCTGCAGGAGCCAGGCTTGGATTCCTGTTTCTTTTTGCCACCTTTTCCCCCTGCTCGTAATTTAACTTGGTATGTTCTGGGTTTCTTCTACAATGCCTTATGCTAATTGAGGGACATCAGCATTAAATACACAGTGATTGGCTGCTGACTGAATTTCACCCAAACAGGCAGGGCGGGGAAGGTGTGCGCGGGGAGTTCCGGGAAGAAAGTACGACTCCAAGGTAGGCACGCCTCTCAGCAATATGCTCCAGAAGCTTTTCTTATGTATATACATATTATTTAATTTTTGTATGGCTGCACTGTTAGAAATGGGATTTCTAGTTGGCTAAGGCTTGCGCCAAAGCCAGGCAGAAACCACCACTCTAGTAAGGGCAAGGGAGTTACACGCTGAAGATAACCCCTGCTCATCCCCTTGGGAGCTTGGTACGAGCAGTCAGGCTTATCACAGAGGCCAGTCAGTCAAATAACTTTATTCGGTTTAAATAAAACATAAAAGTAAGACATTCGTACACAATGTATACAAATACTTAATGTCAAGTTAATACAATAAAATGTTATTTGAGTCAAATAAACCACAATTTCTCATAAAATTATTAGAACACAGAACTCTAAAATTCTACAAAGATAAATGGGAGACGTCAGTTTTGTTTATGATTCATACCGTTTCCTTATTATGAAAGCATTCCTGATGAAATGTATGACTACAGTACAAATTGCTTCATTCGATAAGGATAATAAAAGATTAAAACCCTCATGGTAGTTACAAGGACGAGCTTTTTTAAAAAAAGGAATAAGGAACCTGGACCTTGGAACCCTATAAAGTGCACGGAATAGAATAAGGTGCAAGGTGCTTTGTTTTGTTGAATTGTCGCACGGACAAGGAGAGAGGTTATTGCACCAACCAGCCTGTTTGGGGAAGGCCATTAAAAACTGTAAAGTACAGAGCCGAAATCTAGTCAAGAAAAATCTAAAATGTGTGTTAGTGGTGAAGGACAGGTAAAATTGGGGATGCAAAAAGCGCTGGTTAATGTATGGTTGCAGCCCAACTATCCTCCTGGGTTTATCATGCTCATGGCGAAATGCATTTTTAATGGTTTGTTTCGCGTTTGAGTCTATGCTGTCCGGATTGTCATAATAATGCCCAAGGTCTATTTCTTTGAACTTTCCCTTCACATAACTGAGCCATGGAATGGCCTCGGCATTGTCCAATATCATACATTCCCTGACAATCAATTTTTGCAGTGTTAAGTCTTCTGACCGCCAAACTTTCACCCAGAGGATTAATGGGGCAATATTAATCCGATCCGCAATAAAATCAACCCCTAGCTCAGTATGACAAAATGCTGAAGGGGAACTTTGGGGGATCATCAGTAGTCTCTTTAGGAACTGACAGGTAGATTCATCAAAGACCCGTTTTGCGAGTCTTTAATAGCGATTCTTGAGGAATCGCTATTAAGGACTTGCAAAACGGGATTCATGTAGGAATTGCAAAAAATATTGCGATTCCTACATGTTCCTTATTTGCGATTAGCAAATTGCTAATCGCAAATAAGGAATAACTCTCCATGCATTCCTATGGGCCTACAGGCCCATAGGAATGAATGGGGATTTATTCCTTATTTGCGATTAGCAATTTGCTAATCGCAAATAAGGATGCGATTTCAAGGGTGCCAGGGGTGTCCAAAGGACACCCTGTAACACCCCTGAAATGCAACATTACACAGGTGTTGCGCACACACATGTCCAAAGGACATGTGTGTGTGTAACATGCAACAGAGAATAATGCACTAAAGTGCTTTTTTCTATTTTTTTCGCTATTTACCACGAAGTCTGACTTCGTGGTAAATAGCGGCCAAATATTGCGAATTCGCAATTTAAAATTGGTTATTGAATTGCATTTAAGGAATCTCAAATAGAGATTCCTTAAATGCAATTCCTCGCTAAAATGCGATTTCTATAATAGCGATTTTTGTATTTGGGATGATGAATCCCAAATGCAAAAATTGCGCTCGCAAAGGGCCAGATTCTCAGAATCCGGCCCTTTGCGAGCTGATTTCACATTGATGAATCTAGCTGTTATTCTCTAATATCTGGAGTTTTGTGCTTTGATAGTATTCCCATACTCCCGCCCCATATGTGGCAATAGACAAACATTTTGATCTATATAAGGTTATCAGTTCCACTCGCGGCTAATGGCCCAATTTACTCGCAAAGTGGAAGAGACCCTCCACTGCACGGCTAGTGTTCTGGACCCTGGATGTGATAAGCTGTGCCCAATTCAATTTCTCATTAAAAACATTCCCCAAATAGTTAAAATTTGAAACCTTGTCAATTTTCTTATCATTTTCCATAAACTTTCTTGATTTGGTCTGACTAGGACCACAGACCATAATATAAGATTTATTGAAATTTACCTTTACATCCAAGGCTGACATAAATTTATTAAAAACATTCAATGACTTCTGTAGGCTGTTAGCTGTTAAGGCCATTAAAACCGTGTCATCCGCATATGACAACAACGGAATTACTTTCCCTCCAATTCTTGGCAGCTCTAACTCCTCGCTTTTCAGGGCCTTCATGTACTTGCCCATGATCAGTGCTAGATTTAGGGACTGTTCATTTGTCCCCATGCCTCTTCGGAAGCCATATTGGGTTTGGGATATCATACCTTTAGAATATGCCCATGTCTCATGACGCGCTAAGATCACCCTCCCTAACACCTTGACCGTGGCATCAATTAAAGAAATGGGCCTATAACAAGTAGGATCCTCCTTCTTTCCCTTTTTATATGAAGGGACAACTATGGCCTCTTTCCATGATACTGGGATTGGACCAGATATTACAGCTCTAAAGACATTTGTCAGGAGGGGTGCCCAAAGTTGATGGTTACTCTTGAATAAATCGAGGGGCACCCCATCCGGGCCAGGGGCTTTTAAAGATATACCTTTGTTGAGAGCCTCCTCCACCTCGCTCACAAGGAGCGAGGAGCTCAGAAGTTCAGCAGATAATATGTCAAGAAGGACCTCCTGACTTATTTCCAAGTTAATAATGCCGTGCGGATTAAATATTTTTGTATAATGGGATTCCCAAATATCGCCTCGTATTAAAGTATCCATTGCCCTTGAGTCCTCGGAGAACAAGGGCCGATTTACTATCTCCCAGAAGCTTTTAGTGTCCCTTAGCGCACCTGCTCTCTCTAGGTCCTCCCAAGCCCTTTTCCTTAAATCATGTTTCCTCTGTGTAACTATAAGCTTATAGGACTGCCTTGCATTCCTAATAAGAGCTTGATCTCGTGGGCTGGTATGTAGAGCCGCCTTTAGGTCCTTCTGGGCCCTTGTACACTTGGCATCAAACCATTTGATGCCCTTAGGTTCCCTTGATGCCAACAAGCTTGTCAAGTTATTTGCTACGTCTCTACAAATTTCCTGGAATCCGTGCACAACCGTTTCGGGGAGGGAGTCATGATCTAGGCATTCCAAGATCTTATGTAAATTTGCCTTAACCGTTTTCTCCTCAAATTTAATGGAATTTGTCTTATTCCATTTTATTCTCACACCTTGATTTGAGCTGTAGTGAAGGGGGCGACCATCACCCTCCTTTTCTTGAGCAACTACATATAATGAAGCAGTGAGCGGATTGTGGTTGCTAGCGTTATTTGGCACCACCTCAAAACCATCTACCAAGAAGGCCGAGTTTTTAGATATTAACATAAAGTCAATAACGCTTCCCTTTCCTCTACCGATATAGGTGGGAAAGGGAATTTCGGAATTGCTAACCAGTGTATTCATAAAACACAAATCATTTGTAACGATAATATCATTTAAGGCCTCTCCCTGCGGTGTATATAAAAAATGAGTTAAGGGTTGACCATCAGTATCTGTTAGCCCGCATACTTTTTCTGCACTGTGCCTGCATAAGGTGCAGTTAAAATCCCCTACCGAATAGATGCACGAGGGTTGCCACATCCCCATAGCTTTCTCAATTTCCTCTTTGAGATTTACAATGACATCACATCTATTTGAATCGAAGACATTATAGTACCAGTTGATCAAATTTTTTTTTACCTGTAACAGATTTGAGATCAAGATCAAATGGTACCATGGTGAGTTAACTACAGATTTGACATTTATAGACCCATACTTTACAGAGATCAAAGTTGCCAGGCCTCCCTTTGCTCTTCCGGCAGGCGAGGCGATTGCATGCACATTAAGGGAATAATAACCATCCAACTCAATATTCTCCCTCGCCCATATTTCCTGGATACTGATAATATCGAAGGTCTTTACATACTTTAACCAACTCTCATCCTCAAGTTTTGAGGAGATACCCGCGATATTCCAGGAGATGATTTTCAAAGGTCTAGTTATGCGCTGCCTTCTCCCTTGCTCCCCCATCATTACTAGGTCTTACGGGGTCTAAACCAGACCCTCCCCAGGCTAGATCTAATAAGTTAGAAGGGCCTAAATGGTCATCCAAATACGCCCGCCTCTCATCACTAAGAGTTGTGTACAGCAAGGTGCATATGTTATCGGCCAAGTGGTGTAGCCCCTTCCCATTTCCTTCTGGTCTACTCACTGAACAGGGTATTTCCCTAGGTAACACTTCTATGCCTAACAGCTCAGTTGGGTTATCTGGATTATATAAGTCTGGTGGTAGTCAATCAATATCTGTTAGCCCCGACAATACCTCAAAGCGGTTGGGGTGAAGCCATAGGGCAGACTGGGGGGGGAAGGATTCTATATGAAGGGCGTTGGCAGGGCATAAAGTCCCTCGCAGGGGGGGGATAAAAGTAACCCAAGGGGCGGGCTTTTATGTGCTGTGAGGGGGAATCTTTAGCATAACGCAAAGCAAGTTCTGCCCATCTCTTGTCGTTAAAATTCACAACTACGCAGTCACCTTCTATGTCTTTTTGAGTTTTCCCCAGCCAGTTCACACGTCTTGCCATTATAATGTGCTTACCCCAGTTTACCTGGGCATGTGTGTTACTAGTACACCAATGGATAGTTTTATTTATAAGGCTCTGACAGGATTCCTGGCTGCCTAAATGTGATCTTGGGACCCCCGTCAGAATCAACGTGTACGGAGTACATTCTGGAGGAAGGTCTAGAATCATATTTCCATCCTGGCAAGTGTGATTAATGGGGCAATATTAATCCGATCCGCAATAAAATCAACCCCTAGCTCAGTATGACAAAATGCTGAAGGGGAACTTTGGGGGATCATCAGTAGTCTCTTTAGGAACTTACAGGTAGATTCATCAAAGACCCGTTTTGCGAGTCTTTAATAGCGATTCTTGAGGAATCGCTATTAAGGACTTGCAAAACGGGATTCATGTAGGAATTGCAAAAAATATTGCGATTCCTACATGTTCCTTATTTGCGATTAGCAAATTGCTAATCGCAAATAAGGAATAACTCTCCATGCATTCCTATGGGCCTACAGGCCCATAGGAATGAATGGGGAGTTATTCCTTATTTGCGATTAGCAATTTGCTAATCGCAAATAAGGATGCGATTTCAAGGGTGCCAGGGGTGTCCAAAGGACACCCTGTAACACCCCTGAAATGCAACATTACACAGGTGTTGCGCACACACATGTCCAAAGGACATGTGTGTGTGTAACATGCAACAGAGAATAATGCACTAAAGTGCTTTTTTCTATTTTTTTCGCTATTTACCACGAAGTCTGACTTCGTGGTAAATAGCGGCCAAATATTGCGAATTCGCAATTTAAAATTGGTTATTGAATTGCATTTAAGGAATCTCAAATAGAGATTCCTTAAATGCAATTCCTCGCTAAAATGCGATTTCTATAATAGCGATTTTTGTATTTGGGATGATGAATCCCAAATGCAAAAATTGCGCTCGCAAAGGGCCAGATTCTCAGAATCCGGCCCTTTGCGAGCTGATTTCACATTGATGAATCTAGCTGTTATTCTCTAATATCTGGAGTTTTGTGCTTTGATAGTATTCCCATACTCCCGCCCCATATGTGGCAATAGACAAACATTTTGATCTATATAAGGTTATCAGTTCCACTCGCGGCTAATGGCCCAATTTACTCGCAAAGTGGAAGAGACCCTCCACTGCACGGCTAGTGTTCTGGACCCTGGATGTGATAAGCTGTGCCCAATTCAATTTCTCATTAAAAACATTCCCCAAATAGTTAAAATTTGAAACCTTGTCAATTTTCTTATCATTTTCCATAAACTTTCTTGATTTGGTCTGACTAGGACCACAGACCATAATATAAGATTTATTGAAATTTACCTTTACATCCAAGGCTGACATAAATTTATTAAAAACATTCAATGACTTCTGTAGGCTGTTAGCTGTTAAGGCCATTAAAACCGTGTCATCCGCATATGACAACAACGGAATTACTTTCCCTCCAATTCTTGGCAGCTCTAACTCCTCGCTTTTCAGGGCCTTCATGTACTTGCCCATGATCAGTGCTAGATTTAGGGACTGTTCATTTGTCCCCATGCCTCTTCGGAAGCCATATTGGGTTTGGGATATCATACCTTTAGAATATGCCCATGTCTCATGACGCGCTAAGATCACCCTCCCTAACACCTTGACCGTGGCATCAATTAAAGAAATGGGCCTATAACAAGTAGGATCCTCCTTCTTTCCCTTTTTATATGAAGGGACAACTATGGCCTCTTTCCATGATACTGGGATTGGACGAGATATTACAGCTCTAAAGACATTTGTCAGGAGGGGTGCTCAAAGTTGATGGTTACTCTTGAATAAATCGAGGGGCACCCCATCCGGGCCAGGGGCTTTTAAAGATATACCTTTGTTGAGAGCCTCCTCCACCTCGCTCACAAGGAGCGAGGAGCTCAGAAGTTCAGCAGATAATATGTCAAGAAGGACCTCCTGACTTATTTCCAAGTTAATAATGCCGTGCGGATTAAATATTTTTGTATAATGGGATTCCCAAATATCGCCTCGTATTAAAGTATCCATTGCCCTTGAGTCCTCGGAGAACAAGGGCCGATTTACTATCTCCCAGAAGCTTTTAGTGTCCCTTAGCGCACCTGCTCTCTCTAGGTCCTCCCAAGCCCTTTTCCTTAAATCATGTTTCCTCTGTGTAACTATAAGCTTATAGGACTGCCTTGCATTCCTAATAAGAGCTTGATCTCGTGGGCTGGTATGTTGAGCCGCCTTTAGGTCCTTCTGGGCCCTTGTACACTTGGCATCAAACCATTTGATGCCCTTAGGTTCCCTTGATGCCAACAAGCTTGTCAAGTTATTTGCTACGTCTCTACAAATTTCCTGGAATCCGTGCACAACCGTTTCGGGGAGGGAGTCATGATCTAGGCATTCCAAGATCTTATGTAAATTTGCCTTAACCGTTTTCTCCTCAAATTTAATGGAATTTGTCTTAATCCATTTTATTCTCACACCTTGATTTGAGCTGTAGTGAAGGGGGCGACCATCACCCTCCTTTTCTTGAGCAACTACATATAATGAAGCAGTGAGCGGATTGTGGTTGCTAGCGTTATTTGGCACCACCTCAAAACCATCTACCAAGAAGGCCGAGTTTTTAGATATTAACATAAAGTCAATAACGCTTCCCTTACCTCTACCGATATAGGTGGGAAAGGGAATTTCGGAATTGCTAACCAGTGTATTCATAAAACACAAATCATTTGTAACGATAATATCATTTAAGGCCTCTCCCTGCGGTGTATATAAAAAATGAGTTAAGGGTTGACCATCAGTATCTGTTAGCCCGCATACTTTTTCTGCACTGTGCCTGCATAAGGTGCAGTTAAAATCCCCGACCCAATAGATGCACGAGGGTTGCCACATCCCCATAGCTTTCTCAATTTCCTCTTTGAGATTTACAATGACATCACATCTATTTGAATCGAAGACATTATAGTACCAGTTGATCAAAATAATTTTTACCTGTAACAGATTTGAGATCAAGATCAAATGGTACCATGGTGAGTTAACTACAGATTTGACATTTAT
The DNA here is from genome assembly GCF_964261635.1 of Lissotriton helveticus. Taxonomy (NCBI): domain Eukaryota; kingdom Metazoa; phylum Chordata; class Amphibia; order Caudata; family Salamandridae; genus Lissotriton; species Lissotriton helveticus. The sequence continues at coordinate 120,497,119 of NC_136067.1, forward strand.
AGACCCATACTTTACAGAGATCAAAGTTGCCAGGCCTCCCTTTGCTCTTCCGGCAGGCAAGGCGATTGCATGCACATTAAGGGAATAATAACCATCCAACTCAATATTCTCCCTCGCCCATATTTCCTGGATACTGATAATATCGAAGGTCTTTACATACTTTAACCAACTCTCATCCTCAAGTTTTGAGGAGATACCCGCGATATTCCAGGAGATGATTTTCAAAGGTCTAGTTATGCGCTGCCTTCTCCCTTGCTCCCCCATCATTACTAGGTCTTACGGGGTCTAAACCAGACCCTCCCCAGGCTAGATCTAATAAGTTAGAAGGGCCTAAATGGTCATCCAAATACGCCCGCCTCTCATCACTAAGAGTTGTGTACAGCAAGGTGCATATGTTATCGGCCAAGTGGTGTAGCCCCTTCCCATTTCCTTCTGGTCTACTCACTGAACAGGGTATTTCCCTAGGTAACACTTCTATGCCTAACAGCTCAGTTGGGTTATCTGGATTATATAAGTCTGGTGGTAGTCAATCAATATCTGTTAGCCCCGACAATACCTCAAAGCGGTTGGGGTGAAGCCATAGGGCAGACTGGGGGGGGAAGGATTCTATATGAAGGGCGTTGGCAGGGCATAAAGTCCCTCGCAGGGGGGGGATAAAAGTAACCCAAGGGGCGGGCTTTTATGTGCTGTGAGGGGGAATCTTTAGCATAACGCAAAGCAAGTTCTGCCCATCTCTTGTCGTTAAAATTCACAACTACGCAGTCACCTTCTATGTCTTTTTGAGTTTTCCCCAGCCAGTTCACACGTCTTGCCATTATAATGTGCTTACCCCAGTTTACCTGGGCATGTGTGTTACTAGTACACCAATGGATAGTTTTATTTATAAGGCTCTGACAGGATTCCTGGCTGCCTAAATGTGATCTTGGGACCCCCGTCAGAATCAACGTGTACGGAGTACATTCTGGAGGAAGGTCTAGAATCATATTTCCATCCTGGCGAGTTTGATCTAGGCACCTACTAGGCACCTGTTTGGACCCATTGCTCCCACTAGAGTCCCTTTCGATGCTTGGGGCATTAAGGTCCCCTTGGGCATTACTGGCCCTCCACCCTGTACCACCCAACCCACCTGCCCCAATTTGGCAGCCAGTTTGGGTGTCTGTGTGGCTAGCATTATCATGATAGTTACGTGGTATGTTAGGTTCTGCTCTAGGGTTTGTAGATCTGTCTTTCGCTAATCTCTCACTCACATTACCATATGGAGTGGCATTGGAGGTAACATTTTCACCTTTATCTGTCGGGCAGTTGCCCATTGGACGTCCTACCTCCCGCCCAACTTGCTGAACCAAACACCCTGTAGCCCCCAGACACCCTGATGGTGGCAACAATCGGCTCAGATGGTCCTCAATCCGGCCCAAGCGAAGTAAAATAGGCTCTAAAAGGTCCACCATTATTTTCCCAAGTTGGGCTACCAACATATCTACGTCAAGCGGGCATTTTGACTTTTCTGGCCCTCCCCCTCCTCCTCTGCTTTTTCCCATAGAGCCTGGGGGGTATTGTTTTGTCCGCTTATTCCTAGGCAACTGTCCCAAAGTCCGCTGTTCAGGTTCAGATAAATCAGTGCGCTTCCTTTTGCCCCCAGCTGAATTTTGGTCTCCCTTTATCGAAGGTATTACAGTCTCCAAAGCTTTAGGCTCATCACCCAGGGGGCCCTGACTCCGGGTGGTAACGGTAGATAGAAGGACAATTGGAGCTTCGTTATTCTCAGTAGGGGGGTTAACATCTACTGTTCTTTCGGGGTCCTCTGTAGTTGCTAGAGTGACAATCTGGGCAGGGTTCGTATTAACGTCTTCATCTTCATTGACAGATGGTGGGGCCAGCGATAATCTACGCTCCGCTAGTTCAATCTCTTTATTTAATGCCCCCACAGCTTTTTGCAAGAAGCCATCTAATGTAGAGTCAGTGCATTTTGGCGCAGATGTAGGTTTTTTCCTTCCCATTTTTCACCACACTAGTGTCAATAATGTCATCAAACAATGTTACAGCTTACAGCCTCTCCCCAGACTTTTTGAGCTCCCTGCTCCTTACTTTTATGTTCAATAAATGTCCGTTGACTGTTGTCAATGGATGTTGCCCAGCTCAGCCTCTCCCTGCTGTCCCCTGCTGCGTACCGCACTTCTGGAACCCTGCACACTACCTCCTTAGGCACCAAAACAGCGTGGGCGCCGTGCACGCTGGGGGTCCTGGGGCTTGTGGTCCCCGACCGGCGTCCTTGTTCACGGACAACACTTTCCAAGTGCCCAGATGACTCTCTAGGGAACAGTACTGGTCCTGCGTCCCGCCGGGATTCCGAGCTGGTAAAACGTTTAATGTGAGTCCGGGCACTTTTGCAAACAAAGGGAAGCTGTCAGGTGCTGAATTCAAGGGAAAAGGCTCTTCAGCCAGCGAGGAGCTTCTGTTTGAAATCCGGACATCTGACTTCCGATGTTTCTGTCTCTCCCCCGCGCTGCTCGGCCAGTAACTTTTGCTGCAATGTGTAAAGCGTTTGCGCAACACACACACAGCAGCAACAAACTAGGCACACCACAAAAGAAACTCCTTCAAGGTTATATAAAAAATAGCCATTGTATTGTCATAAACACATTAGAAACATAATCACACATTTTACACTGTGCTGTGGTAAATAAATAAATAATACCCTATTTTTGACTAGACTTATAGCATAACAGATAGCTCAATAAAATAAGAGTCAAGATTCGAGGTAGTAGGAGTTTCTGCAGGTTTATTACAGCATAAGGACAGGATCAGGACAACCTGCATGGGAATAGGACAATAAGGCCCGGCAGCTGCCGGGGCTGGGTCTGGGATGAGCGCGCTAACATTTAATAACAAAACATTGACTTATATACATAGCGCAAACACATAGCATTACATTGCAGTAGGCGTAGCAGTGGGTGGAGCAGAAGGCGTGACGCGTAGCAGTCGCGAGAGATAACAGTAAAAGTAGGTGTAACTGGGCGTATACATAAACATGTGGTGCAAACGTAACAGAATATGTCATGAATGGGCGGAAACTTTGGAGGGGGCTACCTAAGGAGCCGGGACCTCTAACCTAATGGTGCGCGAAAACTGGCAATGACGTGTTACTAGAAGAAGCTGGGGGCTATGAACTCTGTGCTAGGAGCAGAGACTAGAGTCTGAAGGGTCGGAGCGACATGTACCTAAACCCTATCTGGTATCTGATGTTTAGGGAACATGTTGATATAAACTAGAAGTCATGAGGGGAGAGGCTAACTTGATTCTAAGACTGGACCATGCATTATTCTACATGTAGTGCGTGATGAAGAATATTAAATGACCATTAAATACAGTATTTCTCTAACATGGAGACGAGAAGGCTAGACAATGACGGAAACTATTGATGCAGTTCAGTAGCTTAGGAATGCAGAGGAGGAGGACTGAACTGATAACTGGAACTATAACATACTTTTGGCAGACTCAGAGGCAGAGCCAAGCTGCACCGGGCACTGCGAGGCAGGAAGTAAGTGAAGGGTCGAGGATACAGGTGGGGGCTGTATCGCTCCTTAGCGAGGCTTTCAGGAGACAGGAGCTGAATCTGTGGTCCGGGCCCTTTTGAGGCCTAGAAACGGGGATTTTATAATGGAATAACGTGCACACTAAGAAACGTGGCAACATTACTTTACATAGGCCTGATATTCGTAGTATTCACGAGGACTGGAAAATGACATACCAGAGGTGGACACAACTGTAATTGCGTCTTTAATCGGACATGGGGAATAACATATGCATATTGGTCATGCACACATAACATATGATGGATGAAGCGTAGGGACACAGAACATGGCAAAATTTACTTTTCCACATTCCCTCCTTGTCACTACGTTTCCATCAGGAAACATCAATTTTCATGATACCATCTATCATTTCATACAGTACCATTTGCTCGTCTCGAATTGTCTTGGAACGGGATTTAGAACGGGGCTTGGGACTAGGAATACAAGAGGTAGCACACATGCTGCAAATCGCAGGGCCACATTGTATACAGAGGCAGCAGCTAAATATGATCGCTACTGCAATACCTAAAAAGGACAGGACTTTCCATCCCCATGCGGAAATTATATTCCAGAACCAACCGGACCATGTCCAGGTGCCTGGATCTTGATGTAACAGATGGGCAATTTTATGGAGTCTGGTTATAGCTGAATAAACAGACGGCGCGTTATTTGGAATGAAAATGCAGCAACTAGATCCGATGACTCTACAGGCCCCGCCCCTATCGGCCAGTATGACGTCAAGGACGAGACGATTTTGCAAAACGACAAATCTCATAGCAGATTGTTCTTCGGTTAGGTTACCTAGAGCAGAGGCAGTCTCATTTACTACAGCTTCAAGGGTTCTTGTTAACCTACGGATCAGTTTACTATTCTGGACAGGTCCTACAAAGAAGAAGAAACCTTTATTGAAATCTGTATACTGTTCTAGAGTAGTTTCAGTATAATCGACAATTGGGGACTCCCTTCTATGTCTAATGTGTACTAGATGTGTGTTTCTGTGATAATCAGATGGGGCTAGGAAAACAGGTGGCAGTAGGAAGGCAATGTAACAGGTTCCCTCCCAATCGAGGGGCAGACGGACATATGCAGTTTGACCACAAATAAAATAAGAATGACGTGAAGCTTTGAAAACAGATTTCCCACTGTCACTATATTTGACAACAGTAGTACATTCACTATGACCTATGCGTACAGAACCATAACTACGGACACATAATTCGCCTTTGACAGGTAGTACTGAAATAGCAGGTAAGTCTGGAGTAGTATCAGACTGAACATTCAGGACCATGAAATTCGACGAATAATTACCTAAATTATATACTTCGTTTTCTAGATCTAAACCTGTTCTGTGGGGGAGACCTTGCTTGTCTGGAAAACATGTACTGTTAAGAAAAGACATATCTGTTGAAGATGACGTTAACGTGGACCATGCTCCACACGAACCATTGTGTGAGAATGGATAAGGAAAGAGTGGCAGAACTCCCTTCGGTGTCTGAAAAGGGGGGAGTCGACCACACACCCAACAATTAGTAGCATTGCTGGTCTGGTGTGAATAATGTAACATACGGATAAATGTGTTGTTGCGCATAGCGAGGCGGTAAGAATATTCGTGAGGAGGCAGATCACTAAACGTGTGCTCTACTGTAGCATTAGCAGACATATTTACATGAGGAACTGGAAAACACAGGAAAAATGCGTAGCTGGTGCAGGAAATCATTATGCTGAGAAACAATATGAAACTTAGAAAAACGATACATTGAAGTGAACTTCGACTGACTCTCTCACTATGGGGGTCTATTTTATACATGTCAGAAACAATTTAACCGTTTCACCTAGGGGAGGACTTATACAATCAAACTGACTGACTTATTTTACTAGACCTTAATTTTAACTTATACTCCTGCTGCGGAGTTTTCTCTAACAAGGGAGGGGTTGTAATAATGTCTTGTGCGGGACAGTCCTTAAGAGCAATATTTTGGCAGTCCTTCGAATCCTGGAAAATGTTTTTAGACGCTGGTTTCAATCCTTTGAAAAGTTTTACATGAAAAAGGTGGACCCACCCCTTCCTGCCTTCCAACTTGACGGCAGTTCGGGTGGTCAAGAGGACCTGGCGTGGCTCCTTCCAACGTGGTTCCAGCGGACTTGATCTGTCAAAATTTCTGATCATCACAAGGGAGCCTGGAACGATCTCGTGCGGTGCCACCTCGGTATTGTCTGGAAATGCGGCGGCAACCTGTGAACGACATGAGTTGAGGGCAGACATCAAGGAAGCTAGGTAATCTGTCAGCATATTACATGAAACATCGGTAATACTTCGGGGTCTAGGAGTACCCCACATGTTAGGGGGGCGGCCGAATACGACCTCATACGGGGACAGACCTGATCTGGAATGTGCGACCATACGCATATAAAATAAAGCGACTGGCAGAGCTACTAGCCAGTCTACACCTTTGTCCTTACAGACTTTTGCAATGCGGATTTTCAGAGTCTGATTATGCCTTTCGACTAGTCCAGCTGCTTCTGGATGGCGTACACAATGAAACTTCCACTGGTACCCTAACAACAGGGAAACGTGTTTCATGAGTTCAGATGAGAATGGCTGGCCGTTATCAGAATATACGACTCTAGGGAGTCCGTATCTAGGGAAAAATTCACGAACCAACTGCTTGGCAGTGGTCGCGGCTGTGTAATCTGGGACTGGATATGCTTCTGTCCACCTGGACAAAGCGCATACAACTACAAGGACATACTTGAAACCTCGACATCGCTCCATCTGAATATAATCCATCTGGAGGACCTCAAAAGGGTGGTCAGGGGGCTGGAAACCACCTTGTTCCACCGGGACACTTTTACCTGGATTAAACTGACAACATATCATACAGGTACGGACTTTCTGCTTGGCTGCAGCTCGTAAATGCTTGTTGAACCAAATGTTCTGGATACTGTCTAACATAGCTTTTTCTCCTAAATGTGCTGGACTATGTGCGGTATTGATAATGACTTAAACCATAGAATCGGGGAGAAACCATGTGGCTCTACCCTTCGTTAACCATCCTTGATCTGTCTGGACCCCTCCTTGTTCAGACCATTTCTTGATTTCATCGGGGGTAGCATGTAACTGAATATCTATGACATCTTGTGTAGGGTCCTTAACTGTCATGCATGTAATCAGATCTGGAGTATGTGTCATATTAACTGGAATGTCTGGAGTCTGTGCTGTAAGCTTGGCTGTGCGGTCTGCTAGATCATTACCTTGGGAAATAATGTCAGTGACTTTCGTATGTGCTTTGCACTTCATGATAGCAATAGATGTCGGTAAATGTATGGCATCTAACAGGGCTTGAATAAGGAGACCATGCTGAATCTTGGTTCCATGAGAAGTCATGAAACCTCTCTCCTGCCAGAGCACTCCGAAGTCGTGTACAACTCCGAATGCGTAACGTGAATCTGTGTAAACATTAACTTTCAGGTTCTTGGCATGTATACAGGCTTGTGTCAGAGCGACTAGCTCTGCTGCTTGAGCGGACAGGGTGTCAATACGGTGTGTTTCAATAACTTCAGTGTCAGTAGTCACTGCATACGCGGCGACTAGTTCTCCTGTACTAGTTCTCATACATGAACCATCCACATAAAGTGTCAGGTCGGGATCTGGTAACGGAATGTCTGTCAGGTCTTGTCTTGGCTTTGTCGTAATGTTAACTACTTCCACACAATCATGTGGGTCTGGATTTGAATTAACTGATGGTAACAGTGTAGCAGGATTCAGAATGTTGCAGCGTCTGATTTCTATGTGTGGCTGGAACAGTGTCAATTCATAACCTGTTAAACGTGCAATTGTCAAGTGCTGAGTTTGTGTTCGGTTTAAAAGAACTTCTACTGAATGTGGGACTTGTACTGTCAGGGAATGTCCTAAAACTATGGAATCACTTTGTCTGATAGCTAGTGCTGTGGCTGCAACTGACTTGAGGCACGCAGGCAACGCCTGGGCGACTGGATCTAATGTGCTCGAAAAATAAGCACAGGGCTTGTATTGACCTGCTTGATCTTGTGTGAGAACAGATAATGCTGTACCTTCCCGTTCAGTAACGAAAAGTGTAAAAGGCTTACTGTAGTTCGGTGTAGCTAGAACTGGAGCTTGACATAGGGCTTTCTTTAACTCGTTAAAACTAAGTGTATGTTCAGATGTCCAAGGGAGGACAGTCGATACGGCTGCCTCCTGTGTCGTTAACTGTATCAGTGGCTTGGCTAGAAATGCATACTGGGGAATCCATTGTCTACAATAAGAAGTAAGGCCGATAAAGGCACGTACCTCCTTCTGGGTTCTGGGCTGGGGAAGACTCGCTATTAACTGAATACGGTCGGGTGTCAACTGCCTACCCCTCTTGGACAGCAAGTGTCCTAAGTATACCACTTGCTGGACACAGAATTGAAGCTTCGAAGGTGACACCTTGTGCCCCATCTCGGCTAGAAAATACAGAACTGTAAGTGATGCTCGCTCGCAAGCACGTTCAGAACGGGCTGTGATCAGTAGATCATCAACATACTGGAGCAGGGCAGTGTCAGTTGGCATGTGAATATTGTCTAGTTGTCTCTTGAGTGCTTGACTGTAAATACTAGGGCTTTCTGTGAAACCTTGAGGAGCGCGTGTGAACATATAGCTCCTTCCATTTAAACAAAATCCGAAAAGAAACTGGCTGTCTGGATGAATTGGAACACTAAAAAATGCATTCTTGAGGTCAATGACAGTGAAAAACATGGCTTCGGAATCAATGGCTGTTAACAGGGAAGAAATATCTGGGACAACTGGGTACTGAGGAATGATACATTTATTAAGCTCTCGTAAATCAATCACTAATCGATATACTGGGGGTGCATTTGGATCAGTACGTTTCATGACTGGAATGATCGGAGAATTGCATACATTGGAGTCAGTTTCTACAACTACTCCTTGGGCCATGAGCTCGTCAATAATTTTGGATAAGGCTGCTACAGCCTCGGGTGGCAATCTGTACTGTCTGATTCGGGGTAACACTACACCTGGTTTGAGAGTCACACGATGGGGTGTGATTTGCATGTAACCTACATCAGTTGGACCTTGCGCCCATAAATGCTGTGGAACATTAGACAATCTTGAATCAAAATCTCGTAACACATAGTGACCCTTAAAGTCACGTAGGAACAGACGTATTCCCTCTGGGGAACAGCAAATAACTGCACCTAACTCTTTCAGTGTCTTAATACCTAATAGATTTTCTGGACATGACTTAGTAAGTAACAGGTCAGTAGTGCGGGACAATGGACCTACTTCTAGAGTAACTGGCTTAGATATCTCATTAACGATGGGTTTTCCTGAAAATCCAAGGGAAACATTTCTTGAGCCTGAGAGCGGAGCCCCTGGAACTTCGGCATGACTAATTGTGGTCCTACTTGCCCCTGTATCGATCAAAAACTTTCTGTCTTTCCCTAATACTTGACTGTGAACATAGGGACCTTCTTGATCTACAGGTATCTCGATGAGAGGCAAGCCTACCTCCCTCTCTAGGCTGTTTCATGAATATGACTGGTACTCTGGATACTCGGACTGTGCATACTGGTACATCTGTGATGTGACATGCTGTGTTGCCGCAATGGGCTGCGGTACTGTAACTGTCTGTGGTGCATTCTGTGACTGAGGAATCTGTGAAACTTGTTCTTGTCTAGGCGGACGTGGTCTTTCTTTAGTCTTACCAGTAGCTATGTTATGTTTCAGAACTGCACACTCGTTTATAAAATGACCTGGCTGTTTACAATAATTGCAGTTCCCTTTAACGGGAGCTGCAGGATGACTGGCTTGATTCGGACCCCTCTTCTGACTGTCTTGAGGAACAGATTGTGCAACTAGCACTTTCATTTTCGTGTCTTTCATACGTTTTCTCTCGTGCTCTTGCTCTTCTCTGATTCTATTCTGGTGATACTGGAGCATCTGGAGCATCTGGGACGGAGTATTAGCTTGCCAGGTGCTTTCGACTTTCAAAACTCGGTTTTTAATTTGTGGACTTGAATTCTCGACTAATTTGGTAACGAAAAGGTGAGGGTATGACTCACTACTTGTCTTGAGACCACTGTTGATACTGAAACATTTTTCAAATCTAGAATAAAAATCACTAATATCCTCGTCTTGCTTCTGTTTACAGGCTGAGATTGCATCCCAGTCTTCTTTCCTAGTTGTCAATAATCTGGGTAAAACTTGAATCAATAATTCTGGTAAATCTTTACATTTATCTCCAAGACCGGTACCTGGTACTCGTGCCTTGTCTTCAGCTTCTAGAGCTGCCCAATCGATCTTTTTCTCTCCCACCTCCCATTCTTTTTCCTTTAACTTTTCATACACCCCTGCGGGTAACAGGACCTTTAACATTTTAATGATATCTGGGTAAGTGTATTCTCCCATACGGAGCATGTCTTTTAATTCTCTATGGAACCCTGCTGGATCTTTGTCATGACAGGGAATTAATTTCTTCATTTCAAGAAGTTCCATCTTTGATATTGGAGTGTATACAAACACTCGTTGCATTACGCCACCCGCCCCTTGGACTGGGTGGACTTCTCGTAACGGATTCTGTCTGTCTATGTAGAATGATTTATTTTCTGGGGGTGAGACATGAACAAAATGCGGGTTCAGAAACGTTCTATATTTGTGGCGCTGTTCTAGAATGACACTTATTAAATCGGTACCTAGACCTCTCCATCTATACTGGAGTAACTCGTTCAGGATATCGTGCAACGGGCCTGGATCAGAATGTTGACCCTCATACAGAGTAATGAGGTGTTGGATCATATACATACCCACCAGTCGTTGCTCGGCTGGGGGCAGTTTCAGGAACATTTGTGCCACTATTTCGTCTGGAAAAGTGGTAGAATCAGTAATCCATCGGACTGCTGATCGGGCTAGTTCTTGTTCATGCATAGTACTTAGTTCACTGTAACCGACTCGTGATTTCAGAATGTGATCGGTAGCTTGAAATACTTGTTCTAGAGAACCTTGTTCTGGTGCTGGATGTTGAAAAATAGACTTGGGTTCTAGACGTAAATGGCGATCTGGAAATCTGGATTTTCCTACATACGCTATTCTGGCGGGATTCTCGTTCTCTTCCTCTTCAGGATCAGAGATACTTTCTTTCTCGCTTACTTGTGCTGCTTTACGCTGGTCGTGTAACCTTATTATTTCTTTACGAATTTTCTTGTACATACTCTCCATGGCACTGACGGTCTTGTGCTTACCCTCGGCTATATTATCACTCCACCTTGTCAGGATTCTCATTTCGGCGGGATCTTTAGACGGGTAATCTTGTTCTCTTATTAAACAATTGATCAGGAACTTTAATATCATGAGCTGAATCTCGGCTTTCCTTTGAGACATAATCTCGCCAATACTTTCTGGATCATCCCCTGTACGGATGAAACGATATATTCTGTCTAGATCTTCTTTCATATTCGGCAAGGTGACTAGATACTCGGTCACTCTCCTTACACGTAAGGAATATAAAACCATAGTATATTCGCCTGGAACTGGATCATAGACACATTCGTTAAGGGCTTGCCTGATTTCTGTGACAGACTTATTACTTTTAGGAGTACGCTGTGATGCTTGAGCATGTAATTCGAGTGCTGATAAACGCTTGTGTGGCGGCGGGGTTTGAGGAGTAGCTCCTCCTGCGGCCCCTAGACTAGAGTCGTCTACTGAGGCTCTACGTCCTGGCAGAGTGGGAAATGGAACTGTAGGCTGGACCGGGGGTACCGTAACAGGTACTCCGGTGTCTGGAGGAGCGGGAAGTGCCTGATTTACAGGGACTGGCGGAGCGCGAACAGGATTGGCATATTCGGGGACTGTGTCGTCCAAATAGGACGAAATAAAAATATCAGCTGCGGTCGGTTTGTGACGTAGCTTGGTCGGAATTAATGGCGGCGGGAAATTACTGGGTGCCTCTGGGGTCACTTTTGGCAAACCTTCGGCAAGAAGAGGATACATACCCTTAATAAGGGCATGCCTCTGTCTGTCTGACTGTTCGGTTTTGACTTGTTCACCTATCTCGATTAATTCTCTTTCTTGGGCTCGTTCTTGGGATTCTCTACTTAACTCTGACTTTCTGACTTCCTTTTCCGTTCTTTTATGAGCTTCCTTGCGCCATAACTCGATGGCATCTTTCTGTGACTGTCTGGCTTTCTTTTTCCATAATGCTTCTTCTACTCGCATGATACATTCGGCATCCCATGTACCCGATACGGGCCATCTATACTTTTCTTCTAACTGTTTGGTATACTCTACCCATAATTCTAGATACATTATGGCGCTTATGCCATGTTTCTGATACATAAAATGACCTGGACTGTCCCTAGGCGGGACAGGAACTGCTTCCTCTAACAGACCCTTTCTAGTTTTTAACTGACGTAACTTGGAAAAGAGCGGCATTCTAAACTTGAATCGGAACACAATACAATACACAAAAAACAATAACAATTGGGAAAACAATTCAGGCATACCACGACATTGGAAATACATTAAACAATATCATAACATAACAGTTCGAACAGAATACTACCTGAAAATACTGAAAACAGAAACAGAACAGAATTCTCGAGAACGGAACAGACTAGAGTTACTGGATGCACTGCTGTAACAGTACGGAACATACCGGTCCCATAAAGGAACGCATCAAGACCCGTATCCACCTAGGTGAACACTTCGTTTGTGGGCTTGGGTACCACCAACCCACGGACCAGGAGTCAATTTAGATTGGTCCTGTCTAGATACTACCCCAGCAATGGTACTCACCGGGCAGCACGGAACGGAAGGCCTCGAACGGGACTGGACTACGACGGACTTCGGACTTCGGATTTCAGTTACGGGTGGGCCTCCGGATACCTCGGACCTTGGACTCTCGGCTTGGGCTCTGGTCGGGACTCGCCGCGTTCCTCCACCGTCTCGTTTGGATGCTGGACCGCCTCCTCCGTCTCCTCCGTGGGCCTGAGGGATACTTGGAGCAGAAATATCTGCCAGTGCACGGTATGGTTCCGTCACGACTGCAGAGGGTCAGGGGGTCGGCGTGGCTTCACCGACGCGTGGGGAAAGGGCAAGTCCCTGTTCGGGCGCCATTATGTGGTAAATAAATAAATAATACCCTATTTTTGACTAGACTTATAGCATAACAGATAGCTCAATAAAATAAGAGTCAAGATTCGAGGTAGTAGGAGTTTCTGCAGGTTTATTACAGCATAAGGACAGGATCAGGACAACCTGCATGGGAATAGGACAATAAGGCCCGGCAGCTGCCGGGGCTGGGTCTGGGATGAGCGCGCTAACATTTAATAACAAAACATTGACTTATATACATAGCGCAAACACATAGCATTACATTGCAGTAGGCGTAGCAGTGGGTGGAGCAGAAGGCGTGACGCGTAGCAGTCGCGAGAGATAACAGTAAAAGTAGGTGTAACTGGGCGTATACATAAACATGTGGTGCAAACGTAACAGAATATGTCATGAATGGGCGGAAACTTTGGAGGGGGCTACCTAAGGAGCCGGGACCTCTAACCTAATGGTGCGCGAAAACTGGCAATGACGTGTTACTAGAAGAAGCTGGGGGCTATGAACTCTGTGCTAGGAGCAGAGACTAGAGTCTGAAGGGTCGGAGCGACATGTACCTAAACCCTATCTGGTATCTGATGTTTAGGGAACATGTTGATATAAACTAGAAGTCATGAGGGGAGAGGCTAACTTGATTCTAAGACTGGACCATGCATTATTCTACATGTAGTGCGTGATGAAGAATATTAAATGACCATTAAATACAGTATTTCTCTAACATGGAGACGAGAAGGCTAGACAATGACGGAAACTATTGATGCAGTTCAGTAGCTTAGGAATGCAGAGGAGGAGGACTGAACTGATAACTGGAACTATAACATACTTTTGGCAGACTCAGAGGCAGAGCCAAGCTGCACCGGGCACTGCGAGGCAGGAAGTAAGTGAAGGGTCGAGGATACAGGTGGGGGCTGTATCGCTCCTTAGCGAGGCTTTCAGGAGACAGGAGCTGAATCTGTGGTCCGGGCCCTTTTGAGGCCTAGAAACGGGGATTTTATAATGGAATAACGTGCACACTAAGAAACGTGGCAACATTACTTTACATAGGCCTGATATTCGTAGTATTCACGAGGACTGGAAAATGACATACCAGAGGTGGACACAACTGTAATTGCGTCTTTAATCGGACATGGGGAATAACATATGCATATTGGTCATGCACACATAACATATGATGGATGAAGCGTAGGGACACAGAACATGGCAAAATTTACTTTTCCACAGTGCCAACGGGCAATATTCACAGGGGAATTATATACAGGACCAGGCCAATTGGGCCATGGTCAGAACCATCAGAATGCAGGTAAGTAAATGCAAAACACATCCAGTAACTACTGGTACCATAATGACCTAAGCATTATATCACATTAGACATAAACCCACAGTAGGCCCACACCTTATCAGCATAAACACATTATGCAAAGGGACTCACTAGCATAAATACATTACGCAATATCTCATTAGGCATAAACACATTATCCTAACCCTCAGGAGCCTACACACTGAAATGTCCCCCAGGCCAACTGGCCTACTCAATGGGGCTCAAATGCCCTACGTCCAGAATGTCAGGGCTGCCAATGCAGTAGGAACCAAACGCCTGCAATTGCACGGGGGCAGAGGGGTGTTTCTCACTCCTACCTCCTTCAACAATGCCCAAAGGAATGCTGGCCTAAATGTGGCAGCTGCCCACTAATTGCTGGGCAGCTGTGAAAATTAGCCCTGGCACCAGCGTGCCTCCTGAGCCCCTCTCTGGGACTCTTCAATAAAATCTGCCCGCAGCTGGGAAGTAACTAATTACTGACAAAAGTGCCCCAATCAGGTCAAGCACTCACGGTGGCTCTTGAGCCCCCTTCACGATGCGTGAGGGCACACCAGTCACCAAAGAGGACACTGCCTCTAACTATGGCCCTCACTGTTTGGGCAATCACCAGAAGGACGCTGTCCTGTATAATGCCCCCGTTGCATGTGGACTCCAATGGGGCACCGTTCTCTTATAATGCCCCCGCTGTACTTAAAATCTCTGAGAGGATGCTCCTTGAATCTCGCCTTTGCCACCTTTGCGCCAGCTCACTCACAGCCCCCCCAACGTTTCTTCACCCTCTCCCGGCCTCGCACCAACAAGCGCGGCTGGGAGCGTTTTACCTGGGGAGTTGCTCGTGGAGTTGCTTCTTCCTTGGCAGGCGTCTGACGAGACCAGAGCCCTTTTCCTCCGGTACAGCCTCAGTGGGGACGGGACCTCTCGCAACACGGTCTCTGTGGAGCAGGGACTTCCTGCCTCCGCTCTGCATCATGATGACGTGGTGGTGGGAGTCCTGGTTGCCAGGCAACGCTCTGGCTTCACTCAGGCTGCAGAGCGGCTCTTCCCCGATTACGGACCCAGACAGGCCACGGCGGTGATTTTTCTGGATACAGCGCTTCTCTCCTTCTTTCCTCAAAGTGTGGGGTGGGCACCCGCCGAAGTTTTCACAATGAGGGGTGGGCACCCGTTCTCTCTTTAAAACTGCAGGCAGCGCGGGGTGGGCACCCGCCAACTAGCACCGCATGCGGGGTGGGTGCCCGCTGTTTTAAATTGCCATAAAGCGGTGTAGGCTCCCACTTGTCACCTCAAAGTGGGTGTGCTCCCACGCAATATTGGCACTCGGGAGGGGTAATCCCCAAGTTAGGATTCCCCTGAGGTACGTCGCAGCTCCGTGCTTCAGAGCTCACACACTCTTCTCTCTCCTGGGGATTACAAATCAGAGAGCTCAGGAGGCACTAAGAGCAAGCAAAAGTCCTAGATCTTAAAGAAAGAAGGTCCAAGCAGGAGAGTTCTTCCAGGTTTATGGGGCATAGCTGGGCCCAGGGAGGCCAGCACACAGGGCCCTCAAGCAGGGAGATGAGCCCCCATGGTGGTTCCTCCTGGGCCCCAGCAGCAGCAAGCCCCTCACAAGTCCAGGAACGCACACCCAACATGGGGTCACAGGCCCTATACTTATACCCAAAATTCCTTTGACTAAAGTGCAGGGCATGTGGGAACCAGATGCAACTGGTTCAGGGGGGATTTGGAGAACTTTGTTTTGCAAGCTCCTCTTCCCCTTTTCATGTAGGGGCTCATCATCAGACACACCACAGGGGGGCAGAGCCAGCATTTACTAGGTAAGGCACCATCCTATTCAGAGTCAGGGGATTACCAATCCCGCTACTCTTAGCCCAGGTGTCCCATTCAGCCTAGCGCTGACTCACCCTGTCCCTCCTGAAACCACCAACACCTCTCAGTCCATGTCACTCACAAGCCAGACATACAATTCACATCAGGCAGGCAGACACATATCACACAGAAATGTCAACTTCTAAAAGTGGCATTTCTCCACCAGACATCATAAATCTGCGCACACCATTGCGCTGCATTTTTTCTCACGAGTTCATACATACTAAACTCGACCCTGTGCTCCTCTCATACAAGGAATTACCACAGACACACGTATCCCCAATGCATTCCTATGTACACAAAGAGCGCACACACTTTACACTGGATCACAGTGCTAAAGTGCCCAGAGGCCTAAAATCTCCAGAACCAGGTTACAAACAAGGCAAAAAGTTTTAGGGGTGAATCTGCTAAAAAGGGCCAAGTCCAACATGCATGTTTCCCCCTGACTAGCCTGTGAAGAGCATGCTACTGAAGCATTGACTGATTTGCCCAAAGCTCGCCTCCCTGTGTCACTCTTTGAACCGCAAGCTGTGTTTGCAGAAGGCTGAAGATTCGCTGGCAAAACTGACCGGTATATCTCTATGTCAGTTGGTGCCGCAGTCACCATGTAACAATGTATAAAGAGAACAAGAAGAAAACAAGAGAGTGGTAATATATAGTAATCAATTGGAAGACTATGCAAAGCCAAATCCAGTACATGTGTATTTTGTGGATAACCATCAAACAAACCAAATGATCAGTCCTATCACTTGGTCGTCCACACTGTGACCTGGCGGGTCCTTAGATCATCTAGTCCATATGCCACGCAGTCATAGTAAGTACTGGATGCGGTCCACAGTGTACTTCCAGTTGTTGGTCAGGTTTGTGATGGTCAGTAGAGAGTGGTGAAAATACAGTACAACATACAAAAAAGTGGTGAATGTAAAATAGGGTGATATGTCTAAACAAATATTTTAATAGAAACCAGGCACATCCCCTAATTAAAAAATAGGAACAGCGCAAACGACAGTATGGAACAAATGACTGTCGCAATTAAGCCCAACATGTTTCTGCCTACCGGGCAACTCGTCCCTTGGCTTTCGTCAGGGCCACTGCTCTAAAAAGTTGCTACTGTGTATGTGTGGAAACAAAAATGTATATGACAATTCAGTGAAAAAGAATACAAGAGTAGGGACGATACAACCTGTACCTACAGTTATTTACTCATCCCCCTTGTCAGTAGGTGCTCAACGCGATCTAGAAAAACATATGTGTGAAACTCATATTAATAACAGAGCTTATCACACTCGAGCTCTCATCTTCTCTCACATTAGTGGAAAACCATTCGACAAAAGAATGTATTAAAATTAATAATTTGCTCACCCAACATGACAGGGAACTGGACCTCACCTCACCTGGACCGTGCTCAGGTATACGAGGCCCCGCACTGTGGAACAGATAAATGCGGACAGGGACAGGCATCAAAACTCAATACTTCATGTAGAGTCTAAAAATGTCTAATTTTATACCCTGTAGCAAGACATCACATCTGTCCACCTATAAACTTAATGGTGGAATAACACCCTAGACATACAGCAGAGACCCATTGACCAAATGTAAAATGAAAAATAATTGACTCTCATGTTGATAATATCATGTTTATCAAATGACTTATCATGATTGATAATATGTGATCCACTAGAAGACAGTCCAAAAATGAACTGAGTAATGACTGCTAAATAGCAAGAGTCATGCAGTCCACATAAGGGTGTCAATAAATGAAATAAATAGAAAACTATCATGCTGAAAGTATGAAGTCTACTATTAGACAATCTAAATTATCTAAATTATAACTGCTCAGTCGTCAGAAAGTGGCAGAAATGGCGCAGACCTAAATAGTAGTCCCTATTTATACCAGCTTACCCAACACACAACAGATGCTAAGCTCACCTCTCCGTCGGTGCCACCAGACTCGCCTGAGGGTTTGGGGAGGCACCGAGACGGAAGAGGTGTAGAGTTAAATGCTAAAGCAAACTAGGGAACTACTTTACCTTCGCGTTGGGACTGGTCTTAACAGTGTTAAATCTGTGTTAGAACTATGTTTAGACTACACAATAGTGAGTCTTTTATGTTGTACACCCCTCGCGCTAACTAAATAGTGGCAAAGCTGTACCAAAGACTGCCAACTCACGTTCTGGATTCTGCGTGGCCATCCGCACTGTAGTATGAGTGTCGGGTGCCCGTATCCCTCCGTGGAACTACAGAGTGACGTCAGAACGTCCATTACTGTAGTTCCAGCGGCGCGAGTGCTCCTGACAACAAACCTTACATTTTTGCATCATAAACAACAAATGGATAGACTGTTGCTACAACAAGGACAACATTTAATGTACACTATTAGACAATAGTGCCATTACAATTCCTCAAGGTGATATTAATAGAAGGGTGAAAGTAAAGTCACCACACGATCTACAAAATGATCATTAATCGGCCATTATAGTAGTTCGGAACATGTCTGTGGTAGTTTAATGGATCTATTGTTTATGTGGGATTAAAATACCTAGACTTGATCGGACCAAGCACCATTTAGAAGTATGTATGTCCCAGGAGGCATAGCAATACTAGAGTACTTAACAAAGCCATAGGTGAAAATATATAACAGTGTAAATAAAGTTGGAAGAATTACACAAAGAACAAAGTATATTTTACGGAATAAAGCCAGAGTCCACGTTTGTGACCCATGAACTGAGTTTGTGTATTCATACACAGTAGGGCGAATAAACCTACAGAGAATACCACGGTATCTGATCATTAAGTCCCATGGTATCAGCGGAGAGTTTGAAAACCCATCTTTGTTCTCTCAGGAACAGATATTTGGCAACATTCTTCACATGTGAGGGTATAAAAGGTTTCTCCAAAACCGTCCATACAAAATCAGATTCCCCATGTTGTTTCTCGAGGAAGTGTCTTGTCAATTGTGTCATTGATTTCTTACAGCGGAACGAGCTCCTATGCTCAAGCATGCGCACTCGCACCTTGCGGGTGGTCATTCCCACATATTTGCAGGAACAAGGGCAGGTCAGTAAATAAATAAGATTCTCGCTGTTACAATTAGTGAAGTGGTTTTGTAACCAAGGCCTGTCAGTGCCTATATCTATCTCAGTAGAATATGTTGTTTGTGGGCAGACAGAGCAGTTCCCACATGGATGATGGCCAACTACTGGAGGTAAGTCCCATAAAGTGCCCAAAATTCTTTTGGGACTCTCTTTCGGGCGCGTGTGTATTTGGCGATTCCTAATGCTATTTGATCTTTTAAAAGCAAATAGGGGTAATGCGATCTTGTCATTGCCATGGTTAAGGATGTGTCAATGCTTCCTGATAATTTTCTGTAGGCTGTTGCTTCTTGTATTGAATGTGCTCACAAGTGTAAGTCTTTCACTGGGAGGTTTGGGCATGGGTGGTTCTAAGAGCGCCTCTCGATTATTATTATGCGCTCGCTTCAGAGACCGTTTAATTAGTGGCCTGGGGTAGTGTCTCTCCAAAAGTTGTGAGGACAAGTTTCTGGCATGAGTCTTAAAGTCCTCTGATCTGGAGCAGTTCCTACGAACCCGGAGGAACTGACCGTATGGTAAATTATCCCAAAGGGATTTGGGATGGTGACTCTCGTACAAAAGTAACGAGTTTCTAGCCATCGGCTTCCTATACAACTCGCTCTGCAGGCCTGCAGGTGTCGCATTGATAGAGAGATCTAGAAAAGACAGTCTCTCTTTATGAGCCTCAAAGGTGAATCTGAGGAACTGATTTCTACCATTCAACCAGAGATGGAATTCCCTCACAGATTCCAGACTCCCTCGCCACACTACAAACACCTCATCGATATAGCGTTTCCACCAAATGATCGATGATTGAAATGGGTTGGTAGGTGTGAGCACATACTGTTGCTCGAAATGGTGCATGTACAAGTTAGCCAGGCTCGGCGCGAAAACGCTGCCCATACTCGTTCCGGAGGTCTGGAGATATATGGTGTCCTCGAAACGAAAATAATTCTCCTTCATGGCTAAAGTGGCCAAAGCCATAATGAAGGTGATGGGGGTGATGGTGTCACCGATGTTCTCCCCCAGGATGGATGTTACCACTTCTAAAGTCTCATCCTGGGGGATAGAGGTATACAGGTACTCCACGTCGAAAGAGACCAATAGGTCTCTTTCCAAATCAAAATCAATTTCAGGCAGTACCCTTAAGACATCCTTAGTATCTTGCAGGTAGGTGGGCATCCTCTGCACAATAGGCCTCAGAAAAAAATCTACAAAAGTAGAGAGTGGTTCCAAAGCTGAACGCAGGCCAGATATAATGGGCCTCCCTGGAGGCGGTCTCTGTGGCTTATGCACCTTGGGGAGGAGGTAGAAGTAAGGCATAACTGGGAACTCTGTTATCAAAAAGGACCCTTCGTTTGAAGTGATCCATCCCTCAGCTTTGGCCACTTTAGCCATGAAGGAGAATTATTTTCGTTTCGAGGACACCATATATCTCCAGACCTCCGGAACGAGTATGGGCAGCGTTTTCGCGCCGAGCCTGGCTAACTTGTACATGCTTATGGGATTTTTTAGACCGGTGCACAGCTCAAGATAAGTTGCATTTGAAAACAAAAGTTCATGTATTCAGGTAGGTGCTCCCAGGTATCGTCCTCTGCCCTATGGACGAGTAAATTAATGAAGATATGAAGTGCGATCAGAGAACTGATAGCATCCCTTGGGGCACACTGTTAGGCGATTCTTGCCTTCACCATTCAAAGAAACATGATTGTGTTCATGATCAAAGAAACGTGTTTATTCCATGGTATTCAGTCTGAATAATGTTAATTCACATATTCATGGCAATGATGTATTCCACTTTTTTACATATTGTTCCACATATTGCTCCAATGCATTTCGGACAATAGTCCTTCGTCGGGGAGCATCTAAGAAAAAAACAACATACAAAACCTGTATGATCTATGCTGGAGAAGATATGTATTACATAATTAAATGGTGAATAGTTAAATAAAGTGTGCAGTGTCCAAAAAGCTGAAACTGGATAACGAGTGACAAATTAGTGCAAACGGGTTAATCAGGCAATGAGTGAGTACTGGTTAAAAACCGAAAACGGAGTGGGCATGGCAAATGAACAAATGGGTCAAGTCATTTCCCCAAAAAAACGAACAACCGTGAAAAATGATAAAATGTGCCTCTGGCTTTATTCTGTAATATACTTTGTTCTTTGTGTAATTCTTCCAACTTTATTTACACTATTATATATTTTCACCTATGGCTTTGTTAAGTACTCCAGTATTGCTATGCCTCCTGGGACATACATACTTCTGAATGGTGCTTGGTCCTATCAAGTCTAGGTATTTTAATCCCACATAAACAATAGATCCATTAAACTACCACAGACATGTTCCGAACTACTATAATGGCCGATTTATGATCATTTTGTAGTTCGTGTGGTGACTTTACTTTCACCCTTCTATTAATATCACCTTGAGGAATTGTAATGGCACTATTGTCTAATAGTGTACATTAAATGTTGTCCTTGTTGTAGCAAGAGCCTATCCATTTGTTGTTTATGATGTAAAAATGTAAGGTTTGTTGTCAGGAGCACTCGCGCCGCTGGAACTACAGTAATGGACGTTCTGACGCCACTCTGTAGTTCCGCGGAGGGATACGGGCACCCGACGCTCATACTACAGTACGGATGGCCACGCAGTATCCGGAACGTGAGTTGGCAGTCTTTGGTACAGCTTTGCCACTATTTGGTTAGCGCGAGGGGTGTACAACATAAAAGACTCACTATTGTGTAGTCTAAACATAGTTCTAACACAGATTTAACACTGTTAAGACCAGTCTCGACACGAAGTTAAAGTAGTTCCCTAGTTTGCTTTAGCATTTAACTCTACACCTCTTCCGTCTCGGTGCCTCCCCCAAGCATCAGGCGAGTCTGGTGGCACCGACGGAGAGGTGAGCTTAGCATCTGTTGTGTGTTGGGTAAGCTGGTATAAATAGGGACTACTATTTAGGTCTGCACCATTTCTGCCGCTTTCTGATGACTGAGCAGTTATAATTTAGATAATTTCGATTGTCTAATAGTAGACTTCATACTTTCAGCATGATAGTTTTCTATTTATTTCATTTATTTAACACTCTTATGTGGACTGCATGACTCTTGCTATTTAGCAGTCATTACTCATTTCATTTTTGGACTGTCTTCTAGTGGATCACATATTATCAATCATGATAAGTCATTTGATAAACATAATATTATCAACATGAGAGTCAATTATTTTTCATTTTACATTTGGTCAATGGGTCTCTGCTGTATGTCTATGGTGTTATTCCACCATTAAGTTTATAGGTGGAGAGATGTGATGTCTTGCTACAGGGTATAAAAGTAGACATTTTTAGACTCTACATGAAGTATTGAGTTTTGATGCCTTTCCCTGTCCGCATTTATCTGTTCCACAGTGCGGGGCCTCGTATACCTGAGCACGGTCCAGGTGAGGTGAGGTCCAGTCCCCTGTCATGTTGGGTGAGCAAATTATTAATTTTAATACATTCTTTTGTCGAATGGTTTTCCACTACTGTGAGAGAAGATGAGAGCTCGAGTGTGATAAGCTCTGTTAATAATATGAGTTTCACACATATGTTTTTCTAGATCGCGTTGAGCACCTACTGACAAGGAGGATGAGTAAATAACTGTAGATACAGGTTGTATCGTCCCTACTCTTGTATTCTTTTTCACTGAATTGTCATATACATTTTTTTTTTACACATACAACAGTCGCAACTTTTTAGAGCAGTGGCCCTGACGAAAGCCAAGGGACGAGTTGCCCGGTAGGCAGAAACATGTTGGCCTTAATTGCGACAGTCATTTGTTCCATACTGTCGTTTGCGCTGTTCCTATTTTTTAATTAGGGGATGTGCCTGGTTTCTATTAAAATATTTGTTTACACATATCACCCTATTTTACATTCACCACTTTTTTGTATGTTGCACTGTATTTTCACCACTCTCTACTGACCATCACAAACCTGACCAACAACTGGAAGTACACTGTGGACCGCATCCAGTACTTACTATGACTGTGTGGCATATGGTCTAGATGATCTAAGGACCCGCCAGGTCACAGTGTGGACGACCAAGTGATAGGACTGATCATTTGGTTTGTTTGATGGTTATCCACAAAATACACATGTACTGGATTTGGCTTTGCATAGTCTTCCAATTGATTACTATATATTACCACTCTCTTGTTTTCTTCTTGTTCTCTTTATACATTGTTACATGGTGACTGCGGCACCAACTGACATAGAGATATGCCGGTCAGTTTAGCCAGCGATTTGCTTGGCCTATAGACCTCCTAGGTTCTTGTGTGTTATTCAGTTTATGGTTTCACATGTTGATATAGTATGAGTTTGAGATGCTTTAAACCCCGCATCCATCCCTCCACTGCAAAACACTGCCTGTGTCTCTCATCTAAAGTTACTCCTCTTCCTCTAGCCCAAACTCTGCCTGTCTCTGTTTGCTAAACTCTCTCACCCTCAAATACACGCACCCTCCCCGCTTGTCCTCCCACATCAAACTCTGTCTGTCTCTCTTTTAAAGTGCCTCTTCTTCTGACTGTGTATGCGTTACTATTGTAAAACATACATGTAGTCAAATGCCACAAATTCAAGAATTATCAAAAACTGTTTTGTGTTTCAAAGTTTAAGAAAAGCAGGTGCAGTGAATTTTATAATATTAATTTTATCAATATGATAAAAACTCCCAGGGTTGGACTGGCCGTAGCAGGCACCAGGCATTTCCCCGGTGAGCCGGATGGGTTGGGGATGGTTTTTGACTGGTGGGGCCGTTTTTGTTACTGGGGCTGGTTTTGCAGTGTGGCAAAATTGCCCCCTTGTAACAAACGCACGCAGCAGCAGTGTTCCCGCCACCAGCAGCACCACCTCCACCCCCCAACCGGTCGGACCCAATTGCCAGGACTGGTTTGCGATTTCAGTCCAGCCCTGCAAACTCCATGTGCCATCCTACAAATGCAACTACCTCTTGGGGATTAAATAAGAGCTGTAGTTAAAAATATATATAAGTAGTTCTCATCTTATCTGCCTACATAGATGGATGTAGGTGGGATTCATCTGTACATGTGTTTCCTGGTAACACGGAAAGCTCTGAAGTAGTCGCTCAAACAGCGGAGCTATCTTATCCTCGCAGGACAAGGACCATCAACAGGAACAATGTTAGAAGTTTTTTGTAACTTCCTGTGTAGATAGCCCTGTATGCCGTACTTTGTGACTTCCAAGCGCTATGGCTAACAAGGTATTTTTGTAGGCAAGGATGACTGGATGTTATAAAAACCTGGTTTTTCCCACAGTAATTTCACAACTCCTATGCTTTCCATCCTGCAATGCTATTCCTGGATTTTAGCCTTAGGACGCCCCGTCTCTGGGGCAGCTATGCGCTGTATAAATCGTCTAACATAACATAACATAACATGGTTATGTTTATGAATGTACAAAAATCAATGGGGGAAGGGATCCCTTGTCCTGAGTAACCAGGGTTCTAGTTCTTTTGTTCGGTTTCGGTTCCGATAGAAAAACCCTCATTCACGTACCAAGGCTCGCTAGGCGGTATATCTTGGTTCTCCGCCTTGTTGCTATTAGCAACGTGACAGCATCATCATTGGGTTTAATTGTGTGCTTCCTCCACCAGGAGGTGAACCACTGGTTAGTACAGTAGTGAAACAGTAATGAAAAAAGGGTGTGGGATTAAAAAGGCTTCTTAACCATTTCGGTAAGTTTAATCGGTGTGTGGAAAAGAAAGCCTGGCGTGTGTAGGAAGCTGAGTTATGGGGCTTCCACACTGAGTTATGTCCATAAAAAGGTCGACATGTTTCAGCCACAGGTTGCAAGGAGGATCAGGTTGGCTTTCTTCAGCACCTAATGTCTCTATTTGAAGAATAGAGAGCAAAGGAAAAATAAAGAAAAAGTATATAGACCTTGGATGTCAGGTCTGATTCATAGAATAATTTTTCTAGAGATGAAAAGGCCTTTAAGCACCTGTGGAAACTGAGAGAAAACAGACAATACAAACACATAATGATTGCGTTAGTACGCAATCTTTTGGATGCTGATGTGCTAGAATACACGAAATAAGAAACATAAAAATGGCAAGTCTTTATACAAGGCAAAATATCTCTCGTTCCCGTTGTGGCAAAACCTTCTCTCAATAACAAGGCAGGTGATGTCCTTATTATGTGGGGTCAGTCATTACTTTACAAAGGAATACATTTCTAGTTTGGCCCCAGGTTCATAATGTGAATTTGTCTAGAATGAATGCACGAGCAGGGCGCTGGTAGCGGTGTATGTAATGTAGCGGTGAGGAGACCGCGTTTGTTATTATCTTACTTCGCTCGTAATAATGAGTAACCATGTATGTGTCAAATCAGACTAATGTTACCCATGGAGGAATCGGTGTATTAATGGCCCCGTACGAAGCCCGTAAGTTAAATAACATGTGCGTCAAATAAGACAGATGTCACACATGGAGGAATCAGCGTTTGTTAATATCTTTATTCGCTCGTAATAATGTGTTGCTATGTATGTGTCAAATTAGACTAATGACACCCTTGGAGGAATCGGTGAATTTATGGCCCCGTAAGAAGTCCGTAAGTTAAATAACATGTGCGTTAAATTAGACAAATGTCACACATGGAGTTATCAGTTTGTTTTTGGCCCCGTAAGAGGCCCATGAGTTAAATAACGTGTTCGCCTCATCGGCAGAGCTTGAAAGACACATGGCGATGGTAATATTAATGCGCGGTTGTATATTAAAGTAGGGCGCTGTTTGCATGCAATGTGTGAGCGGGTTCGGTGATCAGCTTCTATAGTATTTAGGGCTCGGTGTACGTTATGCAGTTCAAATAAATGTGCGTTTAGAGTAAATGCGCAACTGCGTGATGTGCATACGTTTGCAGCGATCTCCCTGTCAGTTTATAAACAGATTAGTGCTTTCATACCTTTCAGGCGGAAAGTTATTGCCTCTTCGGGTGTATTTGGAGGGATTGGACCTGTTGTAAGAAAGGGGGAGACAGAGGTACAAGCCTGATTACACATGGTTCCCCAATAATACGTTATGGTTTTGGTGGAAGGAGGACCGCCGGCTCGGCATGTATGCTACCTCCTTCGCAGATGCTTGTGCTGTCTCTGCCCCTCAGACCCCGGAAAGCGATGCTGCTTCATTTACTGTCTTAAGAAGGTCGGGGTTTGCTAAACACAGTGGACAGACTCAGTGGAAAAGCACACTATTTTCCAAAAAAACGCTGTTTTCTTAAAAAGCGAACATTGTGGAAGATATTATCTTGGGATAGAGGACGGTTTCTTGCAATGGCAAACAGAGTTGACTGATCTGTAAAAACCTTGTTTTGAGAGATAATTCGATAATAGGGGTTAGGTGACAACCCTCCGAAATTGGGATATGTTTTAGGACATTCTTTGTTCATGTTAAATGCTTGTGATGGGTGTTTTAGGGAGTACACTAGTATCTCAGTCTTGAATCCCGGATATGAAGGTTGAACAAGTCCTTACTTATGCATTTGAAGGTGGTTTGGGATTCTATATGTGTCACATTCTCATTTAAGATGTCAAACAGTTTTAATTATTTAAGCTAAGCCACGGAATATTGTCATTTAGCCCCGCTATATTTGTTTTCAGGCGATGGACCCATCTTTGCTCTTTTTCAAAAAGGATTTTTTCAGCGTTGTGATTCTTGCTAGGCAGGGTTTCTGGAATCACCCATTTCAGGTCTTTGACTGTGTGTCTCTTTTCAATGAAATGGTTGCTCATTTTGGTAGTATTGTGTTGGCACTTAACATTGCTTCGGTGTTCCACAATTCTTTGTTTCGCCTTCCGACAGGTCATTCCAATGTAGCAGGGACAGGTGATCAAGTCGATTACATGTGTGGTGTTACTGTTCGTATGGCTCCTAATCGTCCATTTGAAATCTGGAAGTAGCTGTAGTTGTTTGGTTGCTATTGTCAGGTCGCATACGGAACATGCGCCGCACGGGTAGTGCCCCATCACTGGTGTAATGTTCCATAACTGAACGGTAGGTTCGTTCCACCTGATTGGTGTGGGTCTGGTGTGGACCAAAATGTCTTTGAGGTTCCGTGTTCTTTTGTTAGCGAACCTCAGTTTGGGAGAACTAATTGACCCTGATGTGATGATCCTCCAGTTTTTATTGACAATCTTCATGATTTTGTTTGATGCTGCATTGTAGGTGGTGACACAGGTAACCACTTCACTCTCTGTGATCTTACGGGTAGTGGCAAGGAGGCATTCTCTGGGTTGGTTAATAGCTCGCTTTTTGCACTTCCTGATCACTCTCTCAGGGTAGTCTCTGGCTCTTAATTTCGTGCAGAGGTCCCCTGCTTGGTTCTTGTACTCTTCCGTGTTGCTGCAGTTACGGCGAGGATGGAAGCTTTTATTTGAAAGCAAACTGTTCTTAGAAGTAGGTTTGAAATAGGTCCTGGTTTGTAGGGTACCATTGTGAGCGTATTTTGTTAGGTCCAAGAAATCTAGGTTTTTATTGTCAGCTGTATAGGTGAATTTCAGTCATTCGTCTTTCAGATTCAGCCAGTTGTGGAATTCAGCTAGGCTCTCTCTGTTGCCATCCCATATGACAATGATGTCGTCTATGTAGCGTTTCCAGAAGAGGATCTGATGTAGATAGGGGTTGTTGTCATGCTGTATGTGGGTGTTTTCAAAGTCACTAACGTAGAGCCCGGCCACGCTCGGGGCAAATGTACTGCCCATCGAAGTTCCGTGGCACTGATGGTACAGAGTGTTGTTGTACTCGAAAAACAATTCCGTGAGTGCTAGTCTGCAGCACTCTAGAATGAAATGTCTTGGTGTCTTATGGGTCCACTGTGTATTGAAGAGCACTTTCTCCAGAGTTTCTAAGGTTTTCTCTTGGGGCAGACTGGTGTAAAGACTTTCTACATTGAATCCGACCAATGGCATGGTGTCCTCCGATTATGCTTTGTTTGTGAGGAGGTTCAATAGGTCCCTGGTGTCCTTTAGGTATGTCGGGGTTGTTTGGACTAGCGGTATGAGATATTGGTCGGCAAACTGAGATATAGGTTCGAGGACCGACCCGATCCCGGAGACAATTGGTCTCCCGGGGGGGTGGTTGTCGTGTTTTGTGAGTCTTTGGGAGAGAATAGAAATAGGGTGTTCTTGGTGTTAAAGTCTGCAGGAAATCCGCCTCATTTTTCGAAATCCAGTTATTGGTTTCAGCTTCATCCACCATGAGTAAGATGGTCCTTTGGAGGTGTTCTGTGGGATCTACTGTTATTTTCTTGTAGAATATCTGGTCAGAGAGCAATTCCGTACATTGTAGGTCATAACCGTCTTTTGTCAAAAGCACAATTCCTCCCCCTTTGTCCGCGGGTTTAATGACCAAGTTGGCATCTTTTCGGAGTTCTTCAAGTGCCTTCTCCTCAGCATTGTTGATGTTCTGGAAGGGGTGTTTTGTTTGTGTCTTCAGGTCGTCTATTTCCTTCATCACCGCCTGTTCAAAAGTCAGTATTTCTATTGGAATCTGACTGTTTAGTGGGCAGAACTTGGATTTCCGTCGCAGGCTGGTGTCTCCATCCGTGATGTGTTCCCCCTGGTCATTGAAGAAGGCTTTCAGCTTCAGTTTACGGCAAAATTCAGCCATCTCGCACTGAAGTTTAAACGTGTCTAATGGGGATGTGGGGACAAAACCAAGTCCTTTGTTCAGGATTCTTGTCTGTTTTTCCGTCAATTGCTGGTCTGTTAAGTTGGCGATGAGGTTGTTGCGCTGGTCCTGGGTTTGTTCCCAGTCATGCTTCTTGTGTGGACCTGTCGTTCCTGGTCTGTCCATGTGACTCCTTTTCGTCTGGTTCTTTGGTTTTGTCGGCCTCTCCCTAAAAAAGGCAACCTAGGTGTGTAGTCTTGTCCCATTTGTGGTGCCATGGGCGGTCCCATTGGTGGTGGGCCTTGAAAATATGGGTTCATCCAGTCGGGGAAGTGGGGAGTGAATGGTTGGAAAGTTTGGTTTCCATGATACACATTATGCCACATGTATGGTCTGCGTCGACTTGGGCGTCAATTTTGTCCTCTGTTCCTCCTAGGTGTATAGGGGTCTTCTCCACTCCAGTCTGAGCCATCCGTAGACGATCCGGTGCTTGAGTTGTTATCGAATGCGTGGTCCATTGCTTTGTAGTCATCCAAACTGTATGGGTGCATACGTTCCATCGAGAATTTCTTCAGGTCTTTACCAAGTTTCTGTATTTTACTCTGTGTGAGGTATTCTTTGGTCTCGCTCATCTCGCTCATCTCACGGTTAATTTCATCAAGTCTCTTTTTGTACATAGTGATGTGGACCATGTTCTTCAATTTAGTTTCACTCAATTGAAGTTTTACCGTGAGTTCCTCTGTTAGTCGGGTAGCTGTTTTGATAATGAGGACAAGGTAGTCCCTGGTGCATTTCCACGATATGGCAGACCAGTCTTTCCGAAAGAGTATATCTCGCAGGAAGATACGGGGGGCGTTGCTAACCCAATGGCCCTTGGGTGCTGCGTTCACGCGTAGATATTCAGTCATGATAATTCCGTGGACGGCCGTCCTTACTTGTTCTCTCTTGATCTCGATTAGTTCATCCCAGTCAGTTCTCTGTGCTAGGGTTTGTGAGAGATCCTTGTCCTGTAGTAGTAATGGTAGTGAAAGAATTGCATTTATTTCTTCAGTCGTGTAGCTTAAGCCGAAACTCTCGGCCATTGCACTCTCCCTATTTGGAGTGCTCTTTTTGAGAAGAGGGATTCTTCAGGGGGAACTCCCACAGCTGTGCGCTGCTTAAACTTGTTGCTTATCAGGGTGGTGGGAGAAGGAAATGTAGGTGATCCTTTCAGCTTCCTTAGTTATAATGTACAAAAATCAATGGGGGAAGGGATCACTTGTCCTGAGTAACCAGGGTTTTAGTTCTTTTTTTCGGTTCCGGTTCCGATAAAAAAACCCTCATTCACGTACCAAGGCTCAATATTTTTATGAATATGCAGTGGAAACGGCTCCTCTGTGACTGAAAAGTTGGGGGTGTTTGCAAAAATTGCATCGCCTGGCCAAACTGCTGGGTGAATGCACAGAGCTTGCTGGCCACATGGAAGGTGAGGCTGGTGAGTACCCGGAGGTGCCCTGCAGAGCAGGGGAAGGTGACTACAGTCTGTGTCCTTGGAACTGAGGCCTGGAGCTGCCACATCCCAAGGGTATTATGTCTTTGTTACCTGGTGCTCCAATTCCCACTTTTACAAACACTTCAAGTACCAGAATGCAATGCAAGATTAATTTTGTCACACTTGACATGGACTGAGTAAGATTTCTGAATGAACAGGATCATCACCTGCTTGGATACTCAAAGTACTCACCCAAATAATTAATGTTCTCACTCAACCAAAATGTTGCCATTCATAGGACATAGGTATTTATTTAACACTCAGTACAATGCTGTGAGTTTCCATCCCAGGTAGTGTTCCTGGCATAGCGTGTTTTGGGTACTTTATGATGACTTGGTAACATTGTGTTGGCATCGGCCTGATCAGTGGAGCAGGTGTTCTGAATCAACAATGTCACACTGAAGTCCTGCTTGTGTCATTTCATGACTATATTCCAAAAGCATCTCCTAATCCCGAGTTTACCCGGATCTCCTTTCATTTGATACCAGTGTCTCTCTCTCCCATCCTCAGCCCTCATTTCCTTTTTTGACTCTTTGTAGTGCTTTGAAACAAGTTTGAGGCGTTTAAGGACTGCACAATTACCTATATTTACTTAATATCATTTACCCACCTCCCTTTTGTTGTAGACTCCCTATCTCTAGTGACAGCTGTCCTCTCTCTCATGTCCTCTGTTTAAGTATTCTGTTCCCACTCAGTGCTTTAAAGCAGACTAGAGAAGGTGTAAAGCACTATGGAAAAAAACGATTAGACATAAATAACCGTTTCCTCTCTCTCGCTTCCTTGTATAGTCCTTTTGAGGTCAAACCTAGACAGCACTTGCTTGCTTTGTTTGAAGTCCTTCCTACATACACACACAACACCCCGGATAATGTGCTGCATAGCTACACACTTAAACGGTGCAAAAGGCGCGACCTATTGGCTATGCCAATGCTTGTTTGACTTTATATTTGCAGCCGTTAGCATGGGCTGCTCTTTCAGTGTTGACAGTCGGATTAAAGTGAACGATAGGGAAAGGAATCCATATTGTGCAGTTAAAGATCAGACACATATATCCCCCCTGACTGCAAGTACCGGTGTATTACGAGATCACATTTTTTTCCTCGGGGTTGGCATAAATGATTTGATTTAATTTGCTTCTATTCCGGTGTGTTCCAGTCAAGGTACAACATTAAGGGAAAAAGGGAACATATTGCGCTCAGCCTCCACGAGGAATCTATTTGAATAGTTGACTGTGCCTAATCTGATCACGCCTGCCACTGTCCCAGTTTTGGGACGGATTGAAAGTTATCACTGCCCCCCCTCTCCCCACTTGTTATGTTTTGTCAAAATCTCTCCATCTCAGAGACGTTTTAATGCAGGGGCAAAGTGGGCTCTGGCCCAGGGCCCCAGCCTTCCAGGGGCCCCCCTGACAGAGTCAGCTCCTTTCTCCAGAGTTTTGCCCAATTGACCTTGAATATTTCTTAAACAGATTTTTTGAAATACTGTTTTCTTAATCTATTTTTATGTACCTGATGTGTGAGAGTCTAGTACAGTCATTTTGTAGAGAAATGTTGTGTTTATGTTTCATGCAATATACATAATGAAAAAAAAAATTATTTTACATCAAAACAAGGCCTAACATAAGAAATAAGACTGCATCACAGAGATTATTTGCAGTAATATTGGTGAGCTGCTCCTGTGTTACAATATTGAAAACACACATAACGATCCCTGAATATTAGATGTAAACACATTTTGGGCCTTATTTAATGAGAAGTGATGCATCGCTGTGTGAAAACAGGGATGCGTCACTTCTTAGTGCGCCCTCCTTGCAACATGATGGATGCCTCATATTTACTGTATAACGCATCATGTCGTAAGGAGTTACAGATCCCTCAGTATTTCTGACGTATTTGTAGGCGCAAAAGTGATGCATTGCTAGGGTATGTCTGAAAATAGACGCACCTCCAGCAATGTGTCCTTTCACATGGGACAAGCCCATGTGAAAGGGCCTACATTCATCTTATGCCTGCTGAGAGGCAGGTGTAAGATATTGATGCAAAGGCGTCTTAGAAGTGGCGCACTGAGTCCTCCTAGATTTCAATGCGCCACTTCTAAGAGGCTTTTTGCGATGGAACACCCACCCTGCATACATTATACCTGGCGCAGGTATAATGTGGTGCTGGGGTTTACAAAGTGACGCATCTGCCTAGATGCATCACTTTGTAAATAGGGCGCAACATGGCACATTTTTTACGCCGCCGGTGTGTCACAAAAAGTGACACACCAGCGGCATAAAAGTGAAGCAAGGCTGTTCCTTTGCACTGTCAGGGACCTAATGAAATGAAATGAAATAATGTATTTAATAAAGTGCGCAGCTACTCAGACTAGAGTGTCCTGGCGCGTGACAATGAGAGGAAAACATGCGTAAAAGACCCATCAGTTATTAAAAAGCCAGGTTTTTAAGTTCTTCCTGAAAGAGAGTAGGTCTGTGGTTAGTCTCAGAGACTCGTGGAGTCTATTATACAAATTTGCACCTAGAAAGCTGAAGAGTCTACCTCCAGTGTGGGCACAACATATTTAAGGCATGATGGCCAGGTTGGCAATGAAAGATCTTAGGGGTCTATATGTTGTGTAGCGATTATCGTGCTTATTTAGGTAGCCGGCTCCTAAGCCATGGAAAGCTTCAAAGAAGATGGTCATTGCTTTGAAGTTGATCTGTTCTTTTATGCGGAGCCAGTGTAGCCATTCAAGAATAGGGGTCATACTAGATGTCGGTTTAGGTCTCAGGATGGCTCTGGCCGCTGCTTTTAATACCACTTGTAGGTACAGGATAAAGGATTTGGGAAGACCGAGGTACAAGCTGTTGACATAGTCAAGCTTTGATGTCACCGTAGACTGCACCACGATTTTTCTGCTCTCAAGCAGTAACAGTGGCAGGAATTGTTTTTGCATCCAGAGTATGCCAAAACAAGCTTCAGTTAGATTTTGGATTTGAAAGCGCATGGAGAGTGTCTTGTCTATGACAATTCCTAAGGTTTCGACTTTCTCCTTTTCCGCGGGCGGGGGAGGCAGATCTTTTACCCACTTAGAGCTCCAGTCAGGTGTTTCTGGATTACCAAAGAAAACAACTTCAGTTTTGTCAGGATTGCACTTCAGCTGATTGATCTTAAGCCAGTTAAAAATCTTTTTGAGGCAAGACCTAATCATTGCCCTGTCAAAGTCGGTTCCTTTTTCACATGTAAAAATCAGCTGAGTGTCATCAGCATATGAAATCATTTTGGCGTCCTCTTCCTCTACCATAAATGCAAGGGGGATAGATGGATATTAAAAAGGGTAGGACTGAGAATGGAGCCCTGTAGGACACCTAAATTCATGGACGGGACCAGGGATGAGAAAGAGTGGAGCCAGATGTCCTGAGATCTATTTGCCAAGAAGGATGACATCCATGTTAAGGCGGTCGTCCCCCGTACCAATCAATCAAAACCATTTATAGAGCGTGCTACTCACCCGTGAGGGTCTCAAGTCGCTGAAAGGGGGGGTGCTACTACTGCTCGAAAAGCCAGTTCTTGAGGTGTTTCCTGAAGGAGAGATGGTCCTGGGTCGTTCGTAGGTGTGTGCGGAGGGAGTTCCATGCTTTGGCCGCAAGGTAGGAGAACGACCTTCCTCCGGTGGTGGTTAGCAATGTTAGCAAGTCTCTCCAGGAGCCTCTCATGTAGGACCGTATCGAAGGCCACCGACAGATTGAGCAGTGTCAGAACAGCCTTGCCTCCCTGGTCCAGCTTACCCATGAGAAATTCAGTCACTTCCAGCAGAGCGGACTCCGTACTGTAATTAGCCCTAAAACCGAACTGGGACTCATGAAGGAGCTGTCCATCTTCATTGTGTTTTTGGAGGGCCTTGTTTACATGCTTCTCTAATACTTTGGAGAGGGCCGTAAGAAAGGAGATTGGCCTGTAGTTGGCAGGCTCTGTCGGTTTGGCGTCAGCCTTTTTTTATCAGTGGAACAATCTTAGCATTCTTCCATATTTTCAGCATGCTGCCTGAGGAGAGGGAAGCATAAAAGAGCTGGTTTACTGTGGGGTTTATGGTGGGAGCTAATAGTTTCTGGATATTCACTGGACATGGGTCGGTAGGAGAGCCAAACGTAATGCTTTGGAGAAGGGTCAGTGACTCTTCAAGCTGAAACTCAGGGAAAGTTAGTAAAGATGAAGGATCCAAGAGGTGAAATTAGAACTAAGGTAGAAGGTCAGTTCTTCCTCTAAGATGTTAGTAAAGGCTTGTTAGATCACAGAGATCTTTTTGTGGAAGAATTGAGCTATTTGCTTAGCCATTCTTCTGTCCATGCTCCTTCCTTTGTGCTGGTTTTCGGGGCGGTAAAGGATTTAACTATGCTAAAGATTTCCTTACTCATATTTTGAGCATTTTCTATCTTGGTTTGAAAGAAGTTTTTCTTGGCTGCCTTCTTGAGAATGTAATGAGCTGTTAAGGTGTCTTTATACACCTTCCTGTCCACAGGTAGATCAGATTTACGCCATTTCCGTTCAAGTTTTTTTACAATTTCTTTTGCTAGAACTGAGGGAATCGTTAAACCATGGAGCTTGTGGGGCCGACCTCTTTGAGGAGCGGGAAATAACCGGTACCATTGCACCAATGTTGGTTCAGAGCCTTGAATCTATTGAGAGGGCGTTCGTGTCAGGACAGCCAGACAGCTCCGGTGAGGAATGACCGAGGGCATCTGCTAACATCGGGATGGATATTTTATAGAACGTTCTGTAATTAGGGACCCTCTGCCCTGCGTTAGCCCGAGGGCCTGTGGCAGAGTTGAGAATGACAAATTTTAATAGGAGTTGGTCAGACCAGGTAATGGGAAGAGGTAGGCTTACTGATATGTCAAAGTTGTGAAAGATTTGGTCTAGGGTATGGCCCTTCTCATGGGTGGCTGAAAAATAGATGGAAACATGTTGCATGGCTTGCAGCGTCTCCATCAAGGAAATTGTTTGAGGGTATTTTCCGTTGTCCATATGTATATTGAAATCTCCGAGAATGAGGCAGTTTTGTATTTTAAGTCCAGGGAGGGGGTGGCTGTATTAAGCGAAGTAATACAATTTCCAACTGCACCGGGAGGTCTGTAAATCAGAAAACTAGCGATGCTATGATGGGGGGATAAGGTGGAAGCCTAAGGATCCTGCACCCTTGATGTTTTCCATCAGAATCGGAGAGCAATCGAGTTTTTGATTGTAAATTATGGTGACACCTTCCCCCCTTCCCACTCAGTCAGTCCCTCCTAAGGATTTTATAACCCATAGGGTTGGCCAGAGGTGATAGTCGGGTCGGAGGCTTCAGACAGCCAGGTCTCAGTGAGAAAAAAAAGATCAGGCTGTTCGTCTAAAAGTAGGTCATAAATGTGTGGCTCATGCTTTTGCATAGAGCAACAATTTAAAAGGGTGGTCTTTAAGTCCTCTGTTTCCTTATTTGCGTGGGAGGTTCTTGGGTGCGAGATTCCTGGGCTGGAGGAGAGACCAGTTGCACTCATTGCATCGAAAGTCTACCTCCAAGCTCAGATCAGCCGCTGTACACTGACCTAATGATAGCCACCTAAGGCTAAGCAGTTTTTTCCTATTGTAATATAGTGGAAGAAACTCACCGGAGGGGAACTGGGCAGCATGGACTGTGCATGGACGCCTCCAAGACACTGACGGGCGCATAGGAGCTTGCCTTTGGTGCGCCAGCTGCTCGCCCGCTGGGCGCGTCCATTTGTATCGGGAATATATAGGCTAATGCCTATGAGGCAGACTGGATCGCTAACACAGCTGAGGAAGTAGGGAACTGTGTGGGCGGAAGTGAGGAGCCTGATAATAGCCAAAGCTCTCCGCACAATCGGTGTATCAGCCGCAGCGGACCAGGACTGGAGGAAAAAGCGAGATGCGAATCGGAGCAGCTAAGGAGGTGTAGGCAAACAGAATAAAGTAATTGAGCCACACATTTACAATTTAAAAAGTATTAAAAACCTAGTAGAAGGGAAGGAAACCCTAAATCCTACTGCTGTCAGCTGCATGTGTCAATTTACATTGGGAATATATAGGCTGATGCCTATGATGCAAACTCGATCGCTAATGCAGCTGCGGAAGCGGAAAAGGCGTGGGAAACAGGGGCTCAAATTGGACCATAAATTCAAAACTGTTCTGAACAGAGGCCCAAAAAATATGTTCGGCCCAGGGCCCCCAAAATCCTTAAGATGTCCCTGCTCCATCTAAATGCAAATGCAGACTTCTTGGCTGCCAAAGAAGGGTTGCTGGGGAAACGTCAGCACAATTAAAATTTAAATTCCGAACCTGTCAGCCTCTATCAGAGAGAGGCACGACAGAAAGCACGCACAACAAACAAGCAATCATATCCTGAGCAGCGGCACCGCGGCTTCACCCGGAGTGGGCAATCAGCCCAGGCCGAGGGCAGCACTCGTCCTCTCCTGAGGCCGAAGGCGCGCGGCCACGTGCACCTCTGCATGCAGTTCAGTGGCGCAGCGAGGCGCAAGTCCGGAAAATAGGCCTCACGCGCACTCCCGCCCCCGTTGAGGTAGAAAAGGACAGCCATATATGGGCTTAAGTAAGACCTCGCATGCTGCACTAATAATGCTTGCTGCGCCGGCGGTGCAGCTGTAATTACGTCACAATACAGAAATAATAATTGCACTTTTATTAAGCCGTTGTTTTTTTAATGCAGAATTGCAATGCTTTGTTGAAGTGGGTGAGTGATAGGAACAAACTGCCTTGCAAACCACAAACTCTTCGGGGCAGATTTATGATGACTGACGCATCCCCAGGGATGCGCCAGTTATCTTGCGCCGCTGCTCCGCCACCCATGGTGCGCCGCATTTACAATGCGGCGCACCATGGGGCAAAAACGGCACAGATGCGTGACGCATCTGTGCCGAAAAGGTGGCGCATTGCTGGAGCTGCGTCGCAAGCGCGACGCAGCTCCAGCAAGGCTCGGGGGTGCCCCATCTCCACAATGCTGCGTCAAGACCTACACCTGCTTCAAGCAGGCGCAGGCTTTTGACGCAGCATTGTCCTGAAAGTGACTGAGTGAAATCTTATAGATTTCACTCAGCCACTTTTGCGAGGCGCACCTGCCCCGGAACGCCCACCCTGTGCCGGAACGCCTCCTGATTTCGCAGGGCTTTACAACGTGACGCATCTCCTAGATGCGTCACGTTGTAAATAGGGCGCATTGTTTGCGCCGCCGTTGCGTCAAATAAAGTGACGCACCGGCGGCGCAAGGCCTTCATAAATCTGCCCCTTCATTTTCTGATTGCGTAAATTGTGTAACGTAATTTGCATGGAAGCTTGTGACCTCCAGGGAATTAAATTGATTATGAGAGGATAGCACAATGTGTTGCTGGGGACTATTTATTTATTTATTTATTTAATGCATTTTTATATAGCGCAGACTTTACTGGAAGGTGTCAGAGCGCTGTACAATAGAACCAGTTACGTTACATGAGAGAAATGTTACAAAATAGAATGTTACAAAAATAAACAGGAGACTAGAAGAGGTAGGCTAAAACCATAAAAGGCAAGCACACAATATCAAACACAGCAAGCAAGGGTGAGGAATGTACAAGAAAATATTACAAATTTACAATGATGAACGAACTTCCTAGTGGGGTCTGATAATGAAGGTATTAGTTCTGAAAGTGTCATTGGAAGAGAAGGGATTTGAAGTCAGCTTTGAAGATTCGGATAGAGGTGGTGGCACCGATCAATGGAGGAAGCGAGTTCCAGATTCTCACAACATACCTGAGCCGATTGAGCGATTGATCTTTCCATTTTGAAGGAGGAGGGCTCAAGCAGAAACTTTTTCGCATTCCGAGAAGGTCTCGAGCCTCCAGACATTTTCAGTGTATTTGCCAGGTAACGAGGGGAGGAGGTGTGCAAGGCTTTGTGAGTGATGCAGGCAGTTTTTTAAAATAGATCTTGCCTCAATGGGAAGCCATCGAAGAGAAAACAGGATAGGAGTGATGTGGTCACTTCGTTTGGACCGTGAAATAAAGAGAGCTGCTGAATGGAGGACGGATTTAAGGGGGGAGAGGTGAGATTTGGGTAGGCCAGTGAGAGGAGAAGAATTGCAGTAATCCAGTCTACAGAGAACTAGCGATTGGACCAAGGTTTTTAGGTGTTTCTCCGGGAAGAACCGACGAATTCCCCACAGAAGGCGCAGCTGGCAACGTGCATTCTTAGCAATGGAGTTGATGTGGGAGATTAGGTTGAGTCTTTTGTCAAGTATGACACCTAGTGATTTAGCGCTGTCGACAATGATGGGTTTATTGTTGAATAAATTCAGCTGATCCATCCAGGGTTAAACAGGAGGGGGAGAGAGAGGTAGATAGGAGCAGGGCCGGACTGGCCATAGCGGGCACCAGGCGTTTCCCCGGTAGGCCGCTAGGGTGGGGGCCGATTTTGGGCCCCAGGGGGGCCATTTCTGTTACTGGGGGTCGGCAATATCGGCCGCCTGCAACAAAATCGGCAGAAACCGGCCCTCGCAAACTGCTCGGCTACACTCCCTCTCACCCCAGGGGGGGCAGCTGAGCAGTTTGCCAGGGCCGGTTTCTGTTCCCAGTCCGGCCCTGGATTCGAGGAGGAATTCAGTTTTGGAGGGATTGAGAATGAGTTGGTGAACGAACATCCAGTTGTGAATAGAGTTGAGAGTAGAGTTGAGTAGTGAGAGATCATTTGCGGAAGACACCTTGAGGTAGATTTGAGTGTCGTCCACATAGAGATGGTAGTGGATCCCAGATTTACTTAGGAGATTCCCTAATGGTTCAGATAGAGATTAAACAAAGTGGGTGCAAGGATAGAACTTCGAGGGATGCCTTGACCAACCGCCAATGAAGACGAAATACTGTTTGCTATCTTGATTATTTGGGATCTGTCCAAGAGGAATGAGGCAGGCCATTTAAACACTGTGCCTTCCAAGCCCATTCTCTGTTGAAGAGTGTTAAGGAGGGTGTTGTGATTAACAGTGACAAAGGCTGCAGGGAGGTCAAGAAGAATCAGAAGGCACAATTCCCCAGAATCGAGTATGTGCAGCGCAACATCAATCACTTGCAGCAGGGCTGTTTCAGTGCTGCAATTTTGAATGAAGACAGACTTGAACACGTCAAGGAGATTATTGCCCATAATATGTAGGGAAAGTTGTTTCTAAACACAAAAAGGAGGTGCCCTCAAATCCAATAAGGGACGGGGTATAATTTAAATAAAAACAAAACAGGCCCCTGTATCAGGATCTAAAGTATCACGTTTAGACCACTGTCTGTCTGCTATAGTAAGCATATAGGAGGCAGTAGGTAACAGTTTCCTGGGTATGACTAAAATAACAACCCAAGTTGAATAGACAAA
This sequence comes from Lissotriton helveticus, assembly GCF_964261635.1. Taxonomy (NCBI): domain Eukaryota; kingdom Metazoa; phylum Chordata; class Amphibia; order Caudata; family Salamandridae; genus Lissotriton; species Lissotriton helveticus. Next base: position 120,536,638 of record NC_136067.1, read on the forward strand.
CAAATCCCAATACAAAACAAAGATTTCACATCATAGTAAAATATACACAAGAACGTCAGGGGAGCACTGTACACTTCAATACACAAGAAACTGATTCATTATTAAAAAACATCAGATATGGGGGGCGTGGCCAGCAGCCAATCAAGATGGCCGCGACCTAGTGAGGCTCCGAGGGTAAGACCGATTCCCCTCCATAATCCGATCATTTATCCGGTCTCGTTATTGCCCCATGCTCTGGCATCCGTAGCGAAGATGTGCCGGTGCGAAACGATCCTTCCCTGAGGTCTCTATGACCCCGGAATGTGAAGCGGCATCGAGGAGAAGTTTACGGCCTGCGGCTGCACTGCAAGCATCGGCTTCGATTTTCAGGGTCTGCCGCCGGGCATACGACAGGACTGCTGCGACGTTGGGGAGGCGCGGGACTTGGCACCTACAATAAACATTACACACGGCGGAGGATCATCACCGGGACGGCCGGCGGTCGGTGAGTGGTGCGGCTGCTTTCCTTCGGCGCCCTCCCCGTGCCTGGCTTGGTCCTCACTCTGCAGCCTGGACTGGGCTGCACCTGCGCCGCGCCGCCATTACGATCCCCAGTGAGGCGGAGCGCGGGGACTGGCTGCCGGCGCCTGAACTTGACGGCGGGCGAACCCGCCATTCGGAACCCACCACGGGTACCAAGACTCGGCCACACGCTGCCTTGGGTGCTTGCCTGCTGCCCTACTGATTTTTGTGGCGCTGCACCCCCCAAAACGGGCACAAATTTTGCCCGATCCTGCTCCCCCTCGATTGAAATACTGGTCAGAATGCTCCTGCACTGAGCATTGTGCTGCGTTCAGGGCCTGGAGAGGGTCAACAGCCGGTACTGTACCTGGACTAACGCTGCCTTTCCCCCGAGACCTGCTCTACACGCCTCCACAGCGCAGCGGGTGTAGTGAAGGGGACGCGGGGGGGTATTACCGCCTACTAATCCCTGAGCGAGGTGTCAAGGGGACCTGAGCTAGCTATCACGCCGGGACAATTTGCCCCCCACCGGGGCTGGTGTACTTAACGGAAAAAGGCGACCACCTAAAACTTGGTTGAGTGACCGGGAGCAGCGATCATTGTGGCCTTAACCATGAGTGGCAGAGGTGGTCGTGCGCCCCCCAGAACCGGCTTGAGAAATATGCCTATGCTAAGGACTTCCCCCCACTGGTGGGTCAGGAGGGAGGCGGTGCCAAAGGCGCAAAAGAAGGGAGTACCCCCTCAATCACATTGGAGGACATTATGGCGGCCTTGCAACAGGTGCAAACTACGATGGGCACGATTTCCACGGATGTCAAGCTCTTGCGACCGGACCTGCAAAAAATGTCGTCCAGGGTCACCGCGGTGGAACAGGTCACGACGACGCTCACCTCTGACACTGCCCTGTTGCTTAAACGGGTCACGCACTTGGAGGAAGATAATAGGTGCATGGCGGACAAGTTGGACGAACAGGAAGGGCGCTCACGCCGTAACAACATTCGTATAATTGGCCTTCCGGAATCAGAGGGGGGACCTGCCATGGCCTTTTATGTGGAGGATCTGGTGAAGAACACATTGCAGCCTAAGGGTCTTTCGAACTACTTCTCTGTGGAGAGGGCGCATAGGGTACCGGGTGGTCGCCCGCGTCCTGGGGCCCGACCACGACCTGTCCTGGCATGCATATTTAATTTCCGAGACCGGGACGCCATTTTGCAAACGGCCAGGGTGGCACCGCCCATACAGATCCAAAATTCCGAAGTCTCCTTTTTCCCTGATTACACGACGGCGGTGGCGGCGCGACGCAGAAGTTTCCTTGAAGTAAAAAAGACGCTGCGCTCCCGTGAACTCCCATATTCCATGCTATTCCCGGCTCGCCTCCGAGTGGTAGCTGGTAAAAAAACCTGGTTCTTTGACACGCCGGAGGAGGTGCACAACTGGCTCGAGGGATGGTGTCAGGCGGGGGGGCCCAGAAGGCAGAGTGCCCGACGTAGGCAGCAGGGGAAGACCGCCGAGGCTGCAGACCACGACCCAGAGTAGGGAGATGAAGCTGCCATGGACAAAGACACTGGGGACTGACTCCATTGAGCGCAAGGGAAGTATTTATTTCTCTCATCTGTTTAATGTGCTTTCCAGTGCAGGCTATTGATGGCTGGGACTCACCTCCCTTAATTATTGACAATGATGTTGATATAGAGCCGAGACATTTGACACTGTTGGGGCCTATCTGGTCTACCTTGGACTCTCACCCCCATGCTCTTATAAGCAACGATGTTTCGGGTTGGGGATGCTAAGCACTCTGCTATGTTGGGGTGGCGGGCAATTTGGAGTCCGCAAGGCAGGGAGGCAGGGAGGGGGGCTGGAGGGGGGGAACGTTCGAGGTTTGTTTTGTTTTATGTTTATGCGATGCACGGATGTGAGATTAATGGCACGCTATTATGGTTAGTGAAACTACATTGTCACTTTATTATTGCACAGATCCGCAGGAGACCTGTATGTTCTCAGTCTGATGATGGGGGATGATTTACACGCTGCTCTGCAGGATAGTCCTGATGGCATGGCCCCGTCCCGATCTGTACTCACGTGGAATGTCCGGGGCCTGGGCGACAAAATCAAGCGGGGCCTGGTCTTGCAATGCATTAAGAGGGGTGGCGCACCGGTGGTACTCTTACAGGAAACACACCTCACTGGCACGACTACTAAGGCGATGGACAGGTGGGGGTTCAGGATGGTGACCCACTCCGGATTCACCTCTGGCTCTAGAGGGGTAGGCATATTGGTTAAAAAACAGTTCCCCTTACTCATACAATCCGTTAAATCTGACACTGCAGGCAGATTTGATGCTATACATGCACAGTGGGAAGGGAAGCCTCTTAATATTGTCTCAGTCTATATTCCTCCAGCCCTACAGACGACGGCTCTTGCAGATCTTGGTACATTTCTACCGGGGCTTCCGGAGGGTGATTTACTGATTGGGGGAGATTGTAATTTGGTGGCCGATGATCTAGTGGATAGACTCCCTCCCAGAACGATTGCGTCAGGAACCTCCCGGTTGGAGGGTTTTCTGGCAGCCATGGGTCTGGTTGACCTTTGGAGGAAGTATCACCCACTGGAGAGTCAGTTCACCTACCACTCCGGAGTGCATAATAGTCTCACTAGGATTGATTACTTCCTGGGATCGGTGGGTGGCCCTGGTACGGTTGTGAATGTAGAAATTAAACCACAGGGCATTTCTGACCACTCTCCATTAATGATTAGTTATGTGCACCATCAGCTCAAACGGCGTTGGACTTATCCGATCCGTCCGGGCTACCTCCACAATCGCAAGATCAGAAGGGCATTGAAAGCGGGGACGAAACACTATTTCCAAGATAACACTGACTCTGTTACTTCCTCTGTTACGCTTTGGGAGGCTTACAAAACAGTGCTCAGAGGACATGCCATAGCTTCCATTGCAACACATAAGCGTGAGGGCAGGGAGGCGCTCCTGGGATTAGAAACAGCGGTTGCTGCTGCGGAAATGCAAAATGCTGCTGACCCAACCCCTGCAGCGAACCATAGTCTACAAGTAGCGCAGCTCCAACACAAAGCACATCTATCAGAGCCGGTCAAGCAGCAACTGGCCCATACACGACACAAGATTTATGAGGTTGGGGATAAAGCAGGCAAATTACTCGCATGGCTGGACAAAAGGGACAGACAGGACAGATGGATAACCCAATGATATACCAGTGGAATTATACAAACAGTTGGCAGGCATGCTTGCGCCACGGTTAATGACTATGTTTAAGGAAAGCTTAGAAGCTGGAGAACTTCCCTTAGATCAGAGCACGGCTACTATCGTTGCGATATTGAAACCCGGGAAACCGGCTGACCAATGCGCGTCCTACCGCCCGATCTCCCTCATGAATGCCGAGCCAAAGATACTCGCCAAGTTGCTGGCGCTGCGTATCTCGTCCCATTTGCCCAAACTCATACATAAGGACCAGTCCGGTTTCATGCCTGGCAGGAACACAGCGCTTAATTTGAGAAGAGTGCATGGGGTGCTGGCGCGTGCGGAATTTCTCCAGGAACCGGCGGTAATACTTTCCCTGGACGCACATATGGCGTTTGACACGGTCCACTGGCCCTTTTTATTCGCGGTACTGCGCCATCTAGGATTTGGCCCAAAATTTTGCGCCTGGATCCGACTACTGTATGGGAAACCCATGGCGCATGTTACTGCTAACAGCCATATATCGTCGGATTTCCCCCTGACCAGGGGCACGCGTCAGGGCTGCCCATTGTCCCCGTTGTCATTCGCCTTAGTTCTGGAACCTTTGGCGGAATGGATAAGGTGGGAGCCTACTATTAGGGGCCTTAATTGGACCAATGACTGGGAAGATAGGATATCCCTGTATGTGGATGATATCCTGCTGTATTTCACTTCCCCCGAGCGTTCGATCGATACTCTTTTGGATATCTGCACTGCCTATGGACGAGCATCTGGTTACTCAATAAACTGGTCTAAGTCCACTATGTACATACTTCATGGCCCTCCACCACGCCTGCCGGACGGTTGCCCGCTACGAACGGTAGAAAGTACTTTTAAATACTTAGGGATATATATTGCGGCTAGCCCGAATGACTTTTACGCGCATAATTTAACCCCCCCCTCCCTTGACCGACTTGCGACACTGGGAATCGCTGCCGCTGACTCTGCTGGGCAAGGCAGCATTTTTTAAAATGATGGCCTTGCCCCGCTTCCCATACATCTTGGAAAACACACCATATCCCGTACATCCCGCCTACTTTAAAATGATCGCAGCGCAGGTATCGGTGTTGTTGTGGGGTCATCAGCCCGCCAGAATAGCGCAGTCCAAGTTGGTGAGGAGTTGGTACGATGGGGGCATAGCACTACCCGATATCTGTCTCTACTATTGGGCGTTGCAGTTAAAGGTTATTAACCAATGGATACATCTCCCACAGTCTGAACCGGCTCTGAAGGCAGACAGGGCTCAGTTGGGACACTCTGCTATGCTGGCTCCCCTTTATGATAAATCGTTATCCCTCATGAAATTTGGCCCCCTGAAGCACACACTCACCTTATGGCCTACTGCACTGACTAGGCTGGGATGGCGGGGAGTACTGACACAGTTGACCCCGTTATGGGACACCAAGAAGCTGGGGAAGCTTCGACAAACCAAGGGCATCTCCACAATTGGGGATCCATGGCAGAGGGGGCAGGTACTACCCTTTGACACCCTGCAGCAGCAATACGATTTGGCCCCGTCAGAGCACTTCCGGTATCGGCAGATACAACATGCGTTAATGACAACGCTGCCACCGGAAACAGAAGTCCCAGAAGCGTCCCCTCTTGAGGACAGACTACTCACAGAATATATGACATCTAAGGCGACATCACTGACGTATCGCAAGTTGATAAATAATTTACCTGACCCGACGGGGCCCCTGCGGGAGAGGTGGGCGCATGACTGTGGGGACATTGACGATTCGGAGTGGCAAGAGGTGATTGCGTCTCCAAAAGAAGTAGGCATTCCCTTACGTCTCCGCCTAGTACAATTGCGCATATTGCATAGATCATAATCCACAAGGCACACACTGTACAAGATGGGGCGCATTACACATCCCTACTGCCTGCGGGGATGTGGTGAGGAAGGGACCTTCTATCACACTATATGGGAGTGCCCCAAGATTATGCCCTACTGGACACAAGTGATGCGGACCATGTCTCAATCTGAGGGGGTTTCGGTTCTGCCGGATCCCAGACAATGCCTATTGAATATATGGGGACCTAACGACCTCACACATATGGGACAGGGGTGGATGACACTGGGTACGATGTTAGCAAAAAGAAATATAGGGCAAAGATGGGGCGGGATGGAGCCACCGACGCTAGCGGCCTGGAAGCATGATGTGGATGCAGCAATGCTTGCGGAGCGAGCGGTGTTTTGTAATCGGGGCTGTCCCAAGAAGTGGAGTAAATTCTGGGGGGCCTGGAATAAATACAGAGGAGACATTTGTGACCCACCCTCAGGAGATGACAGTTCTAGCTCTGATTCTGATTAATGTGTGGAAAATGCCTCATGTGCCTGAATCTTCTGTTGTGACTGTTGAACTCGGACGTGTTAGTCTTTGTGACATACTGATGTTGTTATTGATTGTAATGACGATGTGCCTAATTTTACTCATAATTTTCTTGAGTAATGTATTGCAATGTTTTGAAAATGCAAATAAAAATATTAATAAAAAAATAAAAAAAATAAAAACATCAGATATTTATTATTAAAAAACAAGGCTTGGACTTATACACAATACATAAACAACACAATATACAGTTCATTTGTAGAAAATCCAATAAAAGTCGACGCAGTGTTTCGGTGCTTGTGCGGATGTGACACCTTCTTCAGGACGGTTTTCTCTCTAGTCTATAGGGACTAGTCTTTATTTTTTTTTAAAAGAGACAAAGCTGCTTAATCAATTGCGCTGTTGTCAATTCTCGATGTTAGTCTTTGAATAATCTACCTGTAGATAGTCCCTCATAGATAAGGAGGAAGCTGTGCAAAAGATGACCACCGTATATATATTTTCGTGGTAATATGGAAGACAACACTTGTTTTGGGGTAATAAGCGTGGTCCTATACTGGGATCTGGCTGTGCCTTAACATCAAACTGCAAACGGGCTCCAGAGTAGATGGCCTCTTTTTCTTTGTTATGCCCAGACCGTGTGTGTCTTATCTTTCAAAAACCAGTCTTGATTAGAATTAACGGCCTCCCTGTCATCGTACGTCCGCACAGCCCGGAAGCTGTGCGGACTGTGCGCACTGCCAGATCCCAGTATAGGACCACGCTTATTCGAGACCCTGCCAAAAACCGGAGAAGACGATGATTATGATGCTGCAATAACCGCCCTCAACAGGCACTTCGACCCTCAGATAAAAACTGACTATGAGCTTTTTAAGCTGCGTGAAGAAAAACAGGCGGACTTGGAGTCAGTAAACATGTTTTACACGAGACTGCGGAAACTTGCACGCACATGCATAGCCATTGACCAACGCGGGGAAATATGCGCGCAAATCATCCAAGAATACAAGTTTGTTGCACTTCACTGCCTAATACTCCATCAGCCAGGGATATGCTTGGACAAAATCCTTGCATGATCTCATGAACTGTCAAATGGCCAAGCAGAGGAGATGGAAGCCACTCATGTCAGAACCTCACCCGCCCCCTCAGGCATGCGGGCACCCAGTATAGAGGAGGAAAGGGTAGATACAGCGCAAAGGCAACCAGGACAATCACAGCCAGGAGGATTCCCTGGGAAGCAGCACAAGAAGTGTGGCTACTGTGGCTTTGATCACACACCACACAAAACATGCCCAGTCAAAGGTCAGACCTGTTCTAGGTGTGGAAAGTTCAACCATTATGTGAGTGTTTGCAGAGGCGGAAGGTGGCGACCAAGAGGAAGTGCCTCCAGGGGATGCACACTGACTGTGAGACATCTGACACTGAAGGTTCCAGCCAAGGCAGAACTGCCCGCTCCCAAGGGGCCACCTCCCATTTTGAGGATGATGAGGACAACGTTTTTGTCATCTCATTCGCCAGACGCTCTGGCCGCAGGAGAAGTACCTCACCAGTGTGCACAGTACAAGTGAAGGACATCCCAGTGCTGGCCTTGATAGAGGCACTATCAAAGTCGACGTTACTAGCTCTGACAGGACCAGAAAAATCAGATTTCATATCAGTGAGGGCCAAAAGGGTACCCTGCTAGGGTGCCATGCCACAGAGGATTTAGAACTGGTGTTCTTTGCGAAGCAGATCCATGACTCTGTTGTGGACAACATCCCGAAAAACTTTCCTCAACTGTTCCATGGAATAGGGAAAGGGAAAGTTCACCAAGTCACCTTGCACATTGATAAGTCTATAAAGCCCACATTAAGGGTTGTGAAAACACCCCGGGACATCGGCACCAGCCTCAGAAAGCTTTCTTTTTGAGGAGGAGGGAGCTTGGGGGCTGGGTGGGGTTCAAAAGTGCCTTGTAGGTAATTCTCAGCACAATGCCCACCACCTTCAAGGCCCGTCCCCTCATCACACAGTGATATTGGTTATTTAAGTTGGCTGGTATGCCTTTGAAATCACACCCTGGCTGACTCACTTCAGGAAGGGACTCAAGACCTGGCTACTCATCTGACACCGCAGCACAGCGCCTGGATACCCTCTCAATGTCGTGTAGTTTACACTTTACGCTAGGAACTGCACATTTTCAGACAGCATAATTGTTGGGATGGTGCCAGACTGATTCCGAGCACCCCCTCAGGATTTGTTGCACAAGCTGGCTCATAGTGCCACCATAAGCCCTCTAAACCTACTCAGGTAACAAATGGTTCTGGCAACCACTGAACATGACAACCCTGATCCCTCAGGAATCGTAATAACAGATCTGGATCCCTTTCATATGTGTTTGTTTTGCCAAGAAACCCCATTACCTGATGGAAAGGTTTGTAGGAACCCGTCTTGGTCACAAGTTGGACACCCCTCGCGGAGATATCAGCAACTGCTAGGCCAAAGCATCAGCGTGTATGGACTGTGCAATGACAGCAGAAGTACTCTTCTGCCAACAACTGGAAACAGATGTTTATTTTATAACAAAAGCCATCCTTGCCTTGGGCAAAGATCTTGATCAGGCTGCCATTGTTTGTGTATTATAGATAGCTATGTCGCCATATGTACTAAAACAATAAACACATTTGCACAGCATATTTATAAACCATGTACCTAGTGTCAAGGTAGCATGATAGTATTCTTGCTAAGCTGTTTATTAAGCCAGTATAGTTTTCCAAGTCTCTAGTCCAGGCTGTCGCGAATGCAAATGTGTGTCAATAATCATTGTGTGAGAGTGAAGGCAACATTAGGAAGAAACATGTGTACAGGTAAAAATGGCAGTGTTTCCCTCTATGCCTGACAGGGACACACGAAACAGAATCATAGGACATAAGTCGACTAAGAAGCTATCTAAATAAAGGAATCTTATCACAAAAAAAAACAATAGCATATGTAATGGAAATCTTTAAAACAATAATAAAAGCTAAAAGGCAATCATGCAATTTAGAAGCTCAAAGCACAAAGAAAGCCAGCTTAAAAATATAAAAGCATAAAAAAGGACAATTTAAAATCAATGTAGGATGTTAAAATCAGGCCGAATGGTAGATGAACCATCTCTGTTCCCAGCATTCGCAGATGATAATCCCAGAGGCACACCTTGGAGCAGGTTGACAGAGCAAATATGTTCCCATCCACCCCCCACAGTAGCCACTGTGGATGTGTGAACAGCCAATCAGGGTTCCGCCAAACCAGAGCCAAGATCCAATCCACCAGGGGCACAAGAAACCCAAGGAGGCTCGTAGAATGCAGCCAAGAGCAATGGAATAAGCAGGGGACAGCTATACCAATGGGTTTTTAACAGGTCCACTAGTACATGTATGCCCAAAGGGTCTATCAATTGTGATCCTAAGCACAAATCCAAGGCATATTCAAAAGTGCACAACAGGCAGCAGAACACGGGCTGCACGCAGTGAAGCCATTCTGGTCGAAATGACAAGAACCAATGCTCATCCTGTTCTCGAAGCAAGTGTGCGTCACAGCATAGTAGGACATGAGGCAGTGCCAGCTCCATTTGATCTAGAAATGGGACATCCATTGCAGAGCAAAATATTAAACCCGCAATTAGGAACAGAACCAACAGAAGACTTTCAAAAATGCTCCAGAGGATGGAGTGAATAAAATATGGAATAACTCCAAAAACGGTCTGGAAGGTACTAACCAACCCAGAGCCTGTACTTTGAAAAAAGTGCACTATTCCCATTGTATAAGACACGTTAGAAATACGATGCACAAGTTCTCCAAAATTTTGCAGGGAGTTAGTGCAGAGTTGCGCCTGTACCTCTGAAGATGACCTTGCCACCTAAAGATCAAACATCTCCTTAGCAGAAGTTAAGGCCCCATCTTTTTGAAAAAATAAGGCTTTCAGTTTGTTTGCTTAGGGCATCAAAGTGCACATTAGTAACATTAATTGAAGGCCATAGTATATCCTCCATAACTGTACGGGCAGGTGGAAACAGGACTTGAGTACAACAAGTAACCATGGAGGAAACGGTCACCACATAGGCAACCCCTGGTTTCATCCCACAGCAACCTTGATTGTGCAACAACATGTAACTCCCATTCAAGAGTAATCTGAAAGCCAGACGTATCATGGCCGCTAGGGAGCCTTTTCGAGTAGCAAGATAAGTTTGCCACCAAAGTATTTCATGCCCGTGCAATGATACGTCCTTACAAAATAAGGACCCACTTACAGTATTCTTGCAGTCAGAACCACAGAGAAAAAAACTTCTCTCAAGGCTTCATATCTGCCTACCTGGTGGTGTTGTAGACAGTACTGAAAATGAAATGTCGAAATTGGCAGTGTAATACTTATGGATTATCCAATCTGAGGATGCCATTTCAGCAACAGTAAAAGGTAACTTTTCTAGTTTTTCCATGTGCAGCATAGTGTATTTTGCATCTTTACATGCAATAATTATCTGCCATTGTGGAAGATGGTTTGTCGAAAACAGGTTTGTGATGTTCGTGTGTTGCCATGGCACGTGGCCATAACGTAGAATCTGCAATGTCCGTAAACTTGTCAGGCTTCCAAATTCAAATCTGAGTTTCTGTACTATTTGACAGTGCAGCTTTGTGGTTGTAGCAACAGATAGAAGACATACTTCATTGTTGTTTATTGTTGTCTCTTGTTGGAGAGAGGAATCTTCATACATTATTAAAGCTTCAGTCTGAACTTCCTGCACGGTAGCGAGAGGAGGTCGGTAGCTACTCAGGAGCCCATGCGGCTCACTTTTGAGAATCGGACACATAATGTGGTTTGATCAGACTTAATCAGCGAGGACAGGTACAGGCGCTCTGTAGGATGGCTCAATTTCTTTCTTGTCCACAATTTTCTCCCTGACCAGATCCCAAACCTTTGGGATCCAGCCACGCCTTGCCAGAACTACCTTCACTTCTCCAGTAGTGGTGCATTTTACTTGGCGTTGCTCTGTCATTTCTGGAAATCATTCAGTTCCTGTAAAACAACCAAAGAAATGAATGAAAATGAAATGAAATGAAATGAAATGAAAATGAAATGAAAAAAGAACTTAGTTAAGCGCACTGTGGCCAAACGGCTTCCTGGCGCTGGGGGGTAAGGGGGAGAGGAGGGAGGGGGGGGGGGGGGGAAAGGGAAGGGAAGGGAAAAAAACCAAACATTTATTAATATCAAATAGTGTTTCCGCCGCCACTGTGCTGGAACTGTCGAGGTCTGTGACCCACATTTTCACCCCAAATAGGAGTTCATAGGGAGTCCGAACACACAGGTATTTTCATGGCATGTTGTTTAGTGCCTTCTGGACCCCATATAGGTGTTGGACCCAACTGCGACCTGATCCTAAGACCCTTGCTGTTAAAGACTGCTTTAAGTCATGGTTTTTCCTCTCCACAACCGCATTTCCCTTGGGATAGTATGGAGAGGAGAAACACCAGGTCACACTCAAACCACCCATGGCCTCTTTGTAAGCCCTACAGCTAAACGCTGGGCCCTAATGTAATGTGCCCATTGCCTATGTCCTGATAAAGACTCGCAGATCATTTCTAACAGTTTGAGTGTCAGCTGATCGCTGTGGCCAGACCCACAGGAATCGAGAGCAGGAATCCACTGCTACCAAGATATACTTGTAAGCGCCTTCTGATGACAGAGGGCCGCAATGGTTCAGATAAACCAAGCCAATGTCTTGTTTGAAATCTGTAGAAGCATCTGCGGTGGAAACGCTATGGTAGAACCCTTCATGTGCTGGCAGATGTCGCATTTAAGGACAAAGTCCTTGGTCTGTTTGTAAAGATCTGGCCCATAGTAACATTGTTGCAATACCAAAATTGTTGCAGCCACACCTGTGTGTGCAGATGCAAGACCCTCATGTGAAGGTAGGATTAAACCCATACTGCGATCTGTGTTTGGTATTACTCTATCCTCCACTCTGGGATTATGAGCATATGGGATGTTTTATGCACCTAACCTGTAGAAGTACTTGAGTAGAAAGCCTTTCAGCAGGTGGGTGCTGTTGCATTCAGCATTGACAGCCAACATGATGTCCCAGTCTATCCTCACACTGGAACAAGTGCAGCAACTGCAGCAGTGCGAACCGTCACTTTTGCAGTTTCATCAGCCATGGGATTCCCTGCAATGTGAACACCAACATATTGATGATTCAACGTGTGAATGGAATGATTCTATGGCAAGAAATCTTTCAGCTTTATCACCTGTTACCAAAGCAGCTTGTGCTTTACTGTGCAACTCTTTGAGTCTCTGAACCCATTCTGGCTCCAATAAGGTAGGTATTCATCATATGACTGCACACAATAATACGAATCACCCACTATAAGTGTGGGGAATCCAGGATCTGCATTTTTCAGTGCCAGAGACTTTAGTTCTGCCAGCTGCACCATACAATCACCAAGTGATTGTGTGTAGGTTTTCTAAGGATGGAATTCTCAATTGTACATGTGCCCTTTCACTACTGGGCAAGCTGCTCAGTATTGATGTTTTGACCCTACAGCAGGCTGAGCAGAACCATCAATGTAGATAATGTAATCATGGTGATCTAGGGGCATTATTTAATTAGGCAAAGAATATTCTTATTAGTACTGCAGGGAGGTTTGTATCTGTAGTGTAGAATCAAATCTGTAATCTACATCACTCGTGTTGAGTGAGTTAGCCCATTATATCCATCATGGATGTAATGCATTTGCGTTTGGAACGCTTGCTCTGGTGACCACCTCTAAGGTTGGCACCAGGATCAAGACAAATATTAATTTACTCTGATCCAGGGCTCGCACTCTCACCACCGTACTCTGTACTGCTGTCAGTATTTTTTCAGCAGGTGCACGACTCATTTCAACATTGGTGTATAATTGTGATTTATATGCTATTGACACTGTGTCACCTTCATTTAATGTGGTGTATGTGTATCCTGATGTCCCCACGATGACACGGATCATCAGGTACATTGTGATCACACAGGTGTGTAAGTTTCATGTCAGCTTGTACGGAACTTAAAATATTTGTGTGTTCCTGCGTCCAGTATGTGCTTAAAAAGTCTAGACGTATCAAATCATAGAATGGTTTAACCCATTCAGCATAGTAAGGAATGCATGTCCTGGCATAATCTTAAAATCCCAATATGGATTGTTATCTTTTCAAGCTTGTTGGAGGTTGAAGCAACGCAGATTTTGCTAGAAAATGCATCTCCCGGATTTTGCCTTCACTTGACAGCTCATATCCCAAAAAGAGGACATTGAGGTGGTCAACTTTTGATTTTTTTAGGTTACATTTATAGCCCATGTGATCAAACCCATAGCCCATGTGATCAAACCCCAGGATTATGCTGTCTACCCTGGTCCAGTGTTCCATCAGGGCATCATCCATCATCATCCATCAAATACATTTAATTGACATAGGACAAAATTATCAAGTAACTCTGTTGCCCTGTATGAGCACAGCCCGGACTGCTCTTCTACCCCTGGGCCAAATGACAAAATTGCCTCTGCGAGCCTAGCGCACTGAATGTGGTCAAATATCTGCTTCCAAGCAGAAAAATACATTCGAGATATCTAGTGTTGTCTTGTATTTCCTCCGCACAATTCTGTTCATTAGTGCTGCACTGTGTGCATTCTGTAATACAAAAGTGTGAGTAGCTGTGTTTAATTGTCTAGTGTAATACTTAACAATATGAATGGTCTGGTTTCATTACGGGAAACAAAGGATTATTCATGGGAGAGGTGCAACTTTCTATTACACCTTGGTATTCAAGTTATGTTAGGATTTCTCTAACTTGCTTTTGAGCTTCATGCTACATTGGGTATTGCCTTTGGGGTTGTGGGGTTCTTCTCAATGGAACTTTAATGATAAGGCGAACCTACATCCCACCCCGCATGGTTGTGGTATAACGTAGGAGCAAGCAATAATGCCCACTCCTTACTGTATGAATGTTTAACTGATTCTGGAACGAGGTTAGAAAAAGCAGGTAAAATCACAGTTTTCTCGTTTGGGCAATCCATTGTGAAATCAGGCAGCCAAGCCTTCACAGCCAAAAGAATATTGTAGCCTCGAGTCAAGTCCTCCAAAAAGAGAACATTAATGTTTCTGGGTATGTCCCCTTCCAGTTGGAGTTGCATTTCCTATAAACGACGAGGGACACTTACCCTAGTGTCCGGTGTTTCCACTGTGATATGTTGCTGCTCCCACCAGACGATCCATCAGGTTCTGGCACTCTATCGTGACTTCTGTCCAGTATTGCCACTGCCCTTTCCCCACTCAGAAGCAGAGTTCTCTGTATCTGGAGCATGCCTGACCTTAAGTCAGACTACCTTCTTCTTTTTGAATTGAGGTTTTGATTTTTTAGGTCTGTCTTCTGTATAATAATGCAGCCAGATGAGCTTTGTGAGTCCTTCTTTGGTTTCACTGGCTCCTCTGATCTGCGTTCTGACTGTCCACCCCTCTCTGTCTGAATGTTTATAGGATGACTCCTGAAAGGAACGAGACAAATATGTATCAGTATACCTATCCCTGTCCGGTTGTCTTATGTTCTCACGATTTCACAGGTTATAACATTTTTCAGTGGCTTCCTGTTGAGGAGACCCACCCCATGATAATATTTTGTCTTTATCTTTTTTGTTTTCCCACTTCTTTGTTGAAGAATCAAGCGCTTGCTTAGAATTATCCTTTTCAGAATACCCCAAGTTGCACAGTCTTCAAGTGGGGAACCATCCATATTGGCAAGCAAATTGTTAGTATGTTGTGTCTTTCCTGCGGGCCCATATGGGGAAACACTGTTTTAAGCAGACTTGTTTTTTGTGCAATCCAAAACAGAATTTCCTCCCGATTCATGGGAATCATACCTATTACTGCATTTAATGTATGTGGGCTGATGCCCATTGTAGCCAACTGTGTTGGCATGATGAACTGTGTCAAACATCTGTATATTGTGACTAAATGTTCTTATAATGTCCACATCTGGGCTGCCGACAAATTGCCAACATCATGATGCGGTATATATCCAGCAAGATTGTCCAGGTCACCCCCTAATTGCTGAGAGGACCCAGGCTAATGTTTTTTGTTGTGTGGGGGAGGGTGCCTTTAAATAAATTGATGGGTACTTGGTAAATTAATGGTATCTCTATATTCTCATATGGAGCATAGTTATTTGGTATTTCATCCTCTTTGTAGGTGTGAAATAGTTGTGTTGTGATGTCTGCAGCCAGGATTGTAACCCAAGAACACAACATTTCTATCCTAAATGCTTTGTGCGTTTCAAACAAAGAGGTAACGTCTCCTCCCTAAGTGTGAGCCTATGTTGTAGTAGTTTCTGAGTAGCAATGTGTCTGCAATTTTGAGCAATGTTTAATGTCCGAAAATGAATTACAGACAGGGTAACATAGTGGGAAATAGATCCTTTCAAGCTTGAACTACCAACAGCCAATACATAGGAGTTACCTACTGAGCTGGGGATATGCCATGCTACCACAGACGTCTACTGTTAGAAGCTAAGTAGGGGTCTCTGAGAATACATGATAGAACTGCTCAGGTGACACCACAGCATAGCGACTGGATACCCTCTCGGGTGATAAGCTGCGCTATATAATTACTGCTTGATTGATCTCTGGATCAATCAAGCAGTAATTATATAGATCAAGTCCAGTCAGCATCAACATTGGTCTGGGCTCTCATTGGCTCAGCAATGGTTGCGAAGTTGGGAATAAACCTTCTGTAGTATGTGGCCAAGCCTAGGAAAGTGTGCACTTCAGATGAAGGGGCTGGAGTAGGGGCCCGCTTGACAGCTTGGGATTTCTGGGGATCAACCTATACTCCTCTTGATTAAAAATGTATTCAAAGAACTCTATAGGTGTTTGGAAGCATGAACATTTGTCTCTGTGTAGAGTGACACAGTGTCCCATAGATATTCTAGCGTCGCTCTCAGATGTCTGTGGTGCTCCTCAGAGTATGTCAGGATCTTGTCACTTACATTTATGATGCCCTGGATTCTTGATAGAGTCTCTCGTATTGCATCCTGGATTACTTCTGCCGCTGAGGAAATACCAAAATGTAGCCTTTTGTAATGACATAGCCAAGGTGTGTGGAAAATGTCGTTATGTATCTTCTTTCATCTGAGAGGAGCAGTTGGTGGTATCCTGCAGTGAGATCTAATTTAGAGAACCACTGTAATCCATTTAAATATGCGATAATATAGTCCATTGTGGGTGTGATGTGTCCCTCTTGTTATATAGCCTTATTCAGATAGGTGCATTGATGAACATGAGCACCTTTTCAGGTTGTTTCGGTTTTTTGGCTATGACCATAGGGGACACCCAGGGCATTGGAGCAGATAACTTCTCAATAACCCCTTGGATTTCGAGTTTGTCGAGCTCTTGCTCTTGGCCTTAGGTGGAATGGCACACGTTGATGGCACACGTCTGTTAGTTTCACTGATTTGTTAATGTGTAAATTGACAGGCGGGGCCTTGAGGCATCCAAGGCCCCTGAACAGTTCAGGGGTTTTGCTGAGTAACTTGTTGTAAAAGTAAATGTACAGGAATTTATATAGCGCAAATCACCAAGCGGTTTCTAAGCGCTTGCTTAGGGAACCCGTCCTGGTATTCCCCTGTGAGATAACCCCAGCAGGGTATCCGCAAGGTGAAAGCCAGGCATCCCACCGCAAGGGGCCGTTGTGGAGATTAAGCAAGCTATTGCCCAGAGTCGCAGAGTGTGAACCTGTGAATCGAGTAGGCACCGGAGCAAGAATTGTCGAGTCCATGGACATTTTAGGACTCAAGACCCCGCCGAGTTGGGAATTGAACCCTGGTCCCAGGCTGACCTCTGCTTCCAGGTCTGCCTCCTCTAACCAGTGAGCCACACTTCTCTGTTGACTTGATTGACTTGATGGGGCTTCACAATTCACACTTACTGTCATGCGTCCCTTGAGGGGCAATGTGGACTGGCTACGATATGTGAATTTCCTGATGAGTGATGGGGTCAGTACAGTCTTCAGCTGGAGGAATTGGTATTGCCGGATGCCCATCACATTTGCCGATGCCCCTTTATCGATAAGGGCTTTGACCTCTGATCCGGGGTTCTCAACCACACATGTGAGTTGCAGCCTTCTGTGCCTTTTCTGGTCACTTGTGAATGGTAGGAAGAAGGCATCCTCTTCGTCTTCTGAAGACGAGCCCTGTAGCTGCTATCTGGGTCATTGGGAATATTTATAGCTCCTTGGGTCTTGAGTTCATTTAGAGACAGCTGTTGCACCGCTTTGGTGGGGTTTCGCCTCCTTTTGGCACCTCTTCCTCTTTGCCCTCATCAGCATACCCTTACAAAGTGATTCATTTTGACACAGTTGGAGCAAGTGTGTCCTTCAGCTGGGCAATCATCAAGGGGATGTTCACCCCGACCACAGTATCTGTAGTGTGTTGATGGGTAAGCCGGCACAGTGGGCCTTTGAAGTAAAAGTAAAATTTATTTGCACAATTAATTAAAATCATTGCAATCTACACACTCATGATTGACCATTAAAAAAGACGATTTTCAGAATCGATAAAAAGTCAGAAAATTTGTGAAATGAAAGGTAAAGAGAAATGTCACTTTTGGGGGCCTTTGAATTTTCCTCTCATGTACAAGGCGTTGGCCTGCTCCCTTTTCACAGTGGGAGCTTTCTCTGGTGTCTGGGTTATGGCAATGTCCATCTAGGGTATCTCTTGCAGCAGACAGGTCATGGGATCTGGTCATGATGAGGATGTTGTCTAAGCTAATGTTTGGTTGCCTTAGAATGAGGCCTCTGAGTGCTTTGTTCTGGCACCCTTGGATGACCAGTGCCCTTATGCTCACTGGCTGATCGTCTACTGTGCGTGTGTTGGCTAGTTCGCTAAGGTGTGCCTAAAGAGATTGACCCGTCGGGAGGTGGCACGATGGAGGCCAGGTGCTGTCCCTTTCTGCACAAAAACAATCCTGCCAGTAATGCAGCAAGGCGCCCTTGTATCATGGCACAAGGGTGCCTGAGTTGGTGCAAGTCAGCCCTCAGTGCGCCAATGCAGGGAGAGAGCAAGAATGCGTCATATCTTAGTAATCATGGCGAATTCCTGCTTTGTTTTGCTGCGTTGGTAATTGTGAGAGCTGAGTCAAAAAATAAAGAACTAACTGCAATGTATGCATGCATGTGGTATTTCTAAGCCTAGCTTGAAGGCAGCGGATCATTGTAAAGGGCCAAAGACAATCATAAAGTCATTGTGTGATAGGAGAAGTGGCTGCTTTGTAGATTGTAATTTAAGCAATGGTCTTTAAAGAGGTACATCTTCAGCTCTTTCCTAGCAATGGGGCAGTCCTGATGGACAAGGGGATGCTGTAGATCGTGGGTGCATAGATGGAAAACGGCTGCTGTCATGTTTTTCTTTTTACACTTTTTAGACTGCAGTCTGATGGTGTCCTGGCTACGGGTGTGCCCAGAGATCTACCACTGAAAGGTACTTGACTAATAACCGACTGCTCATTTATCAATTTCTGCCACCCAGTAATATAAATTATATTTTTTGCTCACTTCAAGATGGCGGATGCCCGGTGCTACGCTGGTCACAGTTAAGCTGCAGGTTAGTCCTCTCAGGTAACATCAACAGGCATACCTGTTATCCTTCAATTTATCACCAGTTTATCACTAGTGCTTTACATTTTTATTAGTTTGTTAGATGCCATGAAGACCCACTAGGGCTCCCCTGAATGCTGCTGTGCTCATATGCTTTGGCACATGATGGAACAGTCATTTAGGAGGAGATGTGGTCTAGTGGCTGACCTGCAATCTGGACCTGGGATCTAGTCATGGCTCTGCCATTTGACTGCCCATAAGGTGATTCTCGCCAAATTATTTAATATCTTTGTGCCCAAAAAATAAAACATGTGTGAAATAAGGAGAAATACGCATGTCTTCAGTCTGAAATTGATGTACAGCACTCTGTTGCTACCTCACTAGCCTACCTCATTCCACTGATTTTGCATTGGTCCTGTACATTTATTTTCTTGATGCAAGGGACTGGCACATGCCTTATGCCATTCTCCCTAAAGAACGCAGTGCCAAATGTTCCATCAGCTATGAGTAACCAGTGACTGCAGTTGAGGACCAAGAGACACCACACCATGCATGTCTGTGGAGGTGGATTACCTCAGGGAATCATATTGTTTTAAAGGGCTCCTGCCTAGTCCTCCCCAAAGGTGAGAACACATACTGGATGAGGTCTGATCCTGTCAGGTACCCTTGTTGCCTGGTGTGGCCATTGTGAGCATGCAACTGGCAGTGTTCTCCTCACAAGCTGCCTGAGCTCACAAATCTCTGCATTTTGGGTTGTACCACGCCCACCCAAGGTGTGGAAAAGTCAGCCCATAACGCACCGGATGCCCAGGCTGCTGGCGCGAGGCGCCTCTTAGTTCCCATCGTAAATAATTACCAAATAAAGAGACGGGCACTGGAAGCAGGAAAACAAGAACAGAGTTGTATTTCTCATGAGGAGAGCCTGTCATTTCGGACACTCGCATAGTGTCTTCAGGAGGTGCTCTAACAAGTTTCTCTGAGGCTTCGTCTTTTATACACTGGTTTAAGACATGTGAACACTCTTTATTACAACAGAGACATTGTGAAGTATGAGGATGACATCCCCGGCACCCCCCCAGTTCCGGCCCATTCCAACATGACATGACATTCCCCTTACCCCTCATACAATAGGAGGGGGCTATCACGCAGCTGAGTGTTCTGCCGATTCCTTTGGAATGTGTGCGCCTGATCGAATCTCAGGGGGTGAGGAGGTCATGATCAATAGTAGCCCCTTTCAAGAGAGGCGAGTGCATACAGTAGTGGGCAATAAACTGTATCCTCAGGCTAAGGGATGACCAGCGGTCCATGTAGACAATTAGGTTCAGAGGAAGAGGTCATCAAAGGAGAGATATTCATGAAAGGAAGGATCAGTGTGGAAAATCGAGCGTAGAGAAAAGGGTTTATCAGAAGAGGGGTATTCATGGAAGGAAAGGAGGTGTTGGTCAGGCGCGGGGTGTGATTCTCAGAGACAGAGTCATGCGGGAGGGGAGGGCTCATGACTTGTGCATGTGAGAGCGGGGGGGGGGCAGCCAGGGTGCATGGGGGATGCTTGCAGGGTCAGGGAAGTGCGCCGACGATCGATCGTGAACAGGGAGACCATGATACCTAAAATGGCTGTCGTGTACGTGTGTGCATGGGTCTATGCTAGCGGGATAACACAGTCAGTGTTTTAGCGATATCCGTTCTGCTTACAACAAGGGGTACTGTGAACACAAATGAACGCCGCTTATGTACATACACATTGTCATTTTCAACAGTCGCCGCTTTTTTTCATAAGCTAGTTCAGTTGTATACGGTCGATACGATAAATAGAATGCGGTACATGTGAATTTATATTTGTTGTGTTCTTCATACAAGTCTAGAGATTGGTATAATACTTAGTCAGGGTTAATAAAGGAAAACGTTCAGACACATTATAGAATCATGTTCCGACTTTCTCTCCGGTGGCATCAACATACAGTAGAAAGTGCTCTGATACCTTCGGGTCTTGTCAGTACTATAAGAGACTTTTGAAAAACTAAATACATGAGTGACCGATGAAACATTTTAAAAGGCAATACAAAATGGTTGAGGGAGGGATTCAATTCGATACAAGCAATTAGTCAAGGGGTGAGTAGAAAGTTCTGGAAAGGGGGAGGGTCTTTGTCGCAATGTCTTTTAACAGAGTCCGTCTTCTTTTGTTGTCGCTGCTGAGCACCGGCGGTGGAGCTATAGGTCCAGCTCGGATTCATCCTTACACGTTGCAGGGTGCGATCAGTCCTCTGCTGTTAGATCACAGTCCTGTTTCCTAACTTATTTTCTTAGGGGTGCCTCAAGCTGGGCACCTGCGTGTCTTTCTTTTTCCGTGGCAAAACCTCATTCTATAGTCAAAAGTTTATGCGAAAAGGGTGATGTTGTTGAATAATCAAGGGAAGAGAGGGCGGAATGGGATCAGATCTTTGAACACACCAAGGGACCAAAGGAGCAAAGGATGACGAGCAGGCAGGCCCATCAGTCGGGCTCAAAAAGGACGGGGACTTCAGGCACGAGTGGGTCAGCAAATCGAGGGCTTCAAGGCAGCCCTTCATTCCTTCATCTGCCGAGTTTGAGAGTGGTGCCTCGTCCCGCGTCTTGTTGCTCTGTGACTCCACCTTTGGTCGCGGTCACACGTGCTTCATGATCTGTGGCCAGGCTGTGCGGCACGTCCAGCTCCTCTCCTCCGGTGATTGTATCTTTGAATGGGTAGAAAACAAGTTTTAGAAAAACTGGCAGGAGAAGACATTTATACATCTCAATTCCGTCCCCAATCCTATGTAGGTGGGGGATAAGTTCATCGGTCACAGTCAGAAGTCGTCACTTATGGAGCCTGTAGGAGTGCATTGCTATTGCAAACTCAAAATCGAGTCCTTATGTAGAGACTCGCCCTTTTTCTTTTTAAGCTAAGTACTGACAATCTTACATTTCCCTTCGGAGTCGGCTAACTCTTGCAAGCAGGGGCGTTATCGTCATGAAGAAGGGGGAGGGGGGCAGATGTAAAACATGCGTTTCTTGGGGAATGACCGTTAATCAAGGTCATCAATTATGCTTCGAGGGTAGCTGACATGAAGCTGGGGTTAATCGGGGGAAGCGGGGACGCTTTGGACAGGGAGCTGGGGTCAATCCGGAGAAGTGGGGACACTTTGGACATCTGCACTTAAGTGCAGAGGGGTGGGACAATCTGGGCATTGGGGATCGCATTTCTAACGAACTGAAAAACAGAAGACCATTGACGTTATAGTCCCCCTGTAGAAGGCCATATTAGGGGACATCAGTCGTCTCACCTGTCCTTTCTTTTATTACCAACTCGGGTTCTATCGTTTTGCAGAAAGGAGAGGTAGTAATATGGCAAGTTACAATCGTTTTAGTTCAAGTCAATTTTGCCGAACACCTCTGTGTTCGAAGAGACCCAATTAGGTTCGTGCCGGTGGGGCACAACGTTACCACAAGGGAGGAGGGAACAGGGGGACCCTCAGAGAGAGAGAGAGTCGCCCGCACTCTAAACGAACCATTTGGTGCACGTATGACGTGGAGAGAGAGAGAGAGAGAGAGAGAGAGAGAGAGAGAGAGAGAGAGAGAGAGAGAGAGAGAGAGAGAGAGAGAGAGAGAGAGAGAGAAGCGTGTACAATAATGGTCCATTCAGTGCGCACATAACACAGAACAGCGGGGGTTAAGCAATACGGAAACACAGGCAGAGGGATGACGTAGATCTATACATCACGTACACAAACTCAGACGGGGGAGACAGTACATGTATTATATACAAAAATCCAAGACAAAACATAGAACAGTTATTGGCCAAAATGATCTCTTCCTGTACGCTGCGCATTCTCAGCATCCTAAGCTCTCTTTACCTTTTTTTTTTCTTTTTATTGTCGGCTGCCTTCACTGGATGTTGTGGTTGCACACACTTACACCTCTGCCAATTGGTCATGAACTAACCTGGTCGGGCTAATGCTCACGGTGGGATTTTCGAGTCATTTTAGCAAATGTGTTTCCAGGCTGAGACAACAGTTGGTGTCAATTGGAGAACAATGGGGCAGCTTTGAGTTACATGTCTATGAGGATGCGAAAAAGGAGGTAGTAGGTTTTTAAATATTGGCAATATTCCTAGTCCTCCCGGCGGAGGATACTTGTGCAAACCTTACCTCGGAATATTCCTTAAACTTTCCCTATTTAGTTAAACGTAGGAATGTATTCATTATTGTGCGTCATTTTTGGTTGCATTATTCGGGGTTTGTCGCGGTTAGGTACCATAATCAAACCCTCTTTCTCGTCTCTTCGTCCGCTAGATCACCATTTTCGTACATTAATCGTCATTCCGATGTGACCTGCAGAGAGAGGAAAAAAGAAGGGGGCAGGGGCTACATTGATAGACACATAAGCGTGCATAAACCCAGAAAGGCTTTTACTTACTGCATACTCGGCCTATCTCCACGGGATGCAGTCCCTGCCAACTGGGCGTTCAAGCCCAGGTGGACCGTTAGTGTGACTTTTCTTATACAGGTAGAATATAAAGTATATGCTAAATACCAGGATCTTTAGCGGTTGCTTTTGGCTGTACAAAAAGGGAGAAATACACAACTAAAACTTGGACCCTTCATATCTGCAATATCTCTATATATTATACCTTTTAACCCTTAACTAATCGAGCTGAGTCGTTTCACCTGTATTTTAGTTATATCGGAAATAGAGATCATTTATTCGAAACTTATCAATCTACGCGTGACAACTACGTTTGCTTTTTTTCCAAAAAATCTTTAATAAGAATGTCGGTGCACAAATACAGGCCTACAACCCCGTGGGCCGGCCACGGAGCAGGCTGGAACTGTAGATGTGGGGATACTTTATTAGTGAAAAACCTAATGGAGTCGGGGGTTGTTTATTTTATAATAAAAAGTACGACAAGTGCAATAAAAACATGTCGAGAACTCAGTGTGAGCGAGTATCATAAGTGTTGAAATTCGATCTTGCAATATATCATGAGGCGCCAAAACTTAACAACAATTCATTGTCCGAATGTTCAACCAGTACCCATCTGATGTCAATTCGCTGTCTGAACACATAATCAGTACCCATCCTATATCAATTCATTGAATTGAAATATAACCAGTACCCATCCCACATCAATTCATGGTCCGAATTGACAGTACACATCCCATATCAATTTTACTGTCCGAACATATAATCAGTACACGTCCTATATCAATCCACTGCATACATATCTCATGACACCAGGGCTGAACAATCGGGGTACAACAAGGAGTTAAAAGTTTCATTTGCATCGGCGCCATTTTGGGTGCAGTCAGGCAGATCCAGGCATAGTCTAAATCTCCGCTAACTCGTGGTTGGCCCAGAGTCTCTTTCGGTAGTCCAAAAGTTCCGTTAAAAGGGCAAAAGAAAGGATCGGTGGTCTGAACCATCAGTCAAAAGGGGGGAGGGAGGCAACAATTTTCCTACCGGGTCATACTGGGTTTTCACCGGAACTGATCCGAACTGTAGTCTGCAGGATTCTAGTCATTCAAACTGAGGCTGGCGCCGGCATGGGAGCGCCGACGTCTTGTGGCTACATTTTCATCGTTCCGTGGGCAATCATGGCAGTCATTCCCCATCGGGGGTGTCTGCGGGGGTCGGGGACTCCCGCGGCTCCTATAGAATCTTCAAGGTCGAGGAGAACTTTTATGATGGTGGGACTCGTTTCTTAATCAACAAGCAGCCGGGCCATCTCTTCACCCCGGGCCCGCTCCAGCAGGATCGTCCGCCATTTTACGAGTGGGCGAACCCATGTCGGGTGAGTGGAGCATTGGGGGTGCCCCTGGGGACCTCCACCTGGGGAGGTGGGAGAGACTCGTTCGCGCCGTCTCTCCTTCCCAGCGCACCCCACGCCGTTTTCCTCGGCGCTAATATACATGATGGCCGGACCAGGCGATGAGAGAGGGGGGGGGTCGGAGGCATAGGCAAGACATCCCCCCCCAGTGTTGTCGCAGCCATTATAGAAGAAGTGGCGCCTAGTACGTTTCGGGCCGGGCCTCCGGTTGATGGCGGCCGGACGCTCTTCGCCACGGCCCCAGGAACGGGTCCCTTGGTTCATCCTGGGGACAGACCTTGGCGCGTGGTGCCGTCTTCAGGCTATTCGCGTAGTGGCCTCTCCACCCCCAGGCCTCTTATGGAAGCCGGTCCAGACTGTCTGAGAGAGGGGGGGTCAGGGGCATGGACATTCCCCCCTACAACTCTCCAGTGTTGTCGCAGCCGCCACCGCGGCCGGATCCCGTCGGCCCCGGCCTCCCCTCAGGCCCACCTCATGCGATAACCTCCGGCTGGCAGCAGGACCCGCCCCACATGTGTTGAAGATCTCGTCTTCCGGCTGGGCGTAGCCGCAAACCTGTTGCATTTTGGGAGTTTCCAGAATGGGGGCGGATGTCTGCTGACTTGTATCTTTCCCAGGTTGCCGTTATTGGGGCGTGGCAGGCGGTGGGACAGACATGTTTGGAGCAGTGAGGGGCGATGAAGCCTCGTTGCCTCGTGGCCGTCGCAATGTCAAGCTTGGCTTCTCTTATCATTTTCATGTTTCTTATTACGGGCTTATTTCTAACGTTTCTTGTTTCTAGGACAATCATATGTTTTATCATTAAGTATTGTTATTGTTTCCTTATTCGTTATTTAATAAAAATTTCATCAGTGGCCTACTGATTTCGTTTTCCTATTCCTTTCTTTCTAGTTTGTTTCGTGCTAAAGTTTCTGTTAACAGGATACAGTGATCACTTCGTTATTATTGCATATGTCCTTTTCACTAGGGGTGCTCTCTGGTCGGGCCAGATGACCTACCTCTAGTAAATGGTCCGGGTGGAACTGGTTTATCAATCAGTGGGGAGTAGATAGGCATGACAGATTACAACAGGGGACAAAGGTCCGCATTACCTACCCTTCACTACTTGCAAAGACTAGACAGAGTATTTCTTTTCTATGTTATTTGCAAACAGAGAATACCTCCAAAAAGAACAAATTCCAAACAGTCAATGTTCGGACAACCAATCAAATCAATGAGGAACGAAATAGGCACGACGGGTTACAATGGGGGCAAAAGCCTGCGTTACCTACCCTTCACTATCTGCAAAGGAAGAGAGAATATTCCTATTCTTCCCCGTTTGTAGGCAGAGAAGATCCTTAAGAGAGCCAACTTCGAACAATTCAATGCTCGATCAAACAATCAATCAATGGGGAGAAAAATAGGCATGACGGATTACAATGGGGGACAAAAGTCCGCATTACCTATCCTTCACTATTTGCAAAGAGAGAGAGACGTTCCTATCTGTCGCTGTTTGCAAACAGAGAATGTCTCCAAGAGAACCAATACTTCAAGTAGCACCCAAGGCTAAATGAACCAATCAATGAACAATACCAGTATCTAAATACCGTTTCCAATATCAATAATCAATCAATCAATCAGATGGATAAAGCCATCCTACCAATTAGGCGTAAAGACGTCCTACTTAACCTTACCCGGACCGGACCGTGTGGACAGTTCTTCGCCTTCCTTTTTCCAGCGCCCGATCGTTCTCTTTCTCCATGTTTTTACCGCAGCATTCCTGTGGGATTCCAGTCTGGACATTAGGTCACTTGAGAGAGGTCCGTTCGTAATCGGTGAAGTTCATTCAATCGGCAGCCGGACGAGGGCCCTCTCAAGGCAGGTATACTCCAATCATTTAGATGTTCACCCCATCGTCTGGACCTCTCTTACCGGACCTTATGTCGCTGATGGACCCCGCGTTGGGACGCCAATTGTGGAAAAGTCAGCCCATAACGCACCGGATGCCCAGGCTGCTGGCGCGAGGCGCCTCTTAGTTCCCATCGTAAATAATTACCAAATAAAGAGACGGGCACTGGAAGCAGGAAAACAAGAACAGAGTTTTATTTCTCATGAGGAGAGCCTGTCATTTCGGACACTCGCATAGTGTCTTCAGGAGGTGCTCTAACAAGTTTCTCTGAGGCTTCGTCTTTTATACACTGGTTTAAGACATGTGAACACTCTTTATTACAACAGAGACATTGTGAAGTATGAGGATGACATCCCCGGCACTCCCCCAGTTCCGGCCCATTCCAACATGACAACAGTAGAGGCCCTTACCCCTCATACAATAGGAGGGGGCTATCACGCAGCTGAGTGTTCTGCCGATTCCTTTGGAATGTGTGCGCCTGATCGAATCTCAGGGGGTGAGGAGGTCATGATCAATAGTAGCCCCTTTCAAGAGAGGCGAGTGCATACAGTAGTGGGCAATAAACTGTATCCTCAGGCTAAGGGATGACCAGCGGTCCATGTAGACAATTAGGTTCAGAGGAAGAGGTCATCAAAGGAGAGATATTCATGAAAGGAATGATCAGTGTGGAAAATCGAGCGTAGAGAAAAGGGTTTATCAGAAGAGGGGTATTCATGGAAGGAAAGGAGGTGTTGGTCAGGCTCAGAGACAGAGTCATGCAGGAGGGGAGGGCTCATGACTTGTGCATGTGAGAGCGGGGGGGGCAGCCAGGGTGCGTGGGGGATGCTTGCAGGGTCAGGGAAGTGCGCCGACGATCGATCGTGAACAGGGAGACCATGATACCTAAAATGGCTGTCGTGTACGTGTGTGCATGGATCTATGCTAGCGGGATAACACAGTCAGTGTTTTAGCGATATCCGTTCTGCTTACAACAAGGGGTACTGTGAACACAAATGAACGCCGCTTATGTACATACACATTGTCATTTTCAACAAAGGGATATCGGATTGCCCGGCAGGTAAGTGGGCACTTTCCAAAGTGCATGGACTAGGGGATCTGAACTCCGAATCAACCATAAATGAACCTTCTGTTATGGCTGGTGGGCTATGTTCCTTCCCCTTTCCTCTTATCATGTACACGTGGAACAGGGAGAGATTCACAAATGCTTTGCTTGTAATCTCACATGACCCAGACATCTATCAGTTACTGCTTTCTTTCTGAGGATTTTCTTTCATATGACTGATTTTATATCAATATTCTCAGTTGTCAGTCGTCCTATGGATCTGTCCATCCTGCCAAATTATTAGGCAATATTGATTTTTCTGCTTTGGGCATCTTCCACTAATGTTCAATTCACTTTTATCATCTCCCTAACTCACAATGTTTGGATTATTTACCAGTAATCTTCATTACTCTGATTCTATTTTCCTCATCCCAATACTTACAAACATGAGGTTTAAATAAGTGCACATAAATTGTCACAACCATAACCAGCTTTTTTCTCTTTCTACTAAATATTGAAGCCTCACCTCAAATACCCTCCTCCGCAGGAGCACCATCTGGATAATATTAAAGCCCAAGCATTACTCTGTTGATAAGAAGGCCCCAAAACAAACAGGAGTGTTGTAACTAGGAAGATAGAATTGTAGTAATGAAGATTACCGTTAAATGATCAGAGCATTACTTCCTCAACCTCTTCCTTGACCCAATCCTTACAAACATGCCATAGCTCAGATCTATTATATCTTAAGAGAGAAGGAAGAAATAGAAAACATTAGAAAAAAGTAAATCCAACTTTATATTTATTTTTTAAATGAAATGCAAACCCTAGTATAAAATCAGGACAAAAAATAGCAGAAAACACAAATTAGTACATTTACAAAAGACTGAGAAATCTGCGAGACAGCCTGACTAAGTACCCCTGAACCAAAATCCAACTCCTATTCCTTCACCATGTTGAGCCTATAATGAGGAATGAATGTTGACAGAGATGCCTATCTTGCAGCAGCACATATATCCACTTTTAAAAACCCTACCCACTCAGCCCAAGAGGCAGCCATGCCCCTAGTGGAATGTGCAACACTTTATCAGGATAATCTATGTCCTTAGACTTCTAGGCCAAACAAATTACTGACTTGATCCATCGAGCCAAGGTTAACTTAGAGGGCTTACAACCTTTATGAGCATTCCCAAAATTGATAAACAACAAAACAGATTTCCTAAAAGTAGAGATCCTCTTCAGATCTATTGCAAGAGCCCTTACTACACCCAAAGAGGATTCAAAGGAGGAGGGAGATGAAGAATCTGAAAAGTAAGGAGGAGCAATCTCCTGAGTCCTATGGAAAGAAGAATTCACTTTAGGAAGAAAATTGGGACTCAGGACAAAAACATCTTAAAACATTTTCCGATAGGGATAGTGACACTGAAGCTAGCCCAATTCTCCCAGACACCTAGCAGAAGTAATAGCAGTTAAGAAAAAAAATCTTAAAGGTCAGGAACTTGTCAGAAATTCTCCACCCTAGCAAGATTAGTCCAAGGAGCTCGAATAGCTCAGAAATTTTGTGGTTTAGGTGTTAAGAAAAATCCCCTAAAAAGCCTAGAAACTAAAACCTCCACCCTAGCAAGATTAGTCCAAGGAGCTCGAAAAGCTCTTATGGCAGACCATCGGTGTTACAGGGTAGAAATAGACCCATTATTATCAAACCCTTCTTGAATAAATTCCCGAACCTTTTCAGGGCTACTATCCACAGGAACAAAATACCTCCCAATACACCACGTATGAAAAAAAGCACAGGATTGTTATAAGACTTTTTAGTGGAGTCTCTTCTGGAAGCCTGAAAAAAGAGAGAGACTGGCAAATAAGGACCACTCCTTCTCAGTCTCCAAGCAGATCTATGAAGATGGTCCAGGGAAGCTGGGGGCAAGATGGGAGAGATCAGAGGAGGGAGAGACAAGAGAAGAATCCAATCCCTTTCCATTGCCAAGGATCGGAGAAGTAGGAACTATGTTCTTCTTGGCCATAAGGGAATCAAAAGAATGGCATCTAACCCTTCCCTCTGAAGGGTTAGATCAACTCTATCAGGTGTTAGCAGACTGAACTCTTGTAAGTAGACTTGCGTACTATTAACCCTATCATTGTTAGGCTCGTCTGACTTGATTCCACTTGTGTTGTTAGAGAACTCATCGTAAACGTTAGCCATTTTATTATGAAAAAAGGATAAAGAATAAAGCCTGCCCAGGAATCTTAGAACAGTCACTCTGTTTGGGTCCTTCAATTCCCTCTGTAGCAATCCTTGAATGTCTGGAATAACAGAAAGCTTAGGAGTAGAAGGCATCTATAATTAATGGACCCGGTCACTGCTAGAGAAAGGCTGCTCCGAAACCAGAGAGCAGTTGCAGGTTTGCATAAAGAAAGGAAATAATAGACTTAATTTCTTCCTTTTGAGTATATTTCTCCTAGGGGCAGATGAACAATCAGGAGACCCCATATACTCCTCATCATAATCAGGAAAGGCCTAGGAAGATATTGAGGAAGGAGAGGACATAGAACCTTGCAAAGAAACTGATAAAGCAGGAGAGCATTGAGGGTAGACCACTGTTCCTCTATAATGATCATAAACCTCAGATAATGACTGAACCATCTCCCATAGATTACTGTCAGCCAATGGGAAAGAACGGGAACCAACCCTAGAACAGTTTCTCCCCCCTGCAGAGGCTCACTCCTAGGAGACAAGGGAAGAGAAAAGTGGTGCTTCTTTTGAGAATGCTTCCCCATTTCCTACCACCCAGCATTCCCCTCGGACTCCTGATAAAAAGGATACACCACTTGTGTGGGTGTCCAATGCAGAGCTAGCCTAAAACGTATTAAGAAAAATATAGTGCTTAGAGCTCGTTGTGCTATCCCCTCAATCTCTACGTATTAGGCCCTTCTCAGTCGCATGCTCTTGGCCCACCCACACAAGTGAGGTATCATTGTACACGGGAGACAGAGGGGAACGCTGGGTGTAGGAACATTGGGCTGGTGCAATAATCCTACACAGAAAATTGAAGAAAATTTGATTTTTTAAGCATAATTTTAGGTTTGTAGGGGATTCTGGGTAGTAAAATATTAGGAGATCCACACAAGCTGCACCTCCCTGGACTCCCCTAGGTGTTTAGTTTTCAGAAGTGTCTGGTTTTGGTAGTTTTCCCTAGATGGCCGCTAAGCAGGGGACCAAAAACGCAGGTGGCCCCCTTGAAAAACCAGGTTGTTTTTTGATAGGTAGGTGGACACCTGTGTTTTTGGTCATGGGCTTGCAGACATCTAGCGAACTTAAAAAACCCAGAAATATCTGAAAACTAGACACCCATGGGAGTCCAGGGAGGTGTGACTTCCATTGATCCCCTATATTTTCCTTCCAGCTACTAGGGAGTACCATTGGAAAGGGGAAATTCCCCCCTTTCCAATGATACCTCTCCCGTCTGCCTCATGGCTCAAGAGCCTGAGATAGCCCCCTGAGCACCGAGGCAATGTGACTGAAATGAGCCGATAATTTCTCTGAAATTACGTCAGCACGACGTGTGCACTGATTGTCATTTCAAAGAAACGCTAAGAACAGCTTTGGGAGCTGGAGATGTGCTCCATCAGCTCCCAAGGCTGTTTTGATTGAAAGGAAATCCCTCTGGTGCCTGCACCAGAGGGATTTCCTGTGCCATGTGCTTGGATGGTTGGGGGCCTTCCGACGCACATGATCACTGTGATGTCGGACGGCTCCCAGCCTTCCAGTACATAGAACAGTTTAAATAATGACATTGTACTTCATCAACATCAAGATGTAAACATTTGGCTAAAAATTACCATCTTTTGCTCAGGAAGCTAGTGATGCACTGTATTCTTCACAGTTAATGTGATTGCTTTTTCCATTACAAAGATGCATAGAAACACTTGAATAGAAAGGGTCTTGGTGGAGATGGTCCAATTGGAAATACAGAGCTATACGTCCCAGAACACACCTTTAAACTCGCCAGTAAAAGATGAAGCAGCCTTTACAATGAGGCAATTACCACGTAATGCCTTTACCATGAATCCTTTAACACGCAATGCATTTGCCACGCTTTGCTGTTACCACGCAGGTCTTTACCACGCATATCCCTTTACCACGCATAACGAGTTTATTGCCCAGTTAACAGTTTCGACAGTGAATCACACATATATACACACCACCCAGAGGTTTGTAAAGGAACCTTTAACTTATACCGAGTTGTATAGCAATTGTATATTACTGCAAATGTAAATATATACGCTTATGGCAAACAGAGGTGGGAGATCAGGAATGTACCCTCTAACAATCGTTGTAATCATCCACAATGTTTGGCCAGTCCAAGATGGCGGCTCCTTTGAACTGTGAAGTTAACAGTGTAAGGTTACCTCTTCTATGTTTACAAACCTCTGGGTGGTGTGTATATTATGTTTTGACCGACAGGGGTTATTCACGTGTGATCAAGACAAGATTCATTGTCGAAACGCGTAGCGTGTTAACAGGGCAATAAACTCATTATGCTGCAGTATTCCTGAGTGCGTCTTCTTGCTTGCTGGAAACTGTGGATTATAATTAATTTCGGTCCGCGCGGTCCGCCGAACTTGAGACGCCACCTGACTGGGGAGAGAGGATCCCGGAAGGATCTCGCTGTTGTTTGGAAAAAAAATAATATATATATATATGTATATATATATATATATATATATATATATACTAGCAGCCCGGCCCGACGTTGTCTGGGGCAGAAGGGGGTTGGGGGCAGCACCGCTGCAGGAGACACAGAGCAGAGCGGCCAGCAGCGGGAGCAGCAGAGCGTACTCACCAGCATCACGTGCGCAGGGTGTTGTTTCCTTGCTCCCGTTTCCTTGCTCCTGGCCGCTTCTGCCCACGCTCCTGTCTGCTTTTGGCATGTCGGACTCCGGAGGCTGTCGGTTCGGCGCTCCTGTCCTGCCTGCTTCTGGCCACGCTCCTGTCCGCCGCTTCTGCCCACGCTCCTGTCCGCCGCTTCTGCCCACGCTCCTGTCCTGCCCGCTTCTGGCCACGCTCCTGTCCGCCGCTTCTGCCCACGCTCCTGTCCGCTCTTGGCATGTCGGACTCCTGAGGCTGTCGGTTCTGCGCTCCTGTCCTGCCCGCTTCTGGCCATGCTCCTGTCCGCTCTTGGCTCCTCGCCGACCACTTTACTACTTTACTAAAATGGCGGCCCCGTGATTGTGATGTCAGCACGCATAAAACGCACACGCCCACCTCAGACATGGCGCTACTTCCAAGGGACTACTTTGTGAAAGAACGTACTTTGCCCTTCTAAGGTATATTTTTTTATGTTATATAGCCTATGTCCATCTGCTTACCCTGATGTTTCCAATGATGTATTGGGTGTGTTGATTGGCTCTGTGGTTCCCGAGTTTACCCGCCTCAAAGGTTCCCAGTTCTCTCTTTATAATAGTAGTATAGATATATATATCCTACTGGCTGCCACCAGTAGGTAGTTATAGTTAGTTAGAGCCTAGTTTCCATAGGATTTTTTGTGTGTGTTGCTAATAACTTTGGTGCAGTTTGACGAATCTTTTGAAAACCGGTGTGCAACTCACTTCAGCTGCTGTCTGGACAGTTTTGGGGTGATTCATCAAGTGGGGGCTGAGGAAAATGGGGTTCCAAAACACATTAACCCGATGCAATTTCACATAGAGATTTTAGACACGACTACAACCCGAGCCACTGAATGGAATAACACCAAACTGGCAGAAAGCTAGATCTTGGTCCTGAATCAGTGCTTTTTGAAATTTGGTGTAAATCTGCTCAGTAGTTTTGGTGTTATTAAAGGTGAAAATATTTATGTATATCTAGAGACAGGGATCCACTGTGGAGGATCCGTGGATCCATGCGCCAACGGCAATGCTGTGATTGACTGACCGCAATTTGAGTATAAAGTTGCGCCCACCACTTTGTGAATCGGGACACTGTTCCTGGGGGAGGAAAATATAGTAGAAATAGGATATTAGTGATCAGGATAGAGATATCCTGACCCTATGGAACTGACGTAGGGGTCAGGGAGGGACCCTTCATGGGAAAAAACTGTAAAAAAATATTTTTGTTTGCACGTGCGAGGATCTGTGGATCCCCCATGGCACTCAGAGTGGTCCCATGTGAATCCACAGCAGATCCATGGATCCAGACCCCAATTAAGAAACATGTACACCCACTCACAGACCTATTTACACACACCCACACAACCACTCATACACCCACTCACACATCCCTATAGCCACTCATACACCCACTCACACCCCCATACAGTAATAGTCATAATAATACCAGTATTTGTAAAGCACAATCAATTACCTGAGGGTGTCAAGGCACTGGGGGCTATCGGGAAGATTAAGCAAGCTATTGCCCAAAGTCACATGGTGCTGGGCTAACCTGCCACCGGGGATCGAACCGCGAGTCCTCGTGTTCTGGAGTCAGCCGCTTTGGCCACTGCACCACCCACACCTCATCCCAATCACTCATACACCCATACAGTCACTGATATATCCACTCACAGACACGAAGAAACACTCACATACCCACATAGGCATAGATGCATCAAGAGATATTGCGATCGCAATCGCTGCGAAACAGCGATTGCAAATGCAATTCCCACTTCCGCAATGAATCAAGTGGAAAAGCAGAAAATAGCGAAATCGCAAAACAAAGAATTGCAAATCCATTTGGAAACCCCCATTGCGATTCCTTAACAGCGATTCCCCACACAATTAGCGAAATCAATAGCGAATTCGCAACCAAATTGCGAATTCGCTAATAAAGCACTATTCCCATTCATCAACATTCGCAAATAGCGAAAATACCATAAATCGCTAATTACGAGCCGCAAATTAAGGAGAAGCCAAACCAGGTGGTAACCATGAAGTCCAATTGGGGAAAAAAAATTGTTGGCAAACAAGAAACAGGTGTTGGGTAAATCAAACATACTTAAGGAGACTCAGCAGGAGCATGAGGAAAGTCACAATGGCAGGTCTCTACATCGTGGCAACCGACGCAGGATCCAGGAGCGCATCTTCCGGCTGCGGATTACACTCCTGGGACAGACTGAAGAGGAGATCTACTCCAAATACAGGCTCAATGGGGCAATGATTAAGAAGCTCATCAGAGACCTTGACCCCCTGATGCAGCACCCAACACGGCGGACCAATGCCGTGCCCACCCATGTCCAAGTCCTGTGCTGCCTGCACCTCCTGGCCTCCGGCAGCTTCCAGTGGATAGTCGCATATGCAGGGGGCATTTCCCAGAGTACACTGTCACGCTGCCTACAGAGTTTCCTCAACGCCATGATGAACCGGATAAATCACTACATCAGCTTCCCAACAACCCAACAGGACCTAATGCAAAGAAAACTGGACTTCTACAACACCGCCCATTTCCCCCATGTAATTGGCTGCATCGACTGCACCCGCATTCACATCTGTCGACCCGCAGAGACCGAATACATGTACCGGAACCGCAAGTCCTACTACTCCCTCAACATTCAGATGGTCTGCAATGTGAAGACCATCATTACAGACATTGTGGCACAATACCTGGGAAGCACGCATGATTCGTTTATCTTCCGGCACAGCGGCATAGACACCCGCTTGGCCAGGGGTGATTTTGGAGAGGGACATCTCCTAGGTAAGTACACATGCCCACATACAGTATGTTAAGATCATGTTGCCGCGCATAACAGGCACTGACCCTCTGCTCCTCCATTCAGGTGACAGCGCATTCGGGCTCCGTGAATACCTCCTCACCCCATACTTCAACCCTGCAACACCACAGGAACGGCGGTACAATGCTGCGCATATACACACCAGAAATGTGATAGAGCAGACATTTGGCATGTTAAAGAGTCGATTCCGCATCCTCTACAAGACTGGCGGGGCCCTCAAATACCGGCCTGAGATCTGCTGCTGCATCATGGCCGTGGGCGCCATACTTCACAATATTGCCACCAAGCGGAGGATACCTGTGGAGGTGTCTGTTAGTGAGTCGGAGGGGGACAACCTGCCACCTGCACTTGTGCATCATGCACATGGGGAGAATCCTGCTGAAGGTCACAGGTGCCGCGCCAACATCACACAGAACTATTTCTAGTGCACCCATACCCCTCACACAACACTGCACTCATGCAAACCACATGAATGATTGACATGAGGAAAATTTGTTTTCAAAATAAAGCTTTTGTTTTATTCACAATCTCGCGATGTGCTTTAATCAGAAAACAATAGTGCAACTGTATTCAGACATACATGCTCATGTAACCTGACCAGGCGTGCATGGTTACCTCACCACGGCACTGCTGGAAATGTCGAGTAACTAGCGCCTCCTCCCGGACGCACTCTGTCGCCTCTCACTCTCCACTTGAGTTGGTCTTGTCGCGATGCAGTGTTTGCCCGGGAACTGCGCCGCCTTTCTGATTGCACCGGCACAGACAGGCTGCTGAGGCTAGATGTGCCTTCGCTGGCATCATCGCCCCCCCCCCCTTGCATTGCCATGGTCGGCCACCTGTTGGTTCTCCACAGCGGTGGTGACCTGCTCCAGGGCCCTTGCAACGTCAGCACAGCATTGGACCATCTGGATCTGCATGGCCAATGATTTGCTGGAAAGCTGGGAAGTGGCGTTCCCAATCAGGTGGTTTGAACGTGTGTAGTCTGATAGCCGTGTCAGCAGCTGCCTGTGGCCTCTTCAGGTGATGTCCTGCTGCGCCACCATCACCTGGTTGCTCTCCTTCACCGCTGTGGTTATTTCCTGCACACTCTCAGTGAGGAGACTAATGTTGCGTGCAGTTTTATATAGCTGCAGCTGCATTGCTGCCATGTGCTGCACCTTTTTACAGTGCACAGCAAGCATCCGAGCCTTAATGCCCAGGCCCAAGTTGTGTGCCTGTTGCTCCATATCTGATGTGGTGGGCACAGAGCGCTGCTGCCTCAACCTGCTGCTGGCGTGGGGCCGCACACTTGCTGGGCGTCGTGTCTGCCTCCTGGGTGGGAGTGGGATCTGCTCCACTGCCATGCATGCCGAGTGGTGAGGTCATGTTCCACCTGTAGCTGCAGGGGTGTCCCTGTGTCTTGGTGCAGGTGCAGGTCCAGGTGCTGGTCAAGGTGCTGATGCTGGCTGGCTCTCTCCCTCCGTCTCATCAGGTGTCTCCGCAATGTGGAGTGTCTCACTGTCAGACGTGTCATCATCTGCAGCACCTGTGATGTGGATGAGTGCATGATTACTGATGTGATTCAGGCACCTGGGATGTAGCAACATGCATGCTGGCTCGCTATTGCTTGATGTCTGCATTCCCTGACTGGCTTTAGGGTTCTGTTTTACTTGACTATTCTGACTGTGTGTGGCTATCAGGGCACATTGACACACTACAGTTCCCACAATGCATTTGAGCGTTTGGGAGGAGCAGGGATTGGATTACTGGGGTTACAAACATGGCTTGCACTGGGGGCATGGGCATTGTTAGGGTACCGGGTCGCAGTACCATGGCTCTTACCTTCAGATTGGTGTGTGGCACGGGAGGTGTCCAGTTGGGTGACGCCCACACAGGCTGCAGTATTGATGGTGTCCTCCACTAGGTCCTCCATGGGTATGTTCTCAGGGCCTGTGGGGTATCCTCCTCCCGTAGCCAGTCTCTCCCCCAGTCTCTCCGCAATGCGCTCCTTAGCACGGCCTCTGAGGTCGTACCACCTCTTTTTTAGGTCATCGATGGACTGGTGCGTGACTCCCACCGCGTTGACCTTAGCCTTGATGCGCACCCAGATGCGCCTCTTGGTAGCCTCGGGCACCTTCCGGGACAGCTTCCCAAACAGTTGGTCATGGTTCCTGCTCACTCCTTCATTGAGGTACTCCAGTTCCTTCTCACTGAATTTTATTTTCCTCTTGCGTGCTTTCTCATTTGGTCCTGCAGCTTCCTGGGACATTGTAGATGGATTTGCAATCCTGTATGGGCACTGCAGGGTGTGGCTCCTGGAGCTCAGTTCTCTGCCTCCTCCTGTATCCAGCTCTGTGCTCTGAATGATGTTTGGAGCAGGCTACTTCCTGGTAGTGATGTCATCATTGTGCTCAAGATGCGACTTCACGTTTTTGCGATCTCGCAATCTGCGAGATCGCTAATTGCGATTTCGGTAATTGCGAAATCGCAATTTGGGGGATGGAAACAGCCGAATCTGCGAATTTGTAGTGATTTTTGCGGATTCGCATTTGGCGATCGCGGGCGGTTGCGATTAGCAGATATTTACCGATTTTGGTGATGCATCCCATTCTGCGATTTCTAAATAGCGATTCAGTATTTTTCGCAACATAGGATTCGCAGAGTGGGTGCTTGACGCATCTGGGGGCATGTTACTTACACACCCACTCATACACTCACCCATCATACATGCTCACTTACACACCCACACAACCACTCGCACACCTGCTTACACACCCATAAAGCTACTCACACACCCACTCAGATATCCATACAGCAACTCACACCCTCTCACACACCCACACAGTCACGGATACATCCACTCAGAAACTCAAAGAACTTCTCAAACCCCCACTCACAGACACACACAGGCATTCGCACACCTAGGTAGAGACCCAGGAAAACACTCACCTAACCATTTACACTCTCATACAACCACTCACACCCCTTACACACCCACTAACACACCCATATAGCCCCACACAAACCAACACAGTTATGCACGTAGCTACTCACACACCCTTACACTCACATACCCAGTCACACATCAATACATCCACTGACTCACCCTCTCACACACCCATGCAGTCACTGATACATCCAGTCAGAGACTCAGAGAACCACTTACACACCCACTCACAGATCCACAAGGCACTCAAACACCCAGTCAGAGACCCAGAAAACCACTCACATACCCATTTACACACTCATACAGCCACTCACACCCACACAGCCACTCA
This sequence comes from Lissotriton helveticus, assembly GCF_964261635.1. Classification (NCBI taxonomy): domain Eukaryota; kingdom Metazoa; phylum Chordata; class Amphibia; order Caudata; family Salamandridae; genus Lissotriton; species Lissotriton helveticus. The sequence goes on from NC_136067.1 coordinate 120,575,088, forward strand.
CACACTCAAATAGCCCCTCAAACACCCACATAGTTACTTACACAGCTACTCACACACCCACACACCTATACAGACACTCACACACCTAGTTACACATTCATAAAACCACTCCCTTGCCCTCTCACACACCCAAATAGTCACTGATACATTCAGAGATCTAGAAAAACACTTACACACCCATTTACACACTCATACAACCACTCACACCCCCACTTACAGACCAATATAGTCCCTCACACACCTTCACAGTTATTTACATAGCTACTCACACATCCCACTCAGGCAGTGATACAGTTTTATAAATTGTAGCATGATATGTTTAGATTAAATGTGTTGCTGTTTTGTATTGAATGTGTGCTTTAGGTTGGGAATGGATTCCCGGAACCGTCGTGGATCTACCTGCAACATAGCCAGCAGACCACTTATTTGACTGAGGATTCACGGCAGGTCCACACAGATCTGAGTGAGAAATTAGAAAAAAGGTTTTGAAAACAAAAAGAACCATTGTTTGGGGAAAGGGTTGGCTCTGAAAAAAGCCTTTGGGTTTAGGGTGTGCAGATGACAATTACAATATAACAGGATGCGTAACACCTTGAGGAAGCAAGATGGCAACTGCGTAGTGGTCGCTCTGCAGTGCTAGCGGGAAGGGCATGGTTTATTGAAGCCCCATACATCGGCGTTTTGAAGGCAACAACGGGAAAAAAAATACAACCTAATGCTACTGATCACCTACTGCTCGTTTCTCGTACCATCGACAGCCGCACGAGCGCCTGTACCTGGACTCCTGCAGTTGCGAGGGTTCAGCGGCGCTCTGTTTCGGTGGCTCCGGCTCTGGCGTGGTAGGCGTGTCGGAAGGAACAGGCGGAATGAGCGGAGGGCTGGCGGAATGGCGCCGAAGATTGCAGCTGGTGCCTCGGTGAAATCGGTATCGGCAGCAGCAGCCCGGAGGAAGATCCCGGCAGCGGAGCAATCCGGACAAGATCCCAGAACGGATGGGTTGCCGTGCAAACTTCGCACGCCCCCTGTTGAGACGCTAAGGAAGGGGAGTAAGGCTATAGCAAAAACACGCCCTGTGACTGCTTCAATTCCAGGGATGTTTTCCAGGAGTAAAGGAGGATCAATCATCAAAGCTGCTGTCACGGAAGACAACCCCATGCTACGACCACAGGAGGAGGCAGAGGTACATGCAGCACAAGTGCCAGGTATGGGCGCTCCTGGGTTGGAAGTTGCTAATATTCAGAAGGGTTCACAGGCTTTCGCGGGAAAAAGCTTCATTAATAGAGCAAGCAGAGGTCCTCCCGGCTGGAGAGAGGGAAGGCACGAGAATTAACAGCACCCGCACGTTGGGCATCCCGGGTGACGTAGGCACACTACCTAGTAATTCCAAGGAAGCAGTAGCGGAGGGAGAGAGCAAAGCTGAGGGGGGTCGTGCAGTATTGGGACTGGCTCAAGCTGCTGTAGCTGACACCCAGGGAGAATAGGATTTTGGAGGTCTGGGCCCCCGTGGTTCTGATGGATGGCAAAGAAAAGGAGAAAGAGAACAGTGATTGTTTTTACTCAGTTTCAGAAGAGGCGGAGTGGTCTGATGACCGGAGCTCATCTCAGGGGGAAAGTAACTTTGACTCGGAAAGTGGTCTGTAACAGGATCTCCCCAACACAGCTAAGAGGCCTAGCGCCCAAGTAAATAGGCAGGAGCCGGCTCGTGACTTAAGCTGGGATCACTCAGCCTCTATGCCACTCCAGGGAAGCCCCAACTCGGAGGGCTTAGCATCTCATACACCGCTCCTGGAGGTCATCCACCAGGCAATTCTCTCCCATCGCGAGGAAACACACCAGGATAGCCGTAAATCGCAAGCTGCAATGCGGAAGATGCAGGGCGTGGTTAGGAAGCTATCTTAGGCATGTGCTACTGTGGGGGACTGGGTGTCTAACTTTGAAGAAAGAATTGTGGCAACAGAATCAGAGGCTGCCGCTGCCACCACTAAAGTAGAGTCCCAAAATGCCCAGGTAATCGACATCCAGTGGAAGCTGGAAGACATGGAGAACAGGCTTAGACGGAATAATCTGTGGGTACTTGGGATACCCGAAGGGGTAGAGGGTTCGGATGTCAGGGCATATATGATAAATCTATTTAACCTGGCGTTTCCAGAATTCACTGGCTGGAATTGGTTGGCAGAAATCCAGAGGGCGCATCGTACTCCGTTCAAACTCCGTTCTGGTGCAGGGAGAGGGGACAAGCCAAGAGCCATCTTAATATTCTTGGGCAATTTCATTCTACGTCAGGCCATCGCTGAAAAAGCCAGACCAGAGTCAGGAAGATCCAGCGAGGGAGTCACTTTCTTTGTCAGGCCAGATTACTGCCACACAGTGGTGGAGAGGCGCTGGAGACTGAGACAATTGATCAAACCGTTCCAGGACAAGCATATTCAAGTTTATCTGATCAATCCTGCGCAACTTAAAATCATAAATGAAGGTCGGACTCAGTACTTCGCCTCAGAGGTGAAAGCACAAGAGTATCTGGACTCCCTGGGAAGTTAGGGAAATTAATTAAGAAATTGGTTGGCTTGAGTCAATTGGGGCCATTTTTATTTTTCCTCTCCTGCTTCCTACCTGATCTCTTTTTGTGTTCTTTCGGATGGGTTTTCTTTCCTTATTTTCTGATACTTAGAATCAAGCTTAATTAAAAAAAAAAAAAAACTGCGCTGGGGGCAGCAAGGGGGTATTGGGCGTTGAATAGTATCTATGTGTTTTGCCCAAACTGCTATCACTGCAAACATCGCAAGAACAGACTAAGGTATGAGCGCTTCACAAGGGTGGGAGGAGTGGAGGGGAAGGGAAGGGGAAGGGAACGGGGGTGGGCTAGGGTTGGTTGGGGGGAGTCAAGGGGGTGTGCAGGGGGGAAAAAGTAAAAAAAAAAGAGAATTTACGGTACAAATGTTTTTTCACTTGTGGGAGTGGGGTATGGTTTTCATTCGGGATCACATGTTGTCTTTATTCATCGGTTGGTACAAATAGTGAAGGAGATGCACAAAAGCAATAATGGTGAATCTTAGTATTTGTTCAATTAATATAGGCGGGCTGGAAAAAGAGACAGAAACTGGCTGCGTTTGTTAAATCAGAATATATAGACATTTTATGTCTTCAAGAAACGCATATACCCTGGGCAAAAAACAGCTGCCTAACCTGGGAGGCTTTGATATTCTGTCATGTTCTTCCCAGACCTCGACAGTGAGAGGGGTAGTCATCTTAGGGAAAACTGGGCTCGGTGGGGTCAAACGGTCTAAGTCTGACCCATTAGGGAGATGGGTATTGGCCGAAATGTGTATGAGCATAACAATCTGTGGATTATATGGCTCTAACCAGGATGATCCCGAGGCCTTCGAGTTACTAGAAAGAGAATTGGCTAACTGGCCTACCCCTTTGGTGGTCTGTGGAGATCTTAATATATTTGCCGACCTTACTAATAAAAAGTTGTATTCAGGTCCGAAGCCAAGGGTTTTTCGGGCCTTACATTCTATGATGCAGTCCCATGGTCTGTTGGACGTATGGGGAAATAAGGAACCGAGTAACCCAGGGTATACCTATTTCTCCTGTCCCTATCAAAAATATACTAAATTAAATTATTTCCTGATTCATCCTCGGAAATGAGCAAAGTTAGTATTAGGAAGCTACCGAAGGTCTTATCAGATCACAGCCCCTTGTATTTGAGCTATGATTTTCTAAAGACACCGAGAAAACAAAGGGCCTGGACCGTTGACAGAAAATTGCTAGCAGACAATGCATATACTGAGCATCTGAGAAAATGGACCAGGGAATTCTTTGACGCGAACCGCTACAGTGCTTCCCGAAATACTGTTTGGGATACATTTAAAGCAGCACTATGGGGGGAAACAATTAGTAACGTTGCACGGATCAGGAAAAAAGTGCAGGGAGACAGGGATAGGCTATTAGCCAGATTGGTAGATGCGGAAGAGCAACATGGCCGTGACATTCTGTTATTTAAAAGTGTCCCATTGAGACCTAGTTATTTGGCTAAAGCCCGGTGGAGCTACCTGATAGCTATAGAGGAGATGGGTTTTGGGACTTCCCCCTCGACCGTCACCTACCCAGCCGGTCTTTGGGCAGACTTTCCTTCGTCTTTCTTCCATATCTCCCTCCCATCCTGTTTTTCTGCGAACCTCTTCCCCAGACACCTGAGACCGAACTTCTTTGTCTGATGCCCGATGGAGCTACCTGGTTTAGCTATAGGCCGATAGTCTTTGCGGTGTGTTTGGGGTGGTGGCAGCTCCCTGTTACTCCCGCTTTGCTTGTGGCCATATTACCTAGAACAGCGGTGATTTTAAGACTGTTTGTTCACTTTTAATACTAAAAATATCGTATCTCTTTTATTTGCATACTACTCTGCCTAACCCTTTTTGTTGTGCAGGTACATCGCGGGCGAGCTCTGACTCACCCGTCTATCTTGATAAAGCCTCTCCTGGCCCCTTTTACCGCGGCTGTTATTACGGTTGTGGCGAGGGTGGGCGGCCATCTTGAGGGTAGTGCTTCTCCCCAGCAGAACTGGTGGCAGCGTTCTAGCTGGTGGAGAGAGGACACGGCATAAAATTAGCATGCCTGCATCAGCGCGCAGCGGTCGCGCAAGGCGGGCGCACCTCAGGCGCGCCAAAGGAAAGCCAAAGGTCAGCCCGTCTGCGCCCGTCCGCGCCTCGGACGTGGCGGACGCAGGACGGGCTGGCTTGCAGTCATTGACCTCGATCAAAACTAACATTAGATACACCCGTTCGAGTTTGATGGTGCTTCGCCCCACATTGGATAAAGGATTGAAGTGTACTACTATTGACCCAGTAAATCTTAATTCGTGCTCTGCCTGCGGCTTTGCATGCTGTACCAATAATACGATTTGTTCAGAGTCCGTCTCGGAGTTTGGCTCTATATCAGCGGCTTTAATAAACGCTCGCTCTATGAGCAAACATGCTTCTGAAACTTTTTCTTTGCTAGAAGATGGTACACTAGACCTGTTATTCATTACAGAAACATGGTTGAATGACTCCTGTGCCCCTGATATTGAATTGGCCATTCCCAGAGGGTTTAAAATCCGAAGGAAGGACAGGTTTGGTGGTAGGGGTGGTGGGTTAGCTATTATTTTTAGAGACTCCTGGGTTCTTAATGTGGAAGACTCAGATGATTTAGCGGAGGGAGAGATTATGAATTTTTCTTTATATTTGTCCCCACATTTCACATTGGGTGGATCCCTTATTTACCGACCCCCTGGCCCCTCTGGTCCCTTTCTTAAAGCTCTTTTAGAGACTCTTGTTCCCCGAGCAGTGAGGTTTTCTCGCTTTCTACTGCTCGGTGATTTTAATATTCATGTTGACTCTCAGGAACGGCAGGAAAGTAATCTTCTACATGACTCCTTTGATCTGGCCTCCCTAACCCAATGGGTTTCCTCCCCTACTCATACGGGTGGTCACATCTTAGACGTTATATGTTCTAACTTTCCGCTGAAGGTCGAGGCCCCCCAAAAAGTAACTTGGACTGACCATCAGCTCATCAGATTCTCATGGTCGGCCATGAAAGATTTACCCAAGTCCGCTAAGATTATGGGCCCCCCCAAAGATTAACGTGGGTAATTTTACTGCCTGGCTTGATCAGAACAGACCCACTTTAGGTGTTGAATTAGATTCTGCATTGCAGACTTATGATAGTTGGATAAGAGCAGCTGTGTCCACCTCTTCGAAGAGGGCAGATTCAGGCAGAAATAGGATTACCCCCTCGCAACCCTGGTATTCGCCCCAACTACGCACTCTTAAACTAGTCTGCAAGAAATTGGAGCGAGTATGGAGGGTAGCATACTGCCCACAAGCTAAAGCAGCTTATCGTTCGGCTCAGCAAGAATACTATGCAGTATTAAACAGGCAAAAATGGAGTATTTTTCTAAAAGAATTGAGAGGGCAAAAAATAACAGCCGCGAAATTTTTGCTATAGTCAAGAGTTTTCTTTCTCCCTGTGCCGAGCAGATATCAATGAGACCCTCTACCGAATGGTGTGAAAATCTCTCCTCCTTCTTCTTAACAAAAATTGCCAAAATTCAACAAAGCCTTAGAGCAATTGGTGGAGGAAATGGGATTGCTGATAACGGTGAACCTAAGATTCTACCCATCGTCACCATGGAGAGATTTATCCCCCCTTCGGCCGATGATACCTTGGTGGCAATCAAATCGCTAAAATCTGGTGCCCCTGGGGATATTTGCCCGGCCCGGGTGCTGGCAGAAGTGGCTGAAGTAGTGGTATCTGAGGTTTCTCAAATAATAGGACTATCATTTACAACAGCAAGGGTTCCCAATGAGTGGAAACAGGCTAAGCTTCTGCCTTTGTTGAAGAAGACAGGAGCGGACCCAGCTGTGCCGAGTAATTACAGACCCATTTCGCTACTCCCAGCTATGGCAAAAATTGGTGAGAAACTTGCATTTGCCCAGCTTAATGCCTTTGTTGAATCCTCAGGGGCGCGTCATCCAGCCCAGTCTGTCTTCCGTGCAGCTTACAGCACGGAGTCGGCTCTGGTGGAGATCACTGAGGCGATCAGGGAGTGTTTGGACAGTGGCGGCAGAGCGGCTCTGATTTTATTGGACCTCTCTGCCGCATTCGACACTGTCCCGCACTCACTCCTCCTGACTCGTCTGGCTGACATCGGTATATTGGGTTCAGCATTGGATTGGGTGAAATCTTTTCTTTCAGACAGGTTTCAGCAGGTCTGGATCCCACCTTATTCATCCTCGACCAAACCCCTCACTACAGGGGTTCCCCAGGGTTCTACATTAAGTCCCCTGCTTTTTAATGTATACCTTACCCCTCTTATTGTGTTGGCTGAACAAATGGGAGCAAAAATTATTGCGTATGCAGATGACACGCAACTTTTATTCACGTGGCCTGATGCTGTTACCAACACTGAGGTCATCTGTTCGTGCCTTTCTGCTGTGTTTAACTGGTTGGCAGCAGCACAGCTGAAATGCAACGAAGACAAAACCGAAATTTTGTTGTATGGCCAGTTTCCGCCTAACTTTAGAGAGCTTCTGTGGCCATCGGATTTTCCCCAACCAGGCTCCGTTAGTATCCCTGCAAAGAATTTGGGAGTTTGGTTTGGAGAGGATCTGCGATTTGAGGCACACATAAAAAAACTTACAGGGGTGTGCTTCGGATCCTTAAAAGCCATGAGAAAGTTCTTTCCTTATTTACCATCTTCAGCAAGAGAGTCGGTTGCGAGGGCTCTAATTCTATCTCGGCTCGACTATGCCAACTCTCTGCTGTGCGGAACCCCTGCCTTTCTAGTCGCAAGACTGCAGATTATTCAAAATGCGACGGCACGCTTGCTGTGCAATGTGCCGAGTAGAGAAAGTGTTCGGATACATATGAAGGATCTACACTGGCTGCCAGTTGCGCAGAGGATAACTTTTAAAATCCTTACTCTAGCATTTAAAGCAGTCCATGATCTTGGGCCTTCCTATCTGAGGAAAAGATTTAGCCGCTATATTCCCACTCGGTCGCTACGCTCAGCCGATTGCAATTTTTTAAGAGTGCCCCGCTTTCAGCGAGTACGTCTGGGAGGCCAGTCACTTGCTGTTCTCGCAGCTAGGACTTGGAACACTTTGCCTCTCTCCTTGAGACTGATTGAAAACTTTGTACCGTTTATGAAGGCACTTAAAACTTATCTCTTCAGAATCGCTTATTAGTTTATAAATTCTTTCTGTTGGCCACTTGCTTGTTTTCTCTGTACGCGCCAGGACACTCTGGTAGTAACTGAGCGCGCTATAAAACAGCTAAAATAAAAAAATAAATAGGGGAGATGGACCGTGGATTCCCTCCTTGGTCGTCACCTACCCAGTCGGTATTTAGACAGACTTCCTCTCGTCTCTACGGTTGTCTCTTCCCTTACCCTCACGTTCTCACCTCACCACACCCCCCACTTCTTTTCTCTTTACTTTCTCTCCTCTCCTACTGTATTACTGATTGTTTGATGTATTGTGTAATTGTTGATCTTTTTCTGTTATACTGTTAAACCACATTGTTTCACATCCTTTCGTCCCTCCTGTTGTCTCCCCCCGCATCCTCCCTCTATTTATGTCTCTCCTTCTCCCCTCTCTCAATGTACTGAGACTGAACTTTTTTGTCTGATGCCCGATGGAGCTACCTGGTTTAGCTATAGGTGAGATGGGCCGTGGATTCCCTCCTTGGTCCTCACCTACCCAGTCGGTCTTTAGACAGACTTCTATCCGTCTCTCTGTATTGTCTCTTCCCTTTTCCTCCCTTTCTCACCTCCCCTGCCCCCTCCACTACTTTTCTCTCTCCTATCTCTCCTCTCCTAATTGTATTGCCTATTTTTGGGGATTTATTGTGTAATTGTTGAACTTTTTATGTTACATTGTTGATTCTCATGTAAAGCGCTCTGATACCTCCGGGTCTAGCCAGCGCTATATAAAACTCTTTAAATAAATAAATAAATAAATAAAGCAGAGATAAATAAACAAATGGCCGTAAAAGCTGCCTCTGAATATCAAGCCTATAAAGGCAAAATCTATGAAACAGGTGAACAGGCAGGCAGAGCACTGGCACTCCGAATCAGACAGGGTACTACCAAAAATATAATAACGAGTATCCAGGAGAACGGTCAGGAGTTCGTAGAACCACATGAGATTCTTGAGGTGTTTAAACGTTTTTATCAGACATTATACCAGGAAGAGGTGGACGGAGAGAATATCCGGATGAGGGACCCAAATTAGATGAGGTAGAGAGGGAAATTCTGGAGAGGGATATAACGGCCAATGAGGTGTTAGAAGCATTGCAAGAGCTAGCTGCTGGCAAGGCAGCGGGCCGGACAGCATCCCATTGGAGGTTTATAAATGTATCTCTAATGAGGTGGCACCACTGTTACTTGATTTATTCAATGAAATTATGGGTACTGGGAACATACCGGTGACGTGGAAGGACACAAACATAGTTGTTTTCCACAAGAAAGGGAAACCTAAGGAAAACCCAGGGTCTTACGGATTGATATCCCTTATAAACGCGGACAATAAACTTTATACTAAGATCTTGGCGAAGCGTCTGGGGAGGGTCATTGGCGGTCTGGTCTCCCCCTGGCAGCATGTGTTTATCCCTGGCCGGGGAACAAATGATCATATAAAACGAGCAATATCTTTGTTTGAGGCCCATGCTGCCGGCGGGGGGGGGGGGGGGGGCGAGGGGGATGGCCATGATCCCCCTCGACGCTGAAAAAGCCTTTGACCGCGTTAGGTGGGATTACTTGTGGGGGATACTGGTCCGTAGAGGGTTTGGCCCAAGAGTTTTAACTGCTAATAAGGCAATGTATTCTGATCCGGTTGCTAAGGTACAGTTGATGGGAGAAAGCTCGGGCAAGATCAATATAACAAGAGGGACACGTCAAGAATGCCCCTGCTCTCCCATCCTGTTTGCTTTGTTTATAGATCCATTAATAGGACAGATACTAGGCAATGGGGAGATTAAGCCGTTCATAATAAACAACTTTGAGACCAAGATTTTAGCTTACGCTGATGACCTGGCAGTAGTCTCCGTAGAACCTGTCTCGGCTATGCATGCATTAGTTGAAATCACCAAGGAGTTTAGCAAATATTCAGGATATCGCTTGAATGAGGGAAAAACACAGGTAATATGTACAAAAAATATAGTTAAATTAGGTCATAGATATGTGGACGCCGCAATGCATTGGAGAGTGACAATTAATGCAGCAACAGAATTATTTATAAAGGATAACTTTGTTCCGCTGTTAAAGACAATCGAACGAGACCTAAAAAGGATGGACACTCTTCATTTGTCACTCATAGGCAGGTCCAATGTCTTGAAAATGACGATGTTACCTAAAATCCTGTATCTGTTCCATTCTATCCCCTTTTTAATAGATGAAACGGTGTTAAAATCAATTGAAGCTATCTTTATGAGGTGTTTATGGCAATATTGGAAGATTAGACGCTCTTTAAATTTCATGTCCCTCCCACAGGAATCAGGTGGGTTGGGTATTCCAAATGTAAGGTATTATCATTGGGCATGCCTATTGACGCAAATGTCAGTTTTATTTGATCCATGAACAAGTAAATCTTCCGCCCAGGATCGTCCATACAGTTGTAAAAATATCCCCTCCATATATGAGCTTTTAATGGGGAGGGAGGCGGTGGGGATATTGCTAAGGAAAACAGGTTGTAAGTATTTTAAGAAAATGAGATATAAGATAGCGGACAGTGCCTGGGAGGTGTGGAAAAACATACAGAAGGTGTTATCGATTCCAAAAATGAATCTGTATACACCTCTTTGGAAGTCAGGGTTTTTCCCAAACTTAAGCAGGGATGGTGCATGGAAATACTGGGAACAGATGGGCATCCGGACAGTAGGGGATATAATGGAGGGGGACGGGGTGATGAGTTTCGGGGCGATCCAGCAGAAATATGGGATATCAAGTAGTCAAAGTTTTAAATATCTTCAGGTTATGCAAATGCTAAAATCTATAACACCCCGCATCCCTCCTGACAGCCACTATAGAGCTCTGGAATACGTGTTAAAAGGGGGGCGTAGAATCAAAATTATCTATAAAGCCTTAATATCAGCGACCCAGGATGACATGGAAAAAAATTAAGCCTCCTGGGCCATAAAACTGGCTGATCCAAACGTGGATCTAGACAGAGCGCTACAATTGGATAAGGAGGTCTTACGCTCCTCTAACCTGAAAGCACAACATTTTAAAACATTATTTAATCTTTATTATACACCCTCTATAAGCTGTTTGACTGGGGTAAAAGAGAAGATAATAGATGACCTAGATGTTTGAAAGGTCCTGCGGATCTGCTGCATATGTTCCACCGCTGTGAAAAATTAAGTATCATAAAAGGGGAGATTGAGACATTTTGGGAGGGGCTGCTAGGCTTCAAGATCTGCCTATCCCCGACCTTAATGATTCTCGCAATCGATAGTAAATTGGGTTCAAATAAATAGACTGAAGCGCTTGTCTTTATATCATCAGCAGTTTTGCGTATTTTGATCTCAGCAGCTTGGAAGGACGATACCGCCCCATCATTTCAAATGTGGTTGACCAGACTTTTGGGTATCCACAACGTTGAGTCCACACTATATGCACTCAAGGGCAGGAAAACACGGGAATTTGGATTAAAAATATAGGCGCACTTAAAAATGCATTTGTATGTCTATAATGCATTTTAAGAACTTTAATGGTTTTATTGAAGACGAAACATTATCTCTGTATATGAATGTCTATTTATTGTATTTATGGTATCTCCTTTTAATTTTACCAGGTTGAATAATGTATGAAATGGTTTTTTTGTACCAGTAATGAATTCTCAATAAAAAAATTTAAAAAAAGGAACAGGATGCGATCTTTTAAGTTGTTGAGGAACATCCTGTTGCCTGTGTCTGTCAAATGGACCTCGTCTTTTTGATATAATTCGTCCATGTCGAAGCATTAGTTGGTATGGTATATAGAGCCCATTTTGTGATCTTGGAGAAATACAGGAACAGCTTTATGGACATGTTTCCTGATTTTCTCTGTCTGTGAACAAAATTGGGTTGACTACTGTGACTTCTGTCTTTGTCAAATGTTGGAGGACACCAAGGCAGTATGTGAGAAAAGTGACATTAATTTTAGGGGTGGGCAGAACTCGCAGAGTTGCATATAAACTCTGCGAGATTATGTAGAGTTCGGCAAGCAGTGGAATTTCAGCACGTTGCGCTGCTTGCGCTGATTTTTAGTGCTGGGAGCTTGTTCTGCACTGTAAAATCAGCATGAACTGCTGGATGCACTGTGCCAGAGGGTGCTGCTTCTTTTTGCTGCTTGTGTAGATTTTCTACTCGAGCTGCAGTATTCTCAGCTTGAACAGTAACAATCTGCTGCCACCGCCTGCTTTGAGAAATCACGCTGGGACTCGTCCTAGCGCTCGATTTTGTTTTGCTCGTCACCATGCAGTGGTTCGCTGAGTTTGTTTGGAACTCTGCACTCCAGGTGGAGCACAGCGTTGGCAAAACTCTGCAAACTCCGCTGGCGGAGCGGAGTTAACCACCCACCAATTGTGGCAGAAAGTCAAAAGGAGGTTGCATGGGTGTGAGAGTTTGAGGTGGTTGCTGACATGCATCCTTAACTGCCAACCACCTGCTCAAATGCAGTGGATACAAGCTAACACAGGCACTTGGGGGTAGAAAGATGGGGTGAGGGGTGCCTGACGTAGATATCCTAGTGGGCAGATGGGCCCCTTGAACAGGAACATCTCGATGTAGGAGGTCAGTGGGTGGGGTCCTCCTCTAAGGAGGGACCCATCCATGTCCATTCTATTGGACAAGGATTTTTTAAGAGGAAGTAACACTGGAACCAGTCATGATCTCACTTGTAAAAGTATGTTTTGAAGAATGTACAGGGACACTCTTAGCTATGGTTAGTTAACCATCATGCACTAGCATCTCTGTTAAGGCTAGGTCTTAACTTCTGCAAGCAAAATTTGTACAAATGTAGGTTACTGTGTATAAAGTGAATAAAAATGTGTTTTTGTATATATGTATAAATAAATGCTGCCGGGGGACTTACGACCCCTAACCCTAGGAACTTGATTGGTGTTATTGTCAGTGACATGGGTGTATTGTGGGGGAGTGATTGGGTTTTTTGTTTTGCCCAAGGAACATCGGTGATTACCAGGCCATATGGCAGTCTCCCCTAATTTGGGAGAGCCACGCACATGCTAGCAAGCCATGGGCCACTCCGGGGTTGTGACTGGAGCTGCCGTGACCTAGCATTGGCGGTCTAGGCAGTATTGGCTGGCCTCGCCCCACGATGCGGTGAGTGGGTCTATTTTCCCTCTCGCCGCCACATAGGATGCCAGACAGAAACTCCTCCTTGCTTCTTCTTAAAATTTGTATTTTTCCCTCCCACCATCCCAACAGCAAACGGCACCGGTGGGGGGGTGCTTGGGGTGATGGCATAATGGGATGGACAATTATAAAGCAATGCAATTTTATGTGGTGCGATTCAGAAGGGATTTTATCAGAGGTCATAGTCTTAGCTTGTGTCATGTCTAAACTTTTTATCTTGCAGGTTACATTTATCTAGTTTTTATTTAAGTCAGCGGGTGAAGTCATGATTGGTAGGGTCCATGTAATGCATCCTTTTAGACCAAAAATAACAGCGGTTTCACAGGACCCTCCAAGGAGTGCTGCCATCAAGTCGAAAGGAGGCTGTAGGGGCTTACGGTAGGGGGTGGTTGCTGACACACGGTCCTTACTTGCCAGCCACTCGCGCAGGAGCAGTGGGGGAAAGCTAGCACAGGCCACTGGGGAGAGGAAGATGGGTGTAGTAGGTCTCCAAGGTAGGTATCGTAGCAGGCAAATGGGCCCCTGGCACAGGAACATCCTGGTATGGGATGTTGGTGGGTGTGGTCCTCTCCTAGTTTTAAGAGGACAAACACTGGAACCAGTCATGATCTCATTCATAAAAGCATGTTTTGAATAATCTTAGCTATGTTTAGGCAACTACCATGTACTAGTGTATCTGTTAAGGCTAAGTCTTAATATCTGTAAGCAAAAATTGTACAATCATGTTTCTGTGCATAACGTGATCAAACATTTTTTTGTATGTATGTGTAAATAAATACGTCAGGGGGTCTCACGACCTCCTAACCTAAAGAAATTGTTTGGTGTTCTTGACAATGACATGGGTGTGTTATGAGGGAAATGGTTGGGGTTTCTTTTGCCTAAGAGATATTGGCGGTTACCTGGTCATATCTATTTTGATGAATTCTTTCCAAAGTGGAACTCTCAATCCCTTGGTTCCACAAGCCAGATTTTACCCAGTCATAACCTTTTGGCATCACATGTTCATAATGAAACTTCACGACCTTTCCTTGATGGAATTGCTACTTCAGCCTTTGATGCATCCAACAACAAATGCACTCAGTGACAACCTCGCAGTCTTCTTCCTGCACCCAATGAGAACCTTACAGCCTTTCTGCACCCAGTGCCAACCTCACAGTTTTCCTGCACTCAGTGACACCTGTACTGCCTTTCTGCACCTAATGACAATCTCACCATTTTTATTCAATCAGTGACCACCTTACAGCCATTCTGAACCCAATGCCAACCTCACCGTTTTCTTGCACTCAGTGACAATTTTACAGTCTACACTCAGTGGCTACCTTACAGCCTTTCTACACCCAGTGACAATCTCACAGTTGTATGCACTCAGTGACAACCTTACAGTCTAGTTGTACCCAATCATAACCTCACAGTTTTCCTAGACTCAGTGACAACCTCACAGTTTTTCTGCACTCAATGACATCATTACAGCCTTTCTACACCCAGTGACAGCCTCACATTGTTTTCACTTGGTGACAACCTTACAATTTTTCTGCACTCAGTGACAACCTTACAGCATTTCTGCACCCAGTGACAACCTCACAATTTCATGCACTCGGTGACTAGCTTATAGCCTTTCTACACACAGTGACAACCTCACTGTTTTATGCACTCAGTGACAACCTTACAGTATTTTTGTACCCAATCACAATCTCACAATTTCCATAGACTCAGTGGCAAACTTACAACCATTCTGCACCCAATGACAACCGTACTGTTTTTCTGCACTCAGTGACAACCTTACAGCCTTTTTGTACCCAATCACAACCTCACAGTTTTCCTAGACTCAGTGGCAACCTTTTAGCCACTCCGCACCCAATGACTAACTCACAATTTTGTTTAACTCAGTGACAACCTTACAGCCAATGCCAACCTCACAGTGATCCTGCACTCAGTGACAACCTTACAGTCAGCACTCAGTGACAACCTTACATCCTTTCTGCATCCAATGACAATCTCACAGTTTTTTGGAACTCAGTGACAAATATACATCCTTTCTGCACCGAAAAACCTCACAGTTTTCTTGCACTCAGTGACACCCTTACAGCGTTTCTGCATCCACTGACACCCTCGCAGTTGTACGCACTGAGTGACTACCATACAGCCTTTCTGCGCCTAGTGACAACCTTACAGTTTTTCTGTGCCCAATGACAGCCTCATAGTTTTCCTGCACTCAGCAGTCTGGTGGCGCCCAGGGCGACAATGTTTGTTGGCGCACCCCCTCCCCATGACCACCTCGCCATGGACTCCATCACTACCACTATTTGACAATGACCCCTAAGACTCCATTACCACTGCCTCTTAGATTCATATAGGTTTATAGCAACACTCATACAAGTTTAAGGTGTCAGAACACTTTACATCACACATACATTGCATTGAGACATTCATATGTGTGTAAACCAGTGTATAGGAAATGTTATTTAAGACAGAGGCCTACAAGGTGTAGAGGTCACATGCCATCCATACCGGTAGTTATGTTATGTTATGTTATGTTAACATGGGTTTTATAAAGCGCACAGCTACTCTGCTGAGTGTCCTGGCGCTAAGTGAGTGAAGACTAAAATAAGAAGGAAGGGGAAATATGCAGGAAAGCAAAGTGCTCAGAATTATTGCTGGAACAGCCATGTCTTAAGAGCTTTTCTGAAGGGAAGCAGATCCTGAAGTAGTCTCAGGGCAAGTGATAAATTATTCCATAGTTTAGCCACTTGGAGCTGAAAGTAGCATCCTCCTAGTTGGGAGCACTTTACCACCGGAGTGCAAGCTAACGCCAAAGAGGCGGAGCGAAGAGAGCGGCGAGGATGGTAGAATTGGACTTTCTTCCTCAGATAGGGGGCTCCACAGCCATGTAAGCTCTTGAAAGCAAATACAAGGGCCTTAAACTGTAGGTAGGCAATGTAGTTTACGAGTTCTTGGTCTGGAAAAGCACAAATTCAGAATTTAAAATGTAACACCATTGTTAGGGGTTTTCTTTAAAAATAAGAATCGATTTCTATCCAAATGAACCCTTTTTGTTATGTTATGTTATGTTATGTTATATTTATTTTTATATAGCGCACGGCTACTCAAAAAGAGTGTCCCGGCGCTTTAATAATGAGACCTACAGCGAAATACCACAACACAGTAATAAAAACAGAGTAGACGGCACAGCAATAAAGAAGGAGAGAGAAAGCCTAAAGGGTAAACAACCAGGTCTTTAGACCTTTCCTAAATGCAAGTAAGCTAGTGGCTCCACGGAGTGTCAGCGGCAGGGTGTTCCACAGCTGTGGCGCCAGCAGTCCAAAGGAGCGTCCTCCAATGCGGGCTCTTTTTACACGCGGGACCGTCGCCAAGAGCAGAGATTCTGATCTGAGAGAACGGGCCGGCTGGTAAAAGGCAAGTCTCCTTTGGAGATGCTTAGCACCCACAGCATGGAGGGCTTTATAGGCCAAATTTAATGCCTTAAAGGCGATCCGCTTGCGGATAGGCAGCCAATGTAAGGTCTGCAAAAGACCCCCAGCACTGGCTCACCTATTTAGGCCATAAATGGCTCTCGCGGCAGCCTTCTGCACGACCTGGAGCCGCTGCAGCAAATACTCTGGCAGGCCCAGGTAAAGGACATTAGCATAGTCCAACCTAGACCCGATCAAAGGTCTCGCCTGAGACAGCGCAAGCGCTATCTCTTCGAGAAATTTTTTACGTGGCTTTTAAAAGTGCCACCAGAGGCTTTTGCTGGCCTACAGCTAGCGTTCACGTGCACAGCTGCCATCTGTGTTTTTTATTGCTGTAATCAGGCTCCTCTGCTTGCACTACCCCCATCCCTTTTTCCCCTCCCTCCTGGTCAGCTTCAGTTGTGTCTTCTAGTTGTGAATCATGCTCCTCTGCTCGCACTCCCCCATCTCTTCGTCAGTTTCATTTTGTCTTCTATCACTGTGAATGCACCTGCTTCCACAAGGCACACACACCACCAGCTGTCAGTGCATGCTTCCACCAGGCACACACACCACCAGCCGTAAGTGCACGCTTCCACCAGGCACACACACCACCAGCCGTAAGTGCACGCTTCAACCAGGCACACACACCACCAGGCGTCAGTGCATGCTTCCACCAGGCACACACACCACCAGAAGTCAGTGCACGATTCCACCAGGAACACACACCACCAGCCGTCAGTGCACGCTTCCACCAGGCACACACACCACCAGCCGTCAGTGCACGCTTCCACCAGGCACACACACCACCAGCCATCAGTGCACGCTTCCACCAGGCACACACACCACCAGCGGTCAGTGCACGCTTCCACCAGGCACACACACCACCATCCATCAGTGCACACTATCACCAGGCACACACACTACCAGCCGTCCCACACTACCAGCCGTCAGTGCATGCTTTCACCCGGCACACACCACCAGCCATCAGTGCACGCTTTTACCAGACACACACACACCACCAGCTGTCAGTGCACGCTTTCAAGGGGCACAAGTACCACTAGCCATCAGTGCACGCTTTCACCAGGCATACACATCACCAGCCGTCAGTGCACGCTTCCACCAGGCACACACACAACTAGCCGTCAGTGCATGCTTCCACCAGGCACACACACCACCATCCGTCAGTGCACGCTTCCACCAGGCACGCTTCCACCAGGCACACACACCACCAGCTGTCAGTATATGCTTCCACCACACGCACACACCACCAGCCGTCAGTGCATGCTTACACCGGGCCCACACACCACCAGCCGTCAGTGCACGCTTCCACCAGGCACACACACCACCAGCCATCAGTGCATGCTTACACCAGGCACACACACCACCAGCCATCAGTGCACACTTCCACCAGGCAGACACACCACCTGCCTTCAGTACACGCTTCCACCAGACACACACCACCAGCCGTCATGCATGCTTCCACTAGGCACACACACCACCAGCCATCAGTGCACACTTCCATCAGGCACACACACCACCAACCATCAGTGCACGCTTTCACCGGGCACACACACCATAAGCTGTTAGTGCACGCTTTCACCGGGCACACACACACCACCAGCTGTCAGTGCACACTTCCAATGGGCACACACACTACCAGCAATCAGTGCATGCTTCCACCAGGCACACACACCACCAGCAATCAGTGCATGCTTCCACCAGGCACACACACCACCAGCCATCAATGCACACTTTCACCAGGCACACACACCACCAGCCGTCAGTGCACGCTTCCACCAGGCACACACACCACCAGCCGTCAGTGCATGCTTCCACCAGGCACACATACCACCAGCCATCAGTACACACTTTCACCAGGCACACACACCACCAGCCACCAGTGCACACTTTTACCAGACACACACACACCACCAGCTGTCAGTGCACGCTTTCAATGGGCACAAGCACCACTAGCCGCCAGTGCACGCTTTCACCAGGCATACACACCACCAGCCGTCAGTGCACGCTTCCACCAGGCGCACACAGCACCAGCGGTCAGTGCACACTTCCACCAGGCACGCACACCACCATCCATCAGGGCACACTATCACCAGGCACACACACTACCAGCCGTCCCACACTACCAGCCGTCAGTGCATGCTTTCACCTGGCACACACCACCAGCCGTCAGTGCACGCTTTTACCAGACACACACACACACCACCAGCTGTCAGTGCACGCTTTCAATGGGCACAAGCACCACTAGCCATCAGTGCACGCTTTCACCAGGCATACACACCACCAGCCGTCAGTGCACGCTTCCACCAGGCACACACACAACTAGCCGTCAGTGCATGCTTCCACCAGGCACACACACCACCATCCGTCAGTGCACGCTTCCACCAGGCACGCTTCCACCAGGCACACACACCACCAGCTGTCAGCACATGCTTCCACCATGCACACATACCACCAGCCGTCAGTGCATGCTTACACTGGGCCCACACACCACCAGCCGTCAGTGCACGCTTCCACCAGGCACACACACCACCAGCCATCAGTGCATGCTTACACCAGGGACACACACCACCAGCCATCAGTGCACGCTTCCACTAGGCAGACACACCACCTGCCGTTAGTACACGCTTCCACCAGGCACACACCACCAGCTGTCATGCATTCTTCCACTAGGCACACACACCACCAGCCGTCAGTGCACGCTTCCACCAGGCACACACACCACCAGCCATCAGTGCACACTTCCATCAGGCACACACACCACCAGCCATCAGTGCACACTTTCACCGAGCACACACACCATAAGCTGTTAGTGCACGCTTTCACCGGGCACACACACACCACCAGCTGTCAGTGCACACTTCCAATGGGCACACACACTACCAGCAATCAGTGCATGCTTCCACCAGGCACACACACCACCAGCAATCAGTGCATGCTTCCACCAGGCACACACACCACCAGCCATCAGTGCACACTTTCACCAGGCACACACGCCACCAGCCGTCAGTGCACGCTTCCACCAGGCACACACACCACCAGCCGTCAGTGCATGCTTCCACCAGGCACACACACCACCAGCCATCAGTGCACACTTTCACCAGGCACACACACCACCAGCCATCAGTGCACACTTTTACCAGACACACACACAACACCAGCTGTCAGTGCACGCTTTCAATGGGCACAAGCACCAATAGCCGCCAGTGCGCGCTTTCACCAGGCATACACACCACCAGCCGTCAGTGCACACTTCCACCAGGCGCACACACCACTAGCCGTCAGTGCACACTTTCACCAGGCACACACACCATCAGTGCACACTTTTACCAGACACACACACCATCAGCTGTAAGTGCACAATTTCAATGGGCACAAGCACCACTAGCCGTCAGTGCACACTTTCACCAGGCATACACACCACCAGCTGTCAGTGCATGCTTCCACCAGGCACACACACAACCAGCAATCAGTGCACGCTTTCACCAGGCACACACACCACCAGCCGTCAGTGCACACTTTTACCAGGTACACAAACCACCAGCCATCAGTGCAGCAGGCAGGCTCTTCTTTGAGTTTCTTGGTAAATATGTGTTCGATGCCTGGGAGGGAGTGGGTTGAGTTTCCTTAAACCATGCTGAGTATGCAGGTGCAGTGCATGAACTCTTGTGTGAGTGAGTCATGCTGCCTGGGGCTCACTCACTCCACACTTGTAAATTGCGCCTGCACCAGGCTTTTTCTCATTTGCAAAGTTCGGCGCATGCGCACAGCTAGGCAGCCCCCACACCCCAGGGAATGACTGCTTCCTACAACTAGAATGAAAACAACATTCAGAGCAATGAAAACAAGTTCATTTGATGCAAAGAACTGTTAACAAAAACCATGTCCAGCTATTGTAGATCTGGCAACTTAAACAAAACAGCAACAAAAACAAACAAGCATTGGCATATCACATTTGAGCTCTGCTCAATACCGTATTAAGTTTCCAGAAAAAGACCACAATTCCAAGCTTGCATTGAGCGTAACAGACAAAACATTGTGCAATTAAATGATCTCGTGTCACAACCCTCGTAAGTTGAAAAAAAGGAACCAATTATGTCATCACAAGTTAAGAAAAACGGTGGCATATCGTGCTTGTCAATAAGCAAGAAATAATACTTGTCATCAGCAGTTACGTGCATGTAAATACAAACGAGTTACTTCAAAGTTTCAATGATCATGTTTGAATACGACCAGATCCGATTATGTGGAGCAGAAACATAAAAATACTCAACATCGCAAAGTCACTGTGTATACTGACGATTTCGCGTTTTGTCAACTAACGGGAAGATTTAACCGTTATGAGCCCATAAAACAATAATGAACTAAACTAAACAGCTGTGAAAAGGGGCGATATAAGAGGTGAAGGTAACTGGAAAAATCTCAATGGAGATTGTTTTTACCTGATAAAATTAGTCAAAAAAGCGGGGTCTGCAGAAAACTTTGGATCATGCGTCTAGATACGACTAGGACAGGCCAGAACACGGATGATGAACTACATTTTTTCCTAGGCCCTGACACCTGATGAGCAAAGCTCCAGGTCCAACATTAACATCTTAATATGACAAAATATGTTTCTGCTAACTATGCCCCAAAAAGAATACGCTGGAGACTGAGACAACACACACTTTCCCAGCAAAGCATTTTCGGCTGAAAATGTTTGTTTGATTACATGTCTGATGTGATTAACCACAATTGTGATGTTATAATATAAGCTCAAAATTAAGAATGATGCCAATCGCAGAATTGTATTAGATTGAAGATTTTTTATGACTTTCTGCCTATATATTTCCTTCTCCCTTTCCCTCATAAGGGAGTTTTGTTCAATTTCCGCCGATTATCTCTGTCACTGAATTTCACGTGGCCCTGTGAGCCATAGTGTGGTCTATCTACCACACTGCCCATCAAATGTAATATACAATTACCCCTTTATGAGTATTTACTTTGTCACAAAAAAACATGGTAATTCAACTCCATGATTTTTTCATTTTATAATTATTTTATTAGCAGCTGTGAAACTTAGAACTTCAACGACCAATAGCCACGTACTCGGCTGAGGTCTCTTTTCACTTTTTGTAGTAACTCTTTTCTTTCTATCGGCCACCTCGTTAGCGACCTAGCCCTTTGTTTGTTTTCATTCTTAAAGGGCGGGTCTAACTACATTCGGTGTTCCCGCATCCGGAAACCGAGACTCGTTCGACTCCATGAGGAAGGCGCCACACTGGTAAGACTCGGGGTCTGCTATTAACCATGATGTAGCACCCAACCTTAATTCCAGAGGGGTTTTCACCCTCAATAAAACTGCCATTCGTATTTTACCTTTCAGCCTCTACCTCTTTGAACTTGTACAACTTGACAAGTTCCGAAGCAACTATAAACAAGGGCACAGGCAAATCTGTTGCCGCCCTTTTTCTCAAACCACCCGATCAGGACCGGGTTGGAATTATCACCGGTCCCCCGGTGAGTTTTACCATATTCTTTCCCTAATCCTCAGTATTCCGATTTATGTGTTTGAAATCTAATGTTCGAAAGATAGGCTAACACAAATGTTCCCTTGTGGTTTTTGTCGTTTTCTTCAGACTCCGCTTTTTTGACTAATTTTATCAGGTAAAAACAATCTCCATTGAGATTTTTCCAGTTACCTTCACCTCTTATATCGCCCCTTTTCACAGCTGTTTAGTTTAGTTCATTATTGTTTTATGGGCTCATAACGGTTAAATCTTCCCGTTAGTTGACAAAACGCAAAATCGTCAGTATACACAGTGACTTTGATATGTTGAGTATTTTTGTGTTTCTGCTCCACAAAATCGGATCTGGTCGTATTCAAACATGATCATTGAAACTTTGAAGTAACTCGTTTGTATTTACATGCACGTAACTGCTGATGACAAGTATTATTTCTTGCTTATTGACAAGCACGATATGCCACCGTTTTTCTTAACTTGTGATGACATAATTGGGTTCCTTTTTTTCAACTTACGAGGGCTGTGACACGAGATCATTTAATTGCACAATGTTTTGTCTGTTACGCTCAAGGCAAGCTTGGAATTCTGGTCTTTTTCTGGAAACTTAATACGGTATTGAGCAGAGCTCAAATGTGATATTTTAGCTATTGTTTGAAGCCTTTCTGAAATTAGGGAAAACAATAATTACATTGTTGTGATGATACAATATATTCTAATTACTGCCAGTCACGTACATTTACGAAAGAGCTATGAGATTTACCCGCAATTACTGTATTGAACGTGAACAATGCGTGTTGCACCCTTATTTGTCTAATTAAATTTTCAGCTACACAAGTAATCCTCAACAAGGGAAAATATTATCCATAAAATCGTATACATGGCAGTAAGCGTACAGTATAAATAAGAATCTTCTGTGTAAATAGGGTCGCATTTGACCTTGTATATGTTAACACCCAAAGATTCAAGTATATTATGTTTCACTGCACATTTGCACCCTAGGAGCTTATTTTGTTGCTTGTTTTTTACCTACTACTGTTCTGATCGCGTCGAAAGTCACGACACATTGGTTCTTATCTCTGTCACTAGACACTTACAATTTGTTGTGAGATCAATAAACGACAGCATTTGCTGACGAACACAAAACGACACCGTCCGCCTATCCCCTCCCCCCTTTTTGTTGGTTTCCACGTCACGGGTGTTCCATTTTCGCCACAAATATTTCCTTTTCATAACAGTTTTGAACCTGTATTTCTATTTCTCTTCTAGCCCTGAAGAGTCACAGCCATATGTTGTGATGAAACACGTGTTGGCATGATTTGTATTTACAGTGATTCCCAAGTGGGGAATACTGTGGTTGAATAAAAACCCTTGAAAGACTACACGCTGGGTCCGGTCTATCCCTACAATCGTTATTCTAAGACAAATCAGTCTACTCATATATATTGTGTGCTCTGGACAAACTGCATAAACCTAAAGAGAAGGAGGTCTTCTGTCCTTCTTCCTTCACAGAGGTTAAGGTTTTTCCTCTGACCAAGAAGCACCTACTAAAATAGCCTTACCAAGAATGCATTAGATCATTACCCTACCGTAACAAGTTGTGCGCCATTTTTCTGAACACTTAAAAAACCATTTCGCTGATCTCAAACAAGCATTGGCATATCCAATACGTCTCGCTTTTTGGACCCTATAAGTATTTAGTTATGCAGCAGAATATCCTTGGTGCAACAACACCAACTGTTTCATGGCTAAACACTTATAAGGTCCTAAATGCGAGACCTATTGGCTATGCCAATGCTTGTTGTAATATTATAATCAGAAAAGAATTGACAAAAAAACGTGTAGCTCTAATGTATTGCTTGCAGCTGCATGCAGCCCTTTGAGGATAGTTAATAGCTCACCACTCTTTATTAGAATTTTAACTTATAAACTGCAATTAACAAAAGGATCTCTCTGACAAAAGCGATAACCCATTGACCTATTTATAGCCTTAACGTAAGAATACATTCACTTTATTCATGAACAATGTTGACTTTTGGCTAAATTCCCACTAAAAAAAAACCATATACATACATCCTAAAGTCCAAGCAGCGAATGACGGCGGCCATCAGATGCCCAGCGGTACGTGCCTAAAGTGCTGGCGTCTCAGCACTACACTCTCCTTTTCTCTCTCAACACTCCAATAAAGAGCACTGCACTATCCTGCTATTTATTTTATCTATACTACTATTATAAAGAGAGAACTGGAAACTTTTGATGCGGGTAAACTCAATAAGTACAGCACCAATCACAACACCCAATACACCATTGTAAAGGGTAGGTTCAGCAGATGGACATAGGCTATACAGCTGGCCACCATATACATTAGAAAGTTCAAAGAACATAGGGGGGCAAAGTAGTCCCTTGTGGGCGTGTTAAACTCCAGTGGGCGTGTTGTGGGTGTGATCGTGGGGTGAGGGGGTGTGGCGTCTCATCAAGCTCCAAGTTCACTACCTTCACTACAGTGGGCGTGTCGTGGGCGTGGTTGTGGGGCGTTATGCTGTGGCATGTGCCATCTCATCAAGCTACAACTTCGCCACCTTAACTCCAGTGGGCGTGTGCGTGTCGTGGGCGTAGTTGTGGGGCGTTATGCTATAGTAAATGTCCGCAGCATGCCGTTGGCCACGTACTACAATCAATCAATGTGGGCGTATCATGGGCAACCATCATAGGGGCGGGTACATGGGCGCGTACTACAAATGAAGCCCAATCGGCGCATATTACAAATGAAGCGCCGCGCTTCAAGCGCAACTTTCGACATAGGCATAAGTAAATATCCAAGTAGTAACAACAATATGCAAGCCCCAAATCATGCGCAACGTTAGTCATATGGCCCTGTTAATCGCCGCGTACTATTCATTAGCATAAAAAGGGGCGCGGCTGCCAACCCCAATCACGCATCCAACATTATTGAAGAAGTCCGAATGATGGCTGGAGCACTCTCCGGGACCTGAATTAGAATCCTTTACACCATCTTCCAAACTGTGGACTTGCACTTCCAGTCCACTAAAGATTTAAATGAAATTTGAATGTGTGGAGAAGTGTGGCTCAGGGGTTAGAGGCAGCAGACCCGGAAGCTGGGATCGGTCCTGGACCAGGGTTCAATTCCCCGCCTCGGCGGGTCTTGGGCTAAAAATTCCACGGACTCGATAATTCTCGCCCCGGTGCCTCCCCGACTCACGGGTTCACATTCTGCGACTCTGGGCAATAGCTTGCTTAATCTCCACAACGGCCCCTCGCGGCGGGTTGCCTGACTTTCACCTTGTGGATACCCTGCTATCTCACAGGGGAATACCAGGAAGGGTTCCCTAAGCAAGCGCCGGGAAACCCACTGCGGGTAGCTGTGCGCTATATAAGCTCAACTACATTTACATTTACATTTACATTTGATCTGATATACTGATTGGATATGAATAAATCAGCCCATATTAAGAATTTCCGTTGGACTCGATTAGATGTTACTTGGAATATTAGATATACGACGGAATCTTAGCGTTTCTTTTAGACCAATATACAATCCTTTCGAGACCGTATTTTCATACTTTGAAGCCATTATGATGAGAACTCTATAATAGATACCGGCCCTGAGGAAGTCGTTGGGTGATTTACCCCAAGACGAAACACGTGTTGGCTGTTTTTCTGTTTGGCTATATTGGATGATCCCAACTACACAGGATCAACTGTTGAGATCGACTTTCCTAAAAAGAAAATTAAAGACTTTTTCATTTGAATGACATTATCTGGAGGACTTTTATTGGATTGAAACTTCTTCTCAAATATTGTGTATGATCGCTCGGGTACAAAGTTGTGTTTTCAGTTATTTCTTCTGTTTCACAGGAGATAGGTTTGGCATGTCAGTGGTCGTTGCCTATATGTCCCCTAGAGCATTTACTATTATACAACTTGTTCTGTCTACTGCTATTGGTTCTGCGCAAGGCATTACCCAGCCACATTTTGCAAGTTTTCACGCATCCAACATAGCTTTCTCATGATTGGACGCGTCACCGAATAGACCTGTTAATCGCCGCGTACTATTAATTAGCATGAAAAGGGGCACGGCTAACAACAACAATCACGCACCGACATACCTATCTCATGATTGGACGCGTCACCGAATACAATGAAGTAAGGAAAAAAACACGCGCCTTCCGGAAACATTGACGAACCGCCATAACGTTAAACTTTCACTCTGTTTTGGGCACTTGGCGCTTTACTCAAAACGCCTCCGTCGCAGGGCTACACCGACCAAGGCTAATATTCAACATCATCACGGACGCACATTCACGCCAGAAAAACATTCACAATCAGCGCAAACACACAACGAACGAACGAAAGAAACGGGCAACGCACACGCACTCAAAGAAGTCCTCCGCCAGAACGTCAAACTTTCACTCTGTTTTGGGCACTTTGCGATTCACTCTAAACGATCCAGGCAAAAATTAAAAAATATCACCCACGCAAATTCACGCCGGAAAAACATTCACAATCAGCACGCACACACAACGAAGGAAATAAAGATACGGCCAACGCGCACGCACTCAAAGAAGCCCTCGCTAATACATTGCCTTTGCTTCTACCATTAACAAATCTCAAGGTCAAACTTACAAAGTCATAGGCATAGACTTACGAGAAGACTTCTTCACTCATGGACAGTTATATGTAGCACTCTCTAGGACTGGCAATTTACTAAATCAATTTATTCTACGGCCACATTCCAATGAAACCAAAAATGTTGTATACCGTGAAATCTTAAAATGAATTAAACTTTGCCATTACAAACATTACACACATACTTTTTATATCCCGGACAACATCGGGACGGGCTGCTAGTTTAAAAATAAAGAGCAGAGGTGCAGAGTTCCAAAAGTGCATCGTCAACACATTTTGGGTAAACATAAAGAAAGACTTCTGCACGCATGCACAGTTGTCAGAATGCAAAGCATACCACTTACTTTGGTGCTGTGTGGAAATATTGTAAATGCACCGTGTTTGACTTCTATCCTTTGTCATGTAGTGGTCGTAAATGTTGAAAGATTGACACAATACAATCAGTATAGGGTAATCAATGGAGAGAGCGAGGGTTTTGAGGGGCGAGTCCCGTCCCCAGCTATGTAAACATGAAAACAATGTGGACTGGCCCACTATGTGGAAGTAGTGGAATGTTGGTTGATATTCCAGGTCACTTGTGAGTATAGCTTATCAGCTAGGCACAATAGGTTTTGTTTATAAACCCCTCACACACCAACCTAGTTGGTGTCATGCTTCATCATCGGGGTCCAACCAGGCAGCCGAATGCCGCCTGGTTGTGCTTCAACGCCTGACTACAGCGGAGCAGGTGTCATGCAATAGTGTGATGTGGATGAAGGTGAGTAGTAAAATGCCCCTCTGGGGGTCCTTACCCAATATTTTATTCGTGGCGGCCCAGGGTGTAAGATAAAAGTATGTGATGCAACTACGAGTAGAAAAATTATGACTATTTAGTTGGCTAGGTGTTGGCGGTCTACATGTTTCAGTCCCAGAAAAAAAGTATGCGGGACTTTCGTCAGGACCAGGTAGTAGTGAGTGGCAAAAAGTAGTGCCACGTGTGGGACGCCATGGGCACCAGACTAGGTTATCCGCAGATGACTCCTCTCTATCAAATCACATACGGGAGAGCCTCTCCCCGCGCCCCGATCTTCTGGATTAGAACCCCATGCGAAGATTTTTCTCGCTTACCTTTATTATTATTATTATTATTATTATTATTATTATTATTATTATTATATCTGATTTTGTAGAGCGCTCAGCTACCCGTAGGTTTCCCGGCGCTAAGAGAACAGAAGTAAAAGAGGACAACGGAAGTTTAAGGAATCGGTTACAGAGAAAACAACCAGGTTTTCACACCTTTGCGGAATTTGATATAGGATGTTTCAGATCGCAGAGGGATGGGAAGCGAATTCCAGAGCGCAGGTGCCAGGTGGGAGAATGAGCGTCCACCGACTCTGGCCCGCTTGAAGCGGGGAACAGAGAATCTGCAGTGAGTGGAAGATCTAAGGGTGCGAGAGGGACAGTATTGCTGGACTAAAGTGGAAAGATATTGGGGGGCTTTTCCAGCTTTGATACGGTGCATGAAGCAAAGTGCTTTAAATTTGGTCCTAGATTCTATGCGCAGCCAGTGAAGGCTACGCAGAGAAGAAGAGACAGAGGTTGTTCTCGGTAGGTTACAAAGTAGACGGGCAGCCATGTTCTGAACTACTTGGAGCTTCCGGGTGACCTCCTTACAGGCACCCAGAAGGAGTACGTTGCCGTAGTCCAGCCGCGATGTCACTAGGGCCTGGACCACTGACTTCTGGGTGTCTGGAGGCAGCATCCATGTGATCTTCCTCAGCCACCTGATGATGGTGGTGCAGGTGGCCGAGACCTTGACCACATGTTGTCTCATGGATAACTGATTATCAAAGAGGACCCCCAGATTGCGTGCTGAAGTTGCTGGGACCGGTAGAGGTCCCATTTGCTGAGGCCAATGTTGCGGGCCCCAGAGAGCGGAATCCGGCCCAAATAGGAGAAGCTCTGTTTTATCGCCGTTTAGCTTTAGCTTGTTAGTCAGCATCCAGTTGGCGATGTCAGTGAGTCCAGAACAGAGAGAAGAAGAAGGGGAGTGCTGATTAGAGGAGAGAGAGAAAATAATTTGGGTATCATCAGCATAGGAAAAAATAGAAAGTCCAGCCTGTTCAGCAAGAAAAGCAAGAGGTCTGACGTAAAGGTTAAAAAATAAAGGACTAAGAATAGAACCCTGGGGAACGCCATACGGGGAGTTGTGAACAGTGGACACAGAAGAAGGGGAGAAAACCTGGAAAGTGCGATGAGAAAGAAAGTCAGAGATCCAGGCGAGGGCGGGGCTGCGGATACCAACAGACTTCAAGGCAGACAAAAGGATGCTATGGGAGACGGTGTCAAAAGCGGCACTCAAATCCAAAAGGATGAGTGCCACTGTCTCCCCTTTGTCTACCTGGCGCCTGACTGTCTCCGAGACTCCCAAAAGGGTGGACTCCGTAGAGAAGCTCGCCCGGAAACCAGACTGAGAAGGGTGGAGAACGTTTGCTGATTCAATGTAGGTGGTGAGGTGACGATTAACATGTTTCTCCAGCACCTTTGAGAGGCAGGGAAGCAGGGAAATGGGCCGGAAGTTGGCTGGGTTGCTGATATCCGCATTAGCTTTCTTCAGCAGTGGAACCACCATCGCATGCTTCCAGATGTTAGGAACCACTGCCTCAGTGAGAGATGCATTCAAAAGAGCCAAGATACAGTCCAGAGGGACAGAGTCTAAATTACAAAGAATCTGGGGAGGCATGGGATCCAGGGGAGAGCCGGATTTAATCTCTGCCAACAATTTCAGGAAAACGGGCATGGAGATACATTCCCATTTATCTAATCGAGGAGGAGAAAGTCGTTCAGGATCATCCTGTATGGAGAGTTGGTCATGTTGCTGGAATGGTGGCCTGGGTGAAACAGAAGATGAAGTATCAAAGCCCGCGTAGATGTTGTCAATTTTTGATGTAAAAAACTCTGCCAAGGAATTACATTGATTGCTATCCAGGCAGGGGGCTTTGGGGGCACATGACATACCCGATAGTTCCTGAACTGCCTTAAAGAGGGCCTTAGGACGATTCTGAGCTTTCAGTATCGTATCGTTAACATGATTAGCCCTGGCAGTGTTACATAGAGTGTGGTATTTCTGTAATGTAATGCAGTGCATGTAAGTTAAATAACTGCATCTTTTTACCCTTTTCCACACACCTTAGCGCGTGTGTAGGATATCTTTCACACGTGGCACTACTCTTTGCCACTCACTACTACCTGGTCCTGACGAAAGTCCCGCCTACTTTTCTTCTGGTACTGAAATATGTAGACCACCAACACCTAGCCAACTAAATAGTCACAATTTTTCTACTCGTAGTTGCATCACATACTTTTATCTTACACCCTGGGCCGCCACGAATAAAATATTGGGTAAGGACCCCAGAGGTGCATTTTACTACTCACCTTCATCCACATCACACTATCTCACGACACCTGCTCCGCTGTAGTCAGGCGTTGAAGCACAACCAGGCGGAATTCGGCTGCCTGGTTGGACCCCGATGATGAAGCATGACACCAACTAGGTCGGTGTGTGAGGGGTTTATAAACAAAACCTATTGTGCCTAGCTGATAAGCTATACTCACAAGTGACCTGGAATATCAACCAATATTCCACTACTTCCACATAGTGGGCCAGTCCACATTGTTTTCATGACAATACAATCAGTAACATTTAGTTTCACTTTCATAAACTTTATTCGGCACCAAAATAGCCAAAAAAAGATGCATACATAAAGAAACCATACAGAGTAAGAGAATCACAAAATAAATAAATGCATTTTACAGAACACCAACAAAATTAGTTTAGTGCAATCAGATTCCAGCTGCCCATGACAAACAACGTATCAGCATAATATATCACTTAGTCAGTAATGCTTTGGATTGTTTGACTTTCAAAGTAATTAAAATGTTAATTAGAAAACCCAAATTAAATGTATTTCAAATTAAGGCGTCTGTTCACAAAGGCATATTGCAGTATGTAAAGTTGCACTCCAGTAGTATTCTTTAACAGATTCTTAAATGTCTTTGCAGTTTGGCTAAAAACATCTAAAATGTGAAAAAAGGGAATATTCATATACAATTCGTAAAACAAGGAAAGGTGCTTTTCCTCTGTGCTCTCTTACTAACAGCGAGTTGGACGTTTGGGGCTGATTCACAAACACATGTAAGAGTACATACAATAACGCTCCCGTGGGACTATTTCTTATGATCAAACATGATTTTGTAACTCAGTGCCTGCAGCTTTAAAAAATGCCACATAGTGTGGAAAACGCATCATTTATACCCAAATAGCTGAACAAAGCTGCACACAGGATGGTGCTGTATAGTTCATGAAGATGAAGTAAGTAATGTATTCATTTGAATTGTTATAGTGCCTTCTCCAAAGGGACCCACAGGGGATGAGCGCCTTTCCTTCTCTTTCCAGTGAGGTTGGGGAGTTTGAACCATTGGTTCACATGTATGGACTCTGCCCCTGCCCAACACTTTCTGTGCAGTCCTCCTCCAGTGTCCCTGTTTCATGCCTCAGCGGCTAATTATTTCCAGGTTTTTTCTTTTCTTCTGGGGATTTCTAGTCTCTTTCATCCCAAAGTAAAGGCAGGACTACAAGTCCCAGAATGCAATTTAAACTTGAATTGAATGAGCTACTCTCTTATGGGTGTTGGAAACTCGTCAACTGTGCCTTAGCAACAAGGCTCTGGACCTTCATTTGTTCTTAGGCTCTTTTTGTAAAATCTTAGCTGCACCAGAAGTGTCTGAAATGCACTTCCCTTCTTCTCTGGAGGCTCCCGCAGTCCCACTGCTTAGACTCTGAGCTCTGCTCACCAGGACTGGACATAAGGCGGTAGACCAAGGAGAAGGTAGCAGGCACGTAGGAAAGAGAGGAAGACATGGAGAGAACAGATTAAGGCTTTCGTTCCACGTCTGGCACAGATTTGATGCCATAGTTGCACACCTGCCACTTGCAACGCTGCAGGTTTTGGTAATTGCTGGGTGCGCACATATTGCATCATTCAGAGTGGTGGCCCTACCAGCTACAACCATTTTCACCATTTGTTGCATCTGGCACCCTCTGCTGCCCCTTCGCCTGGAGCCGTAGGGTACCTGACCTGACCTTCAATGTTCTTTATGTAAAAACAGGTGTGTCCATTGCATAGGTACCCCAGCCCCACATCAGAGGTGCAGGATAGCAATGTCCATAACAAGAAAAGCAGGACTCATTACTGAAATATTTTGTCTGTTAAAACTATGGCCTTGGGAGGTGCGCGGCGGCAAGATGGCTGCACCCTGACGATGCTCTGCGACACCGGAACAAACTCTTTTACGAAGGACCCTCATAATGGGATTATCTCCGTGCGCACGCACAGGTGAATTTGTCGGAAACCGCCAGGATTGCAAAGGCGAGTTTCCGACCTTCATAGATAATGTTTTAATCCCTTAAACAGCACAGGGTTGATATTCCTGATGTTTCTCGGAATCGCTGCCGCCATTTTGTTAGCGCTCGGTGCGGCGCTGCATATTTCACCTCAGCATGACCCGCTTTGAGACTGCCACGTTGTGAAAATGCCCCAAAATTAACAGACTTGACTGGTTTTTTTCTGTGTAGTGGTTGCCCTTAGCTATACACTTTGGACCTTTTTTTTTCTTCTCCTCATGTGTTCAATGGAGTGGCTGCCACAGTGTGCAGTATGTATACAGACAAGATTACTTTTCCTCCATATGCAATGTTTTGTCTGAAATTGCACCTAGATTGGCATATTTGACTCTGCCCTGCGTTTATTATTATTGCAGCTGTCTCTGTATGGTCACTTATAACGGCGCGACAGTCTCTACGCAGTATTGCGCTGTCATAGTCCTAATAACACTGTGGCTGCTATGGTCCTAGCGGTTACACTAACCTACCTATTGCCATCACGCAGCTTATTATGTCAATATTGTGCTGAATCTCTTCAACAGTTCTCCTTTTCTGTGCACTATGTTTGATTATGACGATATTGTGCTCCTTTCCTTGATTTTGGACTCTGTCCTCTCATTGTGACGGTAGCAAATTTCACTCTACTAGTCACTTTCCTGACAGTGACGGAATTTTTTCTTCTGTTTCTTGACTCAATATATCATTGCCCCTGGAGTTCCCTTGCCTTTCTATTTTTGGGGGTTTTTGTCTTTGACTTTATCTAACCAGCTTATTCAATTCTTCAACAAAATGGATCTTGCGCTCTCAAATAAGACGCATGTTACTGCAGGAACTTCTTCGGGAGCTCGGAAGGACTCCATGGCCAACAACAGCAAACGTCTTAAAAAAGACCCTTCCTCTCCAACTAAGTCCCCTCTTCCAATCACTCTGGAAGACATTATGGATGAATTGCGTCTCTTTTGTCCTTTTATGGCGGAGACTAACACCACGCTCCAAAGAATTGAGGAAAAATGGACATGAGATTATCTGATGTTGAACAAAGGGTGTGCGACGCACAGGATGTCATTGCCAAAGTCGAAAACCTTACCAAAGAAGTTCATCAACTCAAAAAATCTACTGAGTATTTGGAAAATCGCAACCGGCGTAATAATCTTCATATTTATGACATTCCGGAAGGTTCTGAAGGCTCCGATATGATCGCCTTTTTGAAATCCCAGGTTTTGCAGATCGTTGGCCTCCCAAAATCAGTTGACTTTAACATCCAAAGAGCACATAGACTAGGGCCTCAAAATACATCTTCTGGCGCCAAACCAAGAGGTATCATTGCATATTTTCTGCTATACTCTGATCTTATGGAAACCCTTGCAGCTGCCAAGCGACCCAAACAAATGTTCTTTTCGGGTCACAAAGTCTTTTTTAGTCAGGATGTGTCTAAACCAACTGCTAGCAGGCACAAAGAATTTCTGGATCTCAGACCAGCTTTAAAGTCCATAAACGCACGCTATGGCCTTATACATTCGTGTTTCTTTAAAGTGACTTACAAGGCTAGAACATTTTCATTTGAAGACACAGCTGATCTCTGGAAGTTTATTCACACACATCGAGAGGAGCACATGGAACTTGGCAAACATTGACTGTTTTATTAATGTTTTCTAATCCATTCATTAGGTTTTTGCATTTTGTGTTCACCATTGTTAATTTCTCCTCTTGTCCGTTTTTTTGGTTTTTCTTGTATTGTGGATGTCGACTCCTGCATATATTGTCCATCGGTCTGTTTGTTTGGTGTTTCCAGTAAAGATGCCCCCCATTTCTGGTAAGCTCCCATTTATCTTTTTGTTGTTGTCTCATTTGTCTCTTCTTTCATTTTTGGAATTATTTTACCCCTTTGTTTTCATCTGATGTTGTTTAATCGATATTTGTTTCTTGGTGCCCCCCTCCAGTGGTGTGGCTGTTCTGTTTTTTTGCCGTCCCCCCCCCCTCAATAATGTTTATTGTTCACTTTTATTGCATCTCCATAACTAAAGCCCCTTGGCTTTTGGTCATCTCTTCTTCTTTATTTCCTTTTACACTTCTTCTTTCCTCCTCTTTTTCTCCCTGTTCCCTCTTCTCTTTATTCCTTCTGTCTCTTTTCCTCTTCTATTTGGCTCCTTTTCTCTATTTCATGTTTTCTTCACATTCCCATTACTTGACACATTATTGCATTCTGTGGCCAATCTGCACAAGTTCCTTTTCCCTTTACGCTTTTCAAGTCTTTATGCCCTTTATTCTACTTCTGCCTTTCTACTTCTCTTCCTTTTCTCTCTTTATTCTGTATTTATTTGTTTGTATTTCTCTTTTCCTTTTGAACTTATTCATGTTATCATGCTTTTGTGGTTGATATTCCTCCTTTTCTTTCCTTTCTCGGGCACCATTTTGCTTACCTACCCTTTACTACATTCTCTTCTCTTTTCTTTTTCTAGTTCATGAATCTTACAGTTTCTTGATCTGTTCTGGTTCTTTTTTCAGTGGTGGTCACACGGACCATTTTCTTCTCCATTCGCCTTTCTTTGTACTTATTACTTTTTTACTAATTCTTTAACCTTTTCCTCTGTTCTCCTACTCTTCTCTAACGGGTCTACAATTTTTCACCTACTCTCATTCTACTTTCAGGAATGAGTGGTCTTCACATTATTTCTTGGATTGTTAAAGGTATACGAAATCCTATTAAAAAGCAACGTGTTCTGTCTCATTTAGTGAGATTGAAATGTCAAGTGGCTTTACTGCAATAAACGCATCTAACCTCACAAGATCTGTCTTCATTGCGTAAACAATGGGTAGGAGAAGCCTTTTGCTCTCCAGCTGTTAACAACAAAAATGGTGTTGTAATTTTGTTTTTATAAATCGTTGACCATCCACTTACAAAATTAGTTTCATGACACTAATGTTAGATGGTTGTTAACAATGTACAACTTTCTTTTTGTAATGTCTATGGCCCTAACGGTATTGATTTATTCTTTTGGAATGATTTCTCCTCACTTCTTTCCTCACATGCAACTGAAGATTTAACTGTGGGTGGTGATTGTAACCAGCTCATGGACCCCTTTTTAGACCGAAAATCACAAACCAAATATGTTCCCAATAAGATGTGAAAATCCTTTCACAAAACAATCTTTTCCAGAGGCCTTATAGACTCCTGGAGAATATCCCATCCTGACTCACTTGAATCTTCCTTTTTTTCTCCAGTGCATGCATCTCGTATTGATTATATTTTCCTCACTCAACAGGCTTTCAAATTTATGACTAACTCAGAAATAGGTTCTATCCTTATTTCGGATCACGCCCCCGTCATTTTGGATATAGATTACCCCTCTCCTATTCCTGCTTCTCGACGCTGGCGCTTTAATAACTCTCTCCTTTTAGATTCTCAGTTTATTGATCATTTTAAGCTTTTCATGGAAGAATTTTTTTTAAATAACCTTTACTCTGCCTCTGATTTTCATTTTATTTGGGATGCCTTCAAGGCTGCTGCTAGAGGTTGTATTATTGACTTTGTATCCCGAAAGAGGAAAAAGGCCCTCTCACAGTCATCTCAAATCCTTAAACAAATTAAAGAACTTGAACACCTCTACTTTACCACTAATTCCTCTGACACACTATCTTCTCTTATCAAAGCCAAAATGCAATACAATAAACATTCCTGGGACTCTGCTTCCAATAACCTTCTCCAATTTAGTGCTAAAATGTATGGTGGGCGTAACAAAGCAGGCAAATCACTTGCAAATTATCTTAAAATTAAAAAGCAAAAATCTAAAATTATAGCCATTACTGACTCTCAGGGAGTCTGTCAGTCCACTGATGCTAAAATCCTTGACTGCGTTGTCCAATACTATTCTTCCCTCTACACTCCAGAATCTAGCCCTTCTTCTGCACAAATTGACTCTTTCTTTCAGTCTATCCCAAATCCCTTGACAATCCAGTGGATCTCTCATCCCTGGACATTCCTATTTCGGCGAAAGAAATACTTAATGCTATTGCTTTTCTGCCCAATGACAAAAAACCTGGTCCAGATGGCTTTACTGTGCGTTTTTATCTCCACTTTAAGAATGTTTTAATACCTCTCTTACTTTCCTTGATCAACCATTTTCTTGCTAAAGGTGAATCTAGGGGATCCTTCACACAGGCAATGCTTTGTCTAATTCCTAAAAAAGATAAAGATCCCTCCCTCTGCAAAAATTATCGGCCCATCTCCCTAATTAATACAGATTGTAAAATGTATGCCAAAATCCTAGCCATTCGTATTAATAAAGTCATCCCTGACCTTGTGAATATCTATCAGTCCGGTTGTCAAAGGTAGATCTATTACTGACAACTCGAGAACTCTCCTTAATATTATACACCTTGCTTCGAAGATGGATTCCCCTATCGCAGCTATCACATTAGATGCTGAAAAAGCCTTCGATAGGGTAAATTGGGATTTTATGTTTGGAGCGTTGAGATGCCATGGTTTTAGTCCCCCCCATTATTCATTATATTCAACTGCTGTATTCTGATCCTTCGACCGCTATTCGGGTCAATGGTGCACAATCAAAATATTTCTCCCTTCATAGAGACAAGGTTTCCCCTCTCTCCCCTACTTTTCATCCTTGCATTGGAACCTTTCTTAGAAAAAATACAGTGTTCATAATCTTATACTGGCTTCACATATAAGAATATTGAGATTAAGTTTACTGCTTACGCAGACGATATTTTACTTTATATTTCTAACCCGGCCACTTCTTTGCCTGCACTTTTCTCTTTATTACATGATTATTCCTTAGTTTCTGTATATAAATTGAATATAGACAAATCTGAAGTTTTACCTCTTAACACATTTTGCCTCTCCCATGTGTTTCAGGGATCTGGTTTTGAATGGAATCCTAGAAATATTAAATGTCTAGGTGTTCTTTATGCCAATTCTATTAGAGAAACCATCAAAATCACTCACAAGGATATACTTAAAAAAGTCTCCTCACTCATAGATGGTTGGTTCCCTCTTTTCTTATCTTGGTGGGGGAGTCTAGCAACTGTTAAAATGATGCTACTTCCTATTGTCAATGTTTATCTTTCGATGCTTCCCATCTCTCTCCCGCATTTTTTTTTCAAAACCATTAATCGCCTCTTAACAAAATTCTTATGGAATAATCGCAAAGCTAGGATTTCTCTCTCTCGCCTCCAACAACCCAAAGATTTAGGTGGGGTCAAATTTCCTAATATTTCTTGATTTCACTCAGCCTTTACTTTAGTATTAAATCTTTTTATTGATAGATTGCAACAAATATAAGCACACATTCACCGATAT
Source organism: Lissotriton helveticus (assembly GCF_964261635.1). Lineage (NCBI taxonomy): Eukaryota > Metazoa > Chordata > Amphibia > Caudata > Salamandridae > Lissotriton > Lissotriton helveticus. The sequence continues at coordinate 120,612,339 of NC_136067.1, forward strand.
AGCCATCACAGTCGTTAGTGTAACGGGAGCTAAGGGTCAGAGGGCATATAAGTCCATCCGTACCGGTGCAGCTCGCTCCTTTTTCTTTCCTTACAGCTACTCGTTTATCTCAACCTCCGAAGAGATTTCTTACCCCCACATTTGAACACTCCAAAGCACTAGCTCTTTCATTGTTTCGCTCTTTTCTCTCACAAGCTGATCTACACTCTCTTACTCCGATCTGGTAAAATAAATTCCTAAAGATTAATAACAGAGCGCTTTTCTGGAAAGAATGGATTGATAAAGGAATCATCACCTATGATCACTTACTTAATGATAATTCCGTGAGAACTTTCCCAGACATCCGCGACACTTATCACCTCTCTAACGCACACTCTTCCCAATTTCCCCTACTTAAACATGCCCTAACCTGTATTATTTCTCAGAGTGGCTCCCCAACCACCATTGCCGCAACTCTCTCATCTCCACCAGATTTTTCTATTCCTTTTAGAGCTGCTGCGATCTATAAAATACTTTCCCACCCCACTACTGATAGGCCCAAATCTAAACTTGAGGTTCTATGGGAAAAAGACCTAGCTCAAAAATTTTCTCTACAGGTTTGGGACACTATTTTGCCCAAAATACACACAGTTTCCTGGTCTGCCAGCATCACACAGACTTTTTATTTTTTTTACAATAGACTTTTTACTTCTTCTGATTTACACAAATTCAAGTTACTTGATTCCAAAAAGCGTTGGTCCTGCTCATATGACAATAGTGATTTTATAAAACACAAGGTGGGGGGAGGTGGAGGAGTAAAGACTACGTCATCCTCCTGGCATATAGAATCAAAAGAAAACCCAGAGTGTTGGGTTTAGAGACCTAGTCCACAGACTAATGGCTCCTGACTCGTGTGGTCAGAAAAAGCCTTGAAGAAAGAAAAAAGTTTTTCTTTCTTGAGTCCCCTCACTCACCAGGGTTTCCCCACGGTGACATGCTTCAATATGGGGTCCGGTGGGGAAGAGTACAGGTGTTATCCCACGGGGCCCCTTCAAATGAAGATTGTTCCATAGGGAGACACTGCCCTCCCCCCCACGAGTCCATGGAGCGAGAATTCTCACACCAAAAAATATACAACGTGACATAGGGAACGTATGTATCGACAGCGCATGCTTTATTAGTAGCAGCGTTCACTTTATTTTTCTTCACTTCACAATTGTTTATTTCCTATTTAGGTACATTTGGATTGGCAAACACAGGGCTGGTCCCTGTGTGATCCTGGAGAAGAGCTAGGGGAAGCTCAAAACATGTTGATCTCACACTGTGGTCCAACTCATTACAGTTATGTTCTTCAGTGCACCCCCCTTTTTAGACATACCAACCTAGGAGCAAGAATAAAAGTTGTTGATGCGCACTTGCAAGGTATTTTTAATCACTTTCCATCCAGTCCACCAAAAATTGCACTACACATAGTCTACCTACAAGTGCTTCTACGTAACTTCGCAAGTCGCAGCACACCCCAGTTCGTAGAGGACTGGGGTGGCCCCAATGATGAAGCATGTCACCGTGGGGAAACCCTGGTGAGTGAGGGGACTCAAGAAAGAAAAACTTTTTTCTTTCTTCAAGGCTTTTTCTGACCACACGAGTCAGGAGCCATTAGTCTGTGGACTAGGTCTCTAAACCCAACACTCTGGGTTTTCTTTTGAATCAATAGTGATTGTATACACATGTTTTTTCAATGTCCGTTGGTTAAGTCCATTTGGTCTCGCATCTGGTCAAAACTAAACAATATTTTAGCCACTGACTATCCCTTTGAGATTGTACACATTTTCTTGGATGGTTCTTCACCTATATGGAATGTTGATTGTAATGTACACAAATTTATAGATCTTTTTATAGCAATTTCTTTTCAGATCATTACAACCAACTGGAAAGATACTTCAAAGATCTCATATAATGCCTGGTGGAACTTGTTATGTCATCACCCTAGGCTTGATCGCGCCTTTGCTATCACTGTCCCTTTATTAATCAAAAGAGACTTGTTATGGTTGCCGTTAACTGAGTTCCTTTCCAGACACGTCCCTTAAATGTTTATCTTTTATTCTCTTATCTTCTAATGACGTTTACTGCTGTTTTTCACTTTTATGTCTTTATAGAAATTTCAAGTATTGAATTTGTATTCTAGGTTGCCCTATTTTTCTTCCTCCCCTTCCCCTTCCCCTCTCTTTCTTTTCTCTTTCTCCTCCCCTCCCACAAAACAAAATACCTTTAAAAAGCTTTGTTCCTTGGTACAGTTTATTTACCCCTTTTGGGGGTTGCGTTGCATATTGTCACATTTTTATATTTGTATACCTCTTTGCATTGCCATTTATACATGTAATGATGTTTTACTTTGTATATCTTATTCAATAAAGCTTTCTAAACTTAATAAAAAACTATGGCCTTTCCCACATCTGTCTTTACCTATATTTCTTGCTTGTAAAAATAGTAACAATATATTCCCACACGTGCTCTGCTTGATCAGGGGTGTAGTGTCAACTGGTGCAGCAGGTGCAGTGGCACCGGCCCACTAAATCCTAATTTTTGTAGTATATCGTGATGCTTTATGATGTAACTCAAACATCCACCATGGGACCCATTTCCTTCCTTGCACTTGGACCCATGACACACTGGCTAAGCTACTGCAGCTGCAATAACATAATGCCAAAAAGTGGCAATAACAGTGCCACACTCAAGTCGTGGCTATGTAACACCTAGACACACTGCAAACATGAAACTGTCACCAATTAGGAAACTAAGGGGTATATTCATGAGGAAATGATGCAGAGTGACGCTGCAGCACAACGCTAAGTCATTTAAAAATCGCAGGGATGCGCTGTATTCACAAGCATTGGACACACCACTGTGTTTTCCTTGTGCTTGCTCTAAAAATAGCTGCCTGGTGCCAACACAGACATTCTTGTGACATAGTGCAAGGGTTTCTGTATTACAGGAAATTATTGTTTATGTGCAGGAAGGGTAACATTCCTGCACATGAACAATCTTTGAAGGCAATTTGCTCTTTCTATGTGTTCTGCACAATGCAGCACACATAAGGGCTTATTTACAAGCCCTGGTGCTTCACTTTTTCCCATATAAAAAGTGACGCACCAGCAGCACAATGGGCTTGTAAATAAGCCCCATAGAAAGAGAAAAAATGAGGAGAAATAAAAGTATTTCTCCTTGTTGCACCAATCTAATGCCTGCTTTTGCATTGCGTTTTGGAGCTGCCTAAGATTTACACATCCTTGCAAAACTGAGGCAGAGTCACAAAGCAATGGGTGTTGTGATGGTACGCCCACCGCAAAACCTATTACATGCCCAGATACCTACTTGAAAGGATACCTTATTTACAAAGCGGCGTTAGGCCACAAAAAGTGACTTAACTCCTCAGTGTAAATGTGGGGCAGGATATTGCGCCACCGGAACGTTGAAATAAGTGATGTTCCTGTGGCGCAATCCCCTTGTACATATGCCACTAAAACGGGGTCCACTCTACAACTGCTAACTTTTTGGTGACTTTACTAAAACAGAATGTTATACAGTTCATTGACTATCAATATGAAGCAATAGTGAACAATTTGTAAAACTGTCAAAAAAGTGTAAATGTGTCAACTAAGAAATATATTAGTATACTACATGGTAATAGCTGTAACTATACGAAAAGCAACAGACAGACATAGAACAGCAAACATCGAGGACGAAGCCACAGAAAACAGAACCAACTTGATGAGAAAGTCCATCAAAATAATGCACATACAATAATGCCTGACAATGGCGAGCTTCAGTTACAGAGATACAAACACTGGCCCCAGATTAAATGCTTCTTCCTGGTCATGAATGCGGAAAGTGAAGCAACCCAACTAGGACGACGATGACATGTTAACTTTGCAACCCTTGATAATAAGTGGGGTCTGGCCGCCCTGGTGGGAAACAGGCAAGACGCAAGAATTTACTCATAGCAAGTACACAATGATTAAAAACATGGCGGAGGTAAGTGTCCTACACCCACACTAATAATATGAATTGATTTCGATTTAGTGTTACTGTTCTGACAATTCTAAGGACTGCAAATAACAGAGCTGCTATTACCCAATTAAGATAGTACATGGTTTACTTGCCTTAATTGGACTTGCAAGGATTTGAACTCGTCCTGCAGATGCAGCAGTGAGAAGAATCATGTGAGCAGAAAATATTTCTAAAGCCAAATTTCCCTGCAAGCAATGGGGCGCCATCTTACAAGCACACCTTCTTACTAGTAGTTAGGGGCATATTACCAAGGGCCCTTAACGCCGCTTTAGTGGGACTTGTTCCCGCTACAGCGGCGATAATTTGATCGCCCTTATTACCAAGCTGTTGCTAACACCAGTTAGCGACAGCTAATAGGCGATAGCGGGCATTTAGGGGCCCACTTTGCATGTCAGCGATAATTATCGCTAATGACATGCAAAGTGGGCGTGCCAAGATGTTAGCGACTGAAAATAGTCGCTAACATCGCTATCTCCTATTACCTACAAAGGCGTAGTTTTGGAAATATTCGCGCTAAGCGCGAATATCTCCAAAAGCTAACACCGGCCCAGAGCAGTTCTTAGCCATCTTATCCAATGGGAGGTGGATAACGTGGCTAAGAGCATTGTCACGATAATGTGTGAATATTGCTGTATTTCCAGCGATATTCACGCATTTCGAATGATTTTTATCGTTTCTGAGATAAACCTTGTGGATAGCAAGGTATCTCAGCGATAAAAATCGTCGTAGCGCGGCGATAAAATTATTCCCGCTACCCCTGCACAGCGATAAATATCGCTATTGCTAGGTAATATGCCCCCAGATTTCTTACACATCAAGTCTGTCTTCACGGCCATCGTACTTTAACTCAACAAGATATAAAATGTTTCTGTCAAATATGTGCGATGCAGGGAAACGCTTACGCCATCAGTCATGGTTGCACCTATTGAGTGTTTTGTGCCTAATGACACGCATTTTAAACTTGCACGTTGCACTTAGCATTTCCAATTTCTCACTTTTTTTTAAAATCTACCTACATTTTTTACTTCACACTTGAAAATAGGTCACCTTGGCTGCTGTCACACCTGTTCGGCATACGGATGCGTTCATAGCTCTGTTTGCAGGTGAATAAACAACCTGTTACGGATGCCTGTGCTCACAGACATTGCAACAGACACATACGACAGGTGGTGTTCGAAAGGTAAGGTCTTTAACCCCTTCGTTGCCTAATGGCGTATCACATTGTGGAAAAGTAAATTTTGTCATGTTCTGTGTCCCTACGTGTCATCCATCATATGTTATGTGTGCATGATCAATATGCATATGCATTCCCCATGTCCGATTAATGACGCAATTATAGTTGTGTCCACCTCTGGTATGTCATTTCCCAGTCCCCGTGAATACTACGAATATCAGGCTTATGTAAAGTAATGTGGCCACGTTTCTCAGTGTGCACGTTATTTCATTATAAAGTCCCCGTTTCCAGGCCTCAACAGGGCCCGGACATCAGATTCAGCTCCTGTCTCCTGAGCCTCGCTGAGGAGCGATCCAGCCCCCACCTGTATCCTCGACCTTTCACTTACTTCCTGCCTCGCAGTGCCCGGTGCAGCTTGGCTCTGCCTCTGAGTCTGCCAAGACTATGTTGTGATTCCAGCTATCAGTTTAGTCCTCCTTCTCTGCATTCCTAAGCTACTGAACTGCATCAATCGTTTCCGTCATTGTCTAGCCTATGCGGCTCCATGTTAAGAGAAATACTGTATTTAATGGTCATTTAATATTCTTCATCACACACTACATGTAGAATAAATGCATGCTCTAGTCTTAGAGTCAGTTAGCTTTTCCCCTCATGACTTCTAGTTTATATCAACATGTTCCCTAAACATCAGATACTAGATAGGGTTTAGGTACATGTCGCTCCGACCCTCCAGACTTTAGTCTCTGCTCCTAGCACAGAGTTCATAGCCCCCAGCTTCTCCTCGTAACACGTCATTGCCAGTTTGCGCGCACCACCAGGTTAGAGGTCCCGGCTCCTTAGGTAGCCCCCTCCATGGTTTCCGCCCCATTCATGACATATTCTGTTACGTTTGCATCACATGTCTGAGTTACACCTTCTTTTTACTCTTATCTTTCGCGACTGCTACGCGTCACGCCTTCTGCTCCACCCACTGCTACGCCTACTGCAATGTAATGCTATGTGTTTGCGTTATGTATATATGCTCATGTATTGTTATTAAAAGCTAGCGCGCTCATTCCAGACCCAGCCCCAGCAGCTGCTGGGCCCTGTCATCCTATTCCTATGCAGGTTGTCCTGTTCCTGTCCTTATGCTGTATTAAACCTGCAAAACTCCTACTACCTCGAATTTTGACTCTTATTTATTGAGCTATCTGTCATTCATTCATTCAAAAATAGATCCGGTATTATTTATTTATATACCACATAATGGCGCCCGAATAGGGACTTGCCCTTTCCCCACGCGTCGGTGAAGCCACGCCGACCCCCTGACCCTCTGCAGTCGTGACGGAACTCTTCTGCGCAGTGGCAGATATTTCTGCTCAAGTATCCCTCAGGCCCACGGAGGAGACGGAGGAGGCAGTCCAGCATCCAGACGAGACGGTGGAGGAACGCGGCGAGTCCCGACCAGAGCCCAAGCCAAGAGTCCAAGGTCCGAGGTATCCGGAGGTCCACCCGTAACTGAAGTCCGAAGTCCGAAGTTCGTCGTCATCGTCGTAGCAGTCCAGTCCAGTCCGAGGCCTTCCGTTCTTGCTGCCCGGTGAGTACCGTTACTGAGGTAGTATCTAGACAGGGTCAATTTAATTGACTCTGGTCTGTGGGTTGGTGGTACACAGTCCCACAAACGAAGTGTTCACTTCGGTGGATACGGGTCCTGACGTGTCTCGTTATGAGACCGGTAAGTTTCGTACTGTTTCAGCAGTGCATCTAGTTTCTGTTCTAGTCAGTTTCTGTTCTCGAGAAAATTCATGTGTTCTGTTCTCAGTATTTCCAGGTAGTATTCTGTTCGAACTGTTATTTTAAATGTTTTTCATGTATTTTAATGTCGTGGTATGAATGGGAAATAGGTATCGTGTTTATTGTGTATTGTATTGTGTCTAGATTACAGTTCAGTCATGCCCATATTTTCCAAGTTACGTCAGTTAAAAACTAGAAAGGGTCTGCTGAAAGCAGCAGTTCCCGTCCCGCCTAGGGACAGTCCAGGTCATTTTATGTATCAGAAACATGGCATAAGTGCCATATTGTATCTAGATTTATGGGTAGAGTATACCAAACAGTTAGAAGAAAAGTATAGATGGCCCGTATTGGGTACATGGGATGCCGAATGCATCATGCGAGTAGAGGAAGCATTATGGAAAAAGAAAGCCAGACAATCACAGAAAGATGCCATCGAGTTATGGCGCAAAGAAGCTCATAAGAGAACTGAAAAAGAAATCAGAAAGTCCGAATTAAGTAGAGAATCCTTAGAACGAGCCCAAGAAAGAGAATTAATCGAGATAGGTGAAAGAGTCAGAACTGAGCAATCAGACAGACAGAGGAATGCTCTTATTAAGGGTATGTATCCTCTTCTTGCCGAAGGCTTGCCAAAAGCGACCCCGGAGGCATCCAGTAATTTCCCGCCACCGTTAGTTCCGACCAAGCTACGTCACAAACCAACCGCAGCTGATATTTTTATTTCGTCCTATCTGGACGACACAGTCCCAGAATATGCAAATCCTGTTCGCACTCCGCCAGTCCCTGTAAATCAGGTAATTCCTGCTCCTCCAGACACCGGGGTGCCCTTAACAGCCCCCCCGGGTCAGCCCGCCATACAAGTCCAGCCCACGTTACAATTACCGACCCTGCCAGGACGGAAAGCATCAGTTGATGATTCCAGTTTAGGGGCCGCAGGAGGAGGTCTTCCTCAAACCCCGCCGCCATACAAGCGTTTATCAGCACTCGAATTACATGCTCAAGCATCACAGCGTACTCCTAAGAGTAATAAGTCTGTTGCAGAGATCAGGCAAACCCTTGGCGAATGTGTCTATGACCCAGTTCCAGGCGAGTTTAATATGGTTTTATATTCCGTACGCGTAAGGAGAGTGACCGAGTATCTAGTCACCCTGCCGAATATGAAAGAAGATCTAGACCGGATATATCGTTTCATCCGTACAGGGGATGACCCACAAAGTATTAGTGATGCCATGTCTCAAAGGAAAGCCGAGATTCAGCGTATGATATTAAAGTTCTTAATTAACTGTCTAATAAGAGAACAGGATTACCCGTCTAAAGACCCGGAAGAAATGAAAACTCTAACAAAGTGGAGTGATAATATAGCCGAAGGAAAGCACAATACCATTGGTGCCATGGAAAGTATGTACAAGAAAATTCGTAGAGAGATAATAAAGATACACGAACAGCGTAAAGCAGCACAAGTAAGCGAGAAAGAAAGTATCTCTGATCCTGAAGAGGAAGACGATGAGAATACTGCCAGAATAGCGTATGTAGGAAAACCTAGATTTCCAGATCGCCATTTACGTCTAGAACACAAGCCAACTTTCCATCATTCAGCACCAGAACAAGGTTCCCTAGAACAAGTATTTCAAGCTACCGATCACATTCTGAAATCACGAATCGGTTATAGTGAGTTAAGTACCATGCATGAACAAGAACTAGTCCGATCAGCAGTCAGATGGATTACTGATTCTATCACTTTTCCAGACGAAATAGTGGCACAAATGTTTCTGAAAATGCCCCCAGCCGAGCAGCGACTGGTGGGTATGTATATGATTCAGTACCTCATTACTCTGTATGAGGGTCAACATTCTGATCCAGGCCCGTTACATGATATCCTGAACGAGTTACTCCAGTACAAATGGAGAGGTCTAGGTACCGATTTAATTAGTGTCATTTTAGAACAGCGTCATAAATATAGAACATTCTTGAACCCGCATTTTGTTCATGTCTCACCCCCAGAAAGTAAATCATTCCACATAGACAGACAGAATCCGTTACGAGAAGTCCACCCAGTCAGAGGAGCGGGTGGCGAAATGCAGCGAGTGTTTGTATACACTCCAATCACAAAGATGGAACTCCTCGAAATGAAGAAATTAATTCCCTGTCATGACAAAGATCCAGCAGGGTTCCATAGAGAATTAAAAGACATGCTCCGCATGGGAGAATACACTTACCCAGATATCATTAAAATGTTAAAGGTTCTGCTACCCGCAGGGGTGTATGAAAAGCTAAAGGAAAAAGAATGGGAGGTGGGAGAGAAAAAGATCGATTGGGCAGTCCTAGAAGCTGAAGATAAGATACGAGTACCAGGTACTGGTCTAGGAGAGAAATGTAAAGAATTACCAGAATTATTAATTCAAGTTTTACCCAGATTATTAACAACGAGAAAAGAAGACTGGGATGCAATCTCAGCCTGTAAACAGAAACAAGATGAAGATATTAGTGATTTTTATTCTAGGTTTGAAAAGTGCTTTAGTATCAACAGTGGCCTCAAGACAAGTAGTGAGTCATATCCTCACCTTTTCGTTACTAAATTAGTCGAGAATTCAAGCCCACAAGTTAAAAACCGAGTTTTGAAAGTCGAAAGCACCTGGCAAGCAAATACTCCGTCCCAGATGCTCCAGATGCTCCAGTATCACCAGAATAGAATCAGGGAAGAGCAAGAACACGAGAGAAAACGTATGAAAGACACGAAAATGAAAGTGCTAGTTGCACAATCTGTTCCTCAAGACAGTCAGAAGAGGGGTCCGAATCAAGCCAGTCATCCTGCCGCACCCGTTAAAGGGAACTGCAATTATTGTAAACAACCAGGTCATTTCATAAACGAGTGTACGGTTCTGAAACATAACATAGCTACTGGTAAGACTAAAGAAAGACCACGTCCGCCTAGACAGGAACAAGTTTCACAGATTCCTCAGTCACAGAATGCACCACAGACAGTTACAGCACCGCAGCCTATTGCTGCAACACAGCATGTTACATCGCAGATGTACCAGTATGCACAGTCTGAGTATCCAGAGTACCAGCCATATTCATGAAACAGCCTAGAGAGGGAGGTAGGCTTGCCTCTCATCGAGATACCTGTAGATCAAGAAGGTCCCTATGTTCACAGTCAAGTATTAGGGAAAGACAGAAAGTTTTTGATTGATACAGGGGCAAGTAGGACCACAATTAGTCATGCCGAAGTTCCAGGGGCTCCGCTCTCAGGCTCAAGAAATGTTTCCCTTGGATTTTCAGGAAAGCCTATCGTTAATGAGATTTCAAAGCCAGTCACTCTAGAAGTAGGTCCATTGTCCCGCACTACTGATCTGTTACTTACTAAGTCATGTCCAGAAAATCTATTAGGCATTAAAACACTGAAAGAGTTAGGTGCAGTTATATGTTGTTCCCCAGAGGGAATACGTCTGTTCCTACGTGACTTTAAGGGTCACTATGTATTACGAGATTTTGATTCAAGACTGTCTAATGTCCCGCAGCATTTATGGGCGCAAGGTCCAACTGATGTAGGTTATATGCAAATCACACCCCATCGTGTGACCCTGAAACCAGGTGTAGTGTTACCACGAATCAGACAGTACAGATTGCCACCCGAGGCTGTAGCAGCCTTATCCAAAATTATAGACGAGCTCATGGCTCAAGGAGTAGTTGTAGAAACTGACTCCAACGTATGTAACTCTCCGATCATTCCAGTCATGAAACATACTGATCCAAATGCACCCCCAGTATATCGATTAGTGATTGATTTACGGGAACTTAACAAATGTATTATTCCTCAGTACCCAGTTGTCCCAGATATCTCTTCCCTATTGACAGCCATTGATTCCGAAGCCACGTTCTTCACTGTCATAGACCTCAAGAACGCATTTTTTAGTGTTCCCATCCATCCAGACAGCCAGTTTCTTTTCGGATTCTGTTTAAATGGAAGGAGCTATATGTTCACACGCGCTCCTCAAGGTTTCACAGAAAGTCCTAGTATTTACAGTCAAGCACTCAAGAGACAACTAGACAACATTCACATGCCAACTGACACTGCCCTGCTCCAGTATGTCGATGATCTACTGATCACAGCCCGTTCTGAACGTGACTGCGAGCGAGCGTCACTGACGGTTCTGTATTTCCTAGCCGAGATGGGGCACAAGGTGTCCCCTTCGAAGCTTCAATTCTGTGTCCAGCAAGTGGTCTACTTAGGACACTTACTGTCCAAGAGGGGTAGGCAGTTGACACCAGACCGTATCCAGTTGATAGCGAGTCTTCCCCAGCCCAGAACCCAGAAGGAGGTACGTGCCTTTATTGGCCTTACTTCTTATTGCAGACAATGGATTCCTCAGTATGCATTCCTAGCCAAACCACTGATACAGTTAACGACACAGGAGGCAGCCGTATCGACTGTTCTCCCTTGGACATCTGAACATACACTTAGTTTCAACGAGTTAAAGAAAGCTTTATGTCAAGCTCCAGTTCTAGCGACACCGAACTACAGTAAGCCTTTTACACTTTTCGTTACTGAACGTGAAGGTACAGCATTATCTGTTCTCACACAAGACCAAGCAGGACAATACAAGCCTTGTGCTTATTTTTCTAGCACACTAGATCCAGTCGCCCAGGCTCTGCCTGCGTGCCTCAAGTCAGTTGCAGCCACAGCACTAGCTATCAGACAAAGTGATTCCATAGTTCTAGGACACTCCTTGACAGTACAAGTCCCACACTCCGTGGAAGTTCTTTTAAATCGAACACAAACACAGCACTTGACAATTGCACGTTTAACAGGTTATGAATTGACACTGTTTCAGCCACACATAGAAATTAGACGCTGCAACATCCTGAATCCTGCTACACTGTTACCATCAGTTAATTCAAATCCAGCCACACATGATTGCGTGGAAGTAGTTAACATTACGACAAAGCCAAGACAAGATCTGACAGATATTCCATTACCAGACCCTGACCTGACACTTTATGTGGATGGTTCATGTATGAGGACTAGTACAGGAGAACTAGTAGCCGCGTATGCAGTGACTACTGACACCGAAGTTATTGAGACACACCGTATTGATACCCTGTCCGCTCAAGCAGCAGAGCTAGTTGCTCTGACACAAGCCTGTATACACGCCAAGAACCTGAAAGTTAATGTTTACACAGATTCACGTTACGCATTTGGAGTTGTACACGACTTTGGAGTGCTCTGGCAGGAGAGAGGTTTCATGACTTCTCATGGAACCAAGATTCAGCATGGTCTCCTTATTCAAGCTCTGTTAGATGCCATACACTTACCGACATCTATCGCTATCATGAAATGCAAATCACATACGAAAGTTACTGACATTATTTCTCAAGGTAATGATCTAGCAGATCGCACAGCCAAGCTTACAGCACAGACTCCAGACATTCCAGTTAACATGACACACACTCCAGATCCGACTACATGTATGACCGTTAAGGACCCTACTCAAGATGTCATAGATATCCAATTACATGCTACTCCCGATGAAATCAAGAAATGGTCTGAACAAGGAGGGGTCCAGACAGATCAAGGATGGTTAACAAAGGGTAGGACCGCATGGTTTCTCCCCGACTCTATGGTTCAAGTCATCATTAATACCGCACATAGTCCAGCACATTTAGGAGAAAAAGCAATGTTAGACAGTATCCAGAACATTTGGTTCAACAAGCATTTACGAGCTGCAGCCAAGCAGAAAGTCCGTACCTGTATGATATGTTGTCAGTTTAATCCAGGTAAAAGTGTCCCGGTGGAACAAGGGGGATTCCAGCCTCCTGACCACCCTTTTGAGGTCCTCCAGATGGATTATATTCAGATGGAGCGATGTCGAGGTTTCAAGTATGTCCTTGTAGTTGTATGCGCTTTGTCCAGATGGACAGAAGCATATCCAGTCCCAGATTACACAGCCGCGACCACTGCCAAGCAGTTGGTTCGTGAATTCTTCCCTCGATATGGACTCCCTAGAGTCGTATATTCTGATAACGGTCAGCCATTCTCATCTGAACTGATGAAGCACGTTTCCCTGTTGTTGGGGTACCAGTGGAAGTTTCATTGTGTACGCCATCCTGAAGCAGCCGGTCTAGTCGAGAGACATAATCAGACTCTGAAAATCCGAATTGCCAAAATATGTAAAGATAAGGGTGTGGACTGGCTAGTAGCTCTGCCAGTTGCTTTGTTTTATATGCGCATGGTCGCACATTCCAGATCAGGTCTGTCCCCGTATGAGGTCGTATTCGGCCGCCCCCCTAACATGTGGGGTACTCCTAGACCCCGAAGTATTACTGATGTTTCATGTAATATGCTGACAGATTACCTAGCTTCCTTGATGTCTGCCCTCAACTCATGTCGTTCACAGGTTGCCGCCACATTTCCAGACAATACCGAGGTGGCACCGCATGAAATCGTTCCAGGTTCGATGGTGCTCGTACGGAACTTCGACAGATCAAGTCCGTTGGAGCCTCGTTGGAAAGAGCCCCGTCAGGTCCTCCTCACCACCCGTACAGCCGTGAAATTGGAAGGACGCCGCGGCTGGGTGCACCTTTCACACGTCAAGAAATTCTACGGATTAAAGCCGGTCTCCAAGAACATTTCCCAGGATATCAAGACTTGTCAAAACATTGTTCCTAAGGACTGTCCCGCAAATGACATTGATACAACCCCTCCCTTGGTAGAGAAAACTCCGCAGCAGGAGTATAAGCAAAAACTCCGGTCTAGTAAAATAAGTCAGTCAGTTTGATTGTCTAAGTCCTCCCCTAGGTGAAACGGTTAGACTGTTTCTGACATGTATAAAATGGACCCCCATAGTGAGAGAGTCAGTCAAAACTCAAACCGATGTATCGTTTTTCTAAGTTTCATATTATTTCTCAGCCTTTTGATTTCCTGCACTAGTTACGCATTTTTCCTGTGTTTTCCAGTTCCTCATGTAAATAAGCCTTCTAATGTTACAGTAGAGCACACGTTTAGTGATCTGCCTCCTCACGAATATTCATACCGCCTCGCTATGCGTAACAATACATTTATCCGCATGTTGCATTATTCACATCAAACCAGCAATGCCACTAATTGTTGGGTGTGTGGTCGACTCCCCCCTTTTCAGACGTCAAAGGGAGTTCTGCCACTTTTTCCTTATCCTTTTTCACATAATGGTTCGTGTGGAGCATGGTCCACGTTAACGTCATCCTCAACAGATATGTCTTTTCTTAACAGCACATGTTTCCCAGACAAGCAAGGTTTCCCCCACAGAACAGGTATAGATCTAGAAAATGAAGTGTACAATTTAGGTAACTATTCGTCGAATTTCATGGTCCTGAATGTTCAGTCTGATACTACTCCAGACTCACCTGCTATTTCAGTATTACCAGTCAAAGGCGAATTATGTGTCCGAAATCATGGTTCTGTACACGTAGGACATAGTGATTGTATTACTATTATCAAGTATAGTGACAGTGGGAAATCTATTTTTAAAGCTTCACGTCATTCTTATTTTGTTTGTGGTCAAACCGCATATGTTCGTCTGCCCCTCGATTGGGAGGGAACCTGTTACATTGCCTTCCTACTGCCACCTGTTTTCCTAGCCCCACCTGACTACCATAGGAATACACATCTAGTACATACTAGACACAAGAGAAACCTCCCGATTGTCGATTATACTGAAACTGCTGCAGAGCAATTCATTGATATTGATAAAGGTGTGTTCCCTTATTTAGGTACAGTTGTAAACAGTAAGCTAATCCGTAGGTTAACAAGAACCCTTGAAGCTGTAGTAGATGAGACTGCCTCCGCTCTAGGTAATTTAACCGAAGAGCAATCCTTTATGAGAATTGTTGTGCTCCAGAATCGTCTCGTCCTTGACGTCATACTGGCCGATAGGGGCGGGGCCTGTAGAGTCATCGGATCTAGTTGCTGCATTTTCATTCCAAATAACGCGCCGTCTGTTTATTCAGCTATAACCAGACTTCATAAAATTGCCCATCTGTTACACCAAGATCCAGGCACCTGGACATGGTCCGGTTGGTTCTGGAATATAATTTCTGCATGGGGATGGAAAGTCTTGTCCTTCCTAGGTATCGCAGTAGCGATCATATTCAGCTGCTGCCTCTGTATACAATGTGGCCCTGCGATTTGCGGCATGTGTGCTACCTCTTGTATTCCTAGTCCCAAGCCCCGTTCTAAATCTCGTTCCAAGACAATTCGAGATGAACAAATGGTACTGTATGAAATGATAGATGGTATCATGAATATTGATGTTTCCTGATGGAAACGTAGTGACAAGGAGGGAATGTGGAAAAGTAAATTTTGTCATGTTCTGTGTCCCTACGTGTCATCCATCATATGTTATGTGTGCATGATCAATATGCATATGCATTCCCCATGTCCGATTAATGACGCAATTATAGTTGTGTCCACCTCTGGTATGTCATTTCCCAGTCCCCGTGAATACTACGAATATCAGGCTTATGTAAAGTAATGTGGCCACGTTTCTCAGTGTGCACGTTATTTCATTATAAAGTCCCCGTTTCCAGGCCTCAACAGGGCCCGGACATCAGATTCAGCTCCTGTCTCCTGAGCCTCGCTGAGGAGCGATCCAGCCCCCACCTGTATCCTCGACCTTTCACTTACTTCCTGCCTCGCAGTGCCCGGTGCAGCTTGGCTCTGCCTCTGAGTCTGCCAAGACTATGTTGTGATTCCAGCTATCAGTTTAGTCCTCCTTCTCTGCATTCCTAAGCTACTGAACTGCATCAATCGTTTCCGTCATTGTCTAGCCTATGCGGCTCCATGTTAAGAGAAATACTGTATTTAATGGTCATTTAATATTCTTCATCACGCACTACATGTAGAATAAATGCATGCTCTAGTCTTAGAGTCAGTTAGCTTTTCCCCTCATGACTTCTAGTTTATATCAACATGTTCCCTAAACATCAGATACTAGATAGGGTTTAGGTACATGTCGCTCCGACCCTCCAGACTTTAGTCTCTGCTCCTAGCACAGAGTTCATAGCCCCCAGCTTCTCCTCGTAACACGTCATTGCCAGTTTGCGCGCACCACCAGGTTAGAGGTCCCGGCTCCTTAGGTAGCCCCCTCCATGGTTTCCGCCCCATTCATGACATATTCTGTTACGTTTGCATCACATGTCTGAGTTACACCTTCTTTTTACTCTTATCTTTCGCGACTGCTACGCGTCACGCCTTCTGCTCCACCCACTGCTACGCCTACTGCAATGTAATGCTATGTGTTTGCGTTATGTATATATGCTCATGTATTGTTTTTAAAAGCTAGCGCGCTCATTCCAGACCCAGCCCCAGCAGCTGCTGGGCCCTGTCATCCTATTCCTATGCAGGTTGTCCTGTTCCTGTCCTTATGCTGTATTAAACCTGCAAAACTCCTACTACCTCGAATTTTGACTCTTATTTATTGAGCTATCTGTCATTCATTCATTCAAAAATAGATCCGGTATTATTTATTTATATACCACAACATATGCAAAGGATTGTGCAGGGGCCTGGGCTGGGGAATACTTTCAGCCATTGCTGAGAGATCCGCCGCTGAAGGTGAAGAGAAGAGTTGTCAGTCCACCCAATCAACCCAAAACTACTACTATGACCTGGCAGCGTATGCTGGGCCGGTGTTGTGGAGAGCTTTGTGTGGGTGGAGGAGGAGCTTGAAGGTTACCCTCTTGTTGACGGGGAGCCAGTGCAGGTCTCTCAGGTGGGGTGTGACGTGGCTGCGGCGGGGGATGTCGAGGATCAGGCGTGCCGAGGCGTTCTGGATGCTTTGCAGCCGTCTCAGGAGCTTGGTCGACGTTCTGCATAGAGGGCGTTTCCGTAGTCCAGCCTGCTGGTGACGAGGGCCTAGGTGACTGTTTTTCTCGTTTTCGGTGAGGATCCACATGAAGATCCTGTGGAGCATTCTGAGGGTGTTGAAGCAGGATGAGGAGATGGCGTTGACCTGCTTAGTCATGGAGAAGGTGGCATCGAGGATGACCCCTAGGTTGCGTGCGTGGTCGGTGGGTGGGTGCTGTTCCCAGTGTTGTCGGCCACCAGGAGTTCTCCCAGGCTGAGGGGGTGGGCAGAGGATGAGGACCTCCGTCTTGTCTGAGTTCAGCTTCAGTCGGCTGTTCTTCATCCATTCAGCGACTTCCTTCATTTCTTCGTGGAGGTTGGTTTTGGCGGTGTGAGGGTCCATAGTGAGGGAGATGATCAGCTGGGTGTTGTCGGCGTAGGAGATGATGTTGAGGTCGTGCAGTCGGGCGTGTGGGCGAAGGTGTAGATGTTGAACAGCATCGGGCTGAGGGATGAGCCCTGGGGTACGCCGCAGATGATCTCGGTGGCCTTGGAGGGGAAGGGGGGGAGGTGGACGCTCTGAGTTCTGCCGGAGAGGAACAATGTGGTCCAGTCCAGGGCCTTCTCTTGGATTCCGGCATTGTGTAAGCGTGTTTGTAGTGTGTTGTGGCAGACCGTGTTGAAGGCGGCTGACAGGTCCAGGAGGATGAGGGCCACTGTTTCTCCGTTGTCAAGCAGGGTTATTGGTTATTCCTGGCATCTTGTCAGTGGCAGATACAAGTTAGTGATGACAATCATAATTGTTTTCTTTGCAAGGGCAAACATGGCCACCATCATGAAAAGCCTATCGCCCTTATCTCAAATGTCACCCTTGGCGTTGAATAGCGTACTGCGTCGTAGAAGCATGGCGCCAGCTGTGGCGTTCCTCCCTGTGATGTGTGAGCTAGTGTATTATGTATGAATGCAGTGAAAGGGAGCATATGTTTGCCAGGTGCGGTGGAAATGTAAGATGATGCATAGTTCAGACATTAGGATGTAAAGTAATTTGTCCAAGATCACATATGGATATTTCACATAGCTATTATGAAATCCATGAATCAGAGACACCCACATTTTGACTAGATTTCCATATATTTTTTATTTTATATTACTCAAGGTTATGCCTGGAATCTGCTCGGCCTTCCTTATGTAGACATACCCTTTCTTCTCAATTGTTGTTGCTATGCATTCTCCTCCAGGGGCGTAGTTCTGGGTGGGGGGGTGTTTGGTGTGTTACACCCCCCTATTAAATGTATTCTCTAGTGGATAGTTGGGTACATGTGCTTTCAGTCCGGTATGGTGAGGTGTCTGTCGGATTTCATCTAGGATGTTTACATGCACACAGACAAAAATGCACACACTCTCTCCCCTTTGTTTTGAAGTTCTTAAAACTGTTGGTTATTTTACAACATATTGGGCCCGA